>NW_027556291.1:47055256-47655256 GCF_003287225.1 Phascolarctos cinereus
AGTATCTAATAAGTGCATATTCCCATTTACTTTCTTTTCTTTTCTATAGCTGTTTTGAGGATAAAGAGTGATATCTGTAGACTGTTTACCACACAGCCTGGCACATAGAAGGTGTCTAATACACACTTGTTTCCTTCCATGCCCTCTACTTTTTGTAAAGATGTATGGAAGACAAAAGAGATACTATCTATAACTATTTAGCAAACTGCTTGGCATGCAGTGCATGTGGAATAAATGCTTCTTCCCTCTCCTCCCCTCCCCTCCCCTCCCCTCCCCTCCTCTCCCTTCTCCTCCTCTCCCCTCCCTCCTTTTTCTTCCCCTCCCTCCCTTCTTCTCCCTTCCCTCCCTTCTCCTCCTTCTCCCCTCCCCTCCCCAACTCTCCTCCCCTCTCCTCCCTTCCCCTCCCCTCTCTTCTCCCCTCCCTCCTTTCCCTTTCCCTCCTCCACATGCAACACCCTCCCCTCTGCTCCCTCCTTTGCTGCATTGAATCACGTCTAACAACGACTTAGATCTAAAGAAATTTAATAGAACTGACCAAAGAAGCATTGTAAACATTCACACAAAAATATTAGCAGACTTTCTTTCTTTGCCGGACAGGAACCTGGTGACGGACGTGGCAGGGAGAAGTCTGGTGGTTCTTGGCGCCACTGAATCCCTCCGGGTCTTTCACTGGTGCTGCCGGTGACCTCTCGAAGTCGGACATCACTGCCATCTGGGTTGGGTCTCTCCAGGTGCTGCAAATCTTGGGGGGCAAACTGGTCAAATAAGACTATGCCAGAGTACCAAGCTACTGGCAGGGGGAGGCTGGCATAATCCACTCTATCTCTATTCAAAAGAGAATTAGAAGCAATATAGTTTAAAAGCACACAGATTTCAGGAAAGCGGAGAAGGGCTCCTTCCACGGAGCCTCTTTGTTCACTGCTCACCTTCCAGAAACAAACATGGTGAAACTTCATTCTCCCCTGCCTCCCATTGCCTCCCATCCCTGCCCCTGCCCAACTTTTTTTGGAGATGGTTTGTAGGGGCATTGCATTTCTCTTAAGATTGGCAATGGTAGTGTAGGTGACAAGCAGGGTAGATTTTTTATCTCAGTTATACAGGAATAGAGAAATGCAAGAAGAGAATTTTTTTCCCTTTTCATATGAAACACCTAAAACAACTATTTTTTTTTCTATAACTTGTCTTCAAACACCACTCCTAGGAATTCTTCCATTGTAAAACCCCAAATAAGGAAGAGAAGCCTTGACAACGATATACTACATACTACTCCAGAATTGGAGGGTTTAGTTCTCTTTTCTCACCCTGTTTCACCCCTTCACCTTTCCCCAGCCCCTCTTCCCTCCCACTCAATTTGGGCTGCTGTACTTCGGCAATACCAGCCAGGACCACGCCATAGGCAATCTCTGCCCAAGTCAGGGTGTGGGGAGAGAAGGAGAGGAGAGGAGGGGAGGGGAGGGGAGAGGAGAGTCCATGTCTGCAAATCTTCAGCAAAATCAAAATCAAATGCAGACATTTAAAAAATGTAAAAGCCCATGCACCAAAACAAAACAAACAAAAAAAGATCTTGCTCCCCTGTAAAAAAAAAAAAAAACAAAAAAGAAAAAAGAAAACCAACCAACCAAACAAAAAAACCACAAAAAGAAAAACCGTTTCTGGGGGCAATGTCAAGGCTGATGCTTGGCTCAGTGATAAATGATAAACCCCACTCATTTTGGAAGATCTCCTTCAGCATTTGGGATTGTGTCTGGGGGGGCATGATGCTTGGCATCAGGCCCATGGGTGCCCCTGGCACATTTGAGGGGCAGGCAAAGAGGCTTGGCTCTACAGGTGGGCAGTTTGGATTCACTTTGTGGATCACTGACTTAAGACTAGAAGAAGGACGCCTGATCAGGTGGGCTTCCAATGGCAAGACCTGGCTACTATCAGCATTCATGCTTTTTTCAGGCCCATTAGCAAAATCCAGAGAATTAGCTGACTTTATGGCAGACATAGGGATTTGGGTCAGTGTGTGACTGGGCATTAGGATGGGGGACCCTATGATAGCAGATGGTGAAGACAGTGCTGCTATGGTCTCTGGTGACAATTCTGATTCTGAGCATGACCCTAGGGGTATAGGAGAGCTCTGAACCCTGTATAGATTTTGCTTAACTTTGCTGGCATAAGTGACTTTGGGAACATTGCTCTTGCTCACTGAGAAAACTGTGGGCTGTCTGAACAGGCTCCATGCTTCCTCTTCAGGGACAACAGGAGCTGTGGGCACAATTGTGGGCCCCGGGTGCACCTTTGAATTGTTCAGATCAGGGTTGCTATCAAAGGCCTTCTCCTGCATGTACCCAGTCAGAAATCCAATTTTAGACACTCCTTAGCTGTGAGACTCTGGGCAAATCATTTAACTGCTGTCTGACTCAGTTTCCTCATCTGTAAAATGGAGACAATAATAGCAAGTCCTCTTTTTGGGTTGTTGAGAAGATTGAATGAGATAATATTTCTAAAATATCTGGTACATAGTAGGTGCTAAATAAATGCTTGTTTTCTTCCTTCCTTGAGTCTGTCTTTGGCTCCTTGGAATTATTAAACTTATGAGTGTCTATCCAGGTTTTCCAACAAATGAGCAACTCAGAAAAGCAAATCTGAGACTCCCAAGTTCTTTTGCAACAGATAAACACTCTTTAAAAGGATGCCTCTGGAATTTCAAGAGATTTTCATTTTAAAAAATCAATTCATTTAGTTTAAAATCCTGGATGTTATAGCTTCATATGTCTAGGCAGCTGTGCAGGATTCATGCTATTGTTCAACAAAACAGCCCCATTAATACTACGCTGATGTCTTGACGAACTCACCTTTGATCTAGGCTGAACAAGGAGCCCAACTTTGAAATAATTAGTGTTGGAAATATCTGATCTTTTCAGGCAGGCAATTAATATCTCCTTCATTTTTATGGTCAGATTATAAGCCAATCTGAAGTATTGACTTCAGCTGGACCTTAAAGACAAGATAGAATTTACATAGTTAGAAAGGCATTCCAGGGGAGGGGAACAGTCTGGGATTCTGGGTAAAGGTGTGGAAGTGGGAATAATAATAATAATAATAATAACTCATTAATTTTTCTTTCTTATTCTGAACTTGACAAACACCAGCAAATATGACTATTTGCATGAACAAAGAACAGAAGAGGATTTTACATGAAACTGAATCTACATTCCTTTCAAGTTGTTTTTAAAGTATATCATTCACTCAGTAAATTAGTTCTCAAGCTGTCTCACTTATCCCTCCTGTTCTGCATGCTTTTTTTCTATTTCACTATTTTTTTTGCTACCATATCAATACCCCTCCTCTCACTTATCCCACCAAAAGATTTTTTAAAAAACCCTGGTAATCATAAGTATAGTCAATTAAAAGAAACCCACATATTGGCCTTGTTCAAAAAAACATATGTCTCATTCTGTACCTCTGGAACAAGGTGTCAAGCCTGCAAAATTCCATTGCAGCCAGAACCAGCTTAAAATGTAATTGGGAGATGTTTAATAAAATAAATAAAAATGCAATGCAATATAGATAATGTTAATTTGTGGTTTTCTAAGTGATTAAGCAGCCTGTAGGATTAATTCCTATATGAATTGGACACCACTGCCCTAGGCCAACAATTCCGTAGAGTCAGGCAGGACAGCTTGTAGTAAACAATGCTTTGGAATCATCATCCATCATTGCATCCATCAGAGATTCTAAATCTTTTAAAATTGTTTTTCTTCACAGTATTGTAATAGTTTGCTTGGTTCTGCTCACCTCATTTTGCCTCAATTCATACATATCCTCCCATGTTTTTCTGAATCAATTTCTTTCATGATTTCTTATGGTGTAATTCCATTCCATTCGTATACCATAATTTGCTTAGCCATTCCCCAATTATTGGGCATTCCCTTAGTTTCCAGTTCTTTCGTTATGACAAAAAAAAGCACAGTTATGATTTTTTTTGTTTGCATATATGGGTCCTTTCTGATTTTTAACCCTTTCAAAATGTGGTTCTATTTGTGGACTCTCGGGGCCAAAGGATGTGTGCAGTTTAGTGATTTAGGGTGGTGATGGTGGTGGTTCAAAGATGCTTTCCAGAATGTTTGTACAGATTCACAGCTCCACCAACAATGCGTTAGTATGCTAGTTCTCTCACACCACCTTTAAAAATGGCTATTTTACTTTTTTTTAAAATCATCTTTGGCAATCTCATAAGTATAAGGTGGAACCTTAGAGTTTTTTTAAAAAATAATATTTTATTTTTTCCCAATTACATTTAAAAACAATTTGTAATGTTCATTTAAAAAAATTTAAGTTCTGAATTGTCTCCCTCCCTCCCCTACCCCCTCCCTGCAACAGCAAGTTAAGAGTTGTTTTAATGTGTATTTCCTTTATTATTAGTGAGTTGAAATATTTTATATGGCTATTTAGTTTGCTATAACATTGAAAGTTTTTTTAATCATAAACTCATATCCACACACATGAACATTTCAATAAACACAAGAGAACAGAAAAGAGGATTTTATGTGAAATTGTAAACTTCTATTGAATTTTTTTAAAAAAAGTATTATTAAATTTAACAGGTCAGTTACAAAATTGCTATTTTCTCTTCTGAAATTCCTTCTGATCTCCTGTGTATTTAAAATATTTTTTATTTTGAACTTAACAAACACAAAATAAAATAGACATTACCATATATATATATAATAGAACAAAAAGATTGTAAATGAGATTACAGATCTCCATTCTGTGCATCTTATTTCTCTTTGAAAATATATAATCAAGGGGCAGGTAGGTGGTGCAGTGGATAGAGCACTGGCCCTGGAGTCAGGATGACCTGAGTTCAAATGTGGCCTCAGACATATAACACTCACTAGCAGTGTGACCCTGGGCAAGTCACTTAACTCCATTGCCTAGCAAAAAAAGAAAAAAAATAAAGAAAATATGTAATCAGTTTAACCTGTAACTTCCAAAGCTTGTCTGTGTGTATAGCTGTCGATAGCTTGCTTTTATTCTTTTGAGAAGTGCCTGCTTGTATCTTGTGACCATTATCTATTGGGGAATGAATCATATATCCTTTTCTGTCATTCATCCTACTTGCAATACTGGTTAGTAATTGTTTTAATTAGTGTTTAGTTGAATCTCTAGGATTAACAACTCATATTTTTGCAGGCCCTTAAGGTTTGCAAAGTATTTTTTTCACACCAACCCTATGTGGTAGATGGTAAAAGTATTATAATCCCTATTTCACATGTGCCCAAAATGAGACTTGGAGAAGTGCTCTAATGAGCCCATGCCCATGCAGCTGCTATGTGTCATGGCTGGGATTCAGACCCATAGTTCCAAATTCGAAATCCAGGCAGGCGCTAGAGCTGCAGCTGGCGTGGGAGCTGCAGTCGGAGCCTGAGCTGCTAACGCTGCTGCAGCCACCACCTCTAGGCAGAGAAACCGGCCGTTTCGTCACCCCCCTCTGACTACTCCTCCCCTTTCCATTGTACCACACTTTGAATGAAACATTAGAGGGATGGGTTTTAATCATAGAATATCAATCAGTCAGTCAGTCAGTCAGTCAACCAATCAACATTAAATAAGTGCCTACTATGAACCAGACATTGCCAGAGCAGATTGAAGAGATTACTCTGCCATTTAATATTAGGCAAGGCACTTCATCTTTCTAGCCCTCAGTTTCTTCATTTGTAAAATAAAAGGTTTGAACTAGATGAGTTCTGAGGTTCCTTCTATCTCTAGGTCTATGGTCCTCTGATACTACTTGAAATCTTCCGATCTTGTGTGCATTTAATTTTTTTTTTAATTTTGAACTTAAAACACCAAATAAAAGAGATATTTGCACATACATAACAGAACAGAAATGGATTGTAAATAAGATTACAGAAAATGATAGCTGGTTCCTGTTCCCTCTAAATCTCTTCTTCTCCAGGCTTAGCATTACCAGTTCTTGCCTGTCACCATCCTGGCTAGCCATCTCCAGTTTATAATAATAATGACAAAAGCTCACATTTCAGGTATGTAGAGGGTTTGAAAGATATTATTACATTTGATCTTCTTTTTATTTTTTTAATTTTTTGATTTTAATTTTAATTAAAAAAAATTTTTTTTGCACTTTATCTTCTTGAAAACTGTAACAGTTAAATATTATCTCCATTTTACAGATAAGAAGATCGAGAGGTTTAATGATGTCCTACTGTGGCACCATAACTAAAATTGAATACTCCAGATGTGCTCTGATTAGGGCAGAGTAGATCATGTCTTTAGTACTGGAAGCAATGCTGCTTTTAACATAGCCTAAGATCGAACAGAAGGTGGCCAAGTGACGCAGTGGATTGAGCATCAGGGCTGGCGTCAGGAAGACTCATCTCCCTGAGTTCAATCTGGCCTTAGACGCTTACTAGCTGCGTGATTCTGGGAAAGTCACTTCACCCTGTTTGCCTCAGTTTCCTCACCTGTAAAATGAGCTGGAGAAGGAAATGACAAACCATTCCAGTATATTTGCCAAAAAACCAAAACCTGAATGAGGTGCCAAAGAGTTAGACTGACCTTGGTGTCTTTGATATCTGACCAAGCTCTGCGCACTCCACAGTTCCTGTTTCAGTCACCTTCATGGCCATTGGAACAAATTGTTCTCATCTGCCCATTCCACCAGGGGAAGTCTTTACATGTTTGGGGTAGACACCCCCCCCACCCAAGCTCACCTATGGGTTTAAGGCCTGTTGGTTACTTTTTAACCTGTTTTAGCCCATCTGTTGAGACAGTTTTACTGGGGTGTGGCTGCTGTTCATGCTATAGCATGGCAAAGATACTAACGGGAATGATCATTGTTGGAAAGGTTGTGGGAAGATAGGCACACTTGGTGAACTGTTAGCAAAGGTGTGAAGCAGTACAATTGGAATTATGCGAGTACAATAACTAAAATGTCCATATGCTTTGACCTAGAGATTCCACTACTAGGATGATACTCTAAGGAGACCACTGAAAAAAAGTCCCCAAATAAACAATATTTTTAGCAGCTTTTTTTACGGTAACAAAAAAAAAAACCTGAAAAAAAAGTAGATGTCCATTGATGGGGGGGATAGTTAAACAAACTGTGGTAATTGAATATAATGGAATATTACTGTGCTAGAAATATTATGAATGTGATGAATGCTGAGTACTATGGAAAGATCTACATGAACGAATGCAGAGTGAAGTCAGCAGAACCAAAAAACAATATATGCAATGACTACAGCAACACGGAAAGAAAAAACACCACGAAATAATCAAAATCAAATGCTACAAAATTAAAAAGAGCCACCATGGCCCCAAAAGAGAGATGTAAGAAGGCACCTCACATCAGGTGGGAGGTCCCAAGGTGTGGAATTTGGGATTGGTTATGCTGATTTCTCTCTCTTCTTTCTCTTTTTCTTTCTCCAAAGTTTTGCTGTTGTAGTTGTTATTGCTGCCACTGTTCTTATTGTTATTGTATTAGATGGCTCTCCAGGATTGGAAAGGAGAGGTGTACTAAGGAAAATTTAGGTAATGTAAAAACAAAGGACATCAATAACAATTTATTTTGTTTTTTAAAAAATAAATTTATTATTTAACTTAAACATTAATTAAAATTTTTTTTGAATTCAGAATTCTCCCCCCTCTCCTGTCCCTCCTCACCTATTGAGAAGACAAGATATATATATTTCACATATACATGTGACAACATGCAAAACACATTTCCATATTAGTCCTGTTGCAAAAGAAAATATAAACAAAACAAGAAAAAGTTAAAAAAAAAGTCTGCTTCAATCTGTACTCAGAGTTCATCAGTTCTCTCTCTGGAGGTGGACAGCACTTTTCATCATGGGTCCTTTGCAATGATCTTGGATCACTGTCTTGATCAGAGTAGCTAAGTCATTCACAGTTGATCATCATACAATAGTGCTGTTACTGTGTACAATGTTCTCCTGGTTTTGTACCCTTCACTTTGTGTGAGTTCCTATAAGTCTTCCGAAGTCTTTTTGAAATCATCCTGCTTATCATTTCTTAGAGCACCGTAGTATTCCATCACAATCGTATACCACAATGTGTCCAGCCCTCCCCGTCATAGAGATGATAAAATGATCAAGACCAAGTGATTTGCCCAAGGTAGTAATCACTGGTGGTGGGATTTGAACCCACATCTTTTGACCCCAGAGTCAGCACTCTTTCTTCTGCACCACGCCGCCAAGACCTTTTGCCATACTGGTCATTCACCTCTTAAACACTCTTCAGCTTATTAGCTTCCTAAATGGTAGTATCTCAAATGCAATATGATATACATATTGCATATATATGTGTGTGTGTGTGTGTATATATATATATATATATATATACATATATATATATATATACATATATATATGTATATATATATATATATATGATATACATATACATATAAACAAAATGCAAGTTGAGCTTTAAAGGAAAACAGGGTTTCTTTGAAGTAGAGAGGAGAGTCAGTTCCAGGCATCTGTGACATCCTGTGCAAAGGCATGGAGGCATTAGAGGGAATGTTTGAGGGACTGTCATGTTAGAAGTTTTAGGACATAGGTAGTGTGGTGATATGGACAGCGCACTAGGCCTTGGGTCAGGAAGACCTGAGTTTAAATCTGGCCTCAGACACTTAGTGTCTGTTTGACCCTGGGCAATTTCTTTAACCTCTGTCTGCCTCAGTTTCCTCATCTATAAAATGAAGATAATAATAGAACCTACCTTCTAGGGCTCTTAAAATCAAATGAGATATAATACTTTTTTTTTTCTTTTTTGGTGAAGTGATTGGGGTTAAGTGACTTGCCCAAGGTCACACAGCTAGTAAGTGTTAAGTGTCTGAGGCTGGATTTGAACTGAGTTCCTTCTAACTCCAAAGCCAGAGCTGTATTCACTGCGCCACCTAGCTGCCCCAGATATAATACTTCGTTATTCATTCATTCATTCATTCATTCATTCATTCATTCATTCATTCATTTATTTATATGCACTCGGAGTTAAGTGACTTGCCCAGAGTCACATTGCTAGTAAGTGTCAAGTGTTTGGTCTGAGGCTAGATTTGAACTCAGATCCTCCTGACTTCAGGGCCAGTGCTCTATCTACTGTGACACCTAGCTGCCCCAGATTTGTAAAGTGATTTGCGAACCTTAAAGCACTATTTAAGTGCTAGTTGTGATTATGACTATGATTATGACCTTATGTCAAGCCTGGGAGAGATCTTAGATACCAACATATTAGAGCTGGAAGGGGCTTTAAAGATCATCCTGGCCAACCCCCTTCAGAGTGGGAAACTGAGGACTAGTGAGGGGAAAGTGACATTCAAGGTTGTGCAGCCAGAGGCCTTGTTTAACTCAACAAGTGTTTCTAATGTCCAGGAGTGGCCTAGAGGAGACATTGAATTTCCTGCTTGGCCTCTCTTGTCTTAGGTGTGCGACAGATCCTCTGGCATGAAGAACAGCCAGAGAGTCTTTCAAGGTGAGCTAAATCTAGCTGTATGGATTCCCTTTCTGTGATACCAAATCGGGGTTAAATATTGAATACCGCTAGCTTGAGTATTTCAAGGAATGCCAATAACAGATATACTGTACCTAATTCAGGATTCACTCGTGCAAAATTCAGCTCTAAATAAAAGTTCCAGTGGGCCCCCCTCCCAACCTTACCCTCTATTCATTTGAAATTTTCACAGGATGTTAAATGGGGTGGGGGGGGGAAGGTGTCTAGGATGTGATAGACAGTGATGAAGGAAAAGGCAGGGTTTTTTTTTTCCTGTCTCATTTTTTCTTAACTCCCCTAGTGCCAGACTCATTATTGGGAAGGAACAATGCCTCCCGATAATGAACTATTTTCTATTCAGGGTGGCAAGTCAAATACTCGTTTCTCATTAATAATTCAATGTGACAAATTTATTACCTTGAAGGTGCTGCAAGTCAATTAGACAATGGGAAATTGTGTCTTCCTCTCAGCCTACTTAATTGGCTTTCAAGTGTGACATTCATCAAAACCTTGACTTTTCTTGTAAACTTTTTATTCTGGGATACCTCCCCCCAGCCACCCCACCCCGGGTTGCCCTGGAGGCCCTGGGGAGCAGTCCTGATGACCCAGCTACTTGTGACTGTCTATTTTCTGCAGAATGCCAAGGGTGGGGCAAGGAGATACCCAACCCCAGGTGTCACTGGTCCAGGTACTGTGGTACAAGGATAAGGATACAGAATTGGCAATGTGGTATGGTGGAAAGAGTATTGAGTCTGGAGTCAGAAGACCTGAGTTTGAATCCCAGCTTTGCCATTTGCTGGGTGACCTTAGCCAAGGCACTTAAGCCTCTGTGAGGCTCAGTTTCCTCTTCTGTAAAATGAAGGAGTTGGGCTAGATGGCCTTTGAAATACCTTTCAGTAGATCTATGATTCAGTGAGCTTATGATGAATGGGTTGCAGTGGAAAGAGCTTTAGATATAAAGCCAGAGGACTTGACTTTGAATATTGCTTCTTCTACTTTCTACCCAGGTGATCTGGGCCTCGGTTTCCTTCTCTGTGCATTGAGGGGTATGGACTTCTGTTGTTTTTCAGTTGATTTCAGTCGTATTTGACTCTTCATGACCCCATTTGGAGTTTTCTTGGCAAAGCTCCTGGAGGGGTTTGCCATTTCTCTTTCCAGCTCATTTTACAGATGAGGAAACTGAGGCAAACAGGGTTAAGTGACCTGCCCAGGGTCAAACAGCCAGTAAGTGTCTGAGGCCAGATTTGAACTCACAAAGATGAGTCTTCTTGACTCCAGGCCTGGCGTTCTAACTACTGTTACATCACCTAGGACACACCTGGGGTGTGGACTGGAAGACCTCTATGTGCCTTTGCAGCTGTTATTCTGTGATCCTATCAAATGATCTCCCTTGACTTTAAAGAGGTCTAGAATGTAAGAGTTTGAAGCCAAAGCTAGATGATCCATCTGAAATCCCTACTGTTAATGTAACAGATGCATTTTTTAAAATAATTTTTTTCAATTATCAAGTATTTTTTTCCCACCCACCTCCACCCACCCACTGAAAAGAAAGACAGAATCTTTGTAGCATATAAAGTTATATGTTTGCCATATTCAAGCCAAATTCTTACACTGATCACATCCAAAAATGTGTTTCTTATTCTGCATATTAGTTCATTATATCTCTGTTATGAAGTGGATAGCATTCTTCTTCATCATTCCCCTGGAATTATGGTTGATCAATTGACCTTGGTTCATAAGTGGTTTTAAATTGTTCATTTTTACATATTGGTGTTACAGTATAAATTGTGTGATGTTTAAAAAGTTCTCAGAGACCAAGTTTCTAAGTAAATTAAAATCAGTTTTATTGGCCATGTCTAGAAAGCAGTCAACAAAATAGGTTCATTGTCCCCTTGGTAGCCAGAAAGAGCACATGGCCACTTCTTTAAGTTTTTATGCCTTTGGGCAAGAGGTGGTCCGTGAAACAGCAACCAAATCTAATTGGTTAGGGGCAACTAGGTAGTGCAGTGGATAGAGCTCCAGCCTTGGAGTCAAGAGGACCTGAGTTCAAATCTGGCCTCAGACACTTGATACATACTAGCTGTGTGACCCTGGGCAAGTCACTTAACCCCGAATGCCTCACCCTTCAAAAAAATCTAATTGGTTGACATGATGGGACGTGGCTTATATTAAAATGAAGGCCTTGGGGTATGTGACCTTTGTCACTCAAATCTTGGTCAAAAAGACATCAATTTCCATATGACCTGTCTTTGATAATAAGAAAAATCAACACTTCCCAAGAACTATCTGAGCAAACACAGAGAGCAGGAATATACCCATCAGCCTAAACTTGGCTTAGTAAAATCTCTAAAAGAGATTTTCCACACTGGGTTGGTTTCTGGATGAGGAAGTAGAAAAGGGGGAAAAAACCTTGGTTCTAATACAATAATTAGGTTTTTAAAAAAATTTTTTTTGGAAGGGGGGGGCTAGGCAATGGGGTTAAGTGACTTGCCCAGGGTCACACAGCTAGTCAGTGTTCTGTGTCTGAGACCGGATTTGAACTCAGGTCCTCCTGACTCCAGGGCTGGTGCTCTATCCACTGTGCCACCCAGCTGCCCCCAATAATTAGTTATTAAATACATCAGAGAACTATTTATTTCTCACAATTGTTCATCTGGTTCTGTTCATGTCAATTGATATCAATATTTCCAGGTCTCTATGAAACCACCTCTTCATTTCAGTATAATAATATTATTTTAGCATTTCAGCACAATGGTATTCCATCACAATCATATTCCACAACTTGTTCAGCCATTTGCCAATTGATGGGCATTACTTCAATTTCTAATTCTTTGCCACCACATAAGAGCTGCTATTTTTGGATAGATAGGCCCTTTCCCTCTTTCTTTGATGTCTTTGTGGTATATGCCTAGTAGTGGTATCATTGAATCAAAGGGCATGCACTATTTAGAAACTTTTGGGGCATAGCTCCAAATTGCTTCCCAGAATGTTTGTACCAGTTCACAGCTCTACCAACAGTGCATCAATGTGACTGTTCACCCACAGCTCCTTCAAAATTTGTCATTTTCTCTCTCTCTCTCTCTCTTTCTTTCTTTCTCTCTCTCTCTCTCTCTTTCTTTCTTTCTTTCTTTCTTTCTTTCTTTCTTTCTTTCTTTCTTTCTTTCTTTCTTTCTTTCTTTCTTTCTTTCCTTCTTTTTGTTAGGTCGGCCAATCTGATGAGTATGGGTTGGGACCTCAGAGTTTCTTTACTTTGCATTTATCTAATTGTTTGGAGCTTTTTTTATATGGCTATATATAGCTTGCTTTCTTCCCTTGAGAACTGCCTGTCCATATCCCTAGATGATTTGTCAATTGGGGAATGACTGTACTATATGTCATTATAAGTGGGTTAAGGGTTAAGTGATGTGGGAGAGGTAACCTATTATTCTTTTTGAAAAGGTGTTTTCATTGATATCTTTTGTCTTTATATTGAATTAATTTTTCAGTTTTATCCCATCCCCTACCAATGAATCCTTCTTAATGACAGGAAAAAATATTCTAAAGCAAAACCTACCAACACAGTTATTGCATCTGAAAGTATATGCAATAATCCATATTCATAATTAATTGTTTCATCATATGTTCAGTGTTACTTTCACTCACATTATCCTTAGAATTGATTCCTGTGGAGAAGGGACCAGCCATTCCTGCCACCTGCCAGCCAACTGTTATCTGCAGGGCAGGCAAGCCATCTTAACTGAAGCAGTCAGGTACCTTGAGGGGGAGAAAGGAGGCAGCATATGCAAGACAGGTCAAACCACCGCCACCACCTTGATCCACCATCACCACTCAGACCCTAATGGAAACAGCCCAGCACTGTGAACCGAAGAACCTTGAGAGTAGCAGTGCTTCCAGCCTGGTGCCCTCAACCACCACCTGGAGAAGGAATCCTTGTGGAGATACAGCCTAGCCATAGCCCTTACAGGGGCTACATACAGATTCAGCTACTGAAGATGCAGAAAAGAAAGTCCTTGTCAACAAATACCTTAGCCCTGTCAAATGGTTAAACATCAGAATCTGAAAACATTTTATTAGTGCTAATGACATTAAAGGAGAGGCTTTACCATCTTCTTTGTCAATGCACCCTAAGGACCATAGCACCTACCTATCTAATTTGCAGTTGAAACCTTTCATAAGTGTTGTCTCTCTCATTACAAGTGTGAACTCTGTGAGGGTAGAGACTGGCTGACTTTTCTATTTAAATACCTGGTACTTAGCACATACTAAGCACGTAAATGCTATATTCATTCATTATTATTATAGTCATTGTGTATATTGCTTTCATGGTTCTGCTTACTTTACTCTGTATCAGTTCACACAAATATTTCTATGCTTCTCCAAATTCTTTATATTTATTTCTTACAGGATGGTGATATTTTGTTCGTGTACATTCATATTTCACAATTTGTTTAGCCACTCTGCAATCCACTTTGTTTCTGGGGTATTCTGTATTTCTTATTTTGCTATCCCAAAAGTACTGGCATCAATATTTTGGCATAAGTGGGACCTTTCTTTCTGTCTTTGACCATTTTCAGTTCTATGCCTAGTTTGCTAGGTCAGAATATATGAACAGTTTAGCGACTTTTCTCACATAATTCTAAATTGTTCTACAGAGCAGTTGGACCAATTCACAGCTTCCCTAATGGTGTGTTTGAGTGTGCTTGTCTTCCAGCAGTCCCTCCACTGTTGACTATTTCTACCTTTTGTCATCTTTGCACCTTTGAGGTGTGAGGTTAAACCTAAAAGTTGTTCCATTTTCACTTCTCTTATTATTTGTGATTTCGAGCATTTTTTTTCATATTGCTATTGATAGTCTGTGAATCTTTTGAAAACTGATCCATCATTTGACCAAGTGTTCCTTGTGCTTTTGTATCTTTTTTTTTGTCATATCAGTTTTATTAGAGATTTAAGATGCAAAGATTTCTCATGCAGTGGTTTCTCTTCTCACTCTAGCTGCATTGATTTTGTCTGTACAAAAGCTTTTTGATTTTATGTATTTGAAATTGTCTAATTTATCTTTTATGATATCTCTATCCTTGATTTGTTTGAGAAGTATACCTTAGCTATAATGGTGAGGGTATCTCTTTCATTCTACTCTTTTTTTTTAAAAGACATGGTCTTTCATATCTAGGTCATGGATCCAAATAGAGTTGATCTTGATGTATCTTGTAAGAAGTAATATTATACTGCAAATACATTAATACATTCCTACCCCTATCCTTACTTTTATCCCCAAGGCTAAACAAGGCCCCACTCAAATGTTAAACACATCATCTAGGACCCACTGGTGGAAGTTACAAGGAGACAACTTTTGGCTTGATTAGTGAAGAAACTCCTAACAGTGTTGTCTGACTTAGCAAGCTCCTAGTCTCCGGAGGTGTTTGAGCAGAGTCTGGGTGATCACTTGTCAGGGACATTGCAGAGGGAGTGTTTGCTTAAGTAGCGGTTGCCTAGCTGTTCCTGGTTATTTATAATATTATTCTGCAATAATTGTAGTAATGATAGCTGATGCTCACACAAGGTTTTAAGGTTTGCAAAGCACTTTACATAGATTAGTTCATTTGATGCTCACAACAATCCTGTGAGGCAGGTGTTATTAATATTCCCATTTTATAGATGAAGAAATTGAGTCTGAAAGAGACTAAATGATTTTCCCAGGGTCACACAACTAGAAAATGACAGAGACAGGATTTGAACTCCAATCTCCTTGACTCGAAGTCTAGCATCCTCTCTGCTATATCATAATAATAGCATATAGCTCAAGATATTGTTGTGTGTCGAATGAGATAATGTACATAAATATTGGCTACTATTATTATTCTTTCTATGTACTTCTAAAAAGGCCCCAGAGGCCCCAGAACAGAAGCTGATTTTGTTCTGAATAAAAGAAGGGGTCAGAAAAAGTTTCAGACACTGGGAATAGAGGGCAAACCCAGGTGGGATTCCACCACCCCCTCCTTGTTTTACTTCTCCTAACTAGTGGCTTCTCAGCTTGTAAAGGCCAATAGGCCCCACTTGAAGAAAATCTGCTATATCAAACACAAATTTCCCAAACAGACAAATCTGAAGGTGGCTCTGCATGTTACCAGCCAATTCTTTGACTTGCCAATGGATTGATCATTCCTTTCAGTAAGGGAATGGGGGCATGGGGTGGGTGGTGAGAAGACACCAGGAGGTTCCATTGGTACCCTTCTACAATATTCCAGACAAGTGGTCCTGGTCATCCAGCCTTTGTCTGTAAACCTCCAACGACATGAAAACGACTTCCTTCTGGGGCAGCCCATACTTCTCTGGGACAGCTATAATTGTGGGATCAACTGATCCTGACATCCCACCCAGACTTGCCTCTCTACAACTTTCACCCACTGCTTCTCATTCTGTCTTCTGGGGCCAAGCAGAACAATTCTTTTCCTTTATCCACTTGATAGGTGAAGATGGCATTCATGTTCCCTACTAAAGCATCCCCTTGGCCCACTTGTCACATTTCTGGCATGAAGCTTCACCCTTACCTTCTCCCTGCCGGGTCACCCTCTTCCTTCCCTAATTGTTCACAGCATATCACTTGGCACTTGGATATTTGGTGTTGGCCATTCCTCTCCTATTGTCTCATGCCTGAATCTCCTCTCAACCAAAATGTAAAGAGGAGAGGCATGTTTTCTTTTTCCTTCTCTTGTTCGCCAACACCCAGCATAAGCCCAGGAGTAGGCTGAGTAGTAAATACTTGTTAATTGGTCGTTTTCTGCCTTCTTAGGCACTTCCCATGAACCCCTGATCTGGTATTCATGAGCCATCCTGGGCTGTCTGTTTAAGAAACGTAAACTCTTTTGCGTAGGTTGTCACTATGCTGGCTTTTATTGATTTCCTTCTTTTTAGCCTCCAGCTGAAATGTGATTCCCTGGTGAAAGGTCTCTTAGTGTGAGTTTCTTGCTGTAACTCAAATTGCAGAGGCAGCTGTGGGTTGTCCAATGACTTCCACACTCAAAAGTTATGTGACCTGGGCCCACATCCAAATTCTGCCTCTCAATGGCCAGTTGAGCAACCTTGGACAACTCATTGAACCTTACTTTCTTCACCTGAAAAATGGACATAATCCTATTTGAATTGCCTCCCTCCCTAGGTGGTTGTGAGAATCCTATGAGGTCACGTATGCAAAACTCTTTGGTAATGGAGGCTGTGGGTGCAGTGGGAAGCAGCCTAGAATTAGAACTAGGAAAGGCTTGAGTTCAAATGCTGTCTGTCATTTATTAGTGGTGAGATGCCAAATAAATTGATTCACCTCCCTAAGCCTTAGTTTCCTCCCCTATAGAATGGGATTATTATCCCCATTCTATAGTGAAGCCACGTACCTGACAGGCAACATGGAGTGGGTTTCAAGTTCCACCTGGGTGTGTGTGATCTTGGACAAATCACTTAACCTCTTATCTGCCTCAGTTTCTCATGTGTAAAATTAGGATAATAATAACATTTACCTCACAGGGTTGGTGTGAGGATCAAATGGGATAATACATATGAAATGCTTTGCAAACCTTGAAGTGCTATATATTCTTATACTACAATTAGCCTCTCAGTGCCTCAGGCAACTTTCCAGGGTACCAAGTTGCAGAAAAGGTGCAGATCTGCATTGGGAGGAGGAGTTTCCTCCCCCAAGAGTTCCCGGTGAAATCAGTGAAACCACATGTAGCTTCAAACCCAGGATTATTGTGGGATAGGTATGGAGACCTTAAAACACAAGAGAAGTGGGAATTGTTCTTATTATAGGAATTCGCACCAGTGACTGGGAAAGAAGACACCTGTGAAATGATGTCCTAAGCCTTCATAGCAAGGTCAGTATCCAGAGAAAATTAACTAAGTTACTTTGGTCACATTAGGGAAGAGAGTAACTAACCTGAATCTATGTTTGGAAAAACTGTCTCCAGAGGAGACTAGCCCCCCTCTCCTCATTCTATCTCACAAGGGATTTCTTTTTCATTTTCAGATGTGGCACTAGAATCCATTAATAGGAAAGTGTTTAAAATGATAAACATAGAGACCATGCTTATGTCTCTCCATTCCCCAATTCCTGCCCCCAATCTTATTTTAGAAAATTATTTGCCATTCTGTCCTCTGTTAGACTGGAGAAAGCAGTGGAATGCAGTGGGTGAAGCACTGGACTGAGAGTCAGGAAGACCTGAGTTCACACCTCATCTCAGGCACTAGCTGTGTGATCCTGGGCAAATCACTTAATATCTCTGTGTCTCAGTTTACTCTTTTGTAAAGTAAAACTGATGTCCTTTAAGGTCCTTTCCAAATTGAGATCTAGGATCCTATGACTCTCGATTTTTCCAGAATGACTGAGAAAAGTATTTCTATTCTTGATATTTTGCTGCTGATTGATGATAATGAGGCTTTTTTTTTTTTGCATCAAGAGCTTACATGCAACATAAATCATTGGGAACTCTGCTTTGAGAAGGGCCCCTATAAAATATGGTGCAGTTTCTCCCCTATCTATCCCATAGAAGGGATTTTCTTATTGACTAAACTAAAGGTTCCCTACCTTTGCAGGCTTATTACACATTACTCCCCCTCAGGAATCATACCTTCCATCCACTCTGTCCTCCCAGCTGTTTTCCAGATGTGATGTTCCTTCTTCTGACTCTGGTCATTCACACAAACCATCCTTGAACACTTTGCTTCTTCACATCTCTCTCTTGGAATCTTTTACTTCTTTCCCAGCCCAGCTCAGGGGTCACCTCCTCCAGGGAGCCATGTTTTTCTCCCAAAAGATTTTACAAAGTTGTGATTCTGTTAGGGCTGAAAAAGTATACTTATTTCTCTGCAATCCCACCGACCCTGAGTTTGTTTTCAAATAGCAACTCCAACCCAATCCATTTATTAATTTATGTTTAAAAAGAAATTTCATTGATATTGTTTGTTTTTACATCACCTACATTTCCCAGTGTCTCTCCTCCCTCCTCCATCTTCCCTCTCAGGGAGCAATCCCTATTCAAAAGTATAAAGGAGAGGGGAAACCCAGTCTTGCAAAGCTAAGCAACATATTGAAAAAAGTCTGACACTATACACTATTGAGTTTCATTGCTTCAAATGATTTTTGCCAATTTTATGGATGAAAGGTGCTATCTCAAAGTTGTTTCAATTTTTATCTCTAATTGTTACTGAGGTTGAGCAGTTTTTCAAATGATCATTAACAATATGCTTCCTCTTTTGAAAATGATCTGTTTACGGACCAAATGTGTTCCACAAGAAAACATTTTAGTCCAAAGTTTGATTTAATTGTTTCTAAGTAGAAAACCTTATAGTGATATAATGCATCTTTCTTTCTTTCTTTCTTTCTTTCTTTCTTTCTTTCTTTCTTTCTTTCTTTCTTTCTTTCTTTCTTTCTTTCTTTCTTTCTTTCTTTCTTTCTTTCTTTCTTTCTTTCCTTCCTTCCTTCCTTCCTTCCTTCCTTCCTTCCTTCCTTCCTTCCTTCCTTCCTTCCTTCCTTCCTTCCTTCCTTCCTTCCTCTCTCTCTTTCTCTTTTTCTATTTATTTATTTTGGCTAGGCAATTGGGTTAAGCGACTTGCCCAGGGTCACACAGCTAGTAAGTGTTTTTGTGCATCTGAGGTTGGATTTGAAGTCAGGTCCTTCTGAATCCAGGGCCGGTGCTCTATCCACTGTGCCACCTAGCTGCCCCTCTTTTTCTATTTTAACACACATGTACATGCATCTATTTATATATGTATATGCACAATGATACACTAAGTATATATGCATACATGTACACACAATAATAGATGTACATGCCCAAATATACACATATAGTACCCACACATATATGTATATACATGTGCATTCACATAAATAATGCATACATATACATGCTTATATCCTTTGACCATTTATTGATTGTAGATTGGGAGTTACCTTTGTAAAATGTTAAGTTTCTTTTAAAAAATTTAGGTGCTATGCTTATCATCTGTTGTATTTACTGTAAATGTTTTCCGTAATCTCTTATTTTTCTTTTTTGAACATACTGTTTTTTATTATATAGAATTTCTCAATTTTAATGCACCCAGGCACATCTACCTTATCCCTATGTCCTTTCTCATGGTCCTATAATCCATTACATTCATGTTCAACCATTCCCTAAGCAATGGGCAACCATTTCATTCCCAGCTTATGCTACCACAAAATGAGCTGTTACTCATTTATGGTTATAAGTAATACATTTGATTTACCTTTTAAGATTTCTAACATTTTGTTTTTTATTGCTCCTGACTGTGCTTAGAGAGAATGAAGCCTAGCTTAATTTCCTATATCTACTTCAATGGGTAAAATGAGTACATAAAGTGAGTTGAATTTCTTTTTTTACCATAGTCTGGTCATCTCATAGGTGCTTACAATGACCTTGTGCTGGCAGGCTGGCTTATCTCTTGTCTTAGTCTCACAATAACCCTGTGAGGTAGATGTGATCAGTATTTCCATTTTACAAATGGGAACACTGATGCCGAGAGAGGGAAGTGACTTGTTCAGGGTTGTAGAGCTAATAAATCTCTGAGGATAGATTTGAACCCATGTATTCCTGACTCTGAGTCCAGCCCTACAATTCACCAAAATAGGCTGTTAAATGCCTTTTTATTAGTAAATGTGTATTTTAGTATTATCTATTTGTAGTAATCATATTATACATTTTAGTCTAAACTTTGATTTAATTGTTTCTGAGTAGAAAACTTTATGGTAATATACATGCATCCATCCATCCATCTATCTATCTATCTATCTATCTATCTATCTATCTATCTATCTATCACAACATACATATATATATATCCATCCATGCATGCATATATGCAACAATACACACATATGTATATACACACAGTGCACGAACAATGTACATATGCAATACAATACACGTACACACTGACATGCACACCTAGCACACATACATGCGTGTACATACATGTACAGGCATATATACAATGCACACACATGCTTATATACACAACAATGCATTTATACATAATATGGGAATGCATATAATGCACAGCGCATATAATGTCATACATTTATACGTGTGTATATTTATAAATGCAAATATATAACATACATTTATATATACATATACACATACGTATTATATAACCATAAAGTTTTCTACTTACAAAAAAACCAATCAAATAAAAGTTTGGGCTACAATGTGCAATATGACTAATACAAATACATGAAGAAGACTTAAATACATACATATTTATGAATAAAAAGTCACAGATTAGAATATTTAACACAAATTAGAGTCTAACACATTATAAACACATATGTGTATATATTCAAACACACAGATAAATTATATCTATTATATATCTAAATTTTTATCATCTATGCATGTATTTCAATACATAACACAAACTTTTCTGTCAGGAGGGGACATAATAGTGGGAGTCCCTGCTTCTTTTCCTTGGGGCTCCCTTCTGTTTCAGTTAGCAAAGGCATGAAGAAGGTGGGCGGGCTGTAAAAAGAGCAGAGGCCACGCCTCTTCATAGCTCTGAAAATGTACCAGGTGGCTCCTCTAGGTGGCGAATCAGTCTTTGGGTTCTGCCCTGATACAGATTTTTGAGGGGGAAAAGAGGGGAAAGCCTATTCTGAGTCTGGGAATGAGAGAAGCTTCCTAGTGATCATCTAGGTCTTAGATTTGGAGGTTTTTGATGCCTAGAAGCCTGCTGGGCCTAGTGAACACTTAAGGTGGGAAAAGGCCTTGGGAACTTGGAAGCCCTCAAGCCAATGAGGCAGGAAGGTGGGGGGTGGTTGGGAGGCCTATTTGGGGATCTGAGGGAGTAGGTGAGGTCAGTACTGATGACTGGCAGTGCCAGAGTCTCCAGGGGTTCATAACAAGTGTTTGGAAGAGTTAATCTCCCCCTTTCCAGAACATTTTTTTTCTAGTTATCACCCCTCCCCCACCCTGGTTTTTGTTGTTTTTTTAGTGGGATGATGAAGAAATTTGGCGACATTCAGTGGCAAATCAAGTGGCAGATGGATCTGGGCAGAAGGGGCTATCTTGGTTTTTTTTTTTACTACTCTGCCACCTTACCAGAAATTGTTTTGTCATGGAGATTCCAATCTCTCCATTTGTCCTTCTGGCCACACCACTCCTAACATCTGTAGGACATAAAGCTATCATTTCCTGTACCATGGCAGTTTGGCTTCTATGCCTCTAATCACTTCTCTCTTTTGTTTTTCTTTTCTTTTTTCCCTTTCTTCTTTTTCTAGTTTTAACACAACTGATTATTATTAGTGTTACCACCACAATGACCACGACCATGACAACAACTACCATAACCAGCACAATTAGTGCACTGACCATCACTACTCTGACAATTCCTACTTACGCTACTAGAACCACCATAACAACTACTACCAGTCTGATCGTCACCACTGTGACCACCACTTCCATTACAACTACTGTGACAACCACAGTTATGACAACTGTTACCATGACAACCATTACTCTGCTGCTCCTCATACTATCGCTCCTTTGATGGCTGCTCCCACAAGGAATTGGAGCAACCAGTACTGCTATTCATTTCTTTGGCGATTTAAGGTTTACAAAGTACTTTCCTCACCATAGCCCGGAGGGAGGTGGTACAAGCATTATTATTTCTGTTTGGAAGATGAGGGAACTGAAGCTCAGAGAGTTGAGAAATGACTCGCCCATGGTCACTTCCGGTAAGTGTCTACAATCTAGATCTCCTTACTCAAAGTCCCTGCTCCTTCCACTTCACCAACTGCACCCCACTGTACCTATTAACACGAGGTTTTCTTTCTCTTTCTCTTTCTTTTTCTTTCTTTCTTTCTTTCTTTCTTTCTTTCTTTCCTTCTTTCTTTCTTTTTTATTTCTCCTTCCTTCCTTCCTTCCCTCCTTCCTTCCTTCCTTCCTTCCTTCCTTCCTTCCTTCCTTCCTTCCTTCCTTCCTTCCTTCCCTCCTTCCTTCCCTCCTTCCTTCCCTCCTTCCTTCCCTCCTTCCTTCCCTCCTTCCTTCCTTCCTTCCTTCCTTCCTTCCTTCCTTCCTTCCTTCCTTCCTTCCTTCCTTCCTTCCTTCCTTCCTTCCCTCCTTCCTTCCCTCCCTCCTTCCCTCCCTCCTTCCTTCCCTCCTTCCTTCCCTCCTTCCTTCCTTTCTCCTTTCCTCCTTCCCTCACCTTCTCTTTTTCTTTCTCCTCCATTTTCTTTCTAGTTTCCACCCTTCCTCCTTACCCCTCCCCCTCCCCCTCCTTCCTTCCTTCTCTGTTCTCTTCCTGAGTAAGAGACTCCTGAGTGAGAGGTGGTAAACTCAGGGTGTAGAATATATGTATACATATATACACATATACATATATATGTGTGTACGTGTGTGTGTGTATGTGTATACACACACACACACACACACACACACACACACACATATATATATATATATATATATATATATATACACACACATGTATATGACATGGTCAATATGAAATTTGTTTTGCTTGACTATGCATGTTTGTTACAAGGGTTAGGTAGTACACCTCATTATAGATCCTCTGAAATTGTGATTGGTCATTTCATTGACCAAAGTTCTGAAATCCTTCCAAGCTGCTTGTTTTGATAGTGTTACTCTTTATACATCGTTTCTGTGGTTCTGTGCACTTTACTCTACATTGTTTCAAATCTTTCCAGGTTTCTTGGAAAGAGCCCTTACTTTCTTCCAGCATAAAACTATTCCATTGTAGTCATATACCAATTTGTTCCACCATTCCCTAATTGATGGGCACTCCCTTGGCTTTGAGCTCTTTGTCACAACAAAAAGAGCTGCTGTAATTATTTTTGTACACATGGGCCCTTTTCCTCTTTCTTTGATCTCTTTGAGGTATAGACCTAGTGGTGGTATTTCTGGGTCAAAGAGAACATAGTTTTGTAACTTTTGGGGCTTGGTTCCAAATAGCTTTCCAAAATGGCTAGAGAAATTCTTAGCCCTACAGAAAAGGCATTAGTGTGCGTTTTTTTCCTCTTAGTCCCTCCAACATTTGTCATTTCCTCTTTTTAACTTCACCAGTTAGGTGGATGTAAGATTGAACCTTAGAGTTGCTTTAATTTGTATTTCTCTAATTATTAGTGATTTTTTGAAATACAACTGTTGATACTTTGGATTTCTTCTTTAAAAAAACCTGCCTGTTTATCCTTTGCCAAATTTGATATATTGGGAAATGGCTCTTATCCTTATAAATTTGAATAAGTTCCTTATGTATCTTGGAAATGAGGTCCTTATCAGAGAAACTTGTGGCAAAAAAATTTTTTCCCTACCTAGCTGCTTCACTTCTAAGTTTAACTACATTGGTTTTCTTGTGCAAGAGCTTTTAAAATTTGATGTAAAAAAATTGTCCATTTTATCTTCTTTGATCCTTTTTATCTCTTGCTCACAACAGGAACATTCCCATGACTCTGCTTTAAAATTTTAAAATTTAAATTTTAGAAATATTTAAAAGCCTTATTGATACTCTTTGCTTTTACATCATAGTCATTTCCAGATATATCCCTGATGAATCTTACCCTGTAACAATAACAAAACAGTTTAAAAAATCAACGGACACAGTGTATATAACATTTAATACCAGTATATCCTCCATCCCTGGCAAAGGAACATAGGAAAAATTCCTTATCTCTTTTCTGGGTGAAAGATTGCTCATTATCATTATACAATGTCCAACATAATTTTCTTCTTTTTTACATTCATTGTATGTATTCTAGTTTTGCTTGCTTCTCTCTACATCAGCTTATGTCAATCTTCCCATGTTTCTTTGAATATCTCCTAGTTGTTTTTTCTTATAGTGTAAATGCATTCTGTTATATTCATGCATCACAGTTTGTTCTGGCTCTGATATTTAAATGTGGTTTGTTCCAAGTGATATAAGAATATGGATTTAAAAAAAGAATATGGATTCAAATCATAGAACATAGTGGTCCCAGAAGAATCATGATTGTAGGTGACCCAAAGGGCGATGGGAAGATTCATTTCAACTGCAAGTAGTCTGGAGCATATTGCCCACAAATTATGATTTCTATAAAAAATACTCCATTAAAAAACCCCCAAACAACTCTGAAGTTGCACAATTGGACACACATTTTTAGACATGGCTAGTGAGGAAATTTGTTTCACTTGACCACAAATATTTGTTAGCAGGGTTTTGTTTTTTTCTTTTTCAATGGGAGGAACGGAGGGAGAAGAGATAAATGCTTAATAATTGAAAAAAATTAAATTAAAGACAGGTATGACTAGAAAAGGAGGTGGACCAGTTAGGTAGAGGGATGGATGACAGATAGACAGCCCACAGGAATGTCAAAAGGCTTCTAGCAGGTTGGGGAGGTTCCTCTGAAGGATATATGTTAAGATGTGAGCAAGAACTGCACAAGATGATCATACAGGAAGAGGCTGCAACCTGCACCAGTAGAGGAACTGGCCCCATTGATGAAATCACATATTCATCAGAGTATCCAAAATAAGAAGCCTGATGATACTTCTGTTTGTATAGTGCCTTATGGTTACTAAGCACTTTCTAATCCATTGGCATATTTGATAATGTAGAAATATTCTGTATTGCATTTAGAGTACCATGTTTTTGTGCTAGTATCTCATAGTATCATAGATTTAGAGATTGAAGGGACCTGAAAGGTCATCAAGTACGATACCCTCATTTTCCAGCTGAGGACACTGAAGCATTGAAAGGTTAAGTGACTTGCCCAGGGTCACCCAGCGAGGAAGTGTCTGAGGCAGGATTTGAACCCAAGTCTTCCTGACTCCAAGTCCAAGTCCACTCTGCCATGCTACCTCTCCGTTCTTGCTGCTCATCATTTTCAAATGAACATCGGTAAACTGGAGAGCATCAAGAGGAGGACAGTCAAAATGATGAAGTGCTTCAAGATCAAAATAAATGAAGTTTATTTTAAAGGTATTGAGAATGTTTCATCTAGGGCAAAAAATGATCATTTGAGAATCATTTATCAAGCACTAGGCACTGGGCTAGGTGCTATAGATACAAAGACAAAAATTTTGAGTCCTTGTCTTCAGAGAGCTTATGGTCTATCCTTTAAAAATTATTTATTTATTAATATGTTCCTTCCACACTGCCCCTCACCACCCACCACTGAGCAAAAAAAAAAAAAGGCAGAAAAATAAATTTCTCAACACATAGTTGCATAATACAGCAAAACAGAATCCCTATGTTGGCCATGTCTGAAAAAATATCTATCTTTCTGAATTTTAAGTTCAATTAAGTGAGCTGAATCTTCATTCTTTTGTCTACCCTTTTGGAACTTTTGGACTCCTTGCTCATCATTGCTTCGATCACAGTTCTAAAATCTTTCAAAGTTGGTTTTCTCTATGGTGTTGTTGTCATTATGTAAATTATTCTCCTAGTTCTGCTCACTTGGTTTTGCATTAGTTCATAGGAGAACCCACAGTTTCCTCTGAAACTGTTCCTTTAATCACTTCTTATGGCACAGTGACATTCAATTACACTGATGTATCACAATTTGTTTAGCCGTTCCCCAACCAAGGGGTTTCCCCTTAGTTTCCAATTTTTAGCTACCACAAAAATTGCGGCTAAAACAGTTTTATACACATAGAGACCTTTCCTCTTTCTTTGACTTCTTTGAGGTATAGGACTGGAACTGGTAGTGCAGGAGCAAAGAGTATTTTAGTAACATTTTGGGCATAGTTCCAAATTGCTTTCCAGAATGGTTGGATCATATCTTAGCTCCACCAAAAGTGCATTAATGTGCCTGTTTTTTTCTCAGTTCCTCCAACACTTGGCATTTCCCTCTTTTGTCATCTTTGCCAATCTGATGGCTGTGAAGTAGAACCACAAATTTGCTTTAATTTGCATGTCTCTAATTAGTAGTGTTTTAGAGCATTTTTAATATGGTTGTTGATAGCTTGGATTTTTTCCTTTAGAAAAATGTCTGTTCATATCTTTGATCATTTATCTATTGGGGAATGACTCTTAGTCTTAAAAACTTGAATCAATTTTTAATTACATATAATTTCATGGCATATAAACAAAATTGTCCATTTTATCTTATATGGTCCTCTTTATCACCCATTTACCCATAAATTCTTCCCCTATCCACAGATTTTAAAGGTAATTTCTTCTTTGCTTCTCTAATTTGTTTATGATGTAATTTAAAAAAGTATAGTTCCTATATCTATTGAAACTTATCTTAGTGCATTATTAAATTTCTGCTGACTACTGTCCAATTTTCCTATCGATTTTTGACAAAAATTAAGTACTTTCTCCAATAACTGGGGTTTATCAAACACAATGTTTGTTGGCTTCTCTATGTTATGAACCTTATCTATTCCATGATCTCTCTCTCTCTCTCTCTCTCTCTCTCTCTCTCTCTCTCTCTCTCTCTCTCTCTCTCTCTTCCCCCCTCCTCCCTCTCTTCCTCCCTCCCACATTCCCCCCAGTACCAAATCATTCTAACAATGAATACTTTGTAGTGTTACAGTTTAATATCTCATTCTGATAGGTCCCTTTCCTTCCCACTTCTCTTCATTCTTACTCTTGAGATCCTTGACTTTTTGTTTCTTCATATGAATTTTATTAGTATTTTTTCTAACTCCATAAAAATATTATTTTAGGAGTTTGACTGGTATAGCACTCAATAAATAGATTAATTTGGGTTGTATTGTTATTTTTATTATATTGGCTTGATCTACCCCATGAGCAATTAATGTTTCTCCAATGGTTTAGATTTGTCTTTATTTCTATAAGAAGTATTTTATGGTTGGATGCATATAATCTGTGGATGAATCTTGGTAGGTACATTCTCAAATATTTTATAGCTTCTACAGTTGTTTTGAATAGAATTGTTCACTCTAGCTCTTCCTACTGAGTTTTGTTGGTTATGTGTAGGAATGCTGATGATTTATGTACATTTATTTTATATACTGCAACTTCCCTGAAGTCATTAATTATTTTATTTACTTTTAGTTGACTCTCTAGATTTCTCTCAGTATACTATCATATCATTTGCAAAAAAGTGATAATTTTATTTCTTCCTTGCCAATGTGTATTCCCTTGATTTCTTTTCCTTGAATTATTGCTATTGCTGGCATTTCTGTCACTGTGTTAAATAGTAGTGGTATTAATTTTATTAGAAAGGCTTGTCTAACTTTTCTCTATGACATATAATGTTTGCTCTTATGTCTAGATAAATGTCATTGACTTTATAAGGAAAAAGTCCATTTATTTCTATGATTTCTAAAGGTTTTTAAAAATATAAAAACAGACTTTAATAATTTCTTTAATGTTCACAATTTCTACTTTCTTATTTGGTTGGAGATTTTTGATTTGTTGTTGTTCAAGTTTTTAATTGCATGCCCAATTCGATGATATGTACTTTTTCTCTTTCATTGATAAAAGTGTTTAGAGATATAAAATTTCCCAGCAGATTTTCCCTAGTTATATCCCATGAGTTTTGGTATGGTGTCTCATTATTGTTATTTTCTTTGATGAAATTTTCTGTTGTTTCTATAATTTGTTCTTTGACTTACTAGTCCTTTAGAATGATGTTATTTAGTTTCCAATTAATTTATAATTATTTCTCTAAGGGCAACTTAATGAATGTGATTTTGTGGCATTATGTTTATTAACAATATGTTTAGTTTTTCTGCTTTTCTACATTTGTTCTTGAGATCTTTATGCCCCTGTATGTGGTCAATTTTTGTGATTGGTTCATGTGTAGCTTAGAAGTATGTAAATTTCTTTCTATTCAATTCATACATCATCAGAGATTTATTATATCTAATTTTTATAAATTTCCATTTGAGTTCTTTGTTGTTTGTCTTTTGATCAGATTTGTCTAGGTCCGAAAGGGGTACATTAAGGTCCACTATTATCATTTTACTCTCTATTTCTCTCTCCAATTTGATTAACTTTTCTATTAAGTATTTTATATATTTAGATACTATGCTATGAGGTGTATTTATATTAAGTGTATGATTTTATATTAATTCATTATGTATGGCGCCTTTAAGCATAATGTAATTTCCCTGCTTATCTTTTTTTAATCTCGCCTATATTTAATATAGTCTTATCTGATATGATGATTGCTACCCCTGCTTTTTTGAATTCAACTAACACAATTGATTTTGCTCAAGCCCTTCATTTTAACTGTGTGAATCTTTGTGTTTCAAGTATATGTCAGATTCTGATTTCTAATCCATTTTGCTCTACTCTTTTGTTCATAGGTGAATCCGTCTCATTCACATACACAGTTATGATTGCTAATTATGTATTTTCCTCTATCCTATCCTCTTATACTTTTTCTTCTCTTTGTTCCCACCTTCCTCTTTACAAATAGAAGAAGGTGGTAGAAGAGAGGGAATTTGTCTGACTCTCATGATGTTTTAAGTGAAAACATCCTATTTCCTCACTATTGCAGCTCTTCTTTTGCCCCACCCTACCCCTGGTCCTAGTTTTTATTCTTTATTCTTTTCCTTTTAATCTCTCATTTCCTTTCCTCCCTTCCAGTTTTGCTTATGAATATTTCCAGCTTAGGCTCTATACTGATAGCTGTCTCCAAGTATTCAAAGGGCTCTCACTAGAAAAAGGGATTAATCTTGTTCTGATTGGTCCCAGAGGGCAGAACTAGGAGCAATAGTTAAAAATTGCAACAAGGCCGGCTCAAGCTTGAAGCCAGGAAAAACTTCCTAACCATTGAAGGGGTATGCTGGAGCCAGCTTGAACCAACTCTCAAGAGCCAATTGTTAAATTTTCGCTAGGAATATTTACACCTTGGAAATTGACAAATGCTACAAATCAGAGCTTAATTTATTGTTTCACTGAGTGTCTACACTTAAGAAAGTGTCAAGGAAATGTCAATAATACAGATTAAGCTAAAAAGTTGGTTGTACAGACATCTCCCCCCTCCCAAGCCAGTTGTTAAACATTTACCAGCACACTCCTGATTAGAGCTCTCCAAAAGTGGGATAAACTCTATTAGGATGGAGTGGGTTCTTCCTCCTTGGAGTTCTTCAAGCAGAGGCTGGAGGCCCCTTTATCAGGGTGCTGTGAGCGGTGACTCTCTCATCCAGGTCCAGTTTGGCCTGGATGGCCAGTGATGACCTTTTCTGCTCTGAGATTTGGTGAGCCTGTAAGTCTCTTGCCACATATGTGGTTTTTGTTCTTTTTGCCTTTATTTCCCATGCTCCCCTCTCCTGGATTTGGAACTAATGCCCTCCCATCATAGAAAGCTAGGGAAGCCTAGTGGTAGTGGGACTGACTGTCGAGGGCCCAAAGCAAAAGAGAAATCCATGTTTAAAGCCCAGTGCCATGTGTACCCTTGCATCGAAGGTTGGGGTTGGTGACAAGCCATTCAGCCAGAGATTTTGAACCCCGACTTGTCATAACAATAATTTCTGAGTCCCATTGTCACATTAAAACACCATTAACCTGTTGGCAACTATATCCCCTTCTCACCTCCAAGTCAATCGAAACTATTTTTTTTTCTTTTTCTTTCCAATATTGGGAAGGATTAGAGGTGAGGGGGAAGGGCTAGAAAGCTGCAGGGTAGAACTCACCAAGTCTTCTTAGAAAATCCCAAAGTTCCTGCCCTCCTGCACCCCTCCTCTCCCCAAACTGCAGTCTGAATTATTTAGCTACTCAAATCAATCCATTTTTCTTTCTTCAGTAGTTGGACAATAAAAGTAAGATTTACTGCAGCAAGTGAATAATAAAAAAGGAATTAGCCAAAAACAAAGAAAAAGATGCTTACATGGCAACCTTCCGTGTTAATCAAAGCCTCCCCGACAGGCTGGACGATCAATACTTGACTTCAAGATGAAATACAGCAGGGCTTCCATGGTGGGGGGTAGGAGGCTCTGGATAAAAAGGCAGCTGGGCAGTGTCAACGGAAAGGGGCAAATGCAAAAATCCATATTGTCTTTTGGTGAACTCTGAGACAGGGGCCTTCTCTGAGGCTCAGAAATGACAGTGTTTTCTAGGTTTGCATCAAAGTTCAACTTGACTGTCTCATCTGCAGAAGAAGGCCATCTGTCTGTATTCCCTGAATCATCTACATAATTGACTTTCAAACAAGCCTCCAAGAAACAGGCATTTATCACCCTAATTGTGGCAGGCTGAGGGTGAGGACCTGCCATTTTATCAAGATAATAGCAAATGACACTCCCGTTCCTTCTCTCTCTTGTCTTCTCCCAGATTTCTTTCGATTTGTACTTACACACAGACCAGACTCTAAAACCCCTCAAATTTCCAAAAAACCAAACGCAAACCAAACCAAAATGATGGCTGAAGGCAGACGGTCCCAAGGCAAATGGCAGCCGGTTCCAGGAACACAAGTGAACAGCTACTTGACAATTTAGAAAGGTGAGATATAGGGGTGGTGGGAGAGGGACCTGGCAAAATCTCTGGTTCAGCCATGGTTGCTGATGCCCTTCATGTCCAGATGAAAATAATAATAACCATTCTGATTTGGAGTCAGAGGACCTGGGATTAAAATGCAGACCTACTTGTGTGACCATGAGTAAGTCACTTCCCTTCCTCTAGGATTCAGTTCCCTTCTCTGTAAAATTAGGGGGCTGGGACTGGGTGACCTCGAAGATCCATTCCAGTGCTAGGCCTAGAATCCTTTGACTCGTGTTTTTAACTTTAAAGTTTCCGAAGCATCTACACTGGACTTGGAAAGGCAACAAGACCTGGGTTTTAATCCTACCTCATATATTTCCTAGCTCTTGGAAGAGTCACCACCTTTCTCAGACTCAGTAAAATAAGGAGATTGGCCCCAATGTCCTCCAACGCCTCCTCCAGCTCCAGATCTCCGACCTTCTTATCTTATTTCACAACAGCCTGTGGAGATGAGGAGTATAAAAATTATTAACTCTGTTTGACAGATTCAATAAGTATTTTTTTAGTATCCGCTATCTGCCAAGTACTGGGCTAGATGCTGGGGATATAGACAAAATCCAAATCATCCCTTCTCTCAAGAATCCTCCTGGGGAATATGAGATATGAAAATGTAAGTAAATGACAGAGTAATTCAAGGAGGGAGAGAGTCTTAGAAAGGGGAGGCAGGAGGTTGGGGATCAGGAAAGACTTCCTAGAGAAGGGCGCACCTGGGCTGAATCTTGAAGAGATCTAGGGAATTTTAATGGTATGGATGAGGAGGGAGTACATTGAAGGCACAAGGCAAAGTCTATGCAAAGATCCAGGCGATGGCATGTTGAATTTGGGCAAGCAGCTGGCAGGCCAGTTTGTCAGTAACATGGACTAGGAGAAGGGGTATAACATAAAATGTTTGGAGAAGTAGGTGCTAGACCGAAGAGATTGTATTTTATGCCAGAGTCAGATGGAGGCAATGAAAATCCTTGAGCAGGGGAGTGAACTAATTATAATAGCTCACATTGATATAGCATTGAAAAGTCTGACAAGTGCTTTGCACACATTGTTTCATGTGATCCTCACAACAGTCCTGAAAGTTTGGGGCTATTATTTGCCCCACTTAGTGAAAGGGGAAACTCAGGCCCAGAGAGGTTTAGGTGACTCGCTGAGGGTTGCAGAGCTAGTATCTGAGGTGGGATTTTGGATTCAGGCCTTCTTGACATCAAGGTTGGACGTCATTGAGTGTTGCTTGTGCCTTAAAATTAACTTGGGGGGGGGCAGCTACATGGCAAAGTGGATAGAGCACCGACCCTGGAGTTGGGAGTACCTGAGTTCAAATCCAGCCTCAGACACATAATACTTCCCAGCTGTGTGACTCTGGGCAAGTCACTTAACCCAAACTGCCTTACTAAAAAAAAATAAAACAACAACAACAACAACAAAATTAACTTGGTAACCATGTGGAGGATGACTTGGATAAGTGCAAAGACTGGAAAAAGGGAGACCAGTTAAGAGATTATCGAAGTAGTCCAAACAACAGGGGATGAAGGAAAGGTTTGGTTGTGTAAGTGGAGAGAAGGGGACAGGTGAGGGAGATGTTGTGAATGGAGAACAGATGAGGCCTGGCAACTAAGTGAATGTGGAGGGTGAGGGATTGGTAAGGGACGAGGATGACTCTGAGATTGGTCATCTAGGTGGCTGGAAGGATGGTGCCAACTCTCGACAGAAAGAGCTGCTTTGGAAGAGGGGCAGGTTTAGACTGTGAAGATAATGAGCTCTGTCTTGGACAGGTGGAGTCAAGTCAATCACCACCTATTAAGCACTTATTAACTGTGTTCCACACTGGAGAAACAAAGTTGAGTTGGAGATGCTTATAGCATATCCAGATGGAAATAGCCAGAAATCAGGTGGTAGGAAACGTGGCATGGTGGACAGGCCACTGCACTGAGCTTGGTTTCAAATCCTGCCTTAGACATTTACTAGTTGTGTGACCCTGGGCAAGTCCCTGGGCCTCTCTGGGTCTCAGTTTCCTCTGTAAAATGAAGGTGTTGGACTGGATGGTCCCTCCCAGCTCTAAAGCTCTGACCTTATGGTCCTACGGTGCTGAGGAATGGAGTGGAGGAGAGAGATTAGGGTGGGTGATACAGATTTGGGAGTTATCTACAGAGAAAGAATAATCAATCCCACATGAGCTTATGAGAGAGTAGAGAGAGGGCCCACAACAGAGCCTAGAGGGGACGTCCTGGTATGGGAGAGGGTTGATTATCTAGCAAAGGTACCATCTGAATCACAGGACCAATGTTCAAATCCCGCCTTTCTCACACTGTATGACTCTGAGTAAGTCATTTAGCTCTCTCAGTATCGGTTTCCTCATTGATAAAAATAAGAAGTTTGGAATCGATATCCTCTAAGGTTCCATCCAGCTCCAAATCTATGTTCCTTTGTGGGTTGGAGGAGAACCGGGAGGAAGTGGTGATACAGAAATAGAGACATGTGTTGAGTGTAGGTGCCTTTTTCTAGGTATTTGGGAAGAGGGATCTGGGATGATAGTTTAAGGGGTTGGCACTGGGAGATGGGCATATTTGGAGGCCGTGGGACAGGAGGCAGTAGAGAAGGAGAGATGGGGAAAGTGAAGCCTGTGGAGGTGAAATGACTTGTTTAAAGTCTCCCAGATTGCAAGCAGCAGAGATGAGATCCCCAGCTAGGCATCTCTTGGCTTCAAGTCCAAGGTTCTTTCCATATTGCCACTTGGGTCTCTCCTGCAGGGTGATGTAGAAAGGGAGGCTTCTTAAAGGTGTCTTAGTGGGAGCTTCCCCCCTACCCCACACACAGCATCTCCCTGCTCCAAGGAGACAGAGCCTGTTGCCGGGCAGCTGGGTCTCCACAGGGACTCATCAGGCCACTTACTGTTTAGAGTATCCTCATCTCCGGAGGCATTAGCTACTCCCCAGCATGCCTGAGCAAGAATACTACCCCAGAGAGCTTCACTATCAGTCAGATTTCTGGGGTGACTCTGCTTTGGAAAAAAAAAATCCTCTTATATAGTTTTTTTTTTAAACAGCAAATGTCATTCTTTTTCTCTCTGAGCACTATGATGTGTGTTTCTAAGCCTGGGTAACTTTTAATTTTTCCTCATTATTGCTGGTAAAGACCTCAACCTGACCACCATGTGCAGCAGGGCCTAAAGAGCAAGTTCCAGAATTGTGCTTTAGCTGATTCTTCTCTATTCAAAGGTAACTTTTTTCAGGAAATCCATTTACCTTGAGGATGAGGAAATGAAAGTACGTTTGCATTTCAGAAGGGAAAATGGTGTCCGAATCCCCCTGGGATTGTTAAGCTTCAGACACCTTCTGTTTATTTAACAGGAAAAGGGGCTTAGTATTTAACCCTTCATTAATTAAGGGTAACTAATCAAGGTAAATTTTTTTTTGTTAAATGAATGAACAATATCATGAATGGAAGAGCATACATTTATATTATTTATTTTTTGAAACTATTTTTTATTGGAGAGATGCTGTGGTATAGTGCAGTGGTAGGGAATCTGCAGCCTCGAAGCTTCAAGGCCTTTGAGGATTTGCTGTATCAAACTTGGGCTTAGTCAAAAGGCCGAACTTGAGGACTGAGGGCCACACGTGGCTTTGAGGCTGCAGGTTCTCCACCCCTCCTATGGTGGATAGAGAATTAGCCTTGGAATCGGGAAGACATGGTTTTGTTCAAATCCTACCTAGGCCATATACCACCTGTGTGACCCAGATAAAGTCATAAGACCTCTTGGTGCTCTGTATCTATAAATTGCAGAGAAGGGGGCCAGCTCTAGCCACTGACTATACCACATGGCCTGTTGAAATGAAAATTGGGAAAAGTATGAAGTCTTACACTTGTGTTCAAAATATCAACTTCACCAGTATAAATTTGGGGAATGTGTGGCTGTAGAACAGTTGATTTAAAGATGATCTTGGGGGGCTTAATATGAATCAACATTGTAAAGTGGAGGCTCAACAAGGATAGTGTGTTCAAATCTGGGTTCCACATTATGTGAGGTGCAAGACACTATTTTATGTGGAGTGACATTGACAAGTTAGAGTTGGCCCAGAAGTGGGCAGCTAGGATAGTGAGAGGACTAGAGGCCGTGCCTTGTTAGGAGCACTTGGAGAAATCGGAATATTTAGCCTCTAGAAGAAAAGACTTAAGAGGTGGGGCCACAATCACTGTCTTCAAACATTTGAAGGGCTTTTATGTGAAAGATTTGTTCTGCTTGGCCCTGGAGGAAAAGCAGATTTCAGCTTCATGTGAGCTTAAACTTAAAGGAAGCGTCTATTTCAATACAACAGAAAGCATTTTGGCTCTGGAGTCAATCCTGCCTTTGGTGCTTACTATCTGTGTGGCCTTGGGCAAGTCTTTTCTCCTCTCTGGGCCTCAGTTTTCTCCTCTGTAAAATGGGAGGAGAGGGTCAAGCTAGATGGGCTCTAAGGTCCTTTTTCAGTTCTAGCTCTAGGAAACTTCGTAGCAATTGGGACTTCTAAAGTTGAATGAGTTAATTTGGGAGAGCGAAGGTTCCCTTCACTGGTTGTGGATATTGCAGGGAGAAAGTTTCTGTCCAGGTTGATTTGGACTAAATGACACTTGAGGTTCTTTCCCACTGTGAGATATTATGATTATATGAATAATGATGAATATTTGAAAAATGTCCAACCTGTGAGATTAGAAAAAAAAGTTTTATTAATGTTTTTTCTTCAACATTCTTGACCCTTCCTAATGACTTACCCATGATCGACCATAGAACCTCCACTCCAGCAAAAATATAGTTAATCAAATCTAATCCATACGTTGACTGTCTGACAATGTCTCATTCAGTGCCCATAGACCACAACCTTTCTTTTGAGAGGTGTAACCTGTGAGATTGATAGAAGGGAGGCCAGTTGAACAGACCCTCCCATCACTTGCCCCTCACTGCCCCAGTTAGAGATGGGATCCCCTGCTGACTGGCCTGTGAAGCCCATTTTATATCTCGTTGGCATCCTTCTAGAGTTCCTAAGACAAGCTCAGCACCTAGTAAATACTTGCTAAGTGAACTGAGCTAGAAGTGAATGCAAAAGGGTTTTCAAATGGCCAGAAATGTTAGTAAATAAGGCCGCTGCTCTGCAGCAATACCTTCCCTGGGAGAAGCAAGTAAGGGACATGAAGAATAGTCTCCTTTTTAAGGCTATTATGAACATATCCTCCTCATGAGTGGCCCGCCTCGCAGATCTATAAAACCTGCTATAACTGCTGTTTTATGACTTACACCTGGTCATAACCCAGAGGATTGATTGGGTCGCCCATCGTACAAAGAAGGCAGTCAGAGCTTCCAAATATACAGCTTCCCAATAGATTTTCAGGAGGCAAGCCAGAACGGCGGCTCTGTGATTCATGCTGGCGAATGTGGTCAGCACCCAAGTCTGTAAATAACATGGCCATTTGCTGGCGCTTGTACCTAGGCCCTTTCTGGCTATCCCATGTCCTCATTAGGCCTCAGAATGAATTATAGGAAGGAGTGGTATCTTTCCCACTAATTATTTTCAGTTAAAATCTTATGGGTGGTGGTGGTAAATAATTTCTTATTCTTATCCATTCTCTCCTCCTCACAAACGTGCTGCCCCTGCAGGTTCAGGAAGTTTATGTTAATTTTACCCAATATTTACAAGACAGGCATAAGCCAGTGACAGCTTTATAGGGCCAATAAACCAGGTTTTTAGAAACTAGATGCTCTAGCCTTCTCTTGACTCTGAAATCCAATGCAAAGAAATGCTCTCTGGTGCAGGGGAATGGTAAATGCTGATTTGTCGCAGGGCCCTGGAAATGTGAGAGGAAAGACCGACTTCCATATGTCTCCATGGCATTTGAGGAGAAATAAAATCAAGGCCCGTTAATGTAACTCGATCTTAGGTTCCGGCTAATATTGTCAGTAACTCACCCTGGCTGACAGTCTCAGAGAGAAATCATAACACTGGGGGCCCGCCAGAATATAATCCCATAAAATAATCACCTACAGGACCTCAGAACGGATCCTCCATATATCATCTTGATCTAGCCAATGGGACTCCTTGCCAGCTAAATGCTGAATTTAATTTTGTACATCACATTTCTTTGGGAAGATTTAGTGCTTTAATTATATTTTTATGTGTCAGCGACCTGTAAACGTAAATCCTCTTTTTGCTTTTCTTTCTCTTTAAGGACCTGGTAGGCAAAATCATCATAAGAAGACTGAGCCAAGTATTGTATGTGATTCTTCAGGTCACATCTCTGACGGAGGGAAGAATGGGTCTTTGCTGTTTGTGACTGAAGAAACTCTTTGATTGTGTCTCCGTTCTGTTTCAACAACCTGGTGAACAGCAGCTAACCCATTCAGACAACCAGAAACTGGGTCTATATGGCATCATAGAAGTTGTTTAATTTATTTTTTTCCACCAAATTGACTGAATTGTTCTATGTTGTTTAGATGTTATCGTCAATGCCCATCATTGACTACCTTTGGTTTCTTTTTGGGCTTGGACTGTGGTTTCCTTGGTATAGGGAGCTACCATAACAAAGCGTCTTCTATCAATGTGTGATATCTAGTTGTAGAAAGTTGCCTGAGGCCCTGGGGAGGTTGTCAGCCCAAGGATTATGCAACTAGTAACACAAGGGGCAAGATTTGAACCCAGGTCTTTCTGATCTTGATGCTGGCCCGATGCAACTGACTCTACTAATGTCCATATTGGGAAAGGAAAAAAAAATAACCAGGTCATTCATTAGGAACCAGTTTATTGACTGCCATGGTGAAGGTTAATCATTGGCTTGCTTTAAGTAAGATGCATTCCCTTCATTAAAACCATCAAAGTCAGTAAATGAAAAGGTATTTGGTTTTCCACAAGAATGTGTGAAATTTATACTTCATGATACCTCTTTGATCCAGCTGCAGCAACACTTGCACAGGAGTCATATATAGGGTCTTCTGCAAACCAATGAATCCTCATGCTTCTTAAGAGAAACATCAAATGAGGCTGCTCTGTGAATTTGCTCATTGTTTTTCCCTGCTGCTTGAAGGAAAGGGTCCAGTCCAGGAGTGGGGAACCTGTGGCCTCGAGGCCACTTGTGGCCCTCTAGGTCCTCAGGTGCAGCTTTCTGACTGAGGCCAAGTTTTACAGAACAAACTTTTTTATTAAGGAGATTTGTTCCGTGAAGTTTGGATTCAGTCAGAGGGCCGCCCTTGAGGACCTAGAGGGCCTCTAGGCTACAGGTTCCCCACTCCTGGTCCAGTCTGATATCTTGGAAAAAGCCCTGGATTTGTCATCAAAGGACTTGGCTCTGCCACTTATTAGGGATGTGTGTGTGTGTGTGTGTGGTGTGTGTGTATTTGGGCAAATTAAAAATTCTCTGAGCTTCAGTTTCTTTATCTATTAAATGGAAAATCTTTGAGCTTTAGTTTATCCATTAAATGGAGAAAACAATTTACATGTGGTATTGTGAGGAACATACTTTGTAAACCTTAAGGAGCTTTAGATATGTGATTTACTATGGTTGTGTGATGCTTCACCTAATGCTTTAAAAAATGCCTATTACATCGAATTAAATTGAGTTCACTTATCTGAGTTTTTATTTCCTTTTCTGTAACATAAAGAGGTTGGAATAGATGGTCTCTGAGGTCCCTTCCAATTTACGAAGTCCTGTGATCCTATGATGAGAAGTGTCACTGAGTTTGGGAGTTTGGGAACCAGGGCCCCAGAGCCTGGTAGGGCTAGATACCCAATTGTCAATGGGTCAAGACCACCAATCTGGGCCACCAAATCACAGACAGTATATTGTAAGAGATCAAAGAGATTGTCTGGTCCAACCCATTCCTGAATATGGCTCTTCCTAAAATTGTGCAACTATCTGATTGTCCAGTGAATTGAACTGGATACCTTAGCTTTCCATTGTCTACCGAGGGAAGCTGGTGCGCTGAAATTAGATATCTGTTGAACTGCATTCACAGCAAGGGCAGTTGTCTGAATAGTGTGTTGGAGTGGGAGTGGGACTGGGAATAGGGGGATGTCTCCAAGCCTTTGGAGAGATGAGAAAATTTGATTCATTGGATTTGGTGGAACCACTAAGGTGGAGTTGAAAGATCACTCAACTTGGAATCAGGAAACCTGACTTTGAGTCTTAGCTCACGAGCTTAACCCTGGGCGTGCTGGGAGTCCTTGCATGGTGATCCAATAACCAACTTCTTCCTGGCCTGCCTCCAACTCGTAGATGGTACCCAGGCTGCTTGGCTGAATAGGCCCCATCTATTCAATAGGATTAACAACTGCACCTGTTGACATATCCCAATCAACCCCCAAGTGGCCCTAGTTGCAATTCCTCTCATCATTTGCCCTGGTGACATTGTACAGGAAATGAGTTTCAGTCAGTTTTTTTCAGTCATGTCCAACTCTCTGTGACCGCATTTGGGGTTTTCCTGGCAAAGACACTGGAGTGGTTTGCCATTTCCTTCTCCAGCTCATTTTACAGATGAGGAAACTGTGGCAAACAGGGTGAAGTGACTTGCCCAGGGTCACACAGCCAGTAAATGTCTGAGGCTGGATTTGAACTCAGGAAGATGAGCCTTCTTCATTCCAGGCTCGACACTCTATCCCCTGCAGCAACTATCTACTCTGTCCACTTAGCTGCCCAGAAAATGGGTTCACTTAGAGCTAATGGAGACTGCCTTTTGTTAACTAGGGAAATTTTCTACTAATCTAAAAATCCTTCATCTCTCACAGCCAACTACTCACTGACATAACTTTTTATTAGAAGATCTCTCTCCCTGAGAGCAAGGAAGAAGTCTTTGGGTAAATTGAAGGAAAGAAGATTTGAATTTTGACCTTGTCCCAGACCAGGAACAACCCCCCCCCCCCCCCCCCCCCCCGCAACAAGCATTGTGTGAATAGTAAATGTGCCTAGGATGGTATTGTGGACTGACTGGAACATGAATGTCTGCTTTCTTGACTGGAGGGTAGGCCCTGGGAGGGTGACCTTTCGCTTACAAATGAACATTGCTATTTCTGCAAGCTCGTGGGGATAGCTGCAAATGCTTATGTGCTTGGCTGATGTTTGCATATCAGAATCTATTACTGGCGGAGACCCACAGGATGCAATATGGGAAATGTAATTTGTCATGATCTTTTCTCATTTCAGAGTCAGCATTCTCTTCCATGGATTATTCTTCTTTAAGAGGTAGCCAGGAAAGAATACTGGACTTGGAGTTAGGAAAGTAGAGTTCCAAATCTTGTCTTGTGTGACCTTGAATATATCATTTGATTACTCTGGGCCTCAGTCTGTCATCCATAAAATGGGGTAATAAAACCTACCTCACAGAGGAGTCATGAGAGTCCAATGAGATGTAATTTCTACTCTAGGCTGTGTCCCCCTGCCTCCCCCTCAAGTCACATTTGCAGGTGGGATCCCACTTCAGCTGCAAGGTATTCTTTGGGTCCCCGCTGGCTGGCAAGGCCATCATAATGGGTTTACCTTTTAATAGATACAATATATAATCAGCATGTTATATATGCTAAGTGGCACAGTGGATAGCGTGCTGGGCCTGGAGTCAGAAAGACTCCTTCCTGAGTCTTCCTGAGTTCAGATCTGGCCTCAGACACTTACGAGCTGTGGGATCCTGGGAAAGTCACTTCACCCTGTTCACCTCAGTTTCTTCATCTGTCAAATGAGCTGGAGAAGGAAATGGCAAACCACTCCAGTATCTTTGCCAAGAAAACCCCAATTGGGGTCATGAAGAATTGGACACAACTGAAAACAACTGAAAAACAATAACTATATGTGTGTATACATATTTAGCATTTAATAAAATGTAGTAAAGATAGTAGCAAAAATCTTTCCCATAAACCTTGTGGTGTGTTCTCCTACAGGTAAACCTGTCAGCAGCTGGGAAAGAGTAGCTACATACAGAAGTCACACATGCAGGGAACGCAGTGCTTCTGGCCAGTGTATGCTTAGGTAAAAGAGCAGATAGGGAAGGTTGGAGGAAGCTGCATCTGGGACCTCTTCCCCAGCCCCAACATCATGGCTTCAGAGAGCCAGAGCTGAAAGGCACTTCAGAGACCATTTAGTCCCACCTCCTCATTTTACATATGGGGAAACTGAGGCCCAGGGTGGTTGAATGACTTGTCTGAGGATAAGTTAGAATTGGGATTTGAACTTAGTATTTTTTTTTCGCTGTACTCTGGTGTTTATCTTGGATTCGTCCCTCCTGAATGGTTATCTCAATATACGGGAGGGTGGGGATAGAGGATGGGAGGGGTACCTGGACGGGAGGAGGGCTTTGGGGGCCATACTAGCATATGCTAGTGTGGATAAGCTCTTATTTTATGTATTTTAAGGTTTGCAAAGCATGTTCATATACATGATACCATTGGAGCATCCCAACCACCCTGTGTGAGGTAGGGGCTGTAGCTATAATTTCTCTATCATGTATGGGGAAACTGAGACTTGGAATGGTAGTGACTTATTTGTCCTTGGTCACACAGCTAGGAAGTGCTGGAGACACAGTTCAAAGCTAGGGACTGCTGTACTGAGATGCAGGTGAACTTGATTCCAAAGGACAGAATCAAAACCTGATCCATACCTACCTGCGTCCAGGTGCCCACTGGTGGCCGCCCCCAAGTGGACCTCTCTGATCTGCAGACTGCCTTGATGGACTTCTGGCATGCAGCTGTATTCCTCTGACACTTCTCCTAGCTGGATAGTCACCTTCATCTTCCCCAAGGTTGAAATCTTGCTAAGGTAGCCTTTCTCTGCCTTGGCAGGTCTATCTCATCTGTTCTCCCAACCATCCAGCATTTGTCTGTCCTGACCTGCCCCCCTCTCCACCTTAGTCCTGGTACTCCTTATACTGGAGGACAGGATTGGTCTAAGGGGCCAATGTTAATGGCTGATATTCCTAGAATGGTCCGAGAACTGAACACTGGGGGTGTTTTTGTCACCAGGACCCTGGATGGAGAACAGAACTCCTGGCACTCTCATCTCCTGGTTCTTGTCCCAGCATCCTTTGCAGTGTACCATGTTGTCTCCCAAGGGATATGAAGGTGCCTGAAGGGGAGCACCAAAGGCGAGCCAAGCTCTTTCCTTCTAGCAGTTCTAGGCTTCTCTTCCTATTCTCTCTCATTGGCCATCTTCTTTATAATAGATGTGAGACTTGATTTAGTTCAGAGTACCACTTGTGGGTTTGCCTCACTCATTAACCCTTATCCTGACATTGCTGGAGATACCATAAGGGTTGGGGAGAGGATACTGGATTTGTAACAAAGAGATCTGAATCCATAATCCCAGCTCTACTCATTTCCTTGCTGTGTGACCTTGGGCAAGTCACTTCCCCCTCTCTGAGCCTGTTTCCTTCTTCATAAAATGAGGATAATAGGTACATCATCTGCCTTACACGAAGTGCTAAAAGTATGCTCATGTACATTAACACATTTGAGCATCCCAAATCTCTGATGGCTCAGAAGCCATCTAGTCCAACCCCTTCATTTCATAGAGAGGGAAACTGAGGCCCAGGGAATGGAAATGACTTATGCAAATTTTTAAGACCTAGAGTTGGAAGGGACCTCAGAGGCCATCTAGTTTACCCTCTTCATTTCATAGGTAATAAAATGGAGGCCAAGGGAATGGAAATGACTTACACAAGGTCACACGTTGGATCCTAGCCCTAGAGCAGGAATGGCTCTCGGAAGCGCCTTTACTCCACCCCACCCCCCTCACTACAGCATTTTACAGAGAAGGAAAGTGAGGCCCAGGGAGGGGAAGGGATTTGCCCAAAGGACATGCGAAATAAGCATCAGAGACAGGATTTGAACCCAGGTCCTCTGATTCCAAATCTGGCACTCTTTCAATTGCACCATTGGGAGACTTGGGTCAACTCTGGCTACTTCCCAGTGTGTGGCTTTAACTGAGTCACTTCTCTCTGAGCTACAGTTTTATTATCAGTAAAAGGGGGATAATGTTAATTGCAACTACCTTCTCTCACATGGTATTGTTTAAATGAAACAATAGTTTAAAAGGATTTTGTAGACTCTAAATGGTTTTATAAACTGTAAAACACCCAAGACATGTTAGTCACACCTGAGACGTCAGTCACAGACGACTGGGGCTCTCTTCAAAATGGCAGTTACAGTGAAAATGCTTGGTACTTTAAATCTATGGGGGGAATGGAAAAATGTCTGGGCGCAGGTGCTGGTCCTGAAGGCATCAAAAGCAGATGTTGCGGTGCAGATATTGACTTCGTATTTCAGTCCACATACTGATTTCTTGATTGGAAGGCAATGGGCTTAAGTCCAGAATGATTCGATAGAAATTGCATCCGGCTTATTCATCACAGGGAAAAAAAATGTATCCGGGCATGTGGTTATTACTTTACTGATGAGAAATGAAATCTTAGTTGGGTGCAAAGGTTCAGCTGTAGCTGGGGGACACCAGGATGGCCATGGCTTGGTGGGGTGAGCAAATGAATAAGAAAAGAAACCACCCCTACCCTATTGGTGGTGATTCCTGGGCTGTAACTGTTGGACTGATCTGGATTGATCCATGAATTTTGATTCAGAAACCTTGGGTTCTAGTGCTGATTTTGTCTCTAAACAACCTGTGTGATCTTGGGCAAGTCTTTTCTCCTAAATATTTCAACCAGCATAATTACCCGGAGCACCCATTTATCAGAAACTGACACAATTTATTTGGCATCTCTAGCACCCTCAGCTTTCCTTGCCTGCTCTGTTTTGGCTTCTCCACTTACTGTGATATCAGCCTTTCCCTTTTTCCCTTTGAGTAACTTCTCTCCATTGTTTGTTGTTACTTTTGGGAGTTCACATTCAGGAGGGTCGGGTTAGGCAGATTACTGTCTCCTCTGTGGCTCATGCTGGACCTTACCTCCTGTAGCATCTTCTTTAGCCTTTCTCTTGAGAATGTTGGGGACAGTGGTGGGGGGCCTTCGTCCTGTGATTCTACTTTGGAATTTGGGGTCCTTCTACAGGACTTTGGTTGAAGTTTCACTTTGTCCAAGGGAAGAAGACAAAGGGAAACAAGATGGGAGGGGCCGTGTGTCATTTGCTTAGGAGACTAGACAATCTCTAAGGTCCTTTCCAGCTTTAAATCCTATGATCCTGTGTCCTGCTCGGTGACTCTAGGACCCAACTGAGGAAGCATTCATTAATGCTTGTTGGGTAGATGCTGCAAAGGGCAGATTGAGGCTCGACCTAAAGAATGAAAGCTACCCAAAAAGCTACTTGTATGTGTGTGGTATGTGTGTATTGTGTGTGTGTGTGTGTGTGGTATGTGTGCGTGTGTGTACGTGTATGTGTGTGGTGTGTGTATTGTGTATGTGTGGTATGTGTGGTGTGTGTGTATGGGGTGTGTGTGTGTGTGTGTGTGTGTGTGTGTGGTGTGTGCCTGAGGGTAGTTGGCTATCTGTAGCTACCCAAAGCTGTTTATCTGGTCTGTTGTAGTGGGCATTCGTTTTGAGGCACGGGCTGGCCTAGATGGCTGCTGACGTCCCTTCCATGTCTGAAACCCTTTGTTCCTATGCTAGGCACCTTTTCTTTTCTTGACTGATTTTAATTGATATCTTTTGTTTTTACACCCCCTAGATTTTCCCCTGTGTTCTTCTCTTTCTTCCCTTGCAGAGAGCCATCCTTTATTATAAAGAATTTAGAAAAAAAAGAAGAGAAAGAAGAAAAATCATTCAACAAAACGTTTATTTAAAGACTAACCTAAGCTCAGAGAGGCACATAGAAGGGAGGTGAAATTTTTGGTCATAGAAACTTACAAAACCTACTAAGCCTATGTGTGTGTGTGTGTGTGTGTGTGTGTGTGTGTGTGTGTGTGTGTGTGTATTGTGTGTGGTGTATGTGGTATGTGTGATATGTGTATGTATGTGGTACATGCACATGTGTGTGGTATGTGCGTATTGTGTGTGGTATGTGTATATTGTGCATGTGTGGTATGTGTATTGTGTGTGTGGTGTATGTGTGGTATGTGTGTGTGGTGTGTGTGTGTGGTATGTGTGTGTGGGGTGTGTGTGTGGTATGTGTGGTGTGTGCGTGTGTGTGTGTGTGTGTGTGTGTGTGTGTGTGTGGTGTGTGCCTGAGGGTACTTGGCTATCTGTAGCAGCAGAAGGGTTACCCACACCAGAGAAATTACAGACACTTGAAATATTGATATAAGTGTTGGGGGAGAAGGGGAAGCAGGACAAATGCCTCCCTTTCTTGCCCTAAGACTAGAGTATGGCAGACTTCAGGTGTTCAACTACACTTTTTAGTGCCTTTGAAAGCCACCCCAAACTGGATGGTGGCAATCACAGGGTTAACACGGTTCAAGGCAGAATGGCTGGCTTGTGGGGACAATGGCTTTTCCTGAGTGTTAAGGGCCTTATTACAGTTTCAATGTCCTTGTAATATGCTTTTTGCTGGCAAAGGTATATTGCAAGTGAAATACAAGGCAACAATAATTCAAATGCTTTGCTTGGTAGCATTCTGTAAACCTCGAAGTTACTGTACAAATATATCTCAAACCCTGGGAAATCCATCACCACAGTAGAGCAATGAAGAGCTTTGCAAATTCTTTTTGGCCTTCTGGGTCCCTAAGCTGCCTTTTCCCCATTCCCTTCCTCCTTATGGCCTCAGGAAGGGCTGGTGAGGTTTAGCTATCCCTTGGGATCTGTGGATTTAGTTACTGCCTGAGGGTGCTGAGCTGCTGGGCATTGCTGCCATGCCCCAGGCAAGGCAGGAGAAAGAAAGGAGAATCATCCACAGTGGTTGTGCTCGGGCCTGGTTGGTGTGGCCAAGTCAGGAGGGGCTGTGGCAGCCTGGCCCAGGTCTGAGCTGGCTGCTACATGCAGGTTGAGGGCATCGGAACACACGCTGCCACTTTACATAAAGGGCTGAAGCCTTGCGGAGGCAGGCTGAGTCAGACAAATAGGGTTCAATGCAATTTGATTCAATTCAATATGTCTCATATTTTGTCTCCTTGATTCAATACTGAATTCCTGGCCTGAATGCAGAATCACAGAATCTCACAGGTCATGTAGTCCAACCTGTACCTGGATAGGAATCCTCTCTGTGACATTTCAAATAAGTGGCCATGCAGCCTCTGCTTGATGACCTTCAGTGATGGGAAACTCACTACCTCTTTTTAAAAAAAAATTATTTATTTTATTCTGAATTTAAGAAATAAAGCAAGCATTTCCATAACATAGTAGAATAGAAAAAATATAATTGTGTGTGAAACTGCAAATCTATTATGCATAACTTGCTATTTCTTTTTAAATATATTTAACAAAGTTAAATAAAATATAAATAAATATAAATAAAATTAAATATATTAAATAAAGTTATCATGTAATTTTTTTCCTTTTTTTCTTCCCTCTCCCTCTCTCTGCCCTAGAGATGGCTACCATTAGACACAAATATATATGTATGTATGTGTGTGTGCGTGTGTGTGTGTGTGTGTGTGTGTGTATAAAATCATTCTATACATACTTCTATTTATCAGTTCTTTCTCTGGATATAGATAGAGTCTTCCTTCATATGTCCTTTGTAATTAATTTAGTTATTTATAATAGTCAAAATGACTTCGTCACTCAAAGTTGTTCTTAAAACAATGTTGTTGTTACCGTTTGCAACTTTCTCTTGATTCTGTTCATTTCACTCTTCATTGTTCTGCGCAAGTCTATCCATGTTTTCCTAACATCATCAAGCTCATCATTTTTAATAGCACAGCAGTATTCCATCATGATCATATCCCCCAACTTGTTCAGCACTCATTACCTCTTAGAAGCATTTGACTTTCTGTCACCTCTCCAATGGCAAGTTTTCCCTGGCATCCATCATAAATCATGCAATCATTCAGACTGGTGCACTACACATTTATATTACATAAGCTCAACTGGGCCCTCTCTGCTGTCAGGCAATTTTTTCTATACCTCCTTTATCAACTCACTCTCCCACCTTCCCCAGCAGCTCTTCCAAACCTTTTCATCCCTTCTCAAACATCCCATGGCTCCACCTCTCCACAGACTCTCAACTGAGAACTTTGCCTTGTATTTTACTGAAAGAATTGTGGCTATTCACTGAGAGCTCTTTCTTTTTGCTCTTCCTCATCTCACGTCACCCAGATATCTTCTACCACTTCTTCCTTCTCCAGCCCTGTTTCACATGTGTCAAAACAAACTCTTCTACATGCACAAGTGATCCCATTCCAGGTTGTTCCCTCTGTCACCCCCACTTTCTCACTTATCATCTATCTCTGTCTACTAGCTGCTTCCCTGCTGCCCATGTCTCCCCATCCTCAAAAAAACCCCTCACTTGATCCATCCACCCTTGCTAGCTAGTGTCCCATATATCGCCTGTCTTTTGTGGTTGGACTCCTGGAGAAGGTTGTTAACAATAGGTACATTCACTCCCTTTGTCCTCACTTTCTTCTTCTTCTTCTTCTTCTTCTTCTTCTTCTTCTTCTTCTTCTTCTTCTTCTTCTTCTTCTTCTTCTTCTTCTTCTTCTTCTGTTGTCCAGTTGTTTCAGTCATATCCAACTCTTCATGACGCCATTTGGGGTTTTCTTTTTTTATTATTAATTAATTTATTTTTAGTTTTCAACAATCACTTCCATAAGCTTTTGAATTTTAAATTTTCTCCCCCTTTCTCCTCGCCTCCCCTCTCCAAGACAGCGTGCAATCTGATATAGGCTCTACATATATATTTCTATTAAACAAATTTTCTTTCTTTTTAAAAAAAATATTTATTTTTTTATTAATTTATTTTGAGTTATCAACAATCACTTCCATAAGCTTTTGAGTTTTAAATTTTCTCCCCCTCCCTTCCCACTTCCCTCCCCAAGACAACGTGCAATCTGATTTAGGCTCTACATATACATTCCTATTAAACATATTTTCACATTAGTCATGATGTAAGGAAGAATTAGAACCAATAGGAGGAACCACAAGAAAGAGGAAACAAAACAAAACAGAAGAAAGAAAAAGAGCAAATAGTATGCTTTGATCTGCATTCAAACTCCATAGTTCTTTCTTTGGATGTGGATAGCATTTTCCATCATGAGACTTTTGGAGATGTCTTAGATCCTTGCATTGCTAAGAAGGACTAAGTCTATCAGTTAGTCATGGCACAACGTAGCTATTACTATGTACTATGTGATGTACCTCAGAGTCATTTTGATTTGCATTTCTCTAATCAATAGTGATTTAGAGCATTTTTTCATATGACTATAGATAGCTTTAGTTTCTTCCTCTGAAAACTGCCTGTCCATATCCTTTGACCATTTATCAGTTGGGGAATGACTTGCTTTCACTTTCTTCTTAACTCTGTAATCTGGCTTCCAACCTCATCGTTCAGCTGAAACTGCCCTCTTCTCCAAAGTTACCAATGATCTATTACGTGCCTAGAGCTCTTTCCCTCCTTATCTCTGACTCCTGGCTTCCTTAAAATTCCAGCCAAAATCCCACCTTCTACAGGAAGTCTTTCCCCATCCTTCTTAATTTCAACACTGTCCTTTTGTTGATTATCTCAAATTTATCCTCTATATAGCTTGTTTGCACATAGTTGCCTGAGGCAGCTAGGTGGTGTAGTGGATAAAGTGTTGGGCCTGGAGTCAGGAGGACCCGGAGTTCAAATTTGACCTCAGACACTTACTAGCTGTGTGACCCTGGGCAAGTCACTTCACGTTGTTTGCCTTAGTTCCTTATCTGTGAAATGAGCTGGAGGAAGAAATGGAAAACTGCTCCAGTATCTTTGCCAAGAAAACCCCAACAAAAAGGGGTCACAGAGAAGCAGACACAACTGAAAAACTACCGAACAACAACAAACATAGTTGCTTACATGTTGTCTCCCCCATTAAACTGTGAGCTCCCTGAGAACAGGGGCTATTTTTTAACTTTTCTTTGCATCGCCCATGCTTAGCACAATGCCTGCCACATATTAGGCATTTAACAAATATTTATTAACTAAACTAACTAAAACATCCACACCATTTGACTCAGAGATTCTTCTTCTAGGCATATAATCCAAGGAGGGCACTGACAAAAAGAAAGGCTCTATATACACCAAAATATGTATGTCAGCACTTTTTGAGACAACACAAAATTTGTGTACAAATTGTGGCACGATAATGTAATGAAATATTACTGTTCTGTAAGAAACAACCAAAATTAAGAATAGAAAGAAGCATAGGAAGACTTACAGGAACTGATATGAACAAAGTGAAGTAAATGGTGCCAAGAAAACAATATACACAATGACTACAACAATGTAAATGAAGAAAAAAATCCACACAAAACAATAAAAAATGAGTGTTGCAAAATTATGAAGACTAAGCTTGGTGCCAAACAAGGCATATGAGAAGATGCTTCCCCTTGATAGTTCTCAGAAGTAGGGGTCCATGAAAATGGAATGTTGCACATAACTTCTGATATTTTGATGTGTTGTTTGGTTGTGTGGAACTTTTTTCTCTTCTAAAATCCTTTTTTATAAGGGCTGGCTCTTTGGAAGGGAAAGGAGAAGTGATGCAGGGAGAAATGCAAAAGATGTAAAAATAAATATCAATAAAGAAAACTAAAAAATATGGCTGAGGAGTCCATTGGAACCCATCTTCTGGAACCCACTTCTATCTTTAACAAATTACCCTTTTTTGTTCTATTCTCTAATGAAGAGATGACTCGTCTCCTTACCAAGGGCAACTCCTACTTTTGTGCCTTAATCCCAATAATTCTCATGTTCACCATGTCCAAAAATGTATGTCTCCTTCTTCAAATTGAGGCCATCACCTGTCTGTTGGGAGATGGATAACATGCTTCATCACTGGTCCTCTGGAATCATGGTTAGTCATTGCATTGATCAGAGATGAACAATTTTCAAAAGAAAAAAATGCCAACTATCAGCAACCATTTCAAAATTATTCAAATTCACTAATAATCAGAGACATGCAAATTACAATGACCCCCTCACGCCCATAAACTTAGTCAAGCTGGACGAAAATGGGAACATTTAATATAGAAGATGTGGAAAGACAGATGTGATAATTCATTGCTATTGAATTGTAAATTGGTACAATTCTGGAAAATAATTTGGAATCATGCCAGAAAACTTACTAAATTGTTCATATCCTTTGACCCAAAGATTCTATTATTAGGTTTATATACCAAGGAAGATAATAATATCAAGATAAAACCCAACTGTTAACAGGGGTGTGCTGGAGCTCACAAGAGCTAATTATCAAATTTCCAGTGTGAGCATTTATACCTCAGAAATGGGCAAACACTACAAATCAGGTCTTAATTTATTGTTTTGTTGATTGTCTAGACTTAAGAAAGTGATGGAGGAAATGTTAATGATGAAGCTAAGAGTGTGTTGGGCGTGCAGTTTTTTTTTTCCTTTTGGAGAGTCATTTGTTAAAAATTTAGCAGCACATGCCTGCACCTATACCAAATTATTCCTAGCAGAATTATTTATAATAACAAAAAGCTAGAAACAAACTATGTGCCAGGTACTTGGGAACGGCTGAAAAACCTGTGGCATATGAATGCAATGGAATAAAATTGTCCCATAAGGAATAACTAATAGGAAAAATTTAGAAAAACATGGGTAGTCTTGTGAAGTGATTCAGTGTTAAAAAAGCAGAGCCAAAAGAACAAAAAATATGATGACTCCAGTAATGCAAAAAAAGAACACACTAAAGAGTAGTCAATGTTGGAAACAAATTATGAGTTAAGCTTCTTTTCTGTTAAATGCAACAACATTGTGAAGTAGTTGAAACAGGGGATTATTATCATAGGTTTACAGATCTAGAGTTGGCGGGGTCCTCAGAGTCTATCTTCTCCAGCTCTTTTATTTTATATAGGGGGAAACTGAGTCCCAGGGAGGGGAAGTGACTTGCCAAGGTCATAAAGGTAGTAAAAATAAGGGTCAGGATCTCAACCCATGTATTCTCACTCTTTCTACATTACCAGACTCTTTTTTACCAGATGAGGAAACTGAGGCACTGAGAGAGAAAGTGATTTATCCAAGGTCACACAGCTCAGTAACTAAAGCCAGGATCGAAAACCAGTTGTTTCTGACTGTGGAACTCTCCCTATTCTAATTCTGTCTTTCATAACCAGATTTTAGGTAATCAAATCCAAATTTTAGATAGATGGTGAGGAACACAAAAACAGGGTTGGGTGTGATGGGCATGGGTTGAGGTCAATCATAGAAGAGTGTTTAGAAGAGGTAAGGTTGGTGGAAGACTATCCTCACCCCCAAACTGGGAATCCCTGGAAACTCCTTACTCATTTCTCCTTCCTGGGCTGCAACATATCTTTTAGGAGTCTGGGAAAGGCTGGTGCAAAGGCAATGATTCTTGAACTGCATTGGGAAGGTCAACAGACACATTGAGATTGTCGGGACATGAATCACTGAAGGCTTTATGGATCCAGGCAATATTCCATCTGTGGGCACAATTTCAGGTTGAAATACATAATGTCAATTGTGGTCCCCAGCTCCACTTTCCATCAGTAAAACATGACAGTGATGAAATGCCAAATGTAAATATTCCTGGGTGGAAGTACAAATTTCAAACAATAATGGCCTCATGTCAGACAATATGGAGAGGAGAAAGTTGCCTAGAACTCGGTATTATACTTGCTAATGTATCCGCATCTCCAGTGGCCAGACACAAAGCTTGAGGACTAATTCCCAAATGCGGGATGGGAAATTTTAATGCACAGGGAATCCTGAAGAGAACATCCAGGAATGAAGAGTCCCTTTCAAGGTTGGCTTACCCAGGAGCATCTTAGAATACCTCTCTCTCTCTCTCCTCTCTCTCTCTCTCTCTCTCTCTCTCTCTCTCTTTCTCGTTTGTATCTATGCATGCACTGGTATGGAGAGCTACCAGTGTGAAAACTCCCCTCCCCTAACACACTGCTCTTTACATTTTAAAAATTATTTTGGTGTTTTGCTTTTTTTGTTTGTTTGTTTTTAGGCAATTGGGGTTAAGTGACTTGCCCAGGGTCACACAGCTAGTAAGTGTCAAGTGTTTGGTCTGATACTGGATTTGAACTCCGGTCCTCCTGACTTCAGGGCCTGTGCTCTATCCACTGTGCCACTTAGCTGCCCCCAAAATTATTTTAATATATTTTATTGACATCTTTTGTTTTTGTGTCTCATTCATTTTTTGAATATATTCCTCCCCTTTCCTTACCTATGATCCATCCTTTGCAAAAAAAAAAAAAAGAAGAGAAAAAGTAAAAACAGTTTAATAAAACTAACCCAACCAAGTCTGACAGTATACACAATGTTCCACACCCCTAACTGCCCACCTCTGGAAGAAGGGAGGGAGGTGCATTTTCTCACTCTTCTTTGGGAATAAGCTAGGGAAAAGAGTTCAGTGTCTCACAATTTATAATCTAAGATATTTACTTTGAGGCAATGAGAGGTGACTTGCCCTTGGTCACACAGCTATTATGTTTCAGAGGCAGAATTTGAACCCAAGTCTTTCTGTTTCCTCTCTTCTCTCCCATAGCCCAAGGCAAGGGAGACAGCATCACTTAGTGGAAAGAGCTTAGGGCTTAGAATCAGAGGTTCTGAATGTGAATCTTGACTCTGCTATTTACCACCTGTGCATCCTTGGGCAAATCCTTTCCCCTCACTGGACCTCAGTTTCCCCATTTATCAAATGCAAGGGTGGGGCCACATGCCCCCCCCATCCCTTTAAGTCTAGATCTAGGATCTCCTGGATCACCACAGAAGCCAAGAGTTGGTCCTCATTCTCAGTAGATGATGGAGCCCCAATTCCCCCGGGGACAGTAAAATGCGCATTACTGCCATCAGAGCAAACATTTTTAAATGTTACTTTGTTGAAACAGCTTAAGCAACTGGTAAAGGCATTGGGAATGCTGCTCCCTCACTGTATAAAAAGAAGAGGCAGTGTGTATGTAGTGTGGTTAATAATGAATTATAGCTCACTCGCTGGTGGCCCATGGGAGCTAAAATATCTTTTAGGATTAAGGGAACATGATTGTTTTAGCCTAGATTTTAAGCAGCCCCAGTCAAGAAACTTATTATATTGGCCTCATGTCATGACCAATGCACAGGGTTCTCTTCTGTCTATTCTATAGGACTTAGAGTAGCCCAGAACTTTGCAACCCTTATCTATTGTCCCCAAAGGGAAGGAGTGGGTGGCTTAGCTTTTGCCCGTTGTGTGTTACAGCTAGGGCTCCAGGGAGGATAGTGCTGAGATTGAGATCAGTGGCTGGGTTGTATAGGAATGATCTCCTTATGGACTCCCACTCCTAGCCTGTTTGCCTCCTGCTCTGAGGGGGGTACCAGGTGCTTCTGCAGTAAACGGTGACTGGTGGACCAAAATCTATACGCAACCCCTGCCGCTCCCAGCTGCCTTCTGGGAGTCAGCTACCTGGGCAAGCACAAGGAAGAATGTGCCCAGAAAGGGACAGTCCTTGGATTTAAAAAGCAGGTGATGGAGCCATACCCAAGCTGACCTCCCAAGGTTTCTTTGGGTCTGCTCTTTCTGCTGCTGATAGCCCAAGCTGCTAGAAGGCAAGGAAGACAATGAAGGCAAGGGGGTTACCACAAGTCTTGCAAATCAGCAGCAGCTTTTTTCACCTTGAATTCCAGTGCTGAACACTGCACCCCTGTGCCCCATCTTTTGATACAATGGCTCCAGGTGAATTTCACCACTTTCTTCCTATTCTGCTGGGTTCCCTAATGACAGTGCAAACAGATTCCTGGTTTTGTTGCTCAGCAACATCAGATCATGACCTCATTTGGGGTTTTCTTGGCAAAGATACTGGAGTGGTTTGTCATTTCCTTCAGATGAAGAAACTGAGGCAAACAGGGTGAAGTGACTTGCTCAGGGTCACACAGCTGGTAAGTATCTGAGGTCAGATTGGAACTCAGGAAGATGAGTCTTCCTGACTTCAGGCCCAGCACTCTATGTACTGCACTGCCTAGCTGCCCCAGATTCCTGCTAGGTTGATGCAGAGTAAAGATCTGTTTAACAAACAGGAAAGCTGACTCTCCATGCACCTCTGACCTTGAAGGACGGCTGTAGAGGCAGTGGGTACTGCATGTACATGGTGTGACATTCAGGGTACTGGAAAGCCCACTGGGAAGGATGAAATTGTGTGTCTCAGAGACACTCTGCATAAAGAACACATTCATCCCAGAATGTATGGCATTTTCTGACCATTAACCCGTGAATTTACCAGAAAGCATGGTATAATGGATTGCTTGGCCTTGGCATCAGAAAACCTGTGTTCAAGGCCCTAATTCGTTACTTCTTAGCTGGCTGAACCTAGACATTGACTTACCCTCTGTATTGATACCTTGAGTCAGAGGCCCTGGGTCCAAATTCTTTCTCTCATGCTTACTACCTGCATGACCTTGGGAAAGTCCCTTAACCTGGAGGGGCGATATCATGTAATGGGTAGAGAGACAGCCTGAAAACCAGATTGTTTTTAATCCTAGATTGCTAACTGGGTTGTTCTTATTAAGTTATTAATAGGTCAAGCACCTTTGCTTTTGTTGGTGTGGAAACTTGGCCTGCTTGAGTCTTACTTCTGTCACATCCTGGCTGTGTGACCTTGAAAAAGTCACTTAACCTCTCAATGCCCTAGGGAACTCTCTAAGACTATTAGTTGCAGAGATAGTGGTAGAGGGTGTTTCTTTACCTTAGAATTCTCTATACTAATGAAAACACAGGCACAGTATTTATATCTAAAGGGAAAGAGTTGGATTTTTGGTCTCTGAGGTCCCTTCCAGCTCTGGAGCCATAATCCTGTGGAAACCTGGAATGAGTTATCTCCAAAGACTGTGTTTTGCTATCATTCTTAAGACAGGGCCATGTGTTAGTTATGTTGAAGTGGGGATTCTTTTGGGAATATTGTTTGGACTTAGATGGCCCCTTCCACTGAGGCCCTTTCCAACTCTAAAATGTCATTCTGATTCAGACCCTCATTTTCCTCATCTCTCATATGGGTATATTGTTCTCACTGTTTATGCCACAAGGTAAACCTTAAAGTGTTTCCTGAAATGCAAGCTGTTGTGATCAATACTAAATTAAGAGGTCACAGGATTTGGGTTTTGTTAGTATGGAAACTCTCCACTGATGTAGATTTCGACCCAACTGTAACGTATAGTTTTAGAAAATTTCCTGACTCAGACAAGTTAAGTGGTCCCCCAGCTGATTTTTTTTGGTCTCTCCTCTTTGATTTAGGGGACTCTGTGTAGAAACTCTCCTCTGATGTAGATCAGCAACTCAGCTATAACTTCTAGTCTTAGTTGGTTGCCTGGGCATTGGGAGGTTAAGTGACTTGCCCAGGGTCACACTGATAGTATGTGCCAGGACTTGAAATCAGGACTTTTTGACTCTATCCACTATAGCACACTATATCTATCCTGAGGTGATTATTATTACTAAAAACAATAATTCACACAATTCAATAGAAAAGTGAAGTCTTTATTTCAATGTTAGTCTTAGAGAGGCAATAGAACATGTCTAAGGTCACAAGCATGGTATTTCAAGTCTGAGACAAATGCATTTTGATTCTAAATCCTGCTTTTTGTCACCTACAACCATGAAGAGAACTTGTTTCCTCAGAAATGTCAGCAGGCATGTCTAACTGAGGGTATGCTTTAAGAAACTACTGAATGAATCCAGGAATTACATGTATTTAGCTTTTGGTCAGGGCCACAAGCTTATCTTAGTACAAATAATGAAGAGACTAGCAACGTGAACTTTAACTGAACAAAGATTTAGGCATCACTTGCAAATAAACTCATCTTGCCCAAGGTCTAATATATAGGGGTGTGTGTGTGTGTGTGTGTAATTGGTAGAATAGGAGATCAGCATGTTAAAGAAGAAAGAGCTATAGATTGGGAATCCAACTATAGATTGGGCCAACTCCTGGTTCTGCTACTTACTATAATGTGTGATCTGAAGCAACTTCCTTCCCCTCTCTGAGCTTCATTTTCCCTTTATGTAAAATGAAGGCATTGGCCTTCTTCTCTAAGGTATATTTCAGCTTTAGGGCTTATGATCTTCCTTTTCCTGTTCATGAAGCCTTGAGTGTCAAGACTTTTCCAACTAGAGTACATGATATTAGACAGTGTCCCTAGAGGTAAAGGGTTACACTGTAGTCTAGCTTTAATAGACTTCTAATAATCAAACCGAGAGGAAGAGCCAAGTTCTAGAAGTAACCACTGTGGACCCAGAGAATCCACAGGCATGGGAGAAAGTTCCAGAATTTGAGGAAAGACAAGAAAGAAAAGTGGAGAGGAGATTCTAAAGTTGAGAAGCTGCTGCTAAGTTTTGAAAGTGCTTCAAAACCTTTCCAAGTACGTCATCAACTGATGACTTCCTTGTCATCAAGTATGTCATCTTCTGATGATTTCCTTGATGAGAGTTGTCAACTCAGTCTACTGGGAGAAGATTTTTTCCCCTTGAGGACACATCTAATGTTCTAATGGAGGTCACTTACAACATAGGATTTGGTCTAGTTCCTTTCACCCAGTGAATGAGGAGAAGCATTTTATTTTTAAAGGGACTATGTTGGTTTAAAGCTAAGGGGAACATTTAGCTGAGGAAATTTTAAGGAGAGAACAGGAAAATGAAAGTGCCAGAAGGCTGTTTAATCAACCTTAGTTGGAAACCTTTAAGACTAATCCCTTTACTCCCTGATTCAGTTGTAACTTTGATGGCTGAATGTGCTATGAAAATTGTACCTCTTAGTTCTGTTTCCACATAATGACACGCCAATGATTGTGTCCTGCAGCTATTTATCATGTTTACTAGTCATGTCTACCAATCAATAGGCCCTTTTGATTTCAGTACAAGTTATGTGGGAATCAGGGCTTAGAAAATACCAAAAGGTTTTTGCTTTCCCAGTTGGTGATTTCTTACCTTCAGGCAGGGATGGAACTCAGCACTAATAATCTTGACAATGCTTCAATCCTTGCACGGATCCATGATTTCATCATCATGGGCATTCTTGCTTTGAGCGCCTATTGCAACGCAGCTATACCTTCTTATTCTGTGCAATCTGGGTACATGTCTTTCCGCATTTGGGAAATGGCAGGGTGCTTTCAATAATCCAAAACTCCTTCCCGACTCTAAAGCCCGTCTATATGGTCACTAATAATAGACTATCATAGGCTCCAAAGGATCCCAATTCTGTTGTGAGGTGGGTAACAAAAAGTGGCATAAAAGGCAACACAAAAGTATGCATGACCAGAAGAGGAAGTGAGTTAGCCATGTAGCAAGAGGTGGGCTAAACAGATGGACAGAGGTACTACTCGCTCTGAAATACTAAAAGACCTAGAAAAATGAGAATTAATGGACAAAATCCCAATGGGGACTTAGAAGGTTGTGATACTTTATGCACTAAAATAAATTAATTTAAATGTAAATATTCATTAAATAAGTTCACTTGTTTGTAATGATATTCAATGTTAGGTTTCTATGAAAGCTTTAATATTCATTTTTAAAGAGACTCAGAGTGGGTTTTTTTTTTATTATATGAGGCAATTGGGATTAAGTGACTTGCCCAGAGTCACACAGTTAGTGAGTGTTATGCTTCTGAGATCGGATTTGAACTCAGGTCCTCCTGACTCCAGGGCCAGTGCTTTATCCACTGCTCCTCCTCTTAATCTTTGGTCAGGGGCTCTGTAAACTTGGATGGAAACAAAATCTTTATTTTCTCTAACCTTTGGTTTCCTTTGTAATCTTATGTATTTTATGCATCAAAAGCCATGATTATTCAAAGAAAGGGTCTCTAGGCTTTCCCAGACTTCCCCAGGGGTCCATGACACAGCCAATGTTAAGAACCTCTGACCTAGAGGAAGGTTTCCAGAATATTGGACAGATCCCCTAAGGTGTATTTATAGGAAGCAATAGACAAGATGCCCATGGGATGAAAAGGCATGGGAGAATTGCCATTTGTACCTGTGAAGGGAATAAAACATGGATGAGATCATGGATCCATTGAAATAAATATGGGAGTTCCAACATGACAGTTGGCATAGCCACCTGGTGTCCATCCTCCTTGCTACACAACCCATGTCTCTCTTTTTCTGGTCATACATGTACTTGGTGTCCCATGCCCAGCACAGTGCTCAGCAAAGAGCTGACACTTAGTAAGTGCTTCTGAATGATTGATTTATTAACAATAGCTTATACTTGTCCAAAATTTACATGAGCAAAACAATTTACAGATTTAGACTTGAGGCAATAAATAACTTTTTAGTGACCCGAGCACTCTCAAAGTATGCTTGGCTTAGCACAGTGCATGGCACAGTGTGAGTATATCTATGTCATCTATATTATATATTTATAATGGCATGTACTACATTGGAAGATAGTGAGTTCTCCATGGTGGGGGGAGTCTTCAAGCAGAGCACTTGTTGGGCATGTTGTAGATGGCATTTCTGCTTAAGGACATATTGGATTGGGTGGCTGCTGCTGTCCCTTCCAACTGGGAGATTCTGGGATTTGGGTCCAGGCAGCAGGGCAGGCTCAGGAAGTCCATCTGTCCCTGATCCCAGCTAAGGGGCCAAGGGTATTTGGAACAAAGGTCAGACTAATACTCACAATACATTTGCAAATGACAGTGTAACTCTGAGAACCTGACCCATTTCTTTCTCACCTTGGTTTAGCCCTCAGCGATTCGTAGTTCAAGGCTAACCTATGTTGGCTGCCGTATCTCTCCCTTTCTGTTCCCTGTAAATATGGGGGGGGGGGTTCCCCACCATGCCACTGACAAGGGCTGGTTTTGGTTTTTGTCTAGTTTATATGATGGGGGGGGGAAGTTCTCCCTGTGTCCCCACGAGGAGGTGGACGTTGGTTGGAAATCTTGGCTGTAGTTTGAGACCAAGAGGAGGGAAAGGTAAACTAGGTTGGTAACCTGGAGATGACAACCAGGAGTGATGAGTAGTGCTTTAGGGAAGCCATACCAGGAGCTGCAGCAGTGGCTGGGATGGACTAGATGAGTGATAAGTTGCTAGCAGTTACTGGCAGGAGCACTTTCCAAGCAATGATGTCAAGGCCGTTGGCAGTGAAAGCTCTGATTTCTCCTCCAACCCAACCCATTTTGGCTACGGAAGCAGGGGGAACCTTCCCTATCCCTTCCCCTCCCAGAGCATGATTCTTTGGGAACACTTCATTTCCCAAATTCCTCTGGGAGGAAAGGGCATGAAACTCCTCATTTAGCTGAGATTTTTTTTTGGTTTTACTAATCATTTGTGTCTTAAACAAGCCTGAGTCTGTTAGCACGGTGAGTGGCTGAATACCTAGGACAGAACTCCTGGTTTTGAACTGAGGCAGGGGGGGGAGTGGGCCAAACTTGGTACATTAATAATTACAAGGCCTCATAATTTGAAGTTGAGTTCATAAAGGTCTCAAGTGGGTGGAACCTGATGGTCTGCACATATTTTCTTGAGCATTTCTCCCAACTGCCTATAGGAAGAAACAACCATCCAAATAGTGAGACTAGAGGGTTGGGGAGAGGAAGGCTCTGTGCTGAACTGTCGGATCTCGGGGCCCAGCTTTTGGTGACTTGCCATGTGCTATACCACCATAGTCGGGAGAAGGGACGGATATGTCAGTTTCATCTCCTCTCCCGGTAATAACATTTCAAATGTGTTCATTTCTTTGTCTTAATATTTTATTACCGACTTGTATTTCTCCTCATGCTACGTGTGGTCCCACTTCTCTCCCATGTGAATTGATTAAGCTGTGTGGCAGTAAATTGAAACAGAAAACCATGTGTCCAGGGTGATTTATCGTTAATGTGAAATTCTATCCCAACCCGAGAGTCAAGGAGCAAGAATCCCAAGCTATTTCCAAATTCATATTCTGAGACAGACAATCAGATACCCCCAAACCACAGCCTCATGTACTCTATTAATCGCATGCTGACAGACCCTTTGGTTGCATTTGTATTTCCAAATAAATACAAACATATGTCACCATTTTTTTTTATTGATTTTGGACTTTCCTGGGAAGGAAACGCTGTTACATTATAATAAATGGTGTCAAGTAAAACAAATAACACAGAACCCATTAAGTAGGCATTTGTTGCAGAACTCAGTTTGATTTGTTTGCATCAGTTGGAATCATGTCAAAATAATGTCTTCGGAAACCAAATAAAAATTTGTTTGCAAATTTGTCTGGGGCAAGCTTTTCGAGAATCAATATGGTTTTCCTCAGTATGCAAATGCAGCCCATAGAGTTTCAGCCCAAATTCCGTGCCTGAATTATATGATAGCGTTAGTGAATTAATAAATAATCATAGATAATAAATAATATAGGGACTGAATTATATAATACATTTATGAGGAAGTCGAGGGCGAAGAAGATTAAGAAGGATAGGCTTGGGAGGAGATTGATTTTCAGATGAGCTAAAATAACATTTTGTATTCAGAAAATTAATGGAGTTTGGTCCTGTAACTCACAAAGTCCAGTTAAGCTAAATTCCACTGTAGGCTTTCAAAATGGAAAAGGACATGCATGGTTGTCCCAAAAAACCTCTCTGTTTTTTGGGGGTCTAGGGGGACACTAAGCTTTTCTTGTGACAGATTGTCTCTGCTCTAGGCCCCTTCCTCCTTTTTATCATTTCCATCTCTCCTTTTCTAGAATCTCTTATGCCAGGAATCTTCTAACTCAAATCTTCTGCCCTAATTGGTGCTTCCCTTCCTCTGATGCCAGAGGTGGGAGATCAGCTGGCTGTACGTACTAGGGCTGCCATTCCTTCCTCTGCAACATCTAGGCCTCTTCAGCAATGGGCAGCAGCCTTGTTGGGGGAGATGGAGCCACTGAAACCAAACTAGGAAGAGTTATGAGAGCCTGGAATAATGTGGTTGCCAGGGCCAGAGGGTATCTCTCATTGTATCATCCCTTCCCATCCTCCTGCATGGCCGGAAGATCATCTTACCCTAGCTAGGCTCAGGCTCCTCTCTGCTGCCTTGTTCACAGATGTCTCCCACCTCTCTGGACATCTTGTTCTATCTCACTAGACAATTAGGTGGTGTCATGGATGGAGCGTTGGATTTGGAGACAGGAAGAACTGAGTTCAAATCCTGCCTTACTTAGACATTTGCTAACTATTGGCAAGTCTCTCAACTTGTCTGGTCTTTGGTTTCCCCATCTGTAAAATGAGAACAATAGCACCTATCTCCTAGGGCTGTTGTGAGATTCAAATGAGATTTTATATACATATACATACATATATATATATATATATAATATATTATGATATATAGCATTATACTACATTGCTATATATTATATCACATATTACATGTAATATATAACCTATATTATATGTTACATATAATATATTATATATGATGTATTTTAAATGTTGGCTATGGTTATTGTTATGATTATTTATATTTCCTATATAATGAAATTATTATGATTGCCATACTGTCACATTCACTACACAGTTATTGTCACTATTATTAGATACTAGCCACATCTTTGCTCCCTCTTCTGTTGCCTCCTGCCTCATGAGCATCTCTAAGTAAAGTCCTATTGCCTCCAGCATGGAACCCACTTCCCAGCATGCCTTTTCTATAGAAATCTCTGGATTCCCCAAAGCAACGGCAATGGACTGGGACATGTGCAAAAGGCCCAGCTTTGCTCTGGTAGCTCCTTGGGGGCTTGTAGAGATCCTACATCTCTAATGAGCCCACCTGCCTGCTTGGTTCTGTTGCCCAGGTCATCGACAATTTTGTTTCTTGCAGAATCAAATGTGAGCCTTATTTTGCGCATTTTTGCCATTGCCTTGAATGAGCAGTCCCTTAGTACTTGTGTCTATCGTGTCATCACCCACTCATTCTGCACCCTGATGCAATCTGGTGTCCACCCTCATTGGTGTCCATCCACCCAAATGAAGCCGCTCTTTTCAATTCATCAGCTACTTTCTAAGCCCCTAATCCACTGACTTTCTCCGTCTTCATTTCCCTTCTCCTCCTCCTCCTTCTGGATCTTCTCTCCTCCTTGATTTGAGAGCCATCACACTCTTGTAGTTCTCTTCTGAATTCAGAAATTCCTCTCAGGCTCCACTTATTTCTTCTACCACCTACCACCTTCATGCAGGTAGACTTTGAATTCTATCTTTGGCCCTTTTCTCTTCTCTCTGCCCTCTGGGGATCTCAGTGGTTCCCTCATTTTAAACTAGCATTCTAGGCTAAGTTGCAATATAATTCCTTTGTCTCTAGCCTCTCTTCCAAACTCCAAAGTCTCATTCCAACTGCCTGCTCAGTATCTCAACCCAGATGACTTGCTAGGACTCCAAGGTCAATATGTCCCCAACTGCATCCATCAGTTTTACTCCTTTCCTTCATTGGTTGAAATGTACAATCACAATAACACGATGCTATTTTGATGAGAAGCATCTTGTAATCTTAAAGGTCTATAGAAATACGAACTACTAATAATCTCAATGACCAATATGATTGAGTAAATGTGATAAAAGTAATAATATCCTTTTTGAATGAAAAGCCAAGAGATTCTCATCCTCTAAATAAGGATAGGAAGTGGACCATGATCTTTTTAGTGCAAGGAACTTGTGGGTGAGGAGACTCTACCAATGCAGGTCAACAACTTCTCTGCAACTTAAGAGAGTCACCTGGGACCCTCAGAGGTTAAGTGACTTGCTCAAGGTCACAAAGCCAGTAAGTGTCAGAGGCAGGACTCGAACCTGGATCTTCCTTATTTTTGAGGCTACCTCTTTATCCACTACTCCTGTTGCTTTTCCATGCTACAGAAGAAAACCACAAATAGCCTTGAGAATTTAATAAGAAATAAACTGTACTCAAATCAGACTATCATTGCAGACAGAACCTGCCTGGATATAACATTTCTCCATAAAAACTTAAAGGGGCAGCTAGGTGGTACTGCAGTTGGATAGAGTACCAGCCCTGGAGTCAGGAGAACCTGAGTTCAAATCTGGTCTCAGACACTTACTAGCTGTGTGACCCTGGGCGAATCACTTAACCCTGATTGCTTCAAAAAAAGTTGTTTGGAATAGATGTTGTCGTGATGAATACTTATTATTTCTAAGGTGTACAGAATTAAAAGTTTCAAAATAAACAGAAGAAATCAAAACCATGTGGGATTAGGATAAGGTACATATCATCCATGTTGCCCTGTTGGCTATTGGAGTTGTCCCAAAGATGAGCTAATATTCCAATATTCTTATTAAATTACAAAAGTTAGTCATCTTACTTACCAGGACAATGGTCTGAAGAATGTTAAGTACATAGGAATGACAACAGGACAGTGACTTGTCCTCAGACTCCATCCAAAAAGATGCGAACGAGATACAGTAGCGATAATAATAATGTAACTGGTTTATCCGAGATAACCATCCATGTTTACCTACAGATGTTCAGTTGTTTTTCAATTGTGTCTGATTCTTCATGACCCCATTTAGGATTTTCTTGGCAAAGATCCTGGAGTGGTTTGCCATTTCCCTCTCCAGCTCATTTGACAGATGAGGAAACTGAGGCAAACAGGGTGAAGTGTCTTGCCCAGGGTCACCCAGCTAGTCAGTGTCTGAGGCTGGATTTGAACTCGGGAAGATGAGTCTTCCTGATTCCAGACCCGTGCTCTGTCCATTGCAATGCCACCTAGCTGCCTTGAAAAATAGTCTGCTGAACATTAACTATCCCTATACTGTTCCTTATCTAAACTCCACTGAATATAGGGTGAGAAGAAAGAGAATAATCCTAATCATAAAAAGAAGAGCCTTAGACCTTTTCCGCTAAGTAGCTCTAGACTTGAGGTCTGGTCCATGGTTGGGCCACTAGGCTGGGGTCTTAAACACAGAAATTAGGTGTCTGGCAGGAGATGAGATCAAGATCATGAAGGAATTGAGGCAGGATAGGTGGCGAAATCCCCATTGTTCGGGCCTATGAGTTGGAATGGGCCTCGGAGGCATAGGGAGGGGAGTGACTGGGGGGGCATAACATACTTGGCAGCCCTTGGCGATAGCCCTGTCTCCACAATGCGCTAAAGTGGAAAGAGCAGCATGGATATCAGATGTCTTGGGTTTAAATTCTGGCTCTGACACTTCCTAGCTATGTGACCTTAAGCAAATCTGCTCCCCTTTCTGGGCCTTAGTTTCCTTTTCTGTAAAATAGGGGGGTTGGGCTAGGTTCCTTCTAGCTCTGCCATTCTATGATCCTAGGACCTGATCCTGGATGGAAGGCTAATCTTTGCCTTCTCAGCCCACACAGGCTCCTAACACCAGCAGCGAGGATTCTAGGCAACTCTTTTGGGGGTAAATCAGCCTTTGTAAAAGGCTAGATCTGGCTGCTACAAGTTCTAGTCCTCTGGGACCTGTCCCTGCAACTGCCAAGCCAGTTTAGACAAACACTTATTAATTGCTTATTGTACTCAGTGCTATAAGATAGTCTCAGCCCTCATGGAAATTATAATCTCATAGAAGGATAAGGCAGAAACACAGATAATGGTAACATACAACACTATATTATGAGTACATCAGAGATATGCAAAGCAAAGTGCTACATGGGGTCCAAAAGGAATGGCATTACTGACCCAAAGGAAATCAGGGGAGGCTTTTTGGAAGAGGCGTCGTTTAATTTGGGTTTTAAAGGATGGTGATTCAATAGATAAAAAGGTTGAGGGAGAGCGTTCCAGGTATTGGGAACATCCTAATTAAAAGCAGAGAGATGGGATTATGCAGGAGACATTTGATGGGGCCAGGGCAGGGGTGGGATAGAATGGCAAAGGTTAAAAGTTGTTCCGATTGCTTTGAGGGTAGAGTTTATGAAATGGGATCATATAAGATAAGGTTGGAAATGTAGGTTGGCCCCAGGCTGAAGAGGGTCTCAAATGTCAGAAAGAGGAATTTGAGCTATATAGGTAATAGTGAGCTATTGAAGATTTTTTTTGAACAAAGGAATAACAAATTAAAAAAAAAGTTTACCGACAAAAATTATACAAGAAGTCTGGTAGAGAGATGTGGAATGGATTGGACAGGAGATACAATAGATTTAGGAACATCTCTAAGTAATCCACTTGGGTGGTAGTGGGAGCCTGTTCTAGGGGAATGATACTGGGGAGAGGCAATGAGTATGAAAAGTATTATGGAAGCTTCTAACAAATGACTTATAGGCAAAGTCATCTATGACCTGGAAATACAAAGTGACCCTACTCTGTATTATAGATGCAGGTATCACATATACATATGCGTGTATTGCAACTTCTACAGTCTATAGTGATAGCACTGTTTTTTTCTAGGGCTTTAAGGTTTACAAAGTAGTAGAAGGATCATTCCCATTTTATAGCTGAGAAAGCAGAGGCGCAGAGGTAGGAGGTGAGTTGGCCCAGGCCCCACAGCTGGTAGGTGTCAGAGGCAGGACTCTGTCCATTGTTACAGATAGAAACCTGTGCTGCCTCCAGTCTTTTCTTTCCAAAGGAGCCCACCACCTTGCTGAACCTCCCAAACTATATGCATTAACCAGACAGGGTCTCTAAGTGTGGTCTGGAGGTAGTGGGATGGAAAATCCTCCAGGAACTGCATCCTGGTGATCATCAGGGCCATGAATCAGCTGTGCTGGAAAGGATTCCAGCAGGGAACAGGATGAAGGACAAGGGTGGGGCCTTGCCCATCTATCCCCTGCCAGGGAACACTCCCTGTTACAAAAAGGCTTAAAGAAAGCCTGGACACCGCTTCGATTAATTGATATACGTGCTTTAGTGACCCAGCCTTAGGCAGCTGGGCTGGAGCATGAGTTGATTAAGCAGGAAAGAAGAAGCAGCAAGGAGGAGGAGTGGGGTTGCCAAGTGAGCAAAGCCCAGCTGGTCCTTGCCGTGCAGTTAGTGGGCTGTGGTCTGCTGGAGCACAGAAGGAGAACACTTTTTCCAGAGTGGCCTTGCCCTAGAGGATATCTGTTGCAGGGGGAGGCGTAGAGAATGGGGGACTGGAAATTTGTCATTTTCTTTTAGAAGCTTAAACCTGAACAGCTTTACCTGGCATATTGGTTGGTCCTAGGCCACAGAAACCTCCTCCTCTTCACCATCACCAACATTCCCTGTAAGGTAGGAAGTATCATCCCTATTCTACAGAGGGGGAAATGGAGACTAAGGGGGGGCATTAAATGAGTTGCCCAGGACCACCCACCTAGGAAGCATCAGAGTCAAGATTTGAACCCAGGTCTTCTGGCTTCCAGTCTAACGCTCGTTATATTCCACTTTGCTTTGTTTTGCTCCATTGTGCTCTCCTCCCATCTAATTACCTCTAGAACTGTCACAGGCTGAGCATATAAATAGATAAATGAACACTTGGCATACGTTCCTGGACATGCAACTGGTTTCAACCACCTACCTGATTTAGGATTTTCATTTTCTTTTTTCAATTAACAAACATTACATTTCTCTCCTTCTTACCTTCCCTCACCGGGGGGGAACAAAGAAAAGAAAAACAAAGTCTTTGTCACAAATATGTATAGTTAAACAAAACAAATTCCAACTTTGGTTGTAAAAATGTATGGCCCATTCTGCACCCTGAGTCCCCCACATCACTGTCAGGAGGTGGGGAGCATGCTTCACCATGGGTCCTCAGGAATCATGGTTGGTCATTGGTTGGGCACAGTTTGGAAGTCTTCCAGAGTGACAGTGTCATTGTTACTGTATACAGTAATTCTATTTTTGCTCCCTTCACCCAGTATTGGTTCTTACAAGTCTTCCCAAGTTTCTCTGCAGTCACGTCTTTCCTCATTGCTTAGAATGCAATAATATTCCATGACAGTCATGTGACACATTCATGTAGCATTTCCCAGTTGTTAGGCTCCTCAGTTCTTTGCTACCGCAAAAAGAGCTGCAGTATATACTTCTGGCCATATGGGTCCTTTTCCTCTTTCTTTGATTTCTTTGAGTGGTATTTCTGGGTGAAAGGGCATGCATAGTAGAGTGACTTTGGAGACATAATTCCAAATTGCTTTCCAATGTAGTTGTCTCAATTGACAGCTCCAAAAGTGCCTTAATGTACATATGTTCCCATAGGTCCTCCAATTTTGATCATTTTCAATTTTTGTCATCTTTCAATCAAATAGGTGTGAGGCAGAACCTCAGAATCATTTTAATTTGCATTTCTCTAATTATTAGTGATTTGGAGCATTTTTATATAGTTGTCAATAGCTTGGACTTCTTCTTCTGAAAATTGCCTTTCCATATCTTTTTCACCATTTATCAAATGGGGAATGGCTCTTAGTCTCATAAACTGGAATCAATTCTTTATATATCATGGAAATTAGGCTTTTATCAGAGAAATTTTTGCTGTAAAGATTCCTGTTTTTATATTGTTGCCATTCCTGAATTCCTATGCCCCAGGAAAGTGCTTTATTAGAATCCGGGTTTACTATTTCAAATGCCTTAATGTATACTGTAGCTTTATACCTCCTAATGTCATTAATTGTTTCTAAGAAAACATGTTAGGTGAAATATTGTCATGGGGGGGCAGGTGGTTCCATTGGAACAATGATCACAGCTGATTGGGTTCTTCAAGATTGGGGTAGGATTTGGAACAGGATCGGATACCACATGGGAAAAAAAAAACAGCCTTATGTTCTCCCACAACCCTCGTGGGGATTCAGCTCTTACAATTAAGCACAGAGTTCACTGCCTTCCTTCTCATCACCACAACATGCCCGATGGGCACCAGAGTTTGAACAAAAGGCAGACTCTGCCAAGGGAAGTTTTTGGAGTGTCCTTCATCTCACAGGCTCCTGTGATGGGAACAGAAAAGGTCCTCTCTAGCCCTAAGGTCCAGTTTTGCCATAATACAATTGACCCCGGGCAATGGTGAGGCATAAAGCCAGGGATGAACAAAATCACTGCCTAGAAGGACTTTGTCAAGCTGGAGATGAATTATTAATAAGCCTCTGAAAGAGAACCAGGAGCAGAAACCAGCCCCTTTGTTATTTACATTAATGAGCCAGAGGAAGAGACAGCAAGCAAAATCCCAAGTTTCATACAGGCTAAATTTGGAGGCATGACAATGAGTGGAGAAACAATGAAATCTGCTCAATGTAAATTCGTACTAATAAGTCACCAAACAAAGGGGCCACAGAAGGCCTATTTTCAGAGCAGGGAAAGGGCTGAGGCAGGACTGAAAGTCATTACCCAAATCCCCTCTCATCAGGCCACCTGAGTTGCTTAGGGAGGAGAAAGCAAACGTGAGATTGCTGGCTGGACAGACACAGTGCACACATCAAAGGAGGTGGCATTACTGTCATTAGGGATGTGTGCCAAGGACATTTTGCTAGGCAGCTCTTAGCCAGGCTGAATGGAACACAAATTGTCCTCATATAGTGTAATGTTCTGTTCCCTGGAGGAGGTAGGGTACAGGGGTGGTGTGGGGATGAGAGAGATTTTAAGCATCATTTTGTTTGGTGCATTTCCTTTACTACCAGCTGATTTCCCTTGATCAGACTCAAAGTCTGCATCATCCCCCACTCCTAACTTTCTTTTTGTCAGAAACTCTTTCTCTTTGTACTCTCCAATGATTTTCTCCAACTGTCGACCTCAGACAACTAGCCTTGCTTGGGGATTGGTTCTTGCCTACACAGGAAACATATCAAAGCTGGGTAATACTACTAGGCACATACCCTAAAGAGATCAAAGAGAAAGGAAAAAGACCCATTTGTACAAACATTTTTATGGCATCTGCTTTTGGAGGAAAAAAAGGGAAATTTGGGGAATTCTCATCCATTGGGGGAGTTGCTGAACCAATTATGGTATATGAATGTAATAGAATATTATTGTACCATCAGAAATGATGAAATGGGGCATAGACCAACATCTTATACCCTATACCAAGATAAAGTCAAAATGGGTACATGATTTAGATATAAGGACTGATGCTATAAGCAAACTAGAAGAACAAGGAATAGTTTGCCTTTCAGATCTATGGAAAAGAGAAGAATTAATGACCAAGTAGGAGACAGAGAACATTATGAAATGCAAAATGGACAGTTTTGATTATATTAAATTGAAAAATTTTTGCACAAATAAAGCCAATGCATCCAAGATTAGGAAGGAAGCAGAAAACCGGGAAAGAAAATTTTACAACCAGTGTCTCTGATAAAGGCCTCATTTCTAAAATATATAGAGAATTGAGTCAAATTTATAAGAATACATGACATTCCCCAATTGATAAATGGTCAAAGGATATTAACAGGCCATTTTCAAAGGAAGAAACTAAAGCTATCTATAATCATATGAAAAAATGCTCTAAATCACTATTGATTAGAGAAATGCAAATCAAAACGACTCTGAGGTACCACATCACACCTATCAGATTGGCTAACATGACAAAACAGAACAATGGTAAATGTTGGAGAAGATTTGGGAAAATTGGAACACTAATACATTGTTGGTAGAGTTGCAAACTGATCCAACCATTTTGGAGAACAATTTGGAACTATGCCCAAAGGGCTATAAAATTGTGTATACCTTTTGACCCAGCAATAGCACTACTAGGTTTGTATCCCAAAGAGATCATAAAAGCAGGAAAAGGGCCCCACATGTACAGAAATATTTATAGCAGCTCTTTTTGTGGTGGCAAAGAGTTGGAAATTGAGAGGATGCCCATCAATTGAGGAATGGCTAAACAAGTTGTGGTATATGCTTGTGATAGAATACTACTGTGCTGTAAGAAATGGTGAGCAGGCGAATTTCAGCAAAACCTAGAAAGACTTGTATGGACTGATGCTGAATGAAGTCAACAGAACCAGGAGAACATTGTACACAGTAACAGCCACCTTATGGGATGACTGACTTTGATAGACTTGGCTCTTCACAGCAATGCAAGAACCTAAGACAACTTCAAAAGACTCATGATGGAAATTACTATCCATACCCAGAGAAAGAAATATGGAGTCTGAATGCAGATCAAAGCATACTATTTGCTCTGCTTTCCCTTTGCTGTTTTATTTTATTGCTTCATTCTCGTGGTACCTCCCATTAGTTCTAATTGTTCTTTACATCATAACTAATGGGAAAATACTCTTAACACAAATTTATGTGCAGAGCCTATATCAGATTGTATACTGTCTTAGGGAGGGGAAGAAGTGGGAGGGGGAGAAAATTGAAAACTCAAAATCTTATAGAAGTGAATGTTGAAAACTAAAAATAAATAAATTAGTTATCTAAAACAGAAGAAAGAAATGATGAAGTGAATAGTTTCAGAGAAAATTGAGAAGACCTCTGTGAATTGATGTAGAGTGAAGTGAGCAGAACCAGGAGAACAATTTAGATAAGTAACAGTATTATAAAGAAAAACAACTTTGAAAGACTTCAGAATTCTGATCAATACAATAACCAGCCACAATTTCAAAATATCAAAGCTAAAGCATGCTACTTACCTCCCGATAGAAAGATGATGGACCCAAGATGAAGAATGAGTAATACAATTTTGGATATGGCCAGTGCAGGAATTTGCTTTGCTTGACTATGTATATTTATTATAGGGGTTTTCTTTGGTTTTGTTTTTCAATGGGTGGGGTGGAGGTAGGGTGAGGGAGAGAAAATAAATGCTTTTTAATTTTAAAATGATAATATAAAGTTCAATACCACACAGTTATGAGTTATATCTCCAGTAGTGAAGATGGGCATTCACTGAGCCTCCACACTCTCTCATCTCTCCTGCTTTTTGTGACTGAAACAAGACTACTGCCTAAGGTTAAGGGTTAATTGAGAGGAAGAGGGATAGAGAACATGGTACTTAGGAAGTGTTATGTGACTGGAAAACTGTACAATGACTCCCTTTCTGGTAGGGTTGGTTTTCTGAGTATGATGGGACATAGTAGAATGCTGAGAAGCAGCTAACTGATTTCTAGAGGCCATCATCAAGGCCATGGCCATTATCTCATTAGCAGGCTTAGAAACTCTAATCTTCAATGACCTCATTGACTTTTGTGGGAGGAATAAAAGGTTAGAGCTGAGTAAGAAGAAGGAAATTATATAGTTGATTTGGAGGAATTGGGACTTGTCAAAAAGGTCAGAGGTTGTGGGGGCAAAATAGAGAGTTTTTTGAAGAAAATTTTCCATTACTTTTAACTTCTGTGGGAGAAGGTTGAAAGAGGAGAAAGGATTAAGGGGTAGGCATCTGGAGAAAAATACTCAAGAAGAAGGCCTTAGGGAGAAGGTAATTGGTAAGGCAAGGCAAGTTAAGTCAACTACCATTTGTTAAGCACCAGTCGTGTATCAGGCACTGTGTTGAGCACTGAGGTGACAAATAAAGGCCCCTAACAGTCCCTCCTTTTAGGGAGCTCCCAGGCTAATGGGGGAAACATCCTGCAAATGGAGATGTACAGACAAGATACATACAGAATAAATTGGAGATGAGCTCAGAGGGAAGGTGCTAAGATGAAGGAGAACCAGGAAAGGTTTCTTGCAGAAGGTGGGACTTCAGCTGAGAACTGAAGGAAGCCAGGAGGCAGAGATAAGGAGGGGGAGCATTCCAGGCATGGAGGGCATCCATTGAAAATGTCCAAGCTGGAGATTTAGCAAGGAGGCCAGTGTCATTGAATTGTAAAGTATATGATGGGAGTAAAGTGTAAGAATAGGAATGATAGCTGATATTTATATAGTGCCTACTATGTGCCAGGGACTGTGCTAATTACTTTACAATTATTATTTTTTTTTAAGATCAGGGCTAAATTTATTATTTTACCAATATTACCAATATTGCCTCATACATTCCAGAAATATCAGCTATTTTAGTATAAGAAAAAAGACATTGACAGAATAAAATAGGCAAAGAGTTTACAATTATTTTCTCATTTGATCCTTACAACCATTTAACAGATGAGAAAACTAAGGCAAGCAGAGGTTAAGTGACTTTCCTAGGTCACACAGCTAGGAAATGTCTGAGGTCTTCCTGATATCAGGCCTGGTGCTCTGTCCACTGTACCACCTAGAAGACCCAGATGATTAGAAAGGCAGGAAGGAACCAGGTTGTAAAAGTATTTAAAAGCCAAACAGAGGATTTTATCTTCAATTTTTGAGGCAATAGGGAGCCACTACAGTTATTTGAAGAGGGAGTTGACATGGTCAGACCTTTGGTTTAGGAAGATCAATTTGATAACTGAATGGAGGGTGGGCAGGAGTGGGGAGAGACTTGGAGAAGGGGACCAACTAACTTGCTGCTGAAATAGTCCAGGTGAGAGGTGATCAGGGTCTACACCAGGGTGGTGGCAGTGTCAGAGGAGAGAAGGGGGCCCAGAGGAGTGGAATGGTACAAAGGTAGAAAAGATAAGACTCAGCAACTGGTTGGATATGAGGGATGAGAGAGAGTGAGAACTAGAGGTTTTTGTTGTTTAATCATTCTAGTTGTGTCTGACTCTTTGTGATCCTATTTTGTATTTTCTTGGCAGAAATACTGGAGGAGTTTGCCATTTCCTTCTCCAGTTCATTTTTGAAACTGAGACAAACAAGGTTAAGTGACTTGCTCAGGGTCACACAGCTAGTAAGTGTCTGAGGTTGGGTTTGAACTCATAAAAATGAATCTTCCTGATTCCAAGCCCAGGACTCTACCCATTGCACCACCTAGCTGCCCCAAGAAGTTGAGGATAACACTTAAGTTGTGAGTTTGGGTGACTGAGAAGATGGTGGAACAAATTGGTGGGTAAAGCAAGTTGGTACAGTTGTTGGGGAAAATGTGTGAAATAGTTTAGAGCAGTGGTGGGGAACCTGCAACCTTGAGGCCACCTGTGGCCTTCTAGGTCCTTGGATACGGCTTTTTGACCGAGTCCAAGTTTTACAGAACAAATCCTTTTATGGGGGGGATTTGTTTGGTGAAGTTTGAATTCAGTCAAAAGGCCAAGCTTGAGGACCTAGAGGGCCACGAGTGGCCTGGAGGCCACTGGTTCCCCACCCCTGGGAGCCTGGTGAAAGAGAAGGGAAGGTGAAATATCCCTGTAGTTGTTGAGACTAAGGAAGGGAGGTTTAATGTGGCTATCAGGTTACTAAGAGTTACAACCTAAGTTTTTACAACCTAACAATAGGTTGTGAAGGTCTGAAAATGCTTAAAGGGTGAAATGTAAATCCATACAAGTAGATTAAAAATGAAGCTAAAATCTTACTCACTGGGGCAGTGAAGTGGCACAGTGGATAGAGCTCTGGCCTTGGAGTCAGGAGGACCTGAGTTCAAATCCGGCCTCAGACACTTGACACCAGCTGTGTGACCTGGGCAAGTCACTTAATTCTGCCTCTCCAAAAAGCAAAATAAATAAATACATAAAATCTTGCTAACTATGGAGAGCAAGGTGAATTTTGCAGTGACATACAAGTAGTATGTTATGTTCGCATTTGTTCCAGAGCATGGTTCTAAAACCTATTCGACCTGATCTAGCTGGAGTGGCTGCTGTTGATAATTCAAATGTAAAAAGGTTTCCCTCATGGAAGAGAAGGTGAAGGGTCTTGAGGAGCACCTGTCCACACTCCAGGTTATCAGGGATAATGCAGTAGTAAGCTACAGCAAAAGCTGCCTAAAGTAGGGGGAAAAGGTAAGGAAGTAAAAGAGATGAAACTTGGGGCAGCTAGATGGTGCAGTGGATAGAGCACTGGCCCTGGATTCAGGAGGACCTGAGTTCAACTCCAGCCTCAGACACATAACACTTACTAGCTGTGTGACCCTGGGCAAGTCACTTAACCCCATTGCCTAACTAAAAAACAAACAAATAAAATGGAAAAACAATACCTTACTTAAAAAAAATATTAAAAAAAAAGAGAGAGAGATGAAACTCGACCGCTGGCTAAAGGTTGGAGAATAGAGAATGTCACACCGAGAAGGAAAGGTAGGAAAAAAGGTAAAAAACAAATATGTAGTTCTTCCTGAAGAGGGGCATCCTTGCTCTAAAGAAGAAGTGGCTATTTGACCCTGAAAGCATCAGAAAGTGATCGAATCTGGTCATGGAGGTTGCCAGTTAGGACATCATCTGTTTAGGGTCAGAAGAAGATGCAAAGGTTAGGGGCGGTTGGAGAGTCACTGCCTGGGCACACCAGGACAGCAATCTGTTGACCTGATAACAATGACAGAGAAGTTTTCTGTCTTGTATGTATCTGATATGTAACAGAGAGCGCATTAAGCTTTATCAAAATGGATTGACCCCTCTCTATGTCTGGTGATCCGGTGTAGAGACAAATTCTACTTTTGGAAGGAGCCTAAAAATAATCATCATTAAGTTAGGATCATTGGCAATTAATGTTGGCAAAAGATTACCAAGTCTTGTGTAAGAAACTGAAGACCATGGTGGGAGGGGGTATAGGCTGTTGTTTTTCTATTTGCCATCCATTGAAAGCAAGAAATACAGAAGAGAAAAATTGATTTTAGAAGCAAAGAATTAGCTAAGAAGGTGGTATATAAGAATGGGGTTTGGTATTTGACTTTGCCTTAAATATTGGGATGATGGCCATGAATGCAGTGCAAAGTACTGCAAAGAAGGAGGTTATGAAGTAAGGAAATAAGCATTTATTAAGCACCTACTCCCTACCAGACACTCTGCTGAGTGCTTTACAAATATTACCTCATCTGATCCTTACAACAACCCTGGGGGTGAAGTGCTATTATCATCCTTTCTTTTACAGTTAAGGAAACTGAGGCAAATAGAGGTTAAGTGACTTGTCCAGGATTATATTGCTAGTAAGTTATCTGTGGTCAAATTTGAACTCAGGTCTTCCTAAGTCCAGGCCCAGCACCCTATCTTCTATGCCATCAGCTGCCTCCTGACAGAAAGAAAAGATGGCAAGACAAGGGGATAATAGGTTGAGGGCCTGATTGCTTCACTGGTGTCCTTGTGATCTGAGGAGAGAGTGAGGAAGGCCTCCATCATGTTGAGAGGACTCCTTGTGGCAAGCTTGAGGGAGAACATGGACAAGGGTTGCCCAGGATGGGTGTGCATGGAGGGCTTGCAATCTGCATCATTGGAGGGAACTCCTGAACTGATAAGGCTGCAGATCAATTGGACTCTTTGTGTAATATGAATGTTGAGGGTGCACTTTGCCTTAGCATATAGAGGCTGAATCATGTCAGGAAGATGCCCACTTCTGACATACCCTGGCTGTATGATGCCAGGCAAGTCTCTGTTGAAGAATTCATTTGGTACTCCAAATTTTTCAGTGGCTGTGCCAAGGCATTATTACTTGTGTATGGAAAAGGAGAATTGGACCAAACGCTCATGAGCAGTCTCACAGTCACATTCTCCCCTGAAGTGGAGGCGAGCTGAACTGTTTATAGTTTTAAAACTAGATTGGGAAGATCCAGAAGAAATTGGGGGAGGTGCAGAGTTGAAAGGTCAACGGAGGGGTAGTACAATGCCAGGAGAGGGAAGCACAAAATCGGGAGACTGATGAAGGCGTAGTCAGTGGGCCATAGTGATTGAACTGAGATTAGAACATTCTAGGAATAAGCAATGCAAATTTACACAGGGACTTTCTGTTATCTATCCTATCTAGAGACAGTATTCTATTCCTCGGAAACCTATTTCCCTGGAGTTTGGGGGTTAGCAATTCCATGATTCATAATCACAGACCATGTCTCCCCACAGGCCTTTGCACAGATGCCAGTCCCTCTAGAAGCACAGCTAATTAGACAGACCTAGGGTTCAGCTTCCACATCATTTATCCTCCTGATGGCCTAGGAAACTCTCGAAGATTGTTACTTTGCTAATGTGCATTGGGAGGGGGAGTTTCCACACTGGGAGTTCCCTTCCCTTAATGAAATCCCTGTTGAGGACTAAAGGAAAAAATGTTAGCCTTGCTTCTGTGTGCTAGTGGCAGAAGATCTTCCCTCCTCCAGTACATACCTTCTCATCCTCTGTGACACTTGACCTTATCCTTCCAGAAATCAGCTTCATCGAGTGAGCTAGGAACTAGCTTCTGGTTTCTGTGCTAATCCCTGGCTCCCAGGGCAGCCCGTGGGCTGGCCACCTGTTCCCCTTTGCTCTCACTGCATGACCGGCCTACATCCTTTTCTGGTCACACCTGTCCTTGGTGCCACTTCTCACAGCAGTATTACCTGTATCCACGGCAACCGGCTAGAGTGGATGGTGGCTGATAGACCCTGAGCTGGCAGCCAGAGGAAGACTCTGGAGACTGAGAGCAGGAAGAAGCCACTGGAGGGATCCTCAGAGACGACCTTCTTCCCCCAGAATCCCTTCTTTACCATCCATCTCCCTCCCTAGCCTGGGGACATCCAGACATTGCTTGAATACTTCTAGCGCTGGGGAACTCACCACCTTCCAAGTTAGCCCATTCTACTTTTGGACAGCTTCCATCATGAGGAAGTTTTCACTGACATTCAGCCCAAATATCATGGAGATGATGCTTACTCATTTCAATCCTGTCCCCCCTCTGACCCCATTTGGGGTTTTCTTGGCAACGATCCTGGAGTGGTTCGCCATTTCCTTCTCCAGCTCATTTTACAGATGAGGAAACTGAGGCAAACAGGGTAAAGTGACATGCCCAGGGTCACACAGCTAGTAAGTGTCTGAGGCCGGATTTGAACTCAGGTCCTTCTGACTCCAGAACAGTGCCACCTAGCTGCCCCCTTTTTTGTTTTTTGTTTTTTTTTGTGTGTTTTCCCTCTACTCTTTAGATCCTTGGCTATACCACAGTGCTCTTGTCACCTTTACAGCTATATAGTTCTATGAAGCAGAATTAGCTGTTCATACACTGCTGTTATGTAAAAAATTATTCAACAAATCATTGATTTATTTAGAGCTGGTGGCCATCCAGTTCAGCCCTCTTGTTTTACAGAGGAGGAAACTGAGTCTGGAAGAGGTGAAATGAATTGCCCGGCATGGGACAGTTAGTAAGTGTCTAAGGGTGGGATTTGAGCTCTGGTATTCTACCATACTACATTGTTTGATGATTATTCACATATATGCTTACTCAGAGCTCCTTTGACCTGCCCCAAAATTATGGCTCCCTAAAGATCGCTGGACATTTCTAGTTCCAAAATTTGGTTCCTGATTTTACCCGTAATAGCTCTATGTAAGCAAGGGATGGGAAAGGTGAGACAGGAAAAGTTAGATATATATAACCACTTCAACAATAGTAATAATAATAGGGGATATTTTTGCAGTGCTTCAAAATTCCCTTCATTTGAACCTTATAACCATCCCAGGAGATAGGTGGCTCATGCACTTTATTATCAGCCCATTTTATAGATGAGCAAACTGGGGGTCAGACTGGTAAAGTACTTGACCAGGGCCACATAGTAGGAAGTTCCAGAGGCCAGATTCAAACCTGTATGTCTCCTGACTCTATGTCCAGCTCTCTTTCCCTGAGGTTAGCCTCAAAAGCCCAAATGGACAGAACCATGTCTAAGACATCCTTCCCAACTGTGAAGCCCCATAACTATCTATGGCCCTTTACCTTTAGATAGATCTCTATGTAGGCATTTCTGTCTCTCCTTCCTCTGTCTCTTGTCTCTCCTCTCCTTGCCTGGCTCTCATTTCCTTCTATCTCTCCTAGTCTGCATCCTGTCATTGAGCCCCTCTTTTCCCACAGCCTTTCCTTTCCTCCATCTCCCCATACCCCAGGGAGCGTCATTATGTGTGCGCTCCCTGTTTGCTGAATACCTGGAGTGCTTGGGAAAGCTGGCTGTCCTAGGGGAGCCGAAATCTCGTTCAGACCTGTGCGTTAATTCTGAGTGGCTGCCACTGGCCTTTTCTCCCTACAGGACCCCAGTGCTGGAGTGGAGCAGAGCACTGTGAATGTTAATGTGCACCCGAATGAGCATTAATTTTTGATGTTCTTCATTAACAAGTATTATAAACTATAACAAATTTTTCATTTGACTTAGGGCCAAAACGTGGATGAGGAGTTGTTTAAAGATGGAAAGCTGTAGGTCTCCCTTTGGGACAGATGGGCTGGACAGAAATATCCTTTAATCTCCCATCACTGAAGAAGAAACACCAATGGCCTGCTACAGGCTTATGGGCTGGGAGGGACTTGAGAGAGAATTAGAGAAACTGAGGCCCAGAGGGAGGAAGGGACTTCCCAAAGATCACTCATAGGATTCTAGATCCAGAGTGGGAAAGGACCTTAGAGACTGTTTAGTGCAACCCCTGTATTTTACAGATGGGAAACTGAGGCCCTAAGATGATACCAATGCTTCAGCTGGTGACTGGAAAAGCAGGTTCTCCAGCTCAGGACTCTGGATTCTAAATACAGAGTCCTTGGCACTGCCCCATGAGTCCCATCAGCACTTCCTTCCATCCTTCTCTCATTGCTCCTTTCAAACTGCTCTCCCACTCTCTCCCCTCCCTCATCCATTTTAGACTAATGGAAAAACACTCATGTCTTGCGATCAGGAGTTACCAGACCTAGTAATTGTCTGTGAAATGTCCAATAATGATACTTCCAGCTTCAAAATACAAACAGTTGGCAGAGACACAGATCAATGGATGGGGAGATATTTCTTTTAATTGGGAATGGGAAATTTTGTGAGAATTTGGCATGCGTGTATATGTGTGACTGTGTGTGTGTGTGTGTATGTGTGTGTGTGTGTGTGTATGTATATGTGTGTGTGTATATGTGTTTCTGGAGTTTTTAAAGGGGCCATGTCTCATTCCTTTACTTGAGTGCTTTAACGATTTTATTAGAGGCAGTGGGGACCAAGATCTGGATTTGAGCCAGAGGTCTTGTGTTCAAGAACTGATAGTACAATTTCCTAGTCCTGTGACCTCAAGAAAGTCTCTGTCCCTCTCTAGGCCTGCTTCCTCTATAAAATGATGGGGTTGGACTAGATGGCCTCTGGGGTCTCTTCCAGTGTTAGATCTAGGGACCCTATGACTATCAGCTCTGAACTTCCCTCTATCATTGCAGCCAGAGACCCCTCCAATCCTTAGTAGATAGTCTTTGTGACTTTTCAGCAGCTGTCCCCTGCTGATTCTCCCTGAGCTTCACCAGGCTACTCCCCAATCTAGGTATGCCCTCAAAACCTTTCCAGCTCAATAAGACTTGAGAATCCAGTCACCTCCAAGCTTGATAAGATGTCAGTGGAAGCTTATTTAGTTTCTGGAGGCTGCAATCAATGGCTATATTTGTTATGAGTACCGGTACAGTTCCCAGCTAGGCCAACCTTGGGCCAAAGGGGATGGAGCAGCTGTTTGGATACTGGGCTGTGATGTGAGGCAAAATGCCCACGTGATCACAGTGCCCTGCTAATTTTCCACAGGGTCTGAAATTCCAGCAGCCATCTCACTCTGTAGGGGCCTTCTGGAGATCTGTGCATGTTGATTGGGTTAAGTAAAACCCTTCTGCAGTGGTCCACGATAGTGTGGAGATGACCCTGGGCTCTGGGAGGTTATGCCAGTGGTATTCCCTGATTCACAGAGCATCACTTGGAGAATATTGGGTTTTTTTTTTTGAGAATATTGGTTTTAAGAAGATGGGTCTTTGTGGCAGATAGCAGGTTGAGATTGAAAGTGCTGTGCCCAAATCCCAAATGTGATTTGGTTCACTCTCCTTGCCCTCATCAATACTGCATCCAGCTCATTATTTAGCTGCAATGTTTCTACAAGAACAATGAATTAGTTGCTTGAATGTGGACAAAGGACACTGCTCATCCATTCTGTTTTTCCCATGTGGTTTGTTAGGCTGATCTCTTTGGAATGGCCATGGATCTCACTGAGGAAGGTCTATAGCATGTTGGGCATTTAAAACCCTTCACAAACTGGCTCCAACCTGTCTTCCCAACCTTATTATACATTACTCCTCTTCATAAATTCTGTAGTCCAGCTAGACTGACCTTATTGTTCCTTACATATGGTGTTCCATTAGCCATCTCTGTGCTTTCGCACAGACCGTGCTGGGAATGTATTCTTTCCTCACCTCCGACCTCGTTAAGTCTGTAGCTCCTTCAAGGCTCAATTTAGGTGCCACCTTCTATAGGAAGCCTATCTTTTTTTAAAATTAATTTATTTTGAATTAACAACAATCACTTCCATAAGCTTTTGAGTTTTAAATTTTTCTCCCCCTCCCCTCCCCAAGACAGCACACAATTTGATATAGGCTATACATATACATTCCTATTAAACATATTTTCACATTAGTGATGTTGTAAGGAAGAATTAGAACCAATAGGAGGAACCACTAGAAAGAGGAAACAAAACACAACAGAAGAAAAAAATAGCAAATAGTATGCTTCAATCTACATTCAAACTCCATAGTTCTTTCTTTGGATGTTGATAGCATTTCCCATCATGAGGCCTTTGGAGATGTCTTAGATCCTTGTATTGCTGTGAAGAGCCAAGTCTATCAAAGTCAGTCATCCCATAAGGTGGCTGTTACTGTGTACAACTTTCTTCTGGTTCTGCTCACTTCACTCAGCATCAGACCATACAAGTCTTTCCAGGATTTTCTGAAGTCAGCCTGTTCATCATTTCTTATAGCACAACAGTATTCCATTACATTCATATACCACAACTTGTTTAGCCATTCCCCAATGGATGGGCATCCCCTCAATTTCCAATTCTTGGCCACCACAAAAGAGCTGCTATAAATATTTTTTGTTCATGTGGGTCCTTTTCCCATTTGTATGATCTCTCTGGGATACAGACCTAGTAGTGCTATTGCTGGGTAAAAAGGTATGTGCATTTTTATAGCCCTTTGGGCATAGTTCCAAATTGCTCTCCAAAATGGTTGGATCATTTCACAACTCTATCAACAATGCATTAGTATTCCAATTTTCCCACATCTTCTCCAACATTCATCATTTTCCTGTTTTGTCATGTTGGCCAATCTGATAGGTGTGATGTGGTACCTCAGAGTTGTTTTGATTTGCATTTCTCTTCAGAGTTGTTGTGATTTGCATTTCTCCAATCAATAGTGATTTAGAGCATTTTTTCATATGACTGTAGATGGCTTTCATTTCTTCATCTGAGAATAGCCTATTCATATCCTTTGACCATTTATCAATTGGGGAATGACTTGTATTCTTATAAATTTGACTCAATTCTCAATATATTTTAGAAATGAGTCCCTTATCAGAGAGACTGGTTATGAAAATTCTTTCCCAATTTTCTACTTTCCTTCTAATCTTGGTTGCATTGGCTTTGCTTGTGCAAAAACTTTTCAATTTAATGTAATCAAAATTATCCATTTTGCATTTTGTAATGTTCCCTATCTCCTGTTTGGTCATGAATTCTTCTGTTCTCCATAAATCTGATAAATAAACTATGCCTTGCTCTCCCAGTTTGCTTACAGTATCAGCCTTTATCATGAACCCATTTTGACTTTATTTTGGTATATGGTGTGAGATTTTGATCTATGCCTAGTTTCTGCCATACTCTTTTCCAGTTTTCCCAGCAGCTTTTGTCAAAGAGTGAGTTCTTATCCCAGAAACTAAGGTCTTTGGGTTTATCAAATAATAGATTACTATAGGGCATTGACTATTGTGTCTTGCATACTTAAGCTATTCCATTGATCTACCACTCTATTTCTTAGCCAGTACCAAGCAGTTTTGATGATTGCTGCTTTATAATACAATTTAAGATCTGGAATGGCTAGGCTACCTTCCCCTGCATTTCTTTTCATTAGCTCCCTTGATATTAGGAAACCTATCTTGATTTCTCTTTTCATTCCAGCAACTAATCTTTGCCCCCAAATTATCTTGTATCTATTTTGTCTACACTTAAATGCACACTTATCTCCCCAATAGGATGAAAGCTCTTTGAGGGAAGAGATGATTTAATTTTTGTGTTTGTATCTCTACTGTCTAGCTTGGTGCCTGGCACATAGTAGGTGCTTAATAAATGTATATGGATTAGTTGTTGATTGATTGATCATCTCTAGGGGATATCTTTCATAACCCCAATGAAAATTTTTAGTGATCCCATGGCCCTATTATCAGTAACAGTCCCTTGAATAAATGTGGGTTGGGGCTTCTAGCCAGAGACCACAGTAGACTCACTCTGATATGAATTCTCACTATATCTTTGGGAAATGAAAGCATTTCCTATCACAGGGAGCTGTCCCTTTAAACCTAGCCACCAAGGCACCATATCTGACTGGTCAAAGGCCAAGTGTGTGGGAGAGGTAGAGCCTGGTTAGTTACTTCTTTCACAAGCACTAGCCCCATCTTACAAAGGATGCAATCAGTGCCCACAATCCCTTAAATGAAGTGTTAAATTCTAGGTTATTTACAGGCTTATTCCGGATAAGAAGGGCTCACTGCTATACGCATTTCTTCAGCTGCTAGCTCTTTCAAGATTCACCTGAGAATCTTCCCTGCCTGGCTTAGCAACAGGCTCTGCTGCTGAAAATCATAGGGAGTCTCTTCGACCTTACCTTTTAGGCTTCAGCCTATCAGTTGCTCTTGGCTCACTTAGAGTAAATTAAAATAACGAGACATCAATTTCTTTTCAAACTATCTATTTTCTCCTCTTTTTTTTTTTTGCTCACTCATAATGAACCATTTCTTTGCCTTTCATTTCTCTATTTCCTTCTTACTCCTTCATGGGCATGTACAACATGTCATCTTCACCCCCAAGCACATGGCTTCTGGGAATGTATTTCGGAAGCCTCTACTTGCTAAATAACAATAATCCTAGTTCCATTCCATTTAAGACATCCTCTGATGTCTCGTCCTGGCATGGGGGTGAATCCCTGGGTTGCAAAGGCTATCCCAGTGGAGGGCAAGCTCTGGCAGAGCTGGAAGGGCTTTGGATAGGTGGTGGTGATGAATTGAACTGGTCATTTAAGGAATAGCCAAGAAAAGGTTCCATCACTAGTGGGTTGGCCAAGAGGTTAGAGGGTTTGGTTTCTGATCAGAGCAAGTCATGAAAGGATCTACTACATGGTGTAGTGGAAAGAACATTGGCTCTGGAGTCAGAGGGCCTGGGTTCAAATCTTGCCTCTGATTCTTATTACCTGCATGACCTTGGGCAAGTTACTACTCTTCACTTAGTCTAAAAATGAAAGGGTTGTATGAGATGGCCTCGCTCTGGGTCTAGGATCCTGAAAGAGTATGTAGAGGTCACAATATGCATTGGTAGAGGGTGTAGTATTTATAGCAATGCAAGGGAAGGTCATTTAATTCAATTCAGTAAACATGTATTAAGCACCTACTATGTGCTAGGCACTGTCCTGGGCCCTGGTGATATCAAGACAAAATGACAATAATAATGGCTAGAACTATATAGCGTTTTAAAATTTTCAAAGTGTTTCACATGTTGTTTAATCCTAACAACAACTCAATGAGGTAGGTACTTTTATGCTCATTTTATAAATGAAGAAACTGAGGCAGACTTGTCCAGGGTCACACATCTAATAAATGTCTGAGGCCAGATTTGGCTTGACCCCATTTTTTTTTTGCAAGGATACTAAAATGGTTTATTATTTCCTTCTCCAGCTCATTTTATAGATGAGCAAGCTGAGGCAAACAGGGTAAAATGACTTGCCCAGGATCACACAGCTAATAAATGTCTGAGGCCAGATTTGGCTTGACCCCATTTTTTTCCTTTTTTTTGGGCAAGGATACTGAAATGGTTTATTATTTCCTTCTCCAGACTAAGGCGAACAGGGTTAAGTGGTTTGCCCAGGGTCACACGGCTAATAAATGTCTGAGGCCAGAATTGGCTTGACTCTATTTGGGGTTTTCTTGGCAAAGATCCTGGAGTGGTTTGCCATTTCCTTCTCCAGCTCATTTTACAGATGAGCAAACTGAGGCAAACAGAGTAAAGTGACCTGCCCAGGGTCACACAGTGAGTAGGTGTCAGAGGCTGGATTTGAACTCAGATCTTCCTGGCTCCAAGTCCAGGGCTCTCTTTACTTCTCCATCTAGCTACCTTTATTCAAAACTGAAACAGTCGTTGTGCTGGATACCTATATTCTTTGTATCACACTCTAGGAATCATTTTGTCATTTTGTCTTGATACCACCAGGGCCCAGGACAGTGCCCAGCACATAGTAGGTGCTTAATACATGTTCATTTCTATCACAATAGTTTCCTAACTGGTCTCTCTGCTTCCAGGATCTCCTATCTACAATCTATCTTCCCAGGAGCTGCCAAAATAATCTTCCTGAAACTCAGGTCTGATCGTGTCATTCCCTTGCTTAAGAAAGCTCAGTGGTTCCTTTTCCTTCTTTATGTTCCACCTCTAGCCTACCTTTCCAGACTTATTACACATGACTCTCCTTCATTCCCACCAAACTGGCCTCCTTTCTGTTCCCTGAACTCAACATTCCACCTACTGCCTACATGCCTAGAATGCACCCTGTCATCGCCTCTACCTTAGAATCCCTAGCTTCCTTTAAGATTCAGCTCAGGTGCATCTTCCTAGAGGAATCCATTCCTGGTCCCGCAGGTTGCTACTGCTCTCTCCTTTCTCAAATTACCTTGTATTTACTTATCTGTGTAAATATCATAAGCCCCCTACCCAGTACAAAAGAAGTTTTTTGAGGGCAGAGACTCCTTTATTTATGTTATTTGCTATTTTGTTATTTGTATCCTCAGTGCCTAACACAGTGCCTGGAACATAAAAGATACTTTGGGACTTTCGTTGGATTGCATCAAACTTTGGTGTTTACTAGCAGAAACCAAGGAGCAGGGAACATGAGATAGAAATGGATTTGCTAACAACCTTGAGCAGCTGGCCAGCTTGTTTCTGTTCTCTGCCCAGTGTGCCCCGGGGCAATAGCCAGTCGCTGTTTCTCGAAGCAGCACTTGACCTTACCGATTGAGGAGGGCTGTGTATCTCAACTTGCCCAGCTCACCCAGAGAAATAAGCCCTTCCTAGCACAGGGACAAGAAATGGCTCCCAATTAGCCCTCTCCCCATTTCATCTTGGCTCCTCCACTAAGTTCAAAATGTTTGTTTCCCTTACAACTTCCAAGTTTCTTCTCTCTGCACTCCCCAGTCCCTAACAAGCTGCTGATGTTCCAGGAAATGTCTTTTCCTGTAGAGAGATGTCTTCCAGCAGCTGAACAGCTGGAGGCCTCTGACAGCCAATCAGCCAGGCCTTGGGGTATCAGTATGATGAGCAACTCATTGGAAAGTGTCTGTTCTCTAGTTGGGCAAATGTCATCTCCTCCAGGAGGCCGGGAAAGGACAGCGAGAGACTGAACCGATGCCACTGTAACTGACTTCTAGGGAAAAGAAAATCTATAAATACAAATATGCTACAATTTGAGAGAGCTTGAGCTGAAGGCAAAGCCTACGGAGGCATTGATTGCCCTTCAGGACAGCCAGCTGCCCTGTTCACAGCTCTAGTTTGATGCAGGGAGAGACTGGAAGGCTCCTGTCTTAATAAGGCCAGTGGGGTGCAGGGACTGTGAGGCTAGACAGGGTCTCTGGGCTAGACCCATCCATTTACTGGCTGTGTGGCTCTGAGCAAATTATTTCACTCCTGGAGGCTTCAATATGCCCATTTATATAGTACAGATAACTTTACCTGCAGTATTTACTTCTCAGGGCTATTGTAGAGGCTCAAATAAGATAACACATGCAAGACATTGCCCTATAATGCTTGTAACATTATAAAAACAATACTAGATTCAAAATCCCTTTTGGTCACATACTGGATTTGAATCCATATCTCCCTGGCTCCAAGGAAGCTCTCTGTCCACTATGCCAAGTTACCTCTCTCATTGTAATAACAAAATAATAGTTTATACTTAAAAATACTTTACAGTAGATTCCTTAAGCATCGAATTGCATTTCTGGTCTTGGGATCTGGTTTATAATGAGCAATCTGTACTTTGTCTTCCAACTCTCCACTCCATCTTCTTGTTATTTGCAGTGTAAGGTGGTTGACCAAGATACAGAATAAAACTATCTGTCCCACCTAGGGATCCATCCCATGACCCTGACCTCACTAACAAAGTGCTCCAACTCACCAACTAAGCTAACTGACCTGTCTGTGTGTGTGAGGCCTATAAATGAGGCCTATTTTTAACTTAAAAAATTAATTAAAAAGAACAGTTCTCTTTCTTCCTCTCTCCCTCTCCTTTCTCTCTCTCTCTCTCTCTCTCTCTCTCTCTCTCTCTCTCTCTCACTCTCTCTCTCTCTCTTTCTCTCTCTCTTCCTTCTCTCTCTCTGCCTCTGTCTGCCTGTCTCTGTTTGTGTATCTATATATATATATATCTGCATATATCTATATCTATCTATATACATACATACTTTAATACGTAGGTCACTGTGTTCAAATAGAGAATGAATATGAGGTCATAGGTTTTAGTCCTGAAGAGGTCAGTGTTAATGCTTAAGTATTTCAATAACAAGTTCCAGGTCTGATGGGATAAAAAATATTAGAAGGCAGTGTGATATAGTCAAAAGAGTTAGAGAATGATGTGGGTTCAGATTCTACCTCTGCCACTTATATCTGGCATGACCTTGGGCAAGTCACTTCCTCTCTGTGGGCCTCAGTTTCTTCCTCTGTCAAGTGAGGGAGTTGGACCAGATGGGCTCTGAGGTCCTTTCCAGCCCTAGACCTAGGATCCTCTAATTAAATCAGGAATGATGTTAAATTCTTTAACTATTAACTGTGTCAGTGGGAAGCCTAGCCATCTCTACTGTGACCTACACACCACTGTCCTTCTGGTGACAGCTTTGCCAAATTGCAGGAATAGCACCGTGCGGGAAGAGGAAGCCTCTGGGACGACTAATGCGGGGTAACCCCACCTTACCAGAAGGATTGTAAACATGTAAACTGTCAACTGTACTTGTAAATTTGAGCCACAAAGTGCTGGCAAGTCACAAGAACCTAAGCATAAAATAAAGCCTCTTTTTAATTAAAAATTAATTTGAAACAAGTTAAAAAATAATTATGTTAATAAAAATGACAATACTACATTTTCTTTGAATTAGTATGTGAGGCTATTGGAGCAAAGATTTAGGGCTGGAAGAGACCTTAGTGGTCATGTAGAATAAACCCTTCATTTTACAGATGAGGAAACTGAGGTCCAGAGGTGAAATGACTTGTCTAAGGTCATAGATGGCAGAAAAAAAAAATTCAAACCTCGGTTCTCTGAGTCCAGAATCAAGCACTTTCCACATTGTTCCATACTGCCTTGAGTAAATGATTAAAAACACTGAGTTCAGAAAACAATAATGTGGTTTGAATGTCATCACTTTTTAATCTCTCATTTCCTGCCATAGTGAGTATGAGTTAGTCATGAACCTTTCTAAAGGAAGGATGCTGGGGAAGTAGACCCTGCTTTAAAAGGCAAATCTGGTACTCCAAACTCATTGAGCACAAATTGTGAGATGGTATCAATGCCCTGTGTGAGGATTCTCTGTATTTCAGATGTCTCTGATACTGAAGTGGAGCCTGTTGGCTGGTTTGCAGATTGGCCAACCCAACTGCTAACTTGCTCATTTCTGCATGTGCAGTGGGGACTGACTTTTGGATGCACTAGCAGGAAGAAAGTGGGAACCAGTTCCTGTCTAGGAGGCGGGTGCTTCTTCTCTGGGAGCCAGTGGTCTGCATGCACTTCTTCTCTTGGGGGCTAGAAGCTTCTCTAGGGGCTCCAAGGCATTACAATGAAATCTACCAGGCTCCCTAGAGAGAAAGAGAGCAAGACTGTAGATGGAGGTGAGTGGAGAGCTGAGGGTACCATGGGCCAAGAGAGTCAGGATGTCCAATGCAAGGAGATGCTGCCCCTTTAGCCAGACCCTTCAGCTCACCAGGAAAAAGTGCTTTGCTATGAGGTTTTTTTTTTGGGGGGGGGAAATGGTATTGAACCTCAGAGGTAGTGGAACTCTGCTGGGGATGAGGATGAAGAAGGGGAAGGGAGGGGTATTTAAATTATTTTTTCTTGCTATAATCGTTTAAATAAACCTGCTGTTTGCTTAAGGTCTTACAACCCTTCCTGCTAGTAGGAGGAATAAGGAATGAAATCCTTCAAGAGATGATACAAGTCCAATTTCTGACATTTCCAGGAGTTAACCTGGGTAAGGCCTGTTATTATTATGGGGTCATTATTGAGAGGCCCTAATGATTGAAGTTGGCTCAAGTGAGCTTAGAACAGAGATCCCACACGTACTATGGGTCCTTTTTATTTACATAGGTCCTTCTTGGCAATCTGCATGCTGGCTAGCCTAATCTGATTCATGTCTATATAGGGACAGGGAATAGGTACCAGTTCTGTGATTTCATCGGTTTAGGGGACTCCCAGATCAGGAAACTCCCTCCACCAATGCAGGTAGGCACCTTCTCTGCCACTTCTAGTCTCAGAGAGTTTTCTGAGAGGGTAAGTGACTTGCTCAGGGTCACACAAGCCAGGATGGGTTAAAGGCAGAATCTGAACTCAGACCTTCTGTCTCCAAGGCCAGCAGCACGCTTTATCCACTACACCGCATTGCCCCTCTATGTACTTTGTCCTTAATATAGCTGTGATTAAGATAAATACATTTGAGGGAGGTAAACAAAAGGCATCTGTGGGAATCATAACATGCCAGGGCCACAAAGGACCATAAAGATACAACATCCTCCCACCCCCATGTCATAGACTCATAGATTTAGAGCCAGAAGGGACTTCAGAGGCCATCTTCATTTAATAGTTAAGGAAAACATCTCCCTTTTCTGTATCTTTTTCTGTTTTATAAAAATAGAAATTGAGGCCCAGAGAGAAGGGTTTCACCCAAAGTCACACCCCAGCTCTCCCGACTTCTACCCTATTATTCATGTAGTGGCATAGTCTGTTAGGCTTCAGTCCCGCAGGCCTTTCAGGGGGAGGTGGGAGCAGCTGCTATCATTGCCCAGGGTCAATGTGATTAGCAGAGGGCTTTAGAGCTTAGCCAGAGAATTGAAGGTAACTTGGCTCCAAGCAGTCACTTTGGGAGATTTAGTCAAGAGATGCTGCCGCCTCGGTAAAGGCAGGTGGGAGGCAGCCAGGAATGGTTCTGTGTGATTTCCTCTTTTTCCTGCTGATACAAAGAAAGCCTGATTGCTTTGCTTCCGAGTCTAACACTGGGGAGCAGCTGCATATGCAATCAACAATCACTGGTGGGGAGAAAAGTGGTCCTTGGGTGGTGCGCATGCTGCAGTGAGTTTCAATCAAGAAGGTGTCAGGAAGGCTGAAAGGGATTTCTGCTCCAGAACAGAAGACAGGTGGGGCCTGCTTTCAAAGGCAAGTGGGGTATTTAAAACTCCTCAAACAATGTTTGCATCCTAAAACGATAAGAGGCAATGTGGTGAGATAGAGAGAACCCTGGCTTTGTAGCCAACGGGCCTGGGCTGAGAACTGTAGCTGACTGTGGGACTTTGTGCAAGTCATTTTACCTCTCTTGACTCCAGTTTCCTCTTCTATCAAATGAGAGGCTTGGATAAAACCAGGGGCTCTTCACCTTTTTTTGTGCCCTGGACCCCACTGGCAGTCTGGTGAAGTCTGTGGACTACTTCTCAGAATCATGTTTTCAGATGCACAAAGTAAAATACATAAGATTTAAAAAAAAAAAACAATTAGATTGAAATACAAATATCAAAGTATTTACATGAGTTCATGGACCAAGTTTAGGAAACTTTGGGTCAGATGATCTCCAAGCACAGCTGTACCTATGGTGATGCGACTGGGAGGGAGTGATTCCTGCTGAGAGGGGCACATCTGCTAGTAGTGGTCTGGAGACATCCCTCCCTCCCTGTGCATTGCTTCCACATGGGTTGGGGCTAAGCAAAGTGGGGGCCCAGGGAGAGGGAAAGAGAACAGGGACATGGGCCCTTGAAGGTCAGGAGAGGAGGGGGCAGGCTGCCCTTCTCCCAGCACGACTACGCCCACCGTCCACCTGCACTGTAGCCCTTTCTTTCCCGGGGCCAAGTGAATTTGTCCCAGGTGCTAGGATTCTTAGTTAATGGCTCTGCCTCTAGGATTCTTTCCAGCTCTAGAGCCTGTGACGATGAGATGGTCCTGCTCTCCCCTTGGAGGCCAAAAAAACCCCAAACCAAACCAAAACAAACAAACAAAAAAACCACACTTGGGGCTTGAGCCTCGCTGTGCAGTGGGTGCTTAGAGTAGATCTTCCGGTGCTGACTTCTGAAGGGATCTCTTAAAACAGAGTTTGAGCGTGACCTGAGTCATTCCCCTGCCTCGTGGGGCCAGCTTGCGCTATGCTCAATTGAGCTTATCAAAATTTCTCCCATGGCTTTTCAATTTCCCTCTTCACTTCTATTAGCACTGTTTGAATATGTGTCACCTGGACTTGGTGTCTTGTCAGTCGGAAGAATCACAGACGCTTTAGGAGCTGGCCTGGCTGTCGGTAGCACCAGAGCGGAGCAAACCCGGCTCAGTGTTGGGGATTTATAACCAGTTGCCACTTTCACTTAGGGCCAGCAGCCCTCACTGCCTCCCCTGGGGGAAGCAGAGGAAGGCAACACTTTGGAGGAAGCCAACAGACAACTTATTGCTGGCCCGCTGTATACAGATATCAAGCCTAGGCAAGTATGTACTTATATGGGAGGTGGGGGAGGTGGGGTATGCCTGTTGGGGTGGATCGGAGAAGCTCATTAATTAGAGAAAGGTTTCTCTTCTTCTTGAGGCAAAGCAGCAACTTTTCCATCTAGTGGCCCATCAGAGGCCAAGGACTCGAAGACTTGAGTTCATATTCTGCTTCTGTCATTACTATGCTTGGGCAAATCCTTACTTGCCCCTCTCCTGGCTTGGATCTCATAGCAGAGACATGGGTTCAGTCACTGCCATATTTTCTGAACTGCCATACAAACATGAAACATAAAACATAAAAGTATAATCAGATGTACAGTTAGATGTAAGCTAACAACGGGCCACCTTTATCAGACTGCCCAATTTGGAGGCAGAGGATTTGGATTCTAACCCTGGCCTTGCTGCTTATTAGCTCTGTAACTCTGGGCAAGTCATTTCACCTCTTGGGCTTCAGTTTCCTCCTTTGTAAAATGAGAGGTTTGGGCTAGAGTCAGAGGTGAGGAGCCTGTGGCTTCGAGGTATATGTGGCCTTCTAGGTCCTCGAGTGCAGCTTTTTGACTGAGTCCAAATTTTATAGAACAAATCCTTTTATTTAAGGGGATTTGTTCTGTGAAGTTTGGATTCAGTCAAAGGGCTGCACTTGAGGACCTAGAGGGCCACATGTGGCCTCGAGTCTGCAGGTTCCCCACCCCTAGACTAGATGGTTTGTAAGGTCTATATCAGCTCTAGACCTAGAATCCTGCCATCTATGATATAATCAGACTACAATGAGACCTCTAATGAATGAATATGCAATTGGGTCTCTCAGGCTGTGGAAATTAGTGACTACATGGACACAGACAATAGTCTATTCCTGACACTAGCAGATTTTTGCAAGGCTTGCATAATTAAATAAATTTAAAGTCCATAACTGGCTTCTTCCCCAAGCCCCAATCGCCCTTTACAAATGTTTCCATTTCGCACTCTGTAAGCATTCATGATGAAATGGAAAGAGTGAGAAATCTGGGTTCATTCCTTGTTCTTTGACTTACTACTGGGGTGTCCTTGGCCAAGTTATTTAGTGTCTCTGGGCCACAACTTCCTCCTCTGTGGAATGGGGGGTTTGGACTTGATCTCTGAGCTTCCATTTAACTCTCAAGCCTTTGTGTGATTCTTGGTCATTACAATTTCCTCAATTTTCCTCATTCATTTGTTGATTCATTTACCAAACAACTGTGCAGAGGACTGGACTAGGGAGAGCCACAGTTAGCTAAGACCCAATCCCTTCCCTAATGGAGTCCTGGTAGAGGGGGCGAAGACAGATCACCGTCATACACAACATTCTATGATGAGTGCATCAGAGAAGGGCACACCAAATGGCTGGCTTAAGTCTGGAAGGCTTCATGGAGAAGGTGGCTTTGAACTTAGACTTTCAAGAAGGAGTAGGAACTCAACCAAGCTAGGGAAAGACCATGCTAACATGAGCAAAATGATGGAGGTTGGAGGATGCATGACATGTTTAGGGGATGGAGAATCATCTAATTGGGCTAGAGTATCGCCATAACTTTGCACTAGTCATTCCCCATATCTGGAAAGCTCTCCTTCTTCATCACTGCCTTTCAGAATCCCTGGTTTCCTTCAAGAGTCAGCTGAAATGCTACCTTCTACATGAAACCTTTCCTTCAGGTGCTAGTGCCCTCCTAGGGGAGGGAGGAGAGAGAGAGAGAGAGAGAGAGAGAGAGAGAGAGGAGAGAGAGGGAGAGGGAGAGGGAGAGGGAGAGGGAGAGGGAGAGGGAGAGGGAGAGAGGAGAGAGGAGAGGGAGAGGGAGAGGGAGGGAGAGGGAGAGGAGAGAGGGAGAGGAGAGGAGAGAGGGAGAGGGAGAGGGAGAGGAGAGGGAGAGGGAGAGGAGAGGGAGAGGGAGAGGAGAGGGAGAGGGAGAGGGAGAGGAGAGGGAGAGGGAGAGGGAGGGAGGGGGAGGGGAGGGAGGAGGGGGAGGGGAGGAGGGGAGGGGAGGGGAGGGAGAGGGGAAGGGAGAGGGAGAGGAGAGGGAGAGGAGAGGGAGGAGAGAGAGGAGAGAAGGAGAGAGAGAGAGAGGAGAGAGAGAGAGAGAGAGAGAGAGAGAGAGAGAGAGAGAGAAAACGAACACTAAGGAGGAAATGCCATGGAAGATGATCTAACAAAGGAGACCAAGAAGTAATGAACGGTCAAGTGAGAGGGAAATCAGGAGAGAGTGGTATTTTGAAAACATAGAGAGTGAATATCCAGGAGGAGAAGGTGGTTAAAGAGTGTCAAATGAAGCAGAGCATAGTCAAGAACAATGAGGATTGAGAAAAGACCATCAGATTTGACAATTGAGATCACTGGTGATTTTGGAGAGAACAGTTTCAGTGGAATGATAAAGTCAGAAGCAAGGGGCTGAGGAAATAGAACTTTAGAGAGCTTTTTCTAGGTCTTTGGCTGTGAAAGAGATGAGATTTAGAACTATAGTTTGAGGGGATGCTAGGGATTAGTGGAGGTTTTCTTTTTAAAGGGTAGAGAGACTTTGGCATGTTTGAAGATTGCAGGGAAGGAATCAGTAAATAGGGAGAGCCAGTCAGTTAAGAGAGTGAAGACTGGGAAAAGCAGCAGTGAGAGAAGAGGACCTATTCATCAGAAAGGAGAAGAGAAGGAAGAATGATGTCAGGGGGTCTTGTGATGGAGAATTGGAGAAAAGAGGGAATTCCCAGTGGATGGCCTCAATTTTCTCAGTGAAGTATGAGACAAGGTCAAACGTGGGAAGGTGGAGAGGTTAGGAGAGAAGGTTTTGAATAGCCAATGGGAGGAGTGGGATAGGGAATTAATTTGGGAGGAGTAAAAGGTTTACCTTGCTGCAGTGAGGGCCACATTGATCTGAGAAAACATACATCAGCTCACTTCTATTGCTTCTTCCAGTTCTGTTTAACAGCTTGTGAGTAAAAGAGGAGGTGGATCAACATGACTATTATGGATATGTTTTGCTTGACTACACATGCAAAACCTATATTGAATTGCCTGCCTTCTCAATGAGGAGGGGTGGGGAGGGAGAAAGGGAGAGAATTTGGAACTCAAAATTTTGAAAACGAATGTTAAAATTGTTTTTACATGTAACTGGGGGAAAATAAAATACTAAACAAAAAAAAAATTAAAAAAAATTCACAAAATCATAGCCAAAGAAATAAAGAAAAAAGAGAAGAGGTAGATGATGGGAGTTATCCAGGATCAGAGTTTGGCAAGGCATGAGTGGCAACAAAACACCGGGGAAATCAAGAGAAAACAGTTCTTGCTCTCAAAGAACCTACAGTCTAGTCAAATAAAAGGATTTCAGAGTTCGCCACAGGATCAGACGACATACCTTAATCTTAACTTGTCATTCCTCTACCCCTGTCACTGGGAAAGAAATGTTTGTGATAGTTGAACCTTACAATAGACTAGAATTGAAAATATTATCTTACAGAATGTTCAAGGATCATGACTATATTCTATTGCCAGCCATTACACCTTCGGAACCTTTCTTTCTCTCTCTCTTTCGTGTGTGTGTGTGTGTGTGTGTGTGTGTGTGTGTTGTGTGTTTAAAAACTCTGTTAAGCACAGTAGATACACTGTCATTTGGGGACTCTGTATTAATGAATATAGATTGGAGTCTTCCCAATTTTCAGGAGAGTAATTGATTTCCATCCAGTCTTTAGTACACTTGCCACACCCTCGAAGGCTGTAATTTTCAAGTCCAATATTTGCATGTCCGTGCCTGTACCCTCCTGAGTCCTTCAATCAGATCATGTTATCGTTCAAGAATGCTAGCTGGTTACCAGTTTATAGGATATTCACTAGGAGCTAAATTCATTAAAAAAAAATAAAAAATGAGATCTGAGTCCTGCTTCAGGGCTGGAGGCTGCTAGGACGCAGGTGGTCCTGTGGACACATTGCTGGTCAAGAGTGCCCTACACTTACTCAGACCCATTCTTTTATCAATGAGGAAAATGAGGTTCAGAAAAGTGACTTGTCACAGAATCATAGGATGTTAGCGTTGGAAATGACCTCGTTACCCATTTAGCCCATCTCATACCTGAAAAGGAATACTCTTGCAATATATTGAACAAACGATCATCCAGACTCTGCTTGAATAACTCCAATGGGAAGCTTACTACCTCCCAAGGCAGCCCATTCCCCTTTGGGCCCACTCAGATGATTAGGCAGTGCTTCCTTATGTTAAGCCTAAATTTATATCTTTGCAACTTCTACGCACTGATGTTTGTTCTTTTTTGGGGGGCCAATCACAGCAGTTGTGGCCCCCTTGAGTTTTCTCTTCTCTAGGTTAAACATCCCCAGTTCCTTCAATAGATTCTTATAATACTGATGGTCCTGCTTGCTTTCCTGGGGATATTTCTCCAGATTATCAATATTCTTCCTACTCTGGGGTGCCCCAAACTGAATACAGAACTCCAAATATAGTCTGACCAGGGCACCTCCTGATTCCTCAAAGCTATGTAGTTCGAGATCACATTTGCTTTTCTGGCTCGAGGTCGACTAAAACCCCTGGATTGTTTTTTTACGCGCAGCCATGGTGCCTCCTGACTCCAAGTTCAGCTTCCTTTTCAAATCAGTATTATCCAAACTTAACGTACAATGTACCTGGGCATTCCCCTACCAAGTAACGGGGAGGACTTATTCACGTTACAAAAAGATGGTTTGCTTTACAAAAGAACTCAGCGTAGAATTCTTTTTAATTTCATTGGAGTGTTTGTTTATAGATCCTTAATTACTTGTTAGAGAGCCTGGGACTGGGAAGACAGAGAAACTTAGAGTAAAAGTGTTGGAAGCTGCAGGGGGTTGAGGATTAATACAACAGGATGAGGAAGCTCTTTAGAAATGGAAATGGAAACCACTGCTTCAGGAATCAAGATCTAGCTTGCACCGGAAGGAACCCCGGAGGCCTCGTTTTATAGAGGAGGAGGCAGGAGCCCAGGAAGGGTAAGCATTGAACCAAAGAGCTCTATTTCTAGAAAGAAATCAGCGCTTTCCCTACTGTGCTGCTGCTGCTCAAGATGCTTCAGAGGCTCTCTTTTGCCTCTAGGACACAATGCACATGCCTTAGTTTGGCATTTAAAGCCCTCTACTATTTACTCTGGCCTACTTTTCCAGACTGCTTTTGAGTTATTCTCCTTTGTGAGCTCTGAATTACAGCCAAAGTGGCTAGCTTGCTGGTAAGTGAAGCTAGTATTTCTTTTTCCAACTCCATCTCTTAGAATCTTTAATTTCCTTCAAGGACCACCAAGGAGGACTACCTCCTATGGTTCCCCTAATTATTAGTGCATTCTCTCTCTTCAGATAGTCATGTATATACACATATCTGTTTATATGTCTTAGCCAATGGTAGAATGTAAGCTCCTTGAAGGCAGGGAATATTTTTTTCCCTCTCTGTAGTCCCTGAGCCTAGCACAGTGCCTTGTACACAAAAGGCACTTAAGAAATGCTTGGTGCATTGCATTAGACTACAGGTACTGTACCTAGAGAAGTATACATGAATGGATTATTTTATGGATTCCTTCATAAGTATTTATTTAAAACCTTGGCAAGCATTCACACAGAGGTGATAGTCCTTGAACACCATTTTGTTCCAACGGCCATGAATGTGGCTGAAGCAGGCGCTGTGGAGCACTTACAGCTGGGTCAGACATTGAAGACACCAAGGCCACCGACTGCATCCTGGGCTATCATCCGTCATCTTGACTTTTGTCCTGCCACTGGACTTTGATGACTCTGGAAGAGAGAGCGAGGCTGACGACTTTGTGCAATTCTGCTTCATTAAAATCCAATTCACACACAAGTCAAGACATTACCCCATGATGTCACCGGTCCCCTTCAAAAACACAGGACAAACAACATTTAACACCTACTCTAGCTAATGTACTGCTTCGCTATGAAGGCATCTCCCCTGGCTTTTCTGCTCTCCCTGCTCCCCATACACTTTATTTTTAGCCATAACATGAACTCTTCCAGGCCTGGGTGCTCCTGCTTTTATATTCTGTTTGCAGGCAGCTTCCAAGGAGAGATTGGTTGGTGCTCTCGCTGGGGCCACTGGCAACAGCTGGTGCCTTCGGTGCGCAGTCACCTGCCCTGTTTCCTATTTATGCTTATACGATCCTCCTGTCAGTGTGTCATTTTGCCACTTAAGAAACTTGGCCTAGTTTGATAACTTTTATCATTTTTGCTATTTTTTCTCCCTTCCTTCTCTCTGCCTCTCTCTTTACTCCCCCCATTATTCTCATTCTTTCTTCTTTCCTGCCTTCTCTTCTTTCTCCTTCTCTCTCTTTCTCTCCCCCCTCCCATCCCCCCTTTCCCTTGCTCTCTCCCTCCTCTCCTCTCTCTCTGTCCCTTCTCTCTTCCTCACTCCCCCCCTCTCCATCTTCCTTTCTTACCCTCCCTCTCCCCCTCTCTGTCTCTGTCTCTCTGTCTTTGTCTCTGTCTCTCTCTGTCTCTCTCTGTCTCTCTCTCTCTCTGTCTCTCTGTCTCTCTGTCTCTCTCTCTCTCTCTCTGTCTCTCTGTCTCTCTCTCTCTCTCTCTCTCTCTCTCTCTCTCTCTCTCTCTCTCTCTCTCTCTCTGTGTCTCTCTCTCTCCCCTCTCTGTATCTCTGTCTTTCTTCCTGTCTTCTCTCTCTATCTCTGGTATGCTGTCTTTCTCCTGCCTCTGTCTCCCTCACCTTCCCCATCCCTTCCTTTTCCATACTGCCACCCTTTTGATCTGTGCTTGAGCCCATGCTCTAAGGTCAGGATGGTTTACTGTATGTCTACTTTGGGGATTAATTTTACACTATACTCAATATACGGTAATTGATTTTGGCACTGATAGCTCAATGTTCCATGTCATATCGCTCTTTTCCGATAAAAAATATATCCAACAGCCATGAAGGAGTAGGCCTAGTCCTAGTGGGTAATTTTTCATGCCCAGTGCCTTAGACCTTGTTCAGATGAGTAATATGGGCCCATTTCAACATGGCTTACCCATGAGGGACCCTTTGGAGGAGGGGCACCCTCAGACTGGCTTGTCCCCATTGAATCAGATCAAACCAACTCTTCCCCAAAGTCTTCTGGAATTGAACAGAAAAGAAGCAAAAGTGTATCTCAGCCATGCCTGGAGCTCTATTCAAGTTGACAGTGGAGTAGAACTTTATTAATTGCCTATTACTGGTGAGAGAGCTTGCCTGCAGTTTGTGCTTGGGGATGCAAAGATGAAAAATGACACAGTCACTGCCCTCAAGCTGCTTAGTAGAAAGCTCAGGCAGGGCCACAAATAACTGAAATCTAGGCTAGGATGTGGTTGCAGAATTTGGCGTGAGGGCCATCCAGCAATGCAGATCAGCAGTTCATAGACTCTGTTATGTGACTTGTCCAAGGACACACAACTGGTATGTGTCAGAGGCAGGACTCGAATAATAAAAGGATAAAGGATGGGGCAGCTGGGAAGCACTGCAGTGGATAGAGTGCCAGTCCTGAAATCAAGAAGACCCATCTTTGTGATTTTATATCTGGCGTAAGACACTAGCTATGTGACTCTGGACAAGTCATGTCACTCTGATTGCCTCAGTTTGCTCATCTGTAAAATAGGCTGGAGAAGGAAATGGCGAAACCACTCCAGCATCTCTGGCAAGAAAACCCCAAAGAAGAGTCAGGACACAAAGGAAAAATGACACAAGAACAACAAAAGGATGGGGGCTGGACCTATGATTCCATTGTTATAGGGAATTTCCTTGTGTCAAAACTCCCTCTACCAGCTTCATGTTGTAGAGAGCTGCTTGGGGCATTGAGAGGTTGTGACTTGCCCAGGTTCACAATAATAATAATAATAATAATAGCATTCATACTGTATTTTATGGTTTGTAAAGTATTTTTATGTGTGTTTTCATTTTATCTTCATAACAACCCTGGAAGCTAGGTGGTGTTATTATCTCCATTTTACAGATGAGGAAACTGAGGCTCAGAGATGTTAAGTGACTTGCCCAAGGTCACATAGTGTCAGAGGTAGGATTTGAACTCAGATCTTCCTGACTCTAAGGCTGGCTCTCTGTCAATTATGCCAGAATCAATTCTGTGAGAAAAAAAAAAAAGGATCAGAATAGCATCTCATACTTTCCAGGCACTGGGAAGAATAAATCCTCCCCCTTCTTCCCTTCCCCTTCAGGCAGGAAGGGATCTACTTTCACAGTTCACTCCTGACCCTCTAGACAAATGTATTGTGGTATAATGGAAAGGGCACTGAACTTGGAGTAAGAAAGACCTAGTCAGAAAAGTCTGCCCCAGATACTTAAAAGCTCTGTGGTCTCAGGTAAGTCACCTAATCTCTCTCAGAGTCCTTTGATCCCCTCTCAGGTCCTTTGCCTCCAAATACAGTGTTCTTTTTAGTATAACTGACACTTTATATGGAGAATTAAGGTTTGCAAAGTGCTTTACACATGGTGTCGTGGCTTCTGGGAGCCATGATGGCAGAGTAAAAAGGTAGTCATTCTCACCCTCCCCTATCAACCTCTGAAAACCCAGAAAATATCACCCCAGAAAAAAAAAAAAACCTGGAACAACTGAACTAGAAGAAAGACGGGAACAGCAGTGCAGCAGCCCAACAAATGGGTCTCCCAGTGCCTCAGCAAAAATAAGGGAAGCAGTACTACAAAGGGCCCTAGGTGGATAAGCACCCTGCAGCATTCATCTGAAAGGAGCTGAAGAAAGCAAGCTAGAGTCTTCCTAAAGTCCCAGCCTTGCTGATTCCAGCCCAACACCAGGTAAGCTGTCAGAACCCTACTGTCAACCAGGAGGAGATCCTGAAGCCCTGGTGGCAGAGCTCAAGAAGGATTGTAAAAGTCTAATGAGAGAGGTAGAAGAGTCCTTAAAAAATACAACTGGCCAATTGGAAAAAAGCACACTGGAGAAAACAAGTCCCTAAAAAACACAACTGGCAAACTGGAAAAAAAGTACACTGAAGAAAACAAATCCCTTAAAAATATAATTGGCTAACTGAAGAAGGAAGTACACAAACTAACAGAAGAAAACAATCTGTTAAAAACTGGAATTGGACAAATGAAAACTAATGACTCTATGAATCAGTCAAACAGAGACCAAAAAAAAAAAAAATGAAAAAATAGATGAAAACATAAAATACCTCATCGGTAAAACAACCAACCTGGAAAATCGATCCAGGAGAGACAATTTAAAAATCATTGGACTACCTGAAAATCATGATGAAAAAAAGAGCCTGGACAGTATCTTTCAGGAAATCATAAAGGAAAACTGCCCGAAGTCCTAGAACCAGAAGGAAAATAACCATAGAAAGAATACACTGCTCACCACCTGAAAGAGATCCCAAATTGACAACACCAAGGAATATAATAGCAAAATTCCAAAATTACCAGATGAAAGAGAAGGTGCTGCAAGCAGCCAGAAAGAAACAATTTAAATATCATGGAACCACAGTCAGGATTACACAGGACCTTGCAGCTTCTACATTAAAAGACCGCAGGGCATGGAACATGATATTCCTTAAGGCAAAGGAGCTTGGATTGCAGCCAAGGATCAACTACCCAGAGAAAATGAGCATGATTTTTCAAGGGAGGAGATGGATATTCAATGAAATAGGGGACTTCCAAACCTTCCTGATAAAAAGACCAGAGCTCAACAAAAAATTTGATCTTCAAGTACAAGATTCAAGAAAGACATAAAAAGGTAAATGGGACAGAAAGATACAAAATGTTGTTAATAAGGGTACTGTTTACATCCCTACAAGGGAAGATGACACTTGCAACTCTTGAGAAATGTATTGTTATTACACCATGTTAAAGTATACATAAAGGGGGTGGATATTAGTTGACTTTGATGTAATGATAAAAAAAAATCTAATCAAGTAGGTTAAATGGATCCAAGTAAGTGGATTAGTCTGATCTTAGAAAATGTACTGAGAAAGGAGGAGGCAGACAAGGGTAAATTACATTACAGGAAAAGACAGAAAATCCTATTACAGCAGAGGGAAAGAAGGGAGGGGGTGAGCATTGTTTGAACCTTACTCTCATCAGATTTGGCTCAAGAAGGAATAACATAATCAGTTAGGTATGGAAATCTAACTTGCCCTATGGGCAGTAGGAGGAAAAGGGGAAAGAAAAGGGAGTGGAGAAGGGAGGGAAGAAGCAGTGGGGAAAGAGGGGATAATAGAAGGGAGGAGAGACTGAAAGGGGTGGTCAAAAGCAAAGTACTGGTGAGGGGGAAGAGAGAGAGAAAGAAAAGCATAAACGGGGAAAAAAATGGAGAAAAAGATACAGATAGTAATCATAACTGTGAAAGTTGAATCACTATCCTTTTTTTTTCTCTTCTGTTGAGTTTTGTTTCCTCTTTCTGATGGTTCCTTCCGTTGGTTTTAATTTTTACTTACAACTTCACTAATGTGAAAATATGTTTAATAGGAATGTAAATGTATAGCCTATACCCTGTCTTGGGGAGGGTGATTGGGAGGAAGGGGGAGAAAAATTTTAAACTCAAAAGCATATGGAAGTGATTGTTGATAAATCAAAATAAGTTAATAAAATTTAAAAAAAAGAAAACACAAAAAACAAAAAAATCAAAAACAAAACCAAAACCAAAGTGCTTTACATATCTTAACCAATTTGTACCTCCTAACACCCTGTGAATTAAAATTTTGTTGTTGCTTTTTAAAACAGGATTTGAGATTTCAGAATCATAGAATTTGAGTCGTCATAAGTGACTTCAGTAACCATCCCCTTTAATCCCCAAGTGAATGTCTTGTATTTGAAAGTCAAGTTTTCTATTCAACTCTGGTCTTTTTATCAGGAATACTTGAAAGTCCTCTATCTCATTGAAGTCCATTTTTCCCTTTCATGGATTATACTTAGTTTTATTGGGCAGGTGATTCTTGGTTTTAATCCTAGCTCCTCTGCCCTCTGTAATATCATATTCCAAGCCCTGATCCTTTAACATGGAAGCTGCTAAATCTTGTGTTATCCTGACCTTGGCTCCATGATACTTGAATTGTTTCTTTCTAGCTGCTTGCAATATTTTCTGCTTGACCTGGGAGTTCTGGAATTTGGCTACAATATTTCTGGAAGTTTTCATTTGGGATCTCTTTTCAGGAGGTGATTGGTGAATTCTTTCAATTCCTATTTTACCCTCTGGTTCTAGAATATGAGCACCATTTTCCTTGAAAATTTCTTTTCTTTTCTTTTCTTTTCTTTTCTTTTCTTTTCTTTTCTTTTTTCTTTTTGGCAAGGCAATCAGTGTTAAGTGACTTGCCCAGGGTCACACAGCTAGTAAGTGTCAAGTGTCTGAGGCTGGATTTGAACTCAGGTCCTCTTGACTCCAAGGCTGGAGCTCTATCCACTGAGCCACCTAGCTGCCCCCTCCTTGATAATTTCTTGAAAGATGATGTCAAGGTTCTTTTTTTGATCATGGCTTTGAGGTAGTCCATTAATTCTTATATTATCTCTCCTGAATCTATTTTCCAACTCAGTTGTTTTCCCAATGAGATATTTAACATTTTCTTCTATTTTTTCATCCTTTTGATTTTGTTTAATTGCTTGTTGATATCTCATGGAGTCATTAGTTTCCACTTGCCCAATTCTAATTTTTAGGGAATTATTTTTTTCATTGAGCTTTTGTACCTCCTTTTCCATTTGGCCAATTCTACTTTTTTTAAGGAGTTTTCTTCTGAAGTGAATTTTTGTACCTCTTTCTTTTCCATTTGGCCAGTTCTGCTTTTTAAGGTGCTCTTCTCTTCAGTATTTCTTGTGCTGCCTTTACTCTTTTTTCCTGCTTTTCTTGCATCACTCTCATTTCTTTTCTCATTTTTCCTCTACCTCTTGTATTTGATTTTAAAAATTCTTTTTGAGCTCTTCTGTGGCCTGAGATGAATTCACGTTTTTCTTTGAGGTATTGGGTGTAGCAGTTTTGACTTTGTCTTCTGAATTTGTATTTTGAACTATACTATCATCATAGTATCAGGGTCTTTTTTAGTTGTTTGCTCATTTTTCCAGTCCATTTCTTGACTTTTATCTTTATATTAAAGTTGGGGTGAAGGGGATACTGTCCCAAGCTCCAGGTTTTTATGCAGCTGTTTTCAGAGATAATTCTGGGGACCAGTAAGTTTTCAGTTCTTCCAAGGTAGTATGATCAAGGCAGAGGTGCATTTACTACTCTCCTGGACTGTGCTCTGGTCTCTGAGTGACCACAAGTACTCTTTTCTACCCTGGAGCTGGGATCAGGCCCCTGTCTCCCACGGCCCACAGGCTCTGGTGTGCTAGTGCTTCTCTTTGCCCTGGGACTGCCACCCAAGATTGGGACCTGGATCCAAGTATGGGCAATGCATACTGAGAGCTCCTTAAGCCTTTGCTGCCTCAGGTGATTCAGTCACCCCAGGGCCTACTTGGGGTTTGCTGGGGTGGGGCCTGCTCTAGCATGCCTACACAGGACTGTGTTCACCTCTCACCCCCCCCCCCAGCTCTGGTGCCACAAACCTTTCCTGCCAAACTTCTAAGTTGTCTTGGGCTAGAAAATGGTCTGACCTCTCCCTTTTGTGGGTTCTGCCGCTCCAGAATTTGTTTTGCGACATTATTTTAAAGTTGTTTTGGTGAGGAATTTGGGAGAGGTAAGGTGACTTCCTGCCTTTTTTCTGCCATCTTGGCTCTGCCTCCCAGAAAAACTTCTTAACAATTAAAGCTGTCCCAAAGTGGGCTGGGCTGCCTTGGGAGATAATGGGCTCTACTTCTTTAGAGATCTTCAAGCAGAGGGTAGAGGAGCACTTATGATGTATGTTATAATTGGGATTCCTTTGGGGGGGGGGAGGTGGACTGGATGGCCCCTAAATCCCTTATAACTTAAATCCTATGATTCTGAAATCACAAATCCAGTTTAAAAAAGCAACAGCAAACATGTAATTGACAGGGTGTTAAGAGGTACAAATGGGTTAAGATATGTAAAACACTTCGCAAACCTTAATTCACCCTATAAAGTGTCAGTTATACCAGAAAGAATGCTGTATTTGATGTCAAAGGACCTGGCTCAAATGTTGATTAGCTGTGTGACAGTAGGCAAGTCATTTACTCTCCAGGGGCTTCTGTTTTCTCCCCAGTAAAATAAAGTATTGGACTAGAGACAGCCCAAGGTCCCTCCCAGCTCTAAATCAAAATATATGATCTATATGGGAGGTAGTGGAAATCCGGAATCAGAGGTCCTGGTTTCAGATCCTGCCTTAACTTTTGGGTGAGCTGCTTAATTCTCCTGGACAATTTCTCATTCTTCTGCAAAATGAAAGAAGGAGCTGAGGGATCTTCCAGCTCTATATCTGTGATTATATAGTCTAGGACCATAAAGGGCAAAGGCTTTTGCTCAAATGGGGTTTCTGTATTGCTGAATCCCAGATGCTTAATTTCCCTCTGGGGGTTCTCTCACAGTCTGTCTATGGTGGTGGTGGTGGTGGGGCAGTGCCATTCTCAGTAAACTATTTCCAGGGGAAGTAAGTACACTACGCACACTACTGGAAGTGCTGTAAATTGTGGTGCCTTTCAAATGTTTCCACTGGAACATTCCAAATTAGTTAAGTACAGATAAATGAGGTTTCACTGTACTACCCAGAGGTGCATTCCTAAAATCGTTTTTCTTCTTATTTTTAATCTCATTTTTATCGATGTCCTTTGTTTATATATCACATTTATTTCTGAACATATCCCTCTCCTTCCCCACTCATGTTGAGCATCTTTTATAACAAAGATTAAACAAGAAAGAGATAAAAAATGTAGTTCAGCAAAACTAATCAATACATCTACTTTGTCTGACAGTATTGTGATATTCTACATCTATAATTCCCCCAACTTTGCAATGAAGGGAAAGTACATTTCTCAACTTTCTTTAGGGCTAAGATTGGTCATTATATTACACAGTATTCCATCTTCCTCCCTCCCTCCCTCCCTCCCTTTCTTCCTACCTTCCTACCTTCCTCTCTTATTCTTTTCTCTCTGTCTCTTTTTCTCTCTTCCTTTTGTCCTTTCACCCCTTTTTTTATCCTTTCTGTTTACATTAGCCGTGTGCACTTTTTTCCTGCTTACTTCGCCCTGCATAATTTCCCATAATTCTTCCTTCTCTTCTCTTGAGAATTCTCTGAATTCTTAACATTTAAAAAAAATTTTAACCTAAATACCAAAAAATTACATTTCCATATATACAGCAAAACACAAAATAAAGAGGATTCTGTATGAAACCATGCATTTCCAAGTCATACCATTTGTTATATGTGTACATATATACCCACATACATATACATATATACACATACACATAATACATATATATTAATTCATATAATATATATTGTTGTTGTTCAGTTGTTTCAGTTGTGTCTGACTCTCTGTGACCCTATTTGGGTCTTGGCAAAGATGCTGGAGTGGTTTGCCATTTCCTCCTGCAGCTCATTTTACAGATGAGGAAACTGAGGCAGAGTGAAATGACTTGTCCAGGGTCACATAGCTAGTTAAGTGTCTGAGACAAGATTTGAACTCGGATCCTCCTGACTCCAGATCCTGTACTCTATCCACTGTACCACCTGGCTGCCCTATATAATATATATTCCACATGTATTTTGATATAGTTCCTACTGTATATGTTGTATGTATTCCATATTTTATATATATATATACACACACACACATATAAATAATTCCATATTATTGGAATTGTTTTGCTTGTCTGTGCTTCCTTCTGAACCTCTTTCTGTTTTCTTTCGTGGGTGAAAAATAATTCAATGGCCTCCTTTTTTGGCATCTCTATTTCTCTTCTCCCAACCCCCACCTCCAATTAAAAAATAAGAGAAAGGAAAAAAAAACACATAACAAATAAACACAGTGAAGTAAAATGAATCCACACAGTGGCCATGATCACAAGTGTCTACCTCTTTTTGTATCTTGTGTCTGTCACCTTTCTGTCAGGAGGTGGGTACCATACTCCATCTTGGGTCCTCTGGAATCATGGCTGGTCATTGCATTGATCAGAGGCCTTAAGTCTTTCCAGTGCTGTTATCGTTGTATAAGTTATTCTCCCAGTTTTGCTCGCTTCATCCTGCATCCACTCATATTACTCAGGACTTTCTGCAGTTGTCTTGTTCATTATTTCTTATGACACAATAATACTTCATTCCATACCTATTCCATGATTCTAGTTCTTTTCCTGTAATTCTCCCTTCAGGACCAGGAAGTTTGCTTTGTTTGAAACTCTTCCCTACTTGGTATGGTCCTCCCTCTTAATCTCCTTGCATCCCACCACCCATCTTTATTTCCCTCTTGAGTTTGATATACCTCTGTCTGCATGCTTTTCAGTAGGATGGTAAGCCCTGCTTGATCTTGTCCTGGGTCCCCTGAGTTCCTGGGCTGGGTTGTGTTCCCCTGGATCTTAGAGGTTTAGAGCATTCTATCTTCAAAGCCAGCTTACCGTCCCATTTTTGGAACCATATTGGCTGGAAATCCCCAGAATTCTTCATATTTACCATTTCTTCTGTCACAGTAAGATCTTATATTCGTGTGCCCCAATTTGTAGAGCCGTTCCCCAATGAAGGGGCACAGACTTTATTTCTCTTCTTTGCTATCCCCAATGTGCAGCTGACATTCAATGAATCTCAGAGCTAGAATAGAGATGATCTGGCTAAAAGCCAAGGCAAGTTAATGGCGTGTCACCTTTTTGTCCATCTCTACTTCACTGATATCTCTTAGGTGGAATCCATACTTGGATAATAATTCTAGAGCTGATTTTAGTACTGCTGGAAACCTCGAGCCCTGGGTTCGAGTCTTAGCTATGCTTTTAACACACTGTGTGAGTTTGGGTAAATCACTTCACCTCTCTGGCTTTCCTCATATATAAAATGAGAAGCTTGGATCAGATAATTGCTAAGGGCCCTCTGGCTGTGTTGGAGTTAATGAGTCTGGGCTGTGTTTCTTTACACAAGACATATTCCTGTTTTTAGGGAAGTTGAATTTTTGCAGACAGAATCTTATGTAGACTGTGTTAGGAGAGCTCATTATTTTCAAGGATCCTTAATCTTTTTTTGTGTTATGGATTCCTTTGGTAGCCTGGTGAAGCTTATGGATCCTTTCTAAGAATAATATTTGTAAAAGCATATAATAAAACACAGAGGATTACAAAAGAAACCAATTATATTGAAATACACTTATCAAAATACTTAAAAATAAGATTGAGAAATCCAGAATAAGAGCCCCTGGTTTAAGAAATTCCCTGATTTAAATGAATCTTGGGAATTTTTTGTTAAAGCAAAGTGAAAAGGAAAAAATTTTGATTTAACAATTTTCAGAGAGTGGGTTTGCTTAAAGAAAGGTTCACCTATGCAGCAAGTGTCTGAACTTCAGCCCCTAAAAAGTCCAAGATCAGAGACTGGTGTAAAACCAAACCAAACCCAAACCAAAAAATATAAAGAATAAAAACCTAAAACTAAGACAAAAATGAACAATGAGGTCTTGCCATATTTGCATCGCACACGTGGCAAGGATAAGTCCACTTCAGGGATAGGAGATAATCATAACAACTGGCATTCTCTAAGGCCTTAAAATTTATAAAACACTCCCAATCTGTTAGAGCAGTTGAGTCTCACAACTATCCTGGGAGGTACCTGCATCATTGTTCCCATTTTACAGATAAAGAAACTGAGGCCCAGAGAGGTTAAATGACTTGCCAGTAGTCATACTGGTAATGTGTCTGAGGGTGGGATTTGAACCCAGGTCTGTCTGACTCCAAGTCTAGCATGCTGTACCACAATGTGTCAGAACCGGGAGGGGCTTTAGAATTTAGAACAGAAAAAGTCAGAGCTAGAAAGAACCTTAGTTCAAAGTTATCACTTCTAACCCCTAACCCTCCCCACTCTGTTTTATGGAGAGGGAAAACTCAGAGGTTGGGAGTGATTTGCCTGAGGTCACACAGCAGAGTTAGTAGCAGAGCTGAGATTTGAACTCAAGTCCCCAGATTCCCATTCCAGGTCAGTTCTCTTTCCACTAGGATTATGAATGGACTGCAAGCCCAATATGGGTCAGTAGTGTGACATGGTAGCCAAGAAAAACAAATGGGATCTGGGGTTGCATTAAGAGAGGTGTAGCTTCCAGCAATAAGGAGGTGATTTTCCTGCCTAGTCAGACCACACTCAGAGTAGGATGTTTAGTTCTAGGCACTAGTGAACTGGAGAGAGTTCAGAGGATGGCTACTCACATGCTGGAGAACCTTGAATCCAAGACATTTAAGGGTTGGTTGAAGGAAATGGGATATTTCATCTGGAAAAAGAGAAGATTCAGGGGGAACATGAGAGCTGTCTTCAACTACTTGAAGGGCTGCCATAGAGGAAGGAAAGAGAGAGCTAGAAATGGCATTCATATTTTCCTGGGATGACTTTTCCCCCTCATTCCTCCCTCCCCCAGACTCCTTATTGCAAAAAGGGTGTAAATACAGATTGGGTAAAAGGGAATGGGTCAATGGTCCCCTTCCCTCTTCTTGAGTGTAACTGCTGACTTTTCTCTTTGACCTTGAAGCCCTATGAGTTGCTGATGGGCCAGCAGCTGGGAGATGGAAATGATGCTGTGAGGGCACAAGAAGACCTGGAGACCTGAATACCTGGATTCAGGTCCTGGCTTTGATACTGTGTGCCCTTGGGTAAGTCCTTTCCTCTCTCTAGGCTATTGTACAATGAAGATGATAATTACAGATGGGGTCATTGTGAGGAAAGTTCTATAGAAAGGGGATTATTATATTGTGTGACTCAGTGCTCCAAATGGCCCCCCTCCCTTCTCCAAGCTGAGGAGCATCCACAAATACTCCCTCATTAGCAGCCAGGTGCTCATTGGCATATGGTGGATGCTAAAGCCACTTCCTTAGAGGAACTCAAACTCGGAATTTATCTTTATTAAGGTCTTGTCCAAATGATAAATACACACTGCCTTCCTGGTATCTACTGCTTGGAAATAAATCACTTTGGGATTGATTTGCTAACAGCTCTCTTTGGTCTGTGTGTGTCCTCCTGCCCCAGAGGTCATACTGTCCTTCTGCATGAACAAAACCAGAGAGTGAAGCCGGAGACTTGGTCCACTGGGCCAGCAGCAGTGCCTGGGCCCAGCAGCTCTGGGAAGAGGGGCCTCCTGGTTTGTGTATAGGGCAGTGGGGCAGGCTCCAGTGAAGTCAGGGGCACAGCTGAGAGCCAATGATCATCTGTGAATACTAAGGCCTCTGGGTGCTGCAGGAACACAGATACTGGGGTTGGAATCAGGAGGTCTCGACTGCATCCCCAGCTCTCTTGGTCTTTTAAAGACTTTGTGATCTTAGGCAAGTCATAGGCTCAAAAGCTAGAATAGGCTAGAAAGGACCTTAGAGGTCATCCAGTCCAGTGTGTCTTAAACTGTTTCCACTGGTGACCCCTTCAGTGCTTCTTAAATTGTGGGTCACTACCCCATATCACAACCCACAGTTTAAGAAGCACTAATCTAGTCCACCTAACTCATTTTACAGAGAAGGAAACTGATACCGAGGCATGACAATAGAGTACAGTTAGGTGAATGTGGAAATGAATTTGCTCACGGTCATGCACTTATTAAATGTATAAACAGGATTCAAGCCCAGTTCTTCCAAGCCTATTTTTCTATCCACTGCCCCACACAACATCTTGAGACTCCATTCTAGAATTGCCGTAATTGTTAGGAAGTTGTCGCTGACATACACATATAATCTGCCCCTCTGCAATTTCTATCCGTTATTATTCCCAGTTCTGTCCTCTGAGGCCAAGCAGAATGAGGATAATCCCTCCCCCACCCCACCTGACAGTCTCCCACGTAAAGACAGGCATCATACCCCATCAGGTTTTCTCTTCTCATCCCCAGTTCTTTCAAATCATACTCCTACACCATCATCTCAAGGGCCTTTACTATACTGGTCACCATCTCTGTATATTCCCTGGCTTAAAATATGCTATTCAGAATGGAATACAGTCGTTCTTTCCACATTGTGACTTTCTCAATTATGGTTTCATATATCATGCGTTGGCATAAGAAATTAAATGGGAATTTTTCTGGGAGTTTTGTGGAAGCTGCAGATGATACACAAAGTCCAGCAGATGACATAGAAAAGGTTTAGAAACTCAGAAATGCATATCATATACTATTGACACCCCATAAAAGAAAAAGAAAAGAGTCAGACTTCTTCTCTGGTACTAAGGGAAGGCCAAACAATTTTAGCTGGATTTTCCAGATCATGCCCCTAACCCCTGAGATGTGGAAGGGACAACTGTACAATAGGCAGGTGTGGTCAAGTTGGGACAGAGCAGAGAGGAACTGCAACCAACCTCATCTTGGACATTATACCTCTCTTAATGTAACCCAAATTTGTATTAGGTCTTTTTTTTTTTTTAATTTTTGCTGCTGTATCATACTGTTGACTTGTATTAAGCCTTTATTCTACTAATTGCAGCTCAATCTTCATTTCTGTATAGATGCTTCCCAAATCTAGACATTCAGCCTTAACCTCTCCCCTGAGCTTCAGACTCCCATTGCCTTTTGGATGTCTTGACCTGGATGTCCCACAGACGTCTCAAACTGGTATGACCCAAACAGAACTCATTTCCTCCCTTCCCTCTTCCAAATGTTCTTATTATTATCATCAAGATCACCACCATCCTCCTAGTCACCTAGGTTTGCCATCTCACTGTCACCCTCAGCTCCTTGTTCACATTCCCCCTGACCTCATATTCATCTTTTTCCAGGTCTTACCTATTCTCCCTTCACAACATCTCCACTCACACAGCTATGATCCTGGTGCTGGCCTTTATCACCTCATGCTTGGACTATTGCAATGACCTTTTAAGGGTAATTAGGTTGTGCAGTGGATAGAGTACCTGGTCTGGAGTCAAGAAGACCTAAGTTCAAATCTGAGCTTAGACACTTATTAGCTGTGTGACTCTGGACAAGTCATTTAACCCTGTTTGTCCCAGTTTCCTGATCTGTAAAATGAGCTGGAGAAGGAAATGGCAAACCACTCCAGTATCTTTGACAAGAAAACCCTCAATGGGGTCATGAAGAGTCAGACAAGACTGAAAAATGGCTGAACAACAAGAAACAACCATGATCTAACTGGCCTTCTTGTGTCAAATCTCTCCCCACTCCAACCTATCCCTCTCTTTGTGGCCAAAGTTATTTTCCTAAAGCACAGGTCCATCACACCCCTACTCAATAAAATTCCGTGCCTCTGTAATCAAATATGAAAGTCTGTTTGTTGTTCAAAGCCCTTCACAAAACCCTGGCTCCTTCTACCTTCCCAGTATTCCTACACTTTACTGCCCTCCACATACTCTGTGATCCAGTGATGCTGGCCTCCTAGCTATTCTGTGCACTCAACACTCCTCTCCCCACCAAGTGCTTTTTCCCAGGTTGTTATCCATGCTCCCCCTCTTCACCTCTCCCTCCTGGTTTCCCTGGTTTCCTTCAAGACTCAGCTCAAATCTCACCTTCTTCAGGAAGCCTGTCCCAGTCTCCCCCATCAGCTAGTGCCTCTTCCAGATTACCTTCCATTTCCCTTGTATATATCTTGTATGTACAATTATTTGCACCTTGTCTCTCCCATTACAACGTCAGTTTCTTGAGGGCAGGGCCCATGTTATTTGCCTGATTTATAACCCCAGAGCTTAACATAGTACCTGGCACACTGTAGGTGCTTAATAAATGCTTGTTATTGTTGTAACCCCCCCCATCTTTTTGAGACAAATTTTTGTCTAGCCACGAATCCCCATCACGTAACTTGTGAAGCTGATTATTTGAACTCAAGTATAAATCATTATCTCTATTAAATTTCATCTCCTTAGATTCAGCCCGACATTCCGTCTTGCTGACATGTTTTTTACTACCAACCCAGGGTGTTAGCCCCACCCCCTTAGTGGCATCTGTAAAATGTCATTTGTGTTCTTATCCACTTCATTGATAAAAATGTTGAACTGCACAGGTTGGAGTCAGGGCACTCCATTGCAGACTTCCTTCTAGGTTGAGGCCGACCCATTGAAGGCTAATTTTTGGGTTCAGCTATTCACCCAGTTCCAATTCCACCTGTGTTATCATCTTATCCACATCTGTCCACTCACCTGCCAAGAGTAGCATGACAGACTTTGTCAAATGCTTTGCTAAAATTTAGGTAAATTATATCGACATCATTTTCCTGCATCTCCTGTTTAATAACCCTGTTAAACAAATGAAATGAGGTTAGTCTGGCATAACCTGTCCTTGATAAAGCCATGCTGACTCTGTTATCTGGGTCTCAGTTTCCTTACCTGTAAAACTAATGTTAAAGAAATGGGAAGGAGTGGGGGTGGGGTTGGTTGGCCTGAGCCAACAATAACACGGAAGGTAAAAAGCAAAGAGACCTTTTGTCCTGTTGATGCCATTCAGTGCCCCCTTCCCAATATTTTATACTCTAAAGAAGCCTGGGAAAGATGATGTAGACATGGTCTTTAGCTACTTCGCAACTTACCTTTATCCTCTGGATGCTTACTTCATTAATGTAAGAACAGTGACTCACCCAGAGCAACGTAGGTATCTGTGACAAAATTAATTGGGGTCTAGCTGGCCTCGAATTTCCTTTTCTTATTAGCAAACTCCCATGTAGTTCTCCTTAGTGAAAAGGCTTTTTTTTGAGCAAGACTGGGCATGGGCATATGTGAGAGAGTAGGTGCTTAATAAATGCGCAAGGATTGACTGAATAACTGAGAAGCAGAGGGAAAGAGAGGGGAGAGAGACAAAGAGAGATGTCTTAGTTACTAGAAGGCTTTTTCTTTTTTCTTTTCTTTTCTTTTCTTTTCTTTTCTTTTCTTTTCTTTTCTTTTCTTTTCTTTTCTTTTCTTTTCTTTTTGCATTTAGCATTTAGGTTTGTTACTTATGTCCCTTGTGTTTAGGAAAGAAGGACGGGACAGCTGCTGCAGGCTTAGATCTTTAGGTAAATGTCTCTGCAGGGTTGGAGGGGTGTTGAGTAGGCTGCTCACAGCCTCCCCTGCCTGGGAGTGATAGGAGGGAAAGGGTTCAGTGGTAGCTGGGTAGGGATTCTGGAAAAAATCCTCACTAGCTTTCGCCTTCCTTCTCCCTCTGCAGGCGCCAGCAACCAACTGTTTCTTATATCTCCCCTGGAAAGGAGAAACATATTCAGCCTTTACTGTTTCAAATTAAAAAGGGAGAAAAAGAATGTGCGTTGGAGGAAAGTATTATTTGGGGAGGGGAGAGAGAAATATTTATTGATCTTTAAAAACGTGTTATGTGGTGGAGGTTGGGGGGTGGAATACATGAGGGAGAACAATATCTTTTTTAGGTTTTCCACCTCAATGCTTGTTAGCATTATCATGGCTAAATTTTGTTTATTCCAAGAAGCAGCTCTGGGGACCCACTTCAACACAGCTGGAGACTACCTTACAGAGGGGCTCTTGGTAGCTCACTGGGAGACGTTGTAGGGCTAAATTTCTTGACTCCCACCCCCACTCCCTTCCTAGAATCCTAGAGCTATGGCTGTCTGGAACTGGAAGCTTAGAGACCCCCTAATTACAGCTAAGGAAGTCCAAAGGCTAAATCACACATGAATTTATCAAAAACAGGTCATGGTAGGCTAACCTCATGTTCTTTTCTCACATGGTACTGAGACTGGTGGATCAGGGACATACTATAAATAGAGTTTTCCTTGAATTCAGCGAAGGCTTGACAAAGTCCACCATGCCATTTTGGTGGAGAGGAGGGAGAGGTGCATGTTAGATGGTAGGATGATTAGATTTGGAACAATTTGAAAGATTCAATGTGAACTCGGAAGAATGTCGACATAGAGTGCCCCAGGCATCTGTGCTTGGACTTGCTGGGGTCCTAGTTAACATTTTCATTGATGACTTGGGTTAGCTTATAGATGGCCTGCTTATTGACTCCAGAGATGACATAAAGCTGAGAGGGATAGCTAATGCATTGGAGGAGAGAGTTGGGATCCCAAAAGATCTTGACAAGTCAGAATTTGGGGTTGAATTTAATAGGATACAGTTTTCTGTATTTTATTGTGTCACATTATAGTGAATGATTTATTTAAAATAGCAAGTATTGTAAGAAGAAGAAAAGGCACCATTGTCAGTGTGGTGAAGCCTATGGGCCCTTTCTCAAAATAATGTCTTTAAATAATTATGGGAAATGCCATATTTTGGTTAGAGGTTAGTGAAAATAAATTTGTCATTTCACCCCATCCAAATTCACAGGTGCCTCTGAAATCTGTCCACAAAGCCCATGTTCAAAACTCTTGGTCTGGGGCCTGGGAGAGCACAGACTATATTGAATTCTCAAGTCAGACATCGGAAAGATGAACTCTCCTCTCCCTTCCCCCCCACCCCATAGGATGACATTTAAAGAGATAAATGTAAAGTATTTGATATGAGTTCAAAATATCTACTTCATAAGTAAAATATGGGGTAGTCACGGCTCGATAGCGGTTTGTTTGAAGATCTGGAGATTTTGTTGGACCAGAAACTCAAAATGAGTCAGCAGTGTCACCTGGAAACCAAGAAAGCTCATGGGACCTTAGACTATACCAAGAGCCATAGTTTAAAGGACAATAAAGGATAATGGAAAATGATTCCTCTGTCTTCTTCCCTGATCAGAGCACGTCTAGAGTGTTGGGTTCAGTTTGGGGCATCATGTTTTAGAAAGAACATCAGTAAACTGAAGAGTATACTCTCTCTATTTTATCTGTCCTTTTATGTCTCCATCTCTCTTTTCTCTCTCTCTCCATTTCTCTGTATCTCCCTTTCTCTTTCTCCTTCCTTCCCTCTCTTTTTCTGTCTCTCTTTTTTCCCTCTCTATTTCTCTCCTCTTCATCTTTCTGTCTTTCCATCTCTTTCCCTCTCTCCCTCCCTCTTTCTCTCTATCTCTCTCTGTATCTCCCTCTCTCTTCTTATCTATCTTTGGCTCTTTCCTTCTCTTGTTTACTTTTTCCCTTTAAAGTCTCTCTGTTTAGATGAGAGAAATCAATTTCCCAATTGAATTCAAATTGCATTTAAATTTGGAAAATTAAGCCAGATGAACAGCAAAAGCCCCTGATTCTCGGCATTCATATGGCTATGCGTGTGCTGGCTTGGAGTCCCAATTACCGGTTCTTTTAACAAATGGCACTTAAAGCTGGCACCAAAGTCAATACAAATGGTACCAATGATTAAGTGCAGTTCCCTGGGCATCTCGTTTGCTGTTTGGCTTTTCTTCCTTTGTTCCTGTGTTCCCGCTTGCGCGTGCAAGCAAGCATGCGTGCGCACGCACACACACACACACACACACACACACACACACACACACACACTCCCTAGGTCTGGGCCTAGTGTTTCTGGGACATACTTAGGGCTGACTTGTGAAGCCTTGGGAACTTCTCCCTTTCTCTTCCTCTTCCTTTTAGGAGGAGCCTTGCTGAAGCTCCCCCACCTCCCTCCCATGTCCTAGAGCTTCTGGCCACAGCAACTGTCCTGGCCTCCAGGTCTTTCCTCTCTCTCTCTCCTCTTGTGAGCCCTTCCTCTTTTCAGGCCTCTTCTGTTCTCTGTCCTGAGTCAAAGAACAGAATCAGGGAGTCTGGGCAAAGGACTTAGAATATGTTCATGGGTGATGCTTCCCAGGCAGTGAGAGATTTGGCCTTTGATTCTCACCCTAAAGAAGAGAGTGAAGCTCAGGTGATTTGAGCAGGTGGGTGAGAAGTTTTTGAGCAAGGGAATCCTTTGGTGTCCTTCTTGCCATGCTGTGTGGGCGACTGTTCCATCTGCATGTGAGGCTGCCACCCCTCACTCCCATCCCAGATGCTCTTGGCACTTAATACCTTCCTGGATTCTTTGCTGATCAATGCTGCCATGCCAACTGCCATTTCCATAGCAGTCTGGCCTCATTTGGTCTCTTGTTTAGATGAGAACCACTGAGATGACCAGGCAATTGTTGGTGGGAAATTTACAAACCTTCTTTTGAAAACGAATATCTGTGTGGTGTGATAGAAAAGGCCTGGGCTAGTATTCAAAAGATCTGAGTTTAAATCCTGGCTCTGCTGGTGATTGGCTGTGTGACCTTGGTCAAGTCCCTTTATCTCTCTAATTGTCAGTTCCCTCATCTATAATCAATCAACAAACATTTATTGAACACCTACTATGTGACTGGACATCATCAGATCATAGACCTCGAGCTGAAGGGCCCTCAGAGACCCTCTGGTCCCACTCCCTCATTTTATAGAAGAGAAAACCGAGGCCCGGGTAGATGAACAGACCTGCCCAGGATCACAAAGATGGTAATTAGTAGGACTGGGATTTGATCCTCTGACTCCATACCCGGTATTCTTTCCACTGCATGATACCCTCAAGGAGCTTATATTCTATTGTAGGGGAAGAATACTCGAGCTATTTCATTCATAAGATCCAGTGGTATCCTGTTTGTAAAACACTTTGCAAACGTCAAAATGGTTTTCAAATGTCAGCTCTTCCTTTTTAGCTTCGTGCTAGCTCTCTTGAAATATTGGAAGAGCTGCTCCATGGAAGACCATTAAGACTTTTTCCTCAGCTAGGAGTGTGGGTAGGATGGAGTGTTGTTGTTGAATCATTTCAGTCATGTCCAACTCTTCATGACCCCATTGGGGGTTTTCTTGGCAAAAAATACTGGAGTGGTTTACCATTTCCTTCTCCAGCTCATTTTACAGATGAGGAAACGGAGGCAAACAGGGTGAAGTGATTTGCCCAGGGTCACCAAGCTAGGAAGTGTCTGAGGCTGGAATTGAACTCAGGAAGATGAACCTTTCTGATTCCAGGCCCGGCGCTCTATCTACTGCAACCCCACCCAGATGCCACTGGCACAAAGTGACAGAGGGGCAAATTTCAGCTTGAGGCAAGCAAAGCTCCCTAATCCCTAGAGTTGTCTCGAAGTGGAATATGGCACCTGGGGAGATAGCAAGGTTCTCAGCACTGAAGGTTTGCCAGCAGAGGCTAAATGCCTCTGTGTCAGGGGGGTTATAGAGGGGATTCCAAGTTGGGTGTGGCTGGAACTAAAGGATCTGTGAGATCCAATTCTGAGATGCTCTGGGTCTCCCTGTTTATTCTGCTGAGATTCAGAATCAGAGGAGATCAAGACTCATGTTGGAGCAGGAGTGATTCTGGGTCATTCTTGAATGAGAAGTGATTGTTTCCTTTCACTCCTTGATTGGTGATAAAAAAAAAAAACAATGGGAAACTGAGGGCTGGCATGTGGCATCTGTCCTTGGAGATTAGAGCAAAACTGAGTTGGCCATTTGATGTGGTTGGTTTAGATGTCCAGGTACTTAAAGACAGAGAGATGAAACATCTGCTTTCTCAGGTTCTCTTCCAGTTCTAGGGTTTATCTCCTCAGCCTTAGGAGAGAGGCAGCTTCCAAACCACAAAGAGACAGAAGGCCCAGAGAGGTTGTCCTCACGAGTCTGGCCCTGGATGCCTTAAGGCCTTCGGTTCAGAACATGGGACCTGACACACTAGGTTAGACTCATGGTCCATCTAACTCAGGTAATGAACCTAAGACTCCATTTGGCCACATTCCCTAGCTCAAAGTATACAACAGTGGGTATCATCCTTAGCCTCTCAGCTTAAGCAATTAAAAGCCATTAAAAGTTCTCCTTTAACTAAGGAGACTTCCCCAAGACTTAATTAAAGTTTGCGAAAGGATCCTGAGAAGGGGGAGAAGCATTGGGGGGGGGTCAATAAAATTGATCCAAATAAATTCTTTGCACATACAGAATAAAAGTCTCACTCACAGGAAGAAATTTGATCGATAAATTAGCAAATTTGAAATGAGGAGGGAGTAATTAAGAGGCTCTTTGAAAGCAGAGAATACATTAAATAGAGAGTGAGGGACTCCACAGGGCCCATTGAAGCAGGAAACACCAATGCTTTAGAGAGACATGGAAGATTAGAGACATATTTCAGTCAGGAGAAAGACGGAGTGAGAGGAGAAACCAGACATTGGTGAAGACTGGGGAGGGATGAGGGAGGAGGATGGCAGGGAACCTGAAGTCCTTAGAATTTGGAATGGATCTCTCATGCATTACTCAGCTGAAGAGGGCTTTTGAGTTGTCCTTAACTTTGTACTTTTCTTAAGGAGACTGGGTGGGGGGAACTCACTGTGGGACATGGAGTCAGAAGAAATTGGGGATGAATGATTCTCCCAGACTGCCCCTGCTGAAAAGTGCTGATGCCTTTAGCTACTGGAGCTGCCATCAACAACTGAAATCAGTGGCATGTGATGGCATGGACATTCCTTCCAGGGAGGGAGTCTAGGGGAACCAGACAATAGGAAAGGGGTTAATGCATCTGGAGCCAAAATGGCACATAGCCAGTGCTTAGGTCAAGTACTGGGGAGAGATGGTGTGCCGCCATGACACAGTGGCAGAACCCAAAGCTCCTACAGAAAGGCAAATTTAGAATCAAAGCAAGATAAGACTGCCTAAGGAATTCTGAGACACTTGGGAGGACTCGAATGGACTGATGCAGAGCAAAGAAAGCAGAACTAAGAGAACAGCATACTCAAAGACCCCAATGTTGTAAAAGGAAGCACTGCTGAGAGACCACAGAGTGCCCATGAATAGAACGACCAGTTTTAATTCTGCAGGACCAATGAGAATCCTGTTTCCCTCCCCTTAATAGAGAGGTGGCAGACTATGGCTGCTGAATACTGGTCACTGTCCACTGGCAATTCTGTTTTGTTTCCACCCCAAATATTCATGTGGACTGTTTGTGCCCGACCTGTGGTAGAGCCTTCCGAGCTCCTATTGGTCTGATCAGCCACATCCGGACACACTGTACCTTGACCCCAACATAGTGATGTCATTTTGGTACTCTTTGAGAACGACAGTCAACAACCATGTTTTGTTTAACTGTTTCTCTTGATTCTAAGGGAGTCTCTTGAATTCCTTGTTATTTTGGCCTCCTCTGTCTCCTTAGTTAAAGAGAAACTGTTCACTTCCTCTCTTTCAGTGACATTGCCAGTGTTAGGGGGCTAAGGACAATGCCAACTCCCCAAATGGAATACTGTGTTCAGTTCTGAGCACTACAGTCTAGGAAAGTCATCAATAAGCTGGCCAGAACCCAAGGAAGGTGACCAGGAAGGAGAAGGGCCTTGAATCCATGTTCTTTGAAAATTGGTCAGAGGAACTGGGGATGTGTAGCCTGGAGAAGAGAAGCTTAGGGTGGGATGAGGGGGTCCATGATAGCTGTCTCCAAGGGTCTGAGGAACTGTCATGTAAGGAGGGATTAGAATTTCTCTCTTTTTTTTCTGTCAGAGGGCAGAAAGAACTATGGGAGGAAATTGCAGAGGGTCAGATTCTGGGTCAGGGTTGGGGAAAAGTAATTAACAACCAGAGCTGTCCAAAAGTGCAATGAGATGCCTCTTGAACTAGTGGGGTTTCTCCCTTACTAGAAGTCTTCAAGTGATGGCTGAATGTGCACTTGGAGTACAGCTTGTACACATCTGTCACATATTAATTGGACTAGATGTCCTCTGAGCTCTCTTCCAACTTGGGGATTCTGGGATTCTGCTCTGGCCTCAGTTTCCTCCCCCTGTAAAATGAGAGATTTAGGCTACATCAGGTGACTTGAACCCCTTGGCTCTCTATCCATGATGCCACATGGCCTCTAAAACCCACTATATTTGTCCAAAAGAGTTCTGACTAGCCATCCACACAGGGAAAAAAGTGAAAGACGAAAACTTACTACCCAGATAATGCAATTTTCTAACATAGGAGTATTTGAGTTTTTTGTGCATGACCTTAGAATTCAGAATATCAGAGCTGGGAGGGACCTTAGGGTAGAGAAGAAACAATGTCAGGGTTGGGAAGGTCTTTAAAAACCATCATTTAGAGGCCCCTCATTTTACCAAACTGAGGCTCAGAGGGAGGCCAGGGACACTCCCCAGGTCACCAAGAATGATCAGAGTGAAAGTAGAACCAGGCCCTAGATATCCTCAGTCCTAGCCCAATACACCAAGCTTTGGGTCCTTCTCTTTCCTCCTATGGGTCTCAGTCTCCAGTGGGAATCCAGAGGCCCCCTAGGATGGCACCAGGTCAACCCCCTTCTTCCCTAAGCTCTTTATCTTTCTTCCACAGCGGCTCTTGGCAAAGCAGCCACTCAGGCTGACCCTTTAGCAACTTCATTGTCTCCGTTCAATAGAATCCTCCTTTCCAACAAAAGAAGATACATTTCTTTATCTCTCTAATTAATGCTTAGACTTTAAGAAAGAAAAAAAAAAGAAAGAAAGAAAACCCCAGCCCCCCTACTTCCTCCCCCCACCCCTGGTTCTGCAAGCCTAGCATAAAAATACCCAAGCTTGGTGGTAGATACAGCCTTGGAATATTGAAGCTTTCCTGATGGTCAGGTTTCTGCGTCCATTCGAGGCAGCTACCTTGCTTCTCGGCCAGCCAAGACCAGCATGATCCTCTTTAATATGTTTCAGGCTTTCCATCTTCCCCAGGTCTGAATTCTTGATTTCTCCTGCCACTTGGGGATAGGAGAGAACTGAACACTGGAATCTGGTGGCTAGCAGGGCACCAGACCCCTCAGAGATTGCCTTTGAAATTTCCCTCATCTGGAGCAATTCCAAATTGACCCACTGGCTGCTGAGGTTCAGAGGGGAATTCTTGGCTTAGTGGCCAGAGAGTTCCCCTGGCTTTTTCTTTCCCTCTCTACCTGATTGGTCTCTTGCTACTTTGGGTGGGTGGGAGGGAAGGAGAGATTTCCAAGCTATCTATTTCTGCTTATTTCTTTGTCTTGAGACTTTCTTGCTTCATACTACAACTAATTTCTTTTTTCACCTTAAGGATTACCAAAAACAACCCTGTGAGGTAGGTAGTTTTAGCTATTCCCATTTCATAGAGGAGGAAACTGAGACTCAGAGAATTGAGGTGATTTGCCCAAAGTCATGCTACTAGTAAGTGGCAGTCTCTTGGTTCCAGCTCTTCCCTCTTAGTCTCTTGAAAGTAGGCAAATCATGAAGGATGGACAGGGTTTAGATGGGCAGGGAGGATAGGGTAGGGCAGTCTATGAGGGCAGAATTAGCAAGTACAAGGGTTCAAGGGCAGTGAGTTTGGACTTTATGCTGTAGACTGTGGTTTCGAGAAGATGGGTGATACAGGCAGAGGACCGTCATTGGTAGATTTTAGGAAAATAATTGTGGTAGCAGTGTGTAGGATAGATGCAAAGTTGGAGGCAGAGGTGCCAGACTGGAACCTATTGAAATAGTCTAGGCATGAGGTCAGTGAGAGAGCACGGACTTGGAGGTTCTAGGTTTAAATCCTGTCTCTGACGCTTATTGCTTATGGGATCTTTGGCAAATCATATAACTTCCATGGGCCTCATTTCCTTCACCTGTAAGACGAGATGACTTCTGAGTTCTCTTCAAGTTCTAAATTTATAAACCTATTATACTACTCTAACTCTAAGGTCATTGAGGGCCTGACATAAGATGGTGGCAGTAGGAATGAAAGATAGGGGCTAATATGTGGGATCAGTCAGTCAATGAACCTTTTTGAAACATCTACTATGGGCCAGGCACTGTGCGAAGCAGTGAGGATACAAAGAAAGGCAAAAGCCAGGCCCTGTTCAAGGTAATGTGCAAACAACTGTGTACAAAAAAGATCTATATGATAATAATAATAAAAATTGAAGGTATCGTGGAGGGAAGGCTCTAGCATTAAGGGAGATTGGGAAGAACTTCTTGCAGAAGGGGGGCCTGTGGCTGAGACTTGAAGAAAGCCAGGAAAATAGGAAGTAGAGATGAGGAGGGAGAGAATTCCAGGCCCCAGGGAATAGGCAATGAAAATTCTGAGTCAGGAGATAATTATAAACTGAATGAATCTCAAAGGAGAGGTTACTGACTGGCAGTGGAGTGGAGGGTGAGTTTGAAAGTGGGGTGGGGATCGAAAGGTGCTCCAACCCCCTCACCTTGACCAGTGAGTTCTGTGTAATAAGTAAAAGCGAAGCCAGTGTTAGAAAGGGTGGCCAGGAAGGCTGTGTCATCAAGAGAGAGTCAGGTCTCGGTGAAAGCCAGAAGATAGAAGTTGTACAAAGGAGGAAGCTGTCTATTTGTACATTGCACAAATAAGGAAATTGAGGCTCAGAGAGCTTAAGTGACTTGGAGATGCCATGTGCCACAATGGTTAGAGCACTTCTCTTATAGTCAGGAGAGTTTGACGTCTGACTTTATTGGCTGTGTGGTCCTGGGCAAACAACTTGACTTTTCTCTTGGGCTCAGTTTCCTCATTTGTAAAGTGAGGATGATAATAACACACCTGGTAGTCCTTCCTTATCTTGCAGGATTATTGTGAGGATGAGGCAGCTAGTTGGCACAATAGATAAAACATTGGCCTTGGAGTCAGGGTGACCTGAGTTCAAATCCTGTATCAGCTATTTGCCGGCTGTATGACCCTGACCTAGTTATTCAGCCTCTCTATCTCATTTTAATCATCTGTAAAATGGGAACCCCTGTGAGGATAAAATGAGTCAACTTACATAAAGCACTTTGCAAACCTTGAAGGGCTATATATATATCCCAGCTTGCTCTTAATGTGTGTAAAGGGCTTTGCCAGCTTCAAGAAAAGCTATTTAAATATTATTATTAATCTCATTCTTCCCATCCTTTCCCAAGGAATTCAGATAGAAATCTTCCACTATTTATTCTTTTACATATACAGCTAAACATACATACATACATACATACATGCATATACGTGTGTGTATGTGTATATATACACCCTCCCCCCCACAACTACTGCTTTTTGTAAAGGAATGAGTATTAGGATGGAAGCACATTTCCTGTAGACTCACTGAAAGCATCTTCAGGACAGCTCCAGAGGCAGGCAGGATGATGAGAATAGCACGGACCTCATCCTTTCCCTCCCTGGTTTTGATCTCTTCTGCTAGGCAGGTCTCTATATTTTGAAAGGTTTCTATTCCATGCAATGCAGAGATTATGAACATTTGGTATAGTGACATCTATTAAAAATGTTGTTGTTAATTTTCTTTTTATTGAGCCACGGTAGATCCAGGCATTAGTGGGCAACAGTTTACTCAATTCTCAAGGCTATTTTGTGTGTAATTCTGGCCACTAGGTCACATCCTGTTATGTATTTGGTTGCTAGTAGTAATGTATTAGAGACAGCTGGTAGACCTGGAGTAAGGAAAACTTGAGTTCGAATTTGGCCTCAGACACTTTCTTACTGTGTGATTCTCGGCAAGTTGTGTAACCCTGGGCAAGTCACTTCACCCTGTTTGTAGGCTGTTGACAAGGAAATGTGGGGAGTGGGAGATGTGATTAGGGGCAGAGACTCATGTGGGGAAATTAGGAGCTCCAGATAGACTGTAAACTCTGCATTACCCAGCCAGTGGGGAAATAGGAGTGAACTGCGATTCAGGCCTAGGAATAAAAAGCTCTGCTTTCCCTTCTATAAGGTATGCCCACACGTGGGGCACCTGGTCTTGCTAGGCCGTTAATAAAAAGTTTTCTTCTGGTTCACCAATGGCTTCGTGGAACTTTTGTTGCTAACAGTGGGGACTGGTGGGAGCTGGTGGTCCAACAATAAAAGTCAAAACTCAGCTTCGCATCTGCCCACTCTCCTAACCCCCCAAGAGGTTGGGGTGAGGATAGCAGCCCCTAATTGGCAATCAGAGCAGAATTTTCAGTTGGCCTGAATGCCTGTGCTGTCTTCATGGAAACCTCTATAGGTATCTCTGTTGGACAAGTATGACTGATCTCATTGCCGACATATCTTGTTCTTTGGTTGGCGGGTATGGCACCCTGTGAGGCCTTTCTCGGGAGGCAGCCTGCCCTAAGGGAAAATATACTGGATTTGGAATCATTGGACCTAGGCTCCAATCCCAGTTCTCTGTCAGCTGGGGCAAGTCATGTCCTATTTCTAGACTATCTGCAAAATGAGAGGCTTAGATAAGATGATCTGTAAGTGTCCTTGACTGGGCCTGGGAAGGAGTTGTCTGTTACGTGCTTCCAGCAGGCACATCCATTATTGTAGCACCTGTTCTCAGGTGCCTGAGCTTGATGCCAGGTTAGGGCTCCAGACTGAAGGGGCCTACTGCTTATAATTTGGGAGATGCTTTCCCTCCTCCCCGCCCAACCACACGCATGCCTCTCACTAATCAAAATGAATTCTCAGGTTCCCCCCTGCTCTCACAGTCTGTGTTTTATGTTCTGAAGGCCTTCTCAGCAATATCATTCTCTGTTTGAGGTTCCAGGTTCTCTCACAGTGCTGACATTCTCCATTGTAAGATCCCTCCCAACTCTGACATTCTCCATTCTCTGTTCTAAGGGCCCTTCTAGTCCTAACAGACTGTGAGCTATTGAATCTCTGGAGATAAGCCAAAGAATCGTTGTAGCCTAATTTGGTGCAAGGGGGTGTCCCAAGCGCATGGTAGCTCCTCACCCTACCAGCAAACATGCTGGTTTCTCCCATGGAGAAGGTCTGGAACGTGACCTCAAATGGTGCCATTGCATTTCTCCTCCTCCACTGAAGGCTGAGCTGTGACCTTTCCAGATGCTGTAATTCATTCTGGCCCCTTTAGAGTGAACAACCTGCTTTTCTTTTTTTTTCACCCCTGAATCTTTCCCTTATTGCTCAGGTCCTGGCGCCTCCTCTTTCGCCCTTGAGTGGACTCCTCTAGACTTTCCCCATTGGCTGGAGTGCAAGTTTAATTAGCTGTCTAATCACCAGCTGTGCCATTTCAAAGGTTAAGAATGGTGGGTCACCTGGCCTTCCTTAAATGTTGCTTTGGTCCTTTCTCATCTCTCTGCCTTACCTCTGAAGGCGGCTTCTGTAAGATCCCAGTTTATCCACAACAGATGGTTTATTACGTGGAAATCGGCTTGAAAACAAACATGCCACAATTATTTTATTTTATTCTCTGCAGTAGAATTCCAACTGTTGATGAACATCTAATTGGAATGTGGTTCTGGCAGCGCGTGAAAAACACAGACATACTGTGAGACCCAAATGCCAGGCATGACAATGACGAGTCCACCTCAAGGCTCTTGCCACTCCTTGCTCATTGGCCACAGATGCAAGGGAGAGACGGGAACACAGAGGCTGGGACAGGGTCACAGGAGCCAGGTTGAGGGGCCCGAGGCTTGAACTCAGGACTCTGGAGCAGGGCGACTCTGGGCATAGCTAAATTGAGGGACCCCAAGTTGAGTAGGGTCAGGGCCCAGGCTGTGAGCAGGATCATTCTGTACAAACATCACCTTCACTCAGGGAGACTCTGCTCTGGGCTGTGGCCATGGAGTGCCCTTGACTTCTCACTTACCATCTGGCCCTGGCTTTCCCTGCTGGTCTTCTGGACCTCTGGTTCCATGTGACACTCGGTATTGTAGAATCATTTCCTTAGTCCATGAAAAGGAATGCCCAGTTCTAAATTCTTACTCTTCCCTCTACCCCCTGGCCCTGCCATTCCCCTGCCTTGGAAATCATTCGCTACTTTATTCCTGTGTTTTCCTTTTCCTTTTAAAGTGACCATAGCAAATGCAGCAGAGCTGGCTTGCAGATTGTATCTTCAGGGCTGAAAAGGAACTGAGAGACCAGCTATTGAATTTGACCCTCCTCATTTTACAGGTGGGGAAACTGAAGCTCAGAAAGGGAAAAGGAATCACTTGCCCACAGTCACATAGCTAAGAAGTACAAGATCTGGGATTTGAACCCAGGACTTCAACCTCCCATTCAGTCTTTCCATTCCTTCCATTTTTTCCTAGATTCAGTCTTGCCTAGTATGACTCTATTGCCTACCATATTGAATCCAGCTTTCTCTGCTTGGCCTTTAAAACTCACTGGCAATCCTCTCCTTCAACTCCCACCTTGTTTCTTCCTATTTCATTCAGTATTCCCTGACACAAATGGGCCTGTCAGCTAAGATGGTCTTCTGATGTTCTTCTGATCCCTGCCCATGGCCTTGGCATTCCAGTCTTGCTGCCCAGTCTACTCATCCCACAAGCACTTCCTCCAAGAGGCTTTTTCTGTGTAGCTCCGCCCCACTCTGAGGTCCTTTTGGTCAAATCTCCCAAAACTTAGGCTTTGTTTTTTCAAGGGAATCTGAGAAGTAGCCTTAGGCTACTTAACTCTGGACTGCATCTTGGGCCCAATTCTGAGCACCAGGCCACTTTTACAATGATGATTATTATTTCAACTAAGGACATCTAAAGGAGATCAGTGAAATGGACTGGCTGTCCATGCGTTATCCCTTTTTGCTTTATCATCATTTGCTCATCATCTTTTTGCTTCGTATGTTTCTTTGCTGACAAACCCTGCCTTGGACATTTGCTAGCTGTGTGGTCCTGGAAATGCCTTCTCTACCTTTTTAGACATCAGTTTCCTCATCTATAAAATGGGTATAGTACTTATGTCTTGAGAGGAGGAGGCAAGATGGAGGATTAAAAGCAGTGACTTTCTTGAGCTGTCCCCCAAACCCCTCCAAATATTTGTAAAAAATGGCTCTAAACAAATCCTGAAACAGCAGAACCCACAAAAAGACAGCACTTATGTCTTAGTCTCAGGGTCAATGAGGATTGACTGAGATAACATATGTAAATCACTTTGCAAATCTTAACGCCCAATACAAAGGTGAGTTGATATTATTATTGGCATTATCCCTTTCTCTGCTTCTTCTTAATTCCTTGTTTGTGACACATTGCAATCTGCTCACCATGTACCTCTTTGTTGCCTTCTGAGTGATGTTTATTTTCAGGTCTTTGGAGAATGCAGTGTTCTTATCCATAGAATGCTACTGGAAGAATATTGGTGTTAAAAGACGGGACTTTGTTTCAGGGAGAAGTTTGGGGGTCATTTCAAAAACCCAAACATTTTCAATTTCCCAAAGGCAGTTCAGCTATTTTTCTCCTTTTCCTGTTCAGTTCTTGGTCCAACTCATTGTTCAACTGGCTATTGTAGTATTTGTCACTTGTAGGCACGTATGTATGTATACACATACATACGTGCATATATACCATGTTTGCATGTATTTGTATATACCAAGCTGTCCATCCAATTGTATATTATAATCTGGACTGCCAGCAATCAGATAGTACACCGAACGGAAAGGCACAAAATAAACGTGAGACATAGGCCAAGCGGAGCAGTAGAGACTGACTCAGTTTATTCATCTGAGGGTACAGGATATATAGAGAAAATCTATCCTAACTTCAAAGAGTCCTCCCCATGAGACACTCCCTGAAACATCTCCTAAGGATGTGACAACACACATTTCCTCATTATCAGAGCTCCTAGATAGGGTTGTAAATTCCAAGGCTTTTTCCTGGCACCTGTATAGAGGAGTGAATATGTAAATCTAAGGTTCAAAGAGTGAGAAGGAATGTCTCAGGAGACTCCTTTGCAAGGGGAGATTTGGAGAGCCCTGCCTTGAGCCCTGTGGGTTAAGCCTGGGCAAAGGTCAAGCTTTGTCCTGGATCTTAAACCCAGATAGGACACTTAAAACCCGCCCTCTACATGGACAATAGGTGTTTTTCATTCACTTGGCTTTTCCTGGGTGGTTGCTTAGACCAAACTAAATAAAATTATAAAAACTGCCTGCGTGTCCAGGCCACTAGAAAGATGAAGTGATGTTTTCCCTCTTCGTTGTAACAACCCAGGCAATAGCTGTGTTTAAGGGAGTCCTTAGAGAATTTCTGGGCCTTTTTCTCCAGTTTCCCCCAACACATGGAGGCTGTGGGCTTTGCCTACTAATAAGAACATCACTAGGTTCAAAGACACTATTGTATCTGCCAGTCATGGAGGGTGAGCCCACAGAAGTCTCATCTGATGCTTAATCAGCTAGCTCCCCATCAGCACCTGATAATACGGTTGCAGGTTCTACTTTGGCTTATTCTTTAAAAAAAAAAAAGGCAGGGTTAATATGAGATAAGGTAAACAAGATGGGATGCTGCCATATTAGAAAGGGCCTTGAATGCCAGTGGGAAGAATACAAGCTTTACTCAATAAATATTGATACAGTAGAAAGAGTGTGAGACCTGAAGTCAGGACATGGGTTCAAACCAAGGCTCTACCACTTACTGCCTACTGGGCAAGTTCCCGAACCTTTCTGGGCCTTAATTTCCTTCTCTGTAAAATGAAGGTGTTGGACTACATGGTCTCTAAGGTTCTTTCCAGCTTTAGATATATATCTGCATGTGACTGTGGGCAAGGCACTTCACCCTTTTAGGCCTCAATTTCATCCTCTGTAAAACGAGGGGTCAGATTAGATGGCTTCTGAGGTGTCTGCCAGCTCTTGATCCACGATCCTATGAGCAATAAGGAGCCATTGAAGCTTTGTGAGGAGGGAAGTCCCATTGGTCGGATTTGAGAAAGATGACTCTGACAGCCATATATATCTACACGCACATACACACACACACACATATATGTATATGCATGTATATATTTATATATGTGTATATATATACACATACACATGTGTGTATGTATATGTATATGTAAATATATATAAAATGTATATGTAAAGATAGGATGGTGGGAGAACTGTTCAAGAGTAGGGACTTAGACTTCTACCTCTTGCTTCCTTCCTTTCGTGTTCTATCTGTGATGAGAACTGTGGGTAGCGAAAGGGAGTTCACTCCCATCCTTTTGACCTGGATCTCAGGGCCGAGTCTTGTGTGTTGAGCATCCAGGTCCAGCTGCCAGGAAGAAGGCAAAGCTCTCACTGTTCTTTTCGAAAGTCTGTTTTTTCCAATATTAGAATATGGGGCTAGGATTGCTCATCAGCCATTGTTTTGCATTCAGCAGGCTGTGTTGTGTTGGCAGCTTCTGGACCTACGCACTCTGCTATTTTTGGAGATCGTCATTAAATGGATTGTTGATATGTAAATACACAAGTGGAAACGCAAAATTGCCCTAATTTTCTGGTGAACTTTCTTCCTGCAGCTTGCAGAGAAACATTTTGTTACCTCCCCACGTTTAAGAATATTTTAGGAACTTGCAGCAAAACTGGGCTAAAATTGATGGGTGAAACCTGGGTGTGTTAGCATAAGGGAAAAGTAGTACATGTGTATTCACCTTCTTTAGGACTGATACACACACATATGTACATACAAACATGCTAAATGCAGGTTGGCTAATGGACCAACCTGGACTCTAAAGTTAGACATGGACCAGAGACTTCTTTGCAGCTGTGCTGGGGTGGAGGGTCCATTTCTCTGCCAACTTGGAAATAGTCATTCAATGAAAGCATGGCCTAGTCTGGCTCAGAAGCAGAAGATGGGGTCCCTCAAGCCTTTGCATCCTAATGTCAATTGGTTCTGAGTAAAGATTATGTGGACTAATTAAGTTGTAATGTAGTGGTGAGGAAAGAACTTTCCTTTCCTATACAAAGGTCAGCTCTTGGTTGTCTAAGGAGGCATTATCTAATTGGGAATTACCCATGGGTACATTTGGCCTTTTAAGACCTTAATGGCCACTGTCACCTACTCTGCTACTTGCTGATATGAAGCCATCTTTCACAATAGAAGTGGAAAGATACCCCAGAGCTACTACTCTATGTGTTATATAATGGTCAGAGTAGAAGACAGGCTTGTCAAACCATCTGGGTTTGAATCCTGAACTTGCCACTTACCTGTGTGATCTAGGATAAGTCACTTTCTTGCTCTGAGACTATTTCCTTTCTAGGAAATGAGAAGGTTGAACTCGCTGACATCTAAGGCAGACTTGTAACTAAAGCTAGCTGACTGGGCTTTGTCCCAGGCTATCAAATTTATAGACAACTGAAAGCACATGCAATTCTCCAACAGCATGGAAAAACAGCTTTTTAACTAATTAGAAAGGAGAATTAGGTCAAATGGGAAGCTAGCAGATGACCCTTTCTTCGGCCACATAGCCTCTTAGCCTGCTTTGTGCTGCCCATGGTATGGAAATTCCTACTTTCATCTTTTATCTAAAGATCCCTTTATGCTCTAATATTTTGTATTCTGAGTGGTTGTTATGTTTTGTTTTATAGACAAACAAGAATAAGGACCCGGGTTCAAGTCTCAGCTCTGTCACTTATTGTTGGTGAATCTTGGGGTAAGTTGCTTCTTTCCTCTGAAATGTTTGGCCATATGATTTCTAAGGTCCCTTCCAGCTCTGATGTCCTATGATCAAAGGTCCCAGAGTACCTTAGAGAAGTAACTTATTTTGGCAAAGTAACTTGTAGAGTTTGTTCTATTGTTTCAGTGACTCTGGGACTTTACCAATGTTGGAACTTCCTTCACTCTGCAGATAGCAGCTCCTCTTTATCTACTCATTCTGACAGATTCTTGCCATATTTTCCAATGAATCTTCAATAGAGGATCCAGCCAATGGGCTGTAGACTTTCCTTGGATTCTTTTTCACGTCTCAAGGATCCCAGGGTGCCACTTTCTTCTTAGTAGACCACCGGCTTACATCCTTTTCTAGTCTCAGAGATCACTGATGATGACTTTTGTTCCACACCTTGTACACAAGGTAATGTTATTGGTAATGTACAACAGCCTAACCTTGGTCCCTTTGGACTACTGTCCTACAATTCTGATTCTTTGGACACCTTGGTGTTTTATTCATAGCCATGAAGTATCACCAGGATAGTGGTGGTGTTTACAAGGGAGACCTTGGAGGCAGGGAGTAGCTTGGACTCATTCAGGGCACTTCAAAATTTCCCAAATGTGATCCAGTCTACCCTCCTCCTCCTCTTCAAATCTGGGCTCACCTCTGACCCAACACAATGGGCTACCTATCCACCTTAACCAGCCAGCCTTTAATTTCTGTTGCGTGTTTTTCTAGATGGAGTTTTTCAGGAAACACCTGCTTGACTTAGAGCACCATGTCTTAGGATTTGTGTGGATCTCAGCCCTGGATAACCTGGGCCTTTTTGTGACAATGAAGGAGTCCTGGGCTGGAAGAAGCTAGCACTCATCCCATGTTCTGTTGGATATGGGAGACAAACTCAAACACTTCTTTCTTCTCTTACTATAGTCCTTTCTCCTCATTTTCCTTTTCCTCCTCTTCTTCCTTCTTATTTTCATTCCCTTTTCTTCTTCTCTCTTCTCCTTTCTTTTCCTTCTCCAACACATCTAAGGTATCTTCTTTTTTCTTTCTCCATTTTCTTCTCTTCTTCCTTCTCTTTTTTTCCTCTTCTTCCTCTTTCTCTTCCCTTTCAAATTTCTCCTCCTTTTCCTCTTTCCTTTTCCTCCTCCATTTTTTCCCCTGTCTCCCTCTCTTCATCTCTCTCTCTCTTTATTTTCTCTCTCTCCTTCTTCCTCTCTCTCCCATTCCCTACCTGTCTCTTTCTCATAGCTCCTGTGCACATGCATTTACAAACACACACACATATACATACATATATACATACACACACATACATACATACATAATACATACATACATACATAATACATACATACATACATACATACATACATACATACACACACTGTCCCTATTTCCTTAAATCAGTCTTTCTGGAATAGAAATTCTTATTTTCACTTTTCTAATCACATTGTCTGGGAGAGAGTTCCCCTTATGATCAATAATATATAAACCTGGGGCATGTATTTCTCTCTTGTCCTTTATGGGTGCTGAGGAGGTTACCTGACTTTTATTGGACTTAGATTGGGCCAGTTGGTGAATAATGGACTCTGAGAAATGAAAATAAAGCAGAACAAACATTTCATGCCTATAGAGGGGACCCTGAGTAGGATTTGTCTTGTAAAGTCTGATGAAGGGATGATGAGGGGTCTTGAATCCATACTCTATGAGGATTTGCTGAAGGAACTGTGGATGTTTAGGCTGTTGAAAACTCAGGGGCCAACATGATTACTATCTTCCAGTGTTGGAAAGCTCATCATATGGAGTGATACAGAACTAGCAGTTTGGGGTAGAAGTTGTGAAGAGGCAGATTTTGACTTGGTGTAAGAAAATGTTTCTAAACAATGAGAGCTGTTCGAAGTGGGAAGGACTGTCTCAGCAGGAACCCACTGGTTCCCCCAGCCTTGGTGGTCTTCAAGTGGAGACTGGATGACTACTTTGGGGGCTTGGCACAGTGGGAATTCTCTTTTGGGGATGGGTTAAACTAAATGTCTACTGAGATCTCTTCCAACTCTGAAAATCCATGATTCTATGTAGTGGGAGAGGCATCATGGTACAGTGAGCCCAGGACTTAGAATAGAAAGACTAGGGCTCACCATCCCAGTTTTGACACTGGAATAAATTACTTCTCTTTTCTGAGCCTCAGTTTCCTCATATATAAAAGGGGATCCTAATAATGGAGAAGCACACAATCATTGAATTTGAGTTGGAAGGGAATTCTGAAGCCATCTAATCCAAATCCTCATAGGAACAAACTCTTCCAGCGTCCCTGACAAGGGGCCAGTTAGACGCTGCTTAAAGAGGGAGCATGCTGACTTCTGGGGCACAAATTGTTAGGAGTTTTCCCTTGAACTGAGTTGAAATTTTCCTCTTTGCACCTTGCCCCCACTACCCCTTGTTCTGCCCCCTGGGGCCAAGCAGTGCAAGTCTTACTCCCCCTTCCATAGGGCAACTCTTCAAATACTTGAAGACCTGTATCATGGCCCTCTTAATCTTCTCCAGGATAAATACTACCAGTTCTTTCAACTGGTCATCATATGGCATGATCTCAAGCCCTTTCAACCATCCCATTTGCTCTCCTCTGGACACTCTCCAATGTTCTACCTAAAATGGGATGCCCAGAACTGAACATGAGACTCCAAATGTGGTCAGATCAAGATTGAGTAGGACTAACACTTCCTGAGTAATTATGCCTCTCTTAACGTTGCTTGGTCTCACATGAACTTTATTGACTGCCATTAAATCCTCAGATCTTTTCCAAATGGACCCCTGTCTAGCCACACCTCCCTTATCTTGTATTAGGGAAGTTGGTTTTTTGAACCCAAATGTAAGACTTGACATTTATCTCTAGTAAATTTCATGTCCCTAGATTTAGCCAGTGTTTGGCCTGTTCAGATCTTCTAGGATCCTGACTACCAATCTAACATGTTAGCTACCTCTCTTAGCTTTGCACCTTTAGCAAATTTTAAACCATGCCAACTATACCTTTATTGAAGTCATTGATAGAAAGGTCAACCAGTCTACTACAAAGGGCAGATGCCTGGGGCACTGTACAGGAGATTTCCTTACAAGTTGACATTGACCCATTCTTAATTAACTAGTCTTTGCATCCAGCCATTTGAGCATTTCTGAGTTCCCCTAACTGCCTATCCTACCTCTCCATTTTGTTCATTACAAGAGCCTTCTCATAGGCTGTTCAGGGTCTGGTGGATTCCTTGCACATTGACCAGCATTACTTATAAAGATGGAAATGGCTTTATGCAATCGATGTATTCCTGATTAATTGTATTTAAGTTGGTAGTTAGGGGTGAGATAGAGTGAGGCAGAGATGCTCAGAGCTATTCCTAGGCTAATGCCCTCATATGGCTATAGGGCTTTCCTCATAAGCAGGTGGTACCTGGAATTATTATTCTCTTTTTTACAGAGAAGAAAACTGAAGCTCAGAGAGATCACAGGATCACAGAAGGTCAGAGCTGAAAGAGAATTAGAGATCATAGGCTCATAAATGTAGAGCTGAAGGGACCTTAGAAATCATCAAGTTTATCCCTCCATCTCCAAATTTTATAGGTGAGGAAACTGAGGTCTATCACCTGGTCCAATCCTACTTCTGTCACTTAGAACCAGTTTGACCTTGGGCACATCACTTCTTCTTTTCTGGGTCTCAGTTTCCTTCTCTGTAAAAACGGCAGAGTTGGAATAAGGTTCCCTTCCAGCTTCTAGAGATCTGTGACCCTACTCACATGTGACCTTGGGCAAGCGACTCAACCTCTCCGGGCCTCAGTTTCTTCTATAAAATGAAGAAGTTGAACTTGATGGTCCTTAAGGTTCCTTTCCAGCTCTAGAGCTTATGATTCTATGAACTCCCTTGTTTTACAGAGGTGGAAACTGAGGCCATTGCATCTTGCAGGGTCTGTCTTCCAGGGTGGTGAGGTTTAGTTAAAGGGAGGCAGAGAAGATCATGGGCAGATGGGGGCTTAGGTAGGGAGGCAGGCAGGGAAGAGTTGGGGTGCTCAGGCCAGCTAGCTGACTTTGGGGGCAAAGACTCAGCAAGCAGCCTAATGAGGAAGCAGGATTCCTTTAAAATGGGGTTTTGCTTTTACTCTTCATTTCTTCAAGGTGTGAACTTGAGAGAACCCCAGAGCTCTTGGGGGCTCTCTGCCTCTCAAAGGGGAATGAATTATTTAGGGGCCTGATGAATAATTCAGCACATCTCCCCCCTGAGCCCTGCTGCTGAGACTCTGCGTAATTGGCTAGGAGCCCAGGGTGGCAGAGGAGCACCGACCCTGTTCCTGGAGGGACCCCTGTAGCTTGCTAGAGGTGCAGACTCAAATAGGGTAGGGCTGGAAGCAGGCCATTCCTTAGACTGGCCAGCAGGGGGAACCAGCACTCTTCAGTGGAAAACACTGTCCTCCGTTTCAGGCTGAGGAGGCCAAAGAAGACCCTGGCATTGTCATCTCCGCTTCTATTGCAGGCCTGGGGTGGGAGTGAGGGTGGGAGGGCTGGTGGGTGGGGGTGGAACTGCCAAAAGAAAGGCTCAGAAAACAGAGAAGTGTGGTCCTGCACAGAGCTATGAGGCAAGCATACTGACCCTGCATCTGGCTGGGCTAGCTGGCTGCTGCCTTTGTTTTAACTCCACGAAACAATCGCCTTCTCTTCCTTTCCCTTACCATCTCTTTTTCCTCCTTTACTTCCTTCTTTCCCTTCTCTATTCTATTCCTTCTCTCTTTCTTTCCCTATTTTCTCTCTCCTTTCTTTCTCCTCTGCCTTCCTTATTTCTTCCCTTCCTTCTCTCCTCCTTTCCTTCTTTCCTGATTTTTCTCTTACTTCTCTCCTTCCTCCCTTCTCTCTTTTTTCCCTCTCTCCTTTCTCTTCTTTCCTTCTGTCCTCCATTCCTCCTTTATATCCTCTTCCCCTTCTCTCCTCTCTCCCTTTTCTTTTCCTTTCCTTCCTTTTTTCTCTTCCCTTTTCTGCTTCCCTCTCTTTTCCCTTGCTTCTCTATTCTCTGCTTTCTCACACCCCTCCTTTCTCTTTCCTTCCTTCTTGCTTCCTTTCCTTCTTCCTTTTCCTCTTTCTCTTTTCCTCTACTCTCCTAATTCAGGCAGTAGACTGATCCCTGGACTCAGTCCTATATTGACCCCCCTGACCCTGGCTCCAGACTGGGCCCCAACTCAGGCCATCGCACTGGCATATATCATTGGTCACAGGTAAGCCACCCACACTACTGCTGGGAAAACAATTTCATTTCATTTCATTTCATTTAAATTAAATTTAAAGGGCACCACCCAGGGATGGCAGGTTTGAAATAGCCTTTTCATATAGAAGGACAACACATCTCCTGTGGACCTGTGTTTGGAAGAAGGGATTTTTATTTTATTTTATTTTTTAGCTATTTGAGCATCTCACCACCAAACAACTCAGAGCTCTGCATCTTCCTGTTCCTTTCTCAGGAAGCATTCCGCAGCAGGGCCCTGGTGTAGCTGCTTTGCAGCAGTGGCTGGGTTGGGAAGTGGTTCCTGTTTGATTCTCTTGCCACAGCTCATCAAAGCTTTTTTCTCTGACCAGTACTGAGTTAGTTCTGAGGCCTGCTTGCTTATTTGCATACAATGAGATGAAATGAAACTCTCTCTCCTTTCCTCCCTCCCTTCGGCTGTCTGTCTCTTTTTTTCTCTCCAGCTTTGTGTCTGTCTTTGTCTGTTTCTGTCTCTCTCTCTCTCTCTCTCTCTCTCTCTACCTCTACATGTGTCTGTGCCTCTCTCTGTGTATCTGTCTCTTCTTTCTCTGTCTCTCTGTCTGACTCTGTCTCTCTATGTCTCTGCATATGTGTTATGTATTAAAAGACCCCACATGTTCTGAATCAGTGACAGAATTTTAAAGAGACCTCCAGAGTCACCTAGTCCAATCCATACCTGAATAGGGTGTCAGTCAACATGAGTCTCTAACTTTTTCTGGAAGACCTCTCATGTGCTCCCCTTCTTCTGGAGGTGACCCATTCTACTCTGGGCTAGCTCTCCCAGATGGTAAATTGAATCTCAGATCAAGGATAAATATGCCTATTTTCAACTTCTACCTATTGCTGTTTTGAGTTCAAGAACAAGTTTTGCTAGCCTTTCCAATATTTTGCTGACAGAAAATGAGGATACTTAGCCTGGCAGAGACAAAACTCCAGAGGTGTCTCACTTTCTTTGAGCAATCCTGCAAAGTCATAGACTGGAGGTCTCTCAACCAGCCTCCTCTAGTTACTTTCCAGCTTATCTTTGACCTTCTTAAGCTGTAGTGCTCAGAAATGAGCACGGTACTCCATGTTTGGACTGATTAAGGCAGGGCCTTGTTACTGGTAGCCATCCCCCTCTCCATGCAGTCTAAGATCCCATTGGCTTTTTTTTTGTATGGCCACATCACACTAGTTACTCATACTGATCTTGCAGTTCACCAAAATGTCCACTTCTTTTTCAGACAAAGTATTCTTTATTCTCTGGCCATATCTCTCACACCATGTACTTGTGAAGTAAAAAAATGTTTTTGACCTAAGTGTAATGATTTGTATTTATCCCTATTAAATTTCATTTTATTAAATTCAGCCCTAAATTATGATGGGCAAGATCTTTTTTAGGTCCTGGGCCTCTGTGTGTTGATTGTACCTCTCAGCCTTGTGCCACCTACAAATTTCACAACATGAACTGCACAGGCTCACACACAGGTTCCTGGGGCACTCCCCTGGTGACCTTCCAGGCTGACTCGGTCTGGCCATTCTCAGAGACGGAGGGGACTTCAGCAGTCATCCAGTCCCACGTGTACCTGAGTAACAACAAACGAGATACATATAATAATCATGTTTTCATGATTATGATTATGATTATGATTATTATGTTATTGTTGTTGTTGCCATTGCCGCTGCTACCCATGGAATGGATGGTCTGGACCAGGTGCTTCGAATTTATCAGGCGTAGCTAGGCACCCTATTAGTATCTCCCTACTTTCTTTGGTTTCTCACCACCTATTAGCCATTCTCTCATTTCCAGTCCAGAGTTTATTCTCCTGAAAATCCAAAGAGTTGAGCAGCTCAGCATTCTCTGCCATCCCTTTACTACTGTCCATGCCAAGCAGGCACCAATCCCTTATTTGAGTTTCCTCTTTCATCCAAAATATTTGAGAATCAATTGACCAGCCAGTTGGCCATCATCCCTTTTTGTTATTCTTAGCTTTCCTCACCAGACTCAACTCAATCTGGGCTTGAATTCTCTGGCCAGGGCCATACTCTTACACTGACTTTCCCTCACCTGCCTTGGTTTCCATCTTCTGTATATGTGGTTTAAAACCTAAGTCGGTACATAAGTTCTCTGCGACTCCATGTCAGTCTCTTCAGACATTTCCCCCCTTTTCTTCTCATTGGTTTTTATTTTCTTTCTGGTTGTGTCTACAATACAAGTGATACAAGGACACTCTCAAAGTCTCTCTGAGAACTTTGGAATCAATTGGGAGACATGGGAGACACTGGCCCAGAACCTCCCAGCATGGTGTGCCAGCATCGAAGAAGGCACTGTGCTCTCTGAGCAAAGTAGAATTGAATCAGCTCAAAGGAAATGTGTTCATATGAGCTATTTGTGTCTGACCTGTGGTAGAGCCTTCTGAGCTCCTATTGGTCTGAACCGCCACAGCTGGACGCATTGTATCTCGACCCCAACATGGTGATGTCGTTTGGGTTCTCTTTGAGAATGAAAGACAATAACCAAGCATCACTTATTTTCAAATCTCTTCTTCCTACCTCCTCTCTCTTCCCCTCCTTTTTCCTATCTAGCAGAAGGAATATGTATTTGGAGCAAGAGAACGTGAATTTGAGTCCTGACACTATCTATGCAACCCTGAGCGAATCGCTTAAGCTCTTGAGTTTCAGGTGCCCTCATCTGTGAAATGAGGAGGTTGGGCTAACTGACTTCTGAGGTTCTTTCCAGTTCTAGATGCGTGATCTTAAGATTCTCTCCTCTTCTCGCCCACTCCTGGTCTTCCAGCAGATTGAGAAAATCATTTAGCACAATTATTCCTAATATGTTGCCCATCAGTTTTGTGAGAAACAGCTGCAGTCATTTCACTCAATTCGATGGATTAAGATGATAAATCTGACAGGCCCTGTCAAGCAAAGGTAGTTAGAAACCAACATTTTCCTTTCTTGCTGCTAGGAACTGCCTCCTGTGACAGGAAGGATGGTCTGAGGAAGAGCCCTTGGTGAAGAGTTAGGGGGCCCAAGTGAAGAAACTAGGCTGCTCCGTGCCCCACCCCTCACATGCAGAGGCCATCTCACCATGGGTGGAGTGGGGCTCTCTGAGGGCTAGGACAGTGTTTCTTCCTGGAGACTGGAAGCTCCTTGGGAGCAGAGCCAATGTCTTCCTCCAAGACTGGGGTCTCTCTGAAAGTAGGGGCTGATGCTTCCTCCCTCAGACAAGGATGCCCTGAGGGCAGAGACCGGGTCTCTCTCTTCAGACTGAGGGCTCCCTGAGGGGCAGGGACCATATCTCTCCCCTCAGACTGGGCAGGGAGCATCACTCTTTCCTTTCACTCCTTGAGCACCCAGAATGTGCTGGGCTCACACCCCATTTGGACAGTGATGGAGGGTAGCAAAGTCCTGGCTGGGCTTGGTCAGCAAGGCTTGAGGGAGAGGAGGCAGGGAAACCACAGGGTTCTGGGGCTACCCATAGTTCTTTTGTACCCTGGTATGCTACAGTCAGCAGAGCCTGGAGACTCTCCCATTTAGAGTAACTTTCCATTCATTTTAAACTTCCAGTGTATTTCAAAACCCATTGAATCTATATGTCTTCAATTGATTTACATTTAAAACATCAAACTGTTGTTTTGTACAAGGGATCTGATGCCCAGGAAGCCTGCTGGGTACCTTTCAAGAGCATGCTAAAGCCCCTTCCTTTGAAGTGATACCCAGAGATCCTTCCTCAGGTCTCTGACCTTGGAACTTGGGGTGGCTCAAAATGTGAGAGAAGGCCCCAGAGTTGCCTAGCCAATCTAGAGCAGGGCCTGTGGACGGATGCGTTGGCCTGATGGTCCACAGGAAGAGTAAATGGAAGAGTGCTGGTGTCTGAGCCAGCTGTGCCCCTGACTTCCTGAGTGACCTTGGTCTGGTCCCTTGCCCTCACTGAGTTTTAGCTTTTCTGCTGCAAAATGAGGGGTTTGCACTAGAGATGACCTCTAAAGGCCCTTCTAGCTCTACGTCTATGATCCAAGTGGTGATCTTGGGCCAGTCCCTTCACTTCCTTGGGCCTCAGTTTCCTCCTGTGTAAAATGAGGAGGCTAGCCTAGATTGCTTTCAAGGTCCCTCCCAGCTCTAAAATCTCTTCATCTGAGAGATCAAATCTGACTCATCTTTCTGAGCCCAGCCCAATTTTCTCCTCCTCTGCTTTGCCTTTCTGAAGCTGACTTATTCCTTCTTTGAGTTCCACTAGGGTTTCAGGATCTGACGGGAGATTTGAATTTAATTCTTCCTGCCTCCAGAATCAGTGTTCTACTAATGCTCCATCTAGCTGCCTCTATGTGGAAAAAGCACCAGACTTTGAGTCAGAGGATCTGGGTTCCAGTACTGATTCTGTTACTAGTTGTGTGGCTTTGGACAAGTTATTTAATCTCTCTGGCCCCCCTAAAATGAAGGCACCAGAGGAGATGACTTCCAACATCCCAGCCCGACATCCTATAAGCTGGCTGTAAGGCATTGTTGGGGAGCCAGGGATGGGGTGCTGGGAGGGAGAGGCATCCTTGTATCTAGGGAGTGGGCATTTTGGGCAGAGGCCAACAGCAAGCCCACAAAGAAATAATGGCAAAAGGAAACATCCAGCACAACCCATAGCCAGTTAAACCATTGGAAGACCATAGAGAGGTTTTGCTTATTTTTCAATTGAACAAATGCTGGGTCTTGCGTTAGGCTCCTTGCCCTCAGGGAGCATATCTTCTATGGGGGGTGGGGTGGGCATGAAACATAAACAAACGAATGTGGTGGAACTTGGGACATGTGCGGGATGGGGAGGAAGAGGCAACTGTAGGTAAGGAGAAAGACTTAGCATGGCCCTCCTCCAAACATCCTTCTTTCTGTCAAGGGCAGGAGGGCATCCCTATCATTCGAGTCAGGGAGATTTGAAATTTCAGAGTCATCTAGGCTGCGAGATGGCACAGCAGATAGAGTGATGATCCTGGAATCAAGAAGATCCGAGTTCAAATCTGGCCTCAGACACTTGCTAGCTGGGAGAGGCAGGAGACACATGTGACCCTGGGCAAATCACTTAAGCTCTGTCTGCCTCAGTTTCCTTATTTGAAAAATGTGGCTAACAAGGACAACCAGCTCCCAGGGTTGTTGTGAGGATCAAATGAGCTAATATTTGTAAAGCGCTTAGCACAGGTGCTTGATAAATGTTTCCTTCCTTCCTTTATCAACCTAACTTTTTTCTTCCACCCCTACCCTGCCTCCATCATTTGCCAAGTCTTGTCGATTCTACTTCTACATCTCTCGAATACATCTTCTCTTTCCTTAGGTCACCACTTACCTCGCCCAGGCCCTTAATCACTTTCTGCCCTCATCACATGGCTCTGTATTGGGTTATTACATTGGCCTCCAAATTGTCTCTCCGCTTTTTCTATCTAGCCTCCATATAACAATCTTCCTAAGGCATGAGGCTGACCATGTCATTCAATCTTTAATAGCTCCCTATTACCTCTAGGATCTGAATATTAACTCTTCCGTCTGGCATTGGAAGCCCTTTGCAGTCTTCCTCCTGCTTCCCTTGCCAGGCTTATTGGGTACTATTCCCTTTGGCATATTTTGTGTTCTAACCAAACTGGACTTCTAGCTGTCCCCTAAACCTGGAAGGCCATTGCTAGAGTCTGAGCCTTTGCACAGGCTACCTCCATACCTGGAATGGCACCCCCTCCTCGCCTGGAGTCTGAGAATTCCCTCAGAGGCTCAGCTCAGGTCATATCTGTTCTGGCAAACCTTCTCTGATCTCCTAGTAGCTTCCACATTTGAATGTGAGCTCCTAATGGGTGCATGGTTTGTACTTAATAAATCTTCATTGAGGAGAGGAAAGAAACACTTATTAAGGGCCTACTATGTGTCTGGCATTTTGCTAAGCCTTTACAAATATTATCACATTTGATACTCATAGCAACCCTGTGATGAAGTAGGCGCTATTATTATCCCCATTTTACAGATGAGAAAACTGAGGTTAGGAAAGTTAAATGACTTGTCTAGGGTTGAAGAGCTAGTAAATGTCTGAGGGGTTGGATTTGAATCAATCAGGCATTCCTGACTCCATGCCCGGTGCTCTATCCATTGCACCACCTAGCTGCCTCATAAATGTTGAATTTAACAAATGTATTTGTAGAATTTGAAAGAACTCAGGTTTGTTTTGTTTGGAGGACCTTGGCATGACTCCTTGGGGCAAATATGGACAAAGCACAGCTACCTGCTATCACTGATGCCTGATGCTATCACCCTTTTGTGGCTCATATCACATGATAGCATGTTATACCTTCCCTCATCCCCTCCCTTAAGTCATCACTCAATCACCAGTGTCCATCTCCTGTTGTCAGGAAGGCTGCAACTGGGGTGGGTGGTCTTCAAGTTAGAAGATTTGGATTTGAACCACTGTGTGACCTTATACAAGGCTTTTTCCTTCTCTGTGCCTCAGTTTCCTCCTCTGTAACATGAGAACTGTGGTTGAGATGATATCTCTCAGAGCAATCTCACCTCCAAATCCCTCTGTGACTTCAGTGGGTTGGATCCCCAGGGTCTTGGGATTTCCAGCCTGTTTGGGATGGTTGACTCCAGGCACATCCTTTCCCCTTGCTGGGCCTCATTTTCTCCATCTTTAAAGTGAGAGGGTTGGACTGAATGATCTCCAAGGTCTTCTATAGCTGCTCTAATTCTGGGCACCTTGACTTGCCACTTCAGAAAGGTTGCCAACCCTCGGTCCCTGCCTGCAAAGAATCCATGACCTCAAGTCTCTGAAGGCTTGACCCAAGCCAGCAGTTTGAGAATTCATTGCAAAAGAGCAAAGTTGAAAAGTGTTTGCCTGCTGGCTCCAGTTTTGAAGAACTGTGTGTGTGTGCGTGTGTGTGTGTGGAGGATTGTGAATTAAATACTGTGGTGTGTCTAACATCAGGTATTTGACTAACAAGCACATGAGTTTCACTGTTCAAGTATCTGATGCCACCTCCATATATTGCCAACATTTTGACTGACAGCTTCTCTCAGAGAAAATTGTACCATCTATACGTGTCACAGTCCTCATTTAATTGCTCTGTAATTTTTCCCCACAGTTAGAAGTTCACATTATGCACACCTGTGCAGAGCCATTTCTTGCCCTCCTGTGTCCTAGCCCCAGCCAGCTAGGGTTGCTATTAGCCCTCTCTCCAAATGGTGCCACTTTCCTGCTGAGCTTTAAGGAGCTCTGGGGAGTCTTGGGTTCTTAGCTGGATAAGATTTTAGAGGGGCAGGGGCCCAGTGTGGCAGAGCAGATAAGGCACTGGACTTAGAGTCAGCACGGGCCCAGGTGAAAATACTGCCCTATACTTTTATTGGCCATGTGACCCTGGACAAGTAACTTAAAAGCCTCAATTTTGCCATCTGTAAAATAGAAATAATCAGTGCTCTCTTCACAGTGTTGTAAAGATTAAATAGGATAATGAACTTTTAAAAATACCATATAAATGTGAGCTAATTGTTATTAATTTATTTAACAAGGTCAAAGGATGAGGTCGTTGTTTGGGACTTGGATTAATTATATCTCTCTTTGAAAGGTGTAGACCAGGGATGGGGAGCCTGCAGCCTCGAGGCCACATGTGGCCTTCTAGGTCCTCAGGTGTGGCCTTTTGACTGAGTCCAAGTTTTACAGAACAAATCCTTTTATTGAGGGGATTTGTTCTGTGAAGTTTGGATTCAGTCAAAGGGCTAAACTTTAGGGCCACATGTGGCCTCGAGGCTGCAGGCTCCCTACCCCTAGCTGGAGGATTATATAGACCCTGAGAAGGCTGGGGCAGGGAGTCACCAAAGAACTAGGAGTTATCTCACTAACTACCCCAATTTCATTTCTCTCATAGAGAGAATTGTGTGGGGGGGTCCTAACTATAGAGGGGTGGTGCTATGTGTCTGGAGGACTATATGGCTCTCTGAGAGGTGGAGAGAAGATGGGCCTTATAAAAGAGGAAAGAGGGATAACTTATATGGTGAGAGCGTGAGTTCCTGGGGCCCTGCGATGTAGGCTGGGCTGACTTTCCTTGGGACATGTTGAAACTCTCCTTGGGATGTGATTGGTTGAACCAATTATCATGATCTCACTGAATCTTTGTTGAATGTCCTTTTTTCCCAATCACAGAATCCTGAAATTCCACTTTGATGTCTCTTTCTTCTGGGTTTCCCATGTCTCTTTCTAGAGGCCATAGCCCGGCCCTTCACTCTCCAAGGGTCACACTAATGAAGCCACCAACCTTTGGTAACTGAGCTTTTACATCCACTTGCAGATGTTTCCTCTGTTGTTGGCCAATACCACTGCATTGGCCGCTGCTATCCCCTCTGGTGGACTCTGCTGCCCACTCTGGATGCTGATGAGATCTCTGATGGCTCTGATGGATCTCTGGAACTCACAATATTGCTGCCTGGGTGGTTCCATCTTTGGATACTTGTTTACCTAAGATTAGGGAGAAACAAAGGTACTGAGTGCTCATGGAGGGCAGATGGGGGTGCAGCTTTCTGGCTACTCACTCATCCGGTAGCTCATAGGAGTTCTTGCCTCACTCACCTCCTGAGCCACCAGTTCTTCTGACTTACTCATTAATCAGAAGACTTTTTGTCATCACATAGTACCACTTCCCTCAGTCACACATGGCAGGAAAGAGGGCTCTTCTCCCCAACTTTCCATGCAGTTGTTTGGTGAAATTTCTACACTTATTCTAAGGGCTGGTACTAGGCAGGACAATAAATTCTCATGGTCTAAGGACTAGCACCAGGAGAAGGACTATCTATACGTTCTCTGAGGACCAGAAGAAGGAAGGACATTCGTGTATTCTGGAAGGATAGGGACCAGACATAGAGATATCTATTCATGTTTTGAGAATTGGGTCTTTATTGATCAGTCTCCCCATTAAAGAAGAAATGAAGCCCCTTTCTCTGTGCTCTTTGGAAGATGGAAAGAAAGCTGGTCCCCACGGTAACAGCCCCCTAATGGCACGCCCAGTCCCAGCAGGTGCAGGTGGCTCTCAGCATCCTTATTATCCCACAGATATTCTTTTTTCTTGTCTCTATATAAAAATGAAGGCAAACAGATGGGTTTCCCCCCTCCTATTAAAAGAAAAGCACTACAATTGGGGAGCATTTAGTGTTTTCTTGGATTCTAACCATAGCAGCTAGGCTCTCAGTCCAGTCCTTGTGGTGGGGGGTAGTTTGGGAATCATCCATGCCTTCTGCCCCCTGCTTTGCTTCTGAGTGGAGGAGGGAAACCGAGGTGTTCCTTCCCTCACAGAAAGAGTCAGTCCCCAGTCGTTAGGCCTCATGACCCAGTGGTCAGTTTCCCATATTCCATTTCTCCTTTTGCCCCCCTCCCCAATTAGAGCTCATGTGTGCCAATGATTAGGCAAACACCTGGATGGGTGGAGGGCCATTCCCTTGCTTGGGGCTGAGGAAGTAGAATCAGCTTTGGGGAGAGCATTAAAAAGCCAGGCCAGATTGGAACCGGGGTGTTTGCAGAGTGCCAAAACCAGATGCACTAGGATGAGAGGGAAGATTGCTTGTGGGGACTGGGAAGACAGGAAGTCACAATGCAAATAGTGTCAAGGAGCCACCCTTCTGACGTCATGTGATTTTCCAAAGCTTTGATTTTTATTTCGAATGCCTGTGTTCTTCACCCTGCTTGACACTGCTATGCGTCTATAGTCATTGGCAGGGCCTGCTAAGTCACATTCTGTATTGGGCCATGACCCTAGAGGATCATCTCATCAAATCCCCTCATTTTACAGAGGAAAAGACTGAGACAAAGAGAGAGGAAATGACTTGCATAAGGCCACACACAAAAGGGTGGGTTTAGAGTTGGACCATGACTTTGGAGGCCATCTACTCAAATCCCCTCTTTCTATAGATGAAGAGCTGAGGCCAATGAGGTTAATTTGGCTCAGCGTCACACTGCTAGTAAATGGCTGTGGTGGAATTTGAACCCAGGTCTAGCTGACTGCAGGTCCAACACTCTTTCCACTCTTTCATGTTGCTTCTCTAGAATGCTTGTATATCCCAGAGCGCCACCTTTCCCTTCCAGAGCCCATCCAGGACATTTTGCCTTCAGCTCCAAGGTTCTCACAGCTAATACTCCTTACTCAGCTTCCTTGGTACCTTACATCCCGTTGGGACCCTGAACATCTGGCACCTTCTTGGCCCTTGTTTACTCTGCTTGATGTCTACTTCTGGCTCTGTGGAGCCTTCTCTCTCATCTCAATACTCAATGGAACCACAGAACCACAGAATTCTAGATTAGTAACTTGTTTTGGAGAAAGAAAATGGCAGTCAGGGCAGAATGGGCTTGGCCTTCGTTCACTGACTTTACCTTCCAGCACCTTATCTATTAGACTGAGATTTCTAGGAGAGCAGGAACCCTGTCTAATAGAATCAGAGTATCAGCATTATAAGGGACCTCTGAAGATCTGGCTTCTAATCCCACCTACTCATGTTCACTCCCCGTGTGGCCTTGGGCAAGTTATTTAACCTTCTTGGGCCTCAGTTTTCCCCTTTGTAAAATGAAGGGGTTAAACTAGATGGCCTTTGAGGTCCCCTCTAGCTCAGATAGGATTTTCATCTAGATCTCCTAGTCCACCCATTTTCTGAGTATAAATACCCTCTGCGGTAGTGTTTCCCAACAAGTGGACTGCAGATGGAATTCTGAACCACTGCAAGAGATATGTAACCTGTCATGGTTTTTCAATCAAGTATATTAATAGAACAACCAATATCAAATGGAGGTCCCCAAAAGTGCTTTGAAGCATTTTTTCATGGCTTTTAATAATAGCTTGGATTTCTTCTTTGGGAACTGCCTATTCATATCTTCTAATCATTTATCAATCAGGGAATAGCTCTTATTTTTGCCGATCTTGTATGATTTTAAAATATACACAGAAGACACTTTGTTGGAACAGAGCTTTTAAAGGCTGCATTTTGCTGTACCAAATCAAGTGCTTTTTATAGTTAATAAAATATAAGGAGAGTGGGATCACATATTTTCGGCACCAGTCAACTGTGTAACTTCAATATGTGGCCTGCTGAAGAATGTAATTTTCTAAACCCTGCCAATTCCCTTCCTGGGGATGCTGTCAATACATGTGTAGATAACTCCTGTAAAAAAATTCCTAGACATGGGAAAGAATGGCTGGGAAGTTTCTCACATTTCTTGGATCACATTTTTGGGTAGTGATTATCTCTGCTTTTTTCCCCAAGAATTTCGTATCCTGCCCTATTTCAGATAGACCATAATGCCCATAAACTGCCACTACCAGTATAAACCTCTTCTGTGTATACTTTGTCTAGTCCAGGGGTGAGGAATCTTTTGGGTTTTGTTCTGTGAAGTTTGGATTTAGTCAAAGGGCTGCACTTGAGGACCTAGAGGGCCTCAAGTGGCCTCAAAGCTGCAGGTTGCCTACCCCTGCTCTAGTCCAACTGCTTGCCCTGTCTTAATTTTTTTTTTAAGTGAAAAATCTATTTTCTTATGAAATACATTAAGGACTAGGTTGTTAGGATATAAATGTGGTGGCTCCATTGTTACTGATGGGAAAAAAAGTTTGTTATGGACATTTTGTCTGATCTTTTCCATTTTTTTGCTTGTTTGCTATCCTCCTCACAGTTTCATTCTTAAACGCCCTTGGGATGATCTGGTTTTCTTATTGTTTTATGAGATACTTCTTGTAATTTTACACCATCTTCCTCTATAATATTTTACAAATGAGCTTTTGTTCTAAACTGCTACTGCCCTTAGGTGTCTCTAGCATTTCAAACAAGAAGAGGCAAAAAAGAGTGGGAGTCAGAATAAGTTATTATTTGGGAGAAGTGTGTTTATTGATCTTATAAAAATGTGTGGAGATTGGGGGGCGGAATACATGTTGGAAGACAGTATATTTAAAAAATTTTCCACACCACTGCTTGTTAGCATTAGTGTGGCTAAAGTACAGCTGACTTGCTCTTCATTTATTCCAAGAAGCAGCTCTGGGGACCCAATCCAACACAGCTAGAGACATTCTTGTGCAGGAGCTCTTGCTAGTTTGCTGGGAGCTAAGTGCCTTAGTCCCTTCTTCTTAATTTAAGAACCATAGCATCCTAGTACTAGAAGAAACCTTACCTTTTTTTTTTTAACAAATAAGAAAGGGGAGACCTGGGCCATAAAGAAGCAATATGAATTCATAAAGAACAGGTTAAAGGATGAGGTCACTAACCTCATTTCCATTTTTGACAGTGTTATTAGATTGGCAAATCAGGGGAATGCTGTGGCTATAGTTTGCCTGGATTTTATGCTACTTTTGTAGACAAGATGGGGAGGTATGGGCTAGATAAAGTATAATTAAGTGAATTTGGGACTGCATGAACGTCTGGACTCAAAGAACAATTACTAATGATTTGACATCAACTTGGAAGGAGGTCTTTAGTGGAGCACCCTAGGGATTTGTGCTGGTCAACATTTTTGTCATGGACTTATATAAAAACTTAGATGGAATGCTTATCAGATTTAAAGATGACACTAAGCTGGGAGGGATAGCCCTGGGTGATAGAACCAGGATCCCCAAAGATCTTGAGGGAATAGAATATTGGTGGTACACACCTGTAATCCCCTGCTATAAGGGATGCTGAGGCTGGTGGGTCGCCTGAGTTTGGGAGTTTTATGCTGCAGTGGGGCTTAAGCCAATCTGGTGAAGTCACTAAGGCTGGCACCAGTATGGTGAGCCATGGGCCACTAGGTTGCCTAAGGAGGAGTGAACCAGCCAAGATTGCAAACAAAACAGGTTAAAGCTTTTTTTGCTGATTAGTAGTGGAATTGTGCCTGTGAGTAACCACCATAATCCAGCCTGAGCAAGATAGGGAAAGCTAGTCTCAAAATGAAAATCTAATAAGAAAATTTAATAGAAATAAGTGTAAAGTCTTATACTTGGATTCAGAAGCTCAACTTCACAAGTATAAAATGGAACAGGCACAGGTTCATGTGAAAAAGAAATGGGGATTTTATTGGATGGCAAAGTTACTATGAGTCAGTGGTGTGATATGCCAGCCAGGAAAGTTGATGTAAGCATTAAAAGAAGCATAGCGTTCAGGATTAGGGACATCATAGTCCTGCTGTGCTTTGCCCTGGTCAGACTACATATAGAGAATTGTGTTCACTTCCAAGCACCACAATTTTGGAAGGAAAATGATGAGCTAGTGTCCAGGGGAGGGCAAACAGGTTGGTGAAGGGCCTAAAGATCGTGCCATGTGATGGTGGGTTGAAGGAAATGGGGATGATCTTAGTGAAGAGACTGGGGTAAAGTATCTAAAGCATGATCATGTGAAAGATGGATCAGACTCATTCATTGGCATGAAAGGGTCAAACTAAGAAAAATGCATGCCGGAAAAAAAAACACGATGGTGGGTTCTCCTTTGCTGTAGTTCCTTATGTAAATACTAGATGACCACTTGCTATGCACATTTTAAAAGGGCTTCTTTTTTAGATATGATCTGTACTAGATGCCCTCTCAAGTATTTTCCAAAACTGTAATTCCATCATATTGGTTTTCTAGCATCTTATGGGCCCCTCATTTTGGTAATTGATCTTCATTACTTAAACTTCCTTAGGAAATGGTGATAGTTTGGGTCAACGTCTATTCTTTTATCCATTTCTCACTTTTTCAGGTATCAATACATTGTTTAAGAAGGTTGGGTCAGAGCTGTTTTAATTACATAGCATATTATCTCAATTTTATTATTTCTTCTCATTTGGCATTTATTTATTTATTTGCTTATTTATTTATTTGTTTATATTGTTTCTCTAAAAGGTTGAAGTCTGATCTATACATAAACAGTGGATTTGGAAATGACTCTCACATTGGTAACCATTTGCTTTCTTCTGTTAAGATATGATCAACTTCATTTTTTATGATGTCATTTTGTGCTCGTCATATCCAGTGTTTCTCAACTGTCTTCTTAAAGAAATATTTGTGAAATATAGGTGTCAGGTTTCTGTGTATGCCTGTTTTGTCTCTGACTCCAAAACCACATTTCCAACTTTTTTTTCCTTCTGCTCTGCCTCCTTTTGCATTAGACTCATTAAGCTTTAAAGTCTATGTTGAATTTAATTGGGAGAGTCTTTTCAAATTCTTCATTTAATTTCTCTCTTTCCTCCTCTTCTACAACAGATGCTGGTGCGTAAACTGCAATTATCTTCATGGGGATCTTTTTACAGATGCTCCACATGAGATCCAAAATACCAGATACCCAGGTAATCCAGGAAATAATGTTTCAACAAGAAACATGCCTTTTGACATGTGACAAAATCAACTCTGCCAACTCCTTTCTTTGCCTCTCCCAGGAGAACCTGTGAGCCAGGCTCCCTTTGAGCTGTAGCTTCCTTTTGTCTTCTGGTTTGATTTATACTGAGAAGCTCAATATTATGCCTCCTACAGTTCTTTCAGTATGAGCACGTTTAATCATTGGTTACTGGACAAGAATCTTACACATAGAATACCAAGCATGAAGTCAGTGTTTATAGATGGTTTCAAATCTATGAATCTTACCTCGATTTTCTGCCACTCCTCCACCATCATTGCAGAAGAGGCAGGGAGCTGGTCCCAAGGACTTCTTTTTCTTTGTTTCATGGCTAGCCACGGCCAAAGGATTCATTGCCCAGCAACCAGCCTCCTGGTGGTGTTCAGTGCCTCCATACAGGTATCCCTTCCCCATCATGACTTTCTCCATCATAGTTTCAATATATTGTGAGCCAGCGTAAGAAATTCAATGGAAATTTTGGGAGAGTTGTGCAGAAGCTGCAGAGGACACAGAAAAAAATTAGGAACTCAGAAATGCATAAAATATATGTATAGTATTTATAATATCAACATATTTTGTCTTTTAATACCAGAATAATTCAGACTTCTTCTCTGGTACAAAGGGAGGGCCAAAAAATTTGATGCAGATTTTCCAGATCAAGGGGGCATTCCACCCCTAACCTTGACGATGTGGAAGGGATAACTGTCCTTAGCTAGATGAAGCCTTAGAAAGCAGGCACATTCTATTGTGGGGCTGTACTTGTCCTCTTCTTAGCATGATAGGACCCAACAGAGCTTGAATTGCACCCCTTTTGAAGTTCCCAGGGGCATTTCCATATCATAATGAGGCATCAGAGTGGGACTTTATAGTCCAGGGGTTCTTACCCTTGTTGGTGTCCTGGACAATGTCAGCTGAAACCCACAGAGCCCTTCTCAGAACAATGTTTTTAAATTCACAAAATAAAATACATAGGATTACAAAGGAAACCAATTATACTGAAATACAGTCCTCAAAGTATTTAAAAAACCCAAGTTCCCAATATAGTTTTAAAACCCTTCCCTCTTTTTTTCTTCCTTTCTTATCGTCAGCTTTCCCGGTCAGTCTTAGCTCATTTTATGCTCTGACACTACTGTTGAAATTCTTATAGGACTCTGCTCTGTTTGTATATTCGTCCTGTGGTACCTACTCTTGCTTCCATCTTCTAGATGTGTCTTTTAAAAACCTAAAATGGTTGATAAATTTCCTATGCATCCACATTAGTCTCTTTAGACAAATCCTCTTTTTTTCCATAGAGCACTCAACTTGGAATCAGGAAGACCTGAGTTCAAATCCCCCCTCAGATACTTATTAGCCACATGACCTTGGGCATGTCACTTAACCTCTCTCTGCCTCAGTTTCCTCATCTGTAAAGTGAGGACAGCACCAGCTTTGTGAAGTTGTCATGAGGATCAGATGAGATAATTTATGGAAAGTACTTTGGAAACCTTAAAATGCTATATAAAGACTAGCTGTTATTATGATTACTCCTTATCAAAATTGTTTTTCTTTATAGCCTCCAAATTTCATTCTCAAGAGCTTCCTATCCCTCCCTGATGACATCCCCAGTAGAATTTCAGGCCATGGGAGCCTATATATCCTTTCTCTGAACTCATTGAAATCTCATTTCCAAAAGTCTATCATACAGTCATGGGCGGCTATGTGGCACAGTGAATGGAGTGCTGGGTCTGGAGTCAGGAAGATCTGAGTTCAAATCTGGCCTCACATACTTACTAGCTGTGTAACTGTAGGCAAGTCAGTTAACTTCATTTGCCTCAATTTCCTCATCTGCAAAATGAGCTGGCAAAGAAAATGGCAAAGTATCTTTGCCAAGGAAACCCCAAACGGGGTCACAGAGATTCAGACATGACCGAAACGACTGAATGACAGCAACAAAAGCATATAATCAGAAGATGCCTGTCTTCTTTTCCCTCTGTCTCAAAATGTAAGATGTAGTAGTCACTCCCCCCAGAGATTCCCATGATTTCAACCTCAGTAACCAGTCCTTCCTTGTTGGTCAGAATCAGATCCAGGGGGAGGGAGGGAGGAGGGAGGGAGAGAGAGAGAGAGAGAGAGAGAGAGAGAGAGAGAGAGAGAGAGAGAGAGAGAGAGAGAGAGAGAGAGAGACAGAGACAGAGACAGAGACAGATAATGGAAGTCTTCCATCCCTGCTAGACCACCCTTCTGTGCTAGGCTTCTGGTCTGAGCTCTTCATCTATTTCCTCTTTCTGTTCAGGTGCTCTACAGCAAGGATATTACACTCAAATAAAAGCAGATCCCTGCAGGCCACATGTTGATTGGAAAATCACAAATCAATATTATCCATGTTGTATTCTATTTTTATTTATTTTGTTAAACATTTCCCAATGACCTTTTAATCTGGGTTAGGGCCTCACTTGGGAGTTTGCTGGGCCATGAATTTGACACTTCTGCTCTACAGTATGTTTCAGTGTCTGTTTCTGCCTCTATTAGTCATCACCCACATGTCCACAGCATGGCACAGAAGACTTGGGTTCAAATCCCACCTCAGACACCAGCCGTGTAACTTTGGGCAAGTCACCTCATTTCTCTGGCTCTCTATAAAATGAAGGATTTGGACTCTGTGGCCTACAAGGTCCCTTTCAGCTCTAAATCTATAATCTATGATCCTAAGCTTCCCTTTCCTCTCCCTCTTCTGTTTTTACCTTTCTATCCATTTTGAATAAGGGATCTTTTTCTAGAACTATATGGTAGTCATGGGCCCCATCCAGATCCACACCGTCAGGTTTGCTTTCTCACAAAAATGAGCTTCGCCCATGATGGCTCCCATTAGGGTGGGCTCAATTTTAAGGAATCTTTACTTCTGCTATATGAAAATCCAAATTTAGAATCCCTGGATCCATATTTAAAACAGACTAATAAAAGAGGAAAGCTGGAAAGATTCCAATTCAGCTTAGAATATTGGAAAATTTAGACCCAAATAAGAGAAATGACTTGCTTAAGGCCATATAGCTAGACATGCATTAGGAAGATGGGAGACCTTTCCATTGTTGTCAGGTCAGTCAGTCCATCTACAAATCATTTATTAAGTGCCAGGCACTATGCCAAGCATTGAGGATAAAAGGAAGGCAAAATGTAATCCCTGCTGTCCGGAAGCTTGCAGTCTAATGGGGGAGATATCAACAACTGTGTACAAATAAGATATACACATGTAGAATTGACACATATGTTATATGTATGTGTATGTATGTATATATAAAAATTGGAGAAAATTAGTAGAGGAAAGCACTAAATAGCATTTAAGAGGGGCTGGAAACACTTCCTGTGGAATTAGGACTTGAGCTGAGACAGAGTTAGCCAGGGAAGTTAGGAGGGTGAGATGAAGAGGGAGAACATTCTAGGTGTGGGGCACAGCCAGTGCAAAGGCCTAGAGTCAGTAGTCTAGATGAGAGTCACCAATAGCTACTCAGTGCCCGATCAGCATAGAGTAACCAACACTCTTCTTTCCCTTTGAGAAGAGCCTCCTTTCTGTTGCTTCCCATCTCTCCTATGTCACATTCTTCTATCTTCCAACTCCCTGGCCACATCAGAATCCCTTCTTTCAATTCTGAGCCTTGATTTTCTTTGTTTTTATACTGAAGGACTTCTATGTTTTTAAAGGAACTCTTTTTTTCTCTCTTTCTTTGATACTATGGTTTTTGTGGGTTTTTTTTTTTTTTGTATTTTGCTAGGCAATGGGGTTAAGTGACTTGCCCAGGGTCACAAAGCTAGTGAGTGTTAAGTGTCTGAGGCCAGATTTGAACTCAGGTCCTCTTGATTCCAGGGCCGGTGCCCTATCTACTTCGCCACCTAGCTACCCTTTTCTGTGATACTATGGAGAAAGGATAGCTATTTGTTGAGATCCTTTACCTTTTCTTTTAGGAGGGAAACAAGTTTGAATTTTGAACATACGTAACTTAGATTCTAGCCATGCTCTGCCATTAACTAGCTCTGTGACTTTGAACACGTCACTGCCTCTCTCTGGGCTTCAGTTTCTTCTTTTGTAAAATTATTTAATTTCGCTAGGTAAGCTCCCTCCTAGCTCCGACATTTTCTGTTCTAAGATCCCTTCCAGCTCTGATAATCTCTTTTCTCAGGTCCCTCCAAACACTGACATTCTCTGGTCCATGTTCTAAGGTCCCACCAAGGAGACATTCTCTGTTCCATATTCTAACATCCTTCCTAGCTCTGCCATTTTCTGATCCATGTCCTAAGGTCCCCTCCCAGCTCTGTCATTCTCTGTTCTAACATCCCTTCCAGCTCTGCCATTTTCTGATCCATGTCCTAACATCTCTCCTAGCTCTGACATTCTATGGTTCTCCATACCCATGGGGAGGAATTTGATGGCAGATTTTTTAGGGGTCGGAGGAGAATATGGGGGAAGAAAATTGTGTGCTTTTCCTTCCCAAGACACTGTGTGATTTCTAATTAGATAATGGTGGTTGCCTCCTGAGGGGACTGTCAGTTTGCAAATGATTCTCACCAGATTATGGTGGGATCGATACCAGCTAAATAATTAAAATCCGATACTCCTCTGTCTCTTGCAATCACCCTGTGGAGAATGATGTATGACAGACAGAATGGAATTTGTCAGACACCATGGCTACATGCATAGATCACGGGGGGATATTTTTAGAATTATGTATTTGATTTCCTGATGAGCCTTCCAATGGGCCTTTCACTTTGGCTGTCCCTTCCAAGCACAGGGATTACTGAAGGTGAGTATACAGTGAGCCTGGCTTTGTGGGCAGGGTGGCATGGTTGCTGCTGAAATTCATGGTGGAGAGTTGGTCTTTATCTTAAGTCATAATAGAATCAAGCCATTTTTCACCCTACAATATTCTTCCAAGGATTACCTTCATGCTTCTACTGAGTTTGATTCTGAACTTCAACCTAGGGTTGTTTCAGAGGGACTGTCAGAACTAGGGATGCTTGTGGAGGGGGAGGGGGTGATTGCCAGTTGAGAAATCACTGCATTCTCTCTTCCTCTGACATGCTGTGTTATCTTAGGCAGTGTCCCAGCTGCTCTGTGCTCCCCACCTCTGGTTACAGACTCAGGATCTCCAATGAGTGCTAGTTAGAGGGTCGATCTGTAGCCGGTGTCAAGGCAGTCAAGGGCTGAGGTCAAAGGTCAGTCAGGGGTCAAGGTCAGTGATTAGTCATGAGCGAAGGTAGAGCTCAGCCTTTCCCATGGATGGAAATATTTGGTTAGCTTGCCAGGTTATTTTGGATTTAGTCATTTGGGTCTTGAGACGCACTGGATGTCTTTTTTGTGTCCTTTGGGTACTTCACCAGCTGGCCTCTGGCCCTCCTCTCCTTTCCAGTCAGATCTCCCACTACAAGTTTTGCCCATTCCCCTTGTACTTCCTCATCCTACATTACTGGGGCTGGCAGGGACCTCTGAGACCATCTGGAAAATGGGCCTGCAGACAGGAAGTGGCCAAGGTTCATGGGACCCTAGATCTTGAGCTAGCTGGTTTCTCTAGTCCAACTCTTTCATTTGAGAGAGGAGGAATCTTAGACCTAGAGGGCTTAAATGGACTTGTAGCCAATAGCGGGATGCCTATTCCACCTCAGTGCTTTACGACCAATTTCAATTCATTTAAACGCTAAAGAAAGAGATACCTCCAAGTTTCTAACTTGAGGTCTCAGAGTCAGAAGACCTTGGTTTAATTCCCCCTCCTGCCATGTACTGACTGTGTGACCATGTAACTTTAAGTGATTTCACCACCCTGAGCCTCAATTTCTAATCTGTAAAATGGCCTTCATAGTTCTTGCCATGCCATGGGATCACTGGGAAAGCACTTCATGAATCTGAAGGTACTATAGCTAGTATTATTATTCTCAAGGCAACTGAGATCTCTCCACTCTTCTTGTGAACGTGATGGAAAGATGTAGCCAAGGCAAGAGTGCAGTTCGCTGCTTTTAGTCCTGATTGGATGACTGGACCCAAACAGTAGTTGTTATTGCTGCTCAGCGTGATGAATTGGATAAAAGAACAGATGTCATGCTTTTCTTATTCATATCTTCCTATTAGTGAATACCCCCTTGGGGCCTCCATTTCGGGGAGGGGCCCAGGCTGGCCAATTTCCCCTCCTTGCTTCCCCTCTCCCCTTTCTAGCTCCCTTTTATGAGTTGCCTTCCCCCATTTGGCTGCTCTGGAAACACACTTCTCCAGGCCTGTACTCTACTACTAGCCTATATTCTGAGCACGTTCTTCTAAACAACCTTGGAAAGTAGGGTCTTGCACGATTTCCTGTTTTACAGATGGAGAGAGTGAGACTCAGAAAAAGGAAGTGACTTGCTCAGGGTCACATAGCTAGTAAGTACCAGCAGCAGGATTTGAAGCCAGGTCTCCTCAATTCCTAGTCCAAAACTGTCCACTATACTGCACTGCCTAAAAGGATATAATTCCAATAAAAAACAGGATGTACAAAAGCAAAGCAACGTCTGCCCTCGAGGATCTCAGATCTTAATAGAGGAAGATAGATAGGGGAATGGTGTCCAGGGAAGAGTGTTTTGGACAGGGAAGTCACAGGGGATCGTGATTGGAGTCATTGGGCTAATTATGGATTATGGTTCCTAGAGCTGAAGTTGGAAATGGGAGAAGAAAAGGTACAGACCCAGAGATGGAGTAGAGCAGATCCTTATGTTCTGGATGTGGATAATAGATCTAGAAGGGATCTCAGAAACCAGTTAGTCTAACCCCGTCATTTAACAGATGTGGGAGTTATAGCCCCAGAAGATTAAATGACTTGATCAAGGTTGCCCAGGTATTAAGTATCAGAGGTAGGATTCGAATCCAGGTCATCTGACTCCAGAACCAGGGCTCTTTCCCACTGTACCAAGTTCTTTACAAACATTTTCTCATTTGGGCCTAACAACAAGCCTCTGAGTTAGATAATCTGAGAATAATTATGTCCATTTTACAGATGAAGAAACTGAGCCTCAGATGGGTTGAAGGGATTGGCCCAAGATCACATAGCTATAAAATCATAGGCTCATTCAACACAAATACACACACACACACACACACACATATAAGTAAAATCATTTTGTGCATACTTCTATTCATCATTCTTTCTCTGAATGCAAGTAATTTCTTCCTTTGTGTGTCCTTTGTAGTTAATTTGGGTATTTATAATAGTCAAAATGACTTATTCACTCAAAGTTCTTCTTAAAACAGTATTGCTGTTACTGTATACAATGTTCCCTGGGTTCTGCTCATTTCACTCTTCATCATTTTGTGCAAGTCTGTCCATGTTTTTTCTAAGATCATTGAGCCATCTCTAGGCTGGGGGCGGGGAGGAAGGGAAAAAAGGAAAAAAGAGAAATTTACATGATAATCTTTTTATATATTTAAAAGGAATAGCAAGTTGTGCATAATAGATTTGCAGTTTCATGTGTAATCATCTTTTTTTTTATTATACTATGTTATGGAAATGCTTGTTTTATTCCATAAATTAAAAAATAAAAATGAATCCATTTTTAAAAATCATAGGATCATATATCTAGAACTGAAAGACACCTCAGAGGCCATAGAGTCCAATCCCCTCATTTTACGATGAGGAAACTGAGGCCCAGGAAAGGTAAGGGCCTTACCCAAGGCCACACAGTATCAGCTACGACTAGAAAAATAGGCTCATGCCAGGTTGTAGAGATCCTTGACTTTTAGGCACAGAAGTTTAAGACCACAATAGGGAGCCTTTGAAGACTGTTGAGCAGGAGAGAAGCATGACCAGATATGAAGTAACCTGAAAGGTCCCCTCCCCCAACAAGGTGTACCCCTTACCTCTACCTCATAGAATCCCTATCTTCTAGATGCAGCTCAGACATGCTTTGTGATCCCACCAGCTGCTAGGGCCTTGCCTCACTAAGTACTTTTTCTTGAACTATTTTGCTTTTATTCTCTATATATTTATTTTGTATATACATATATGTATAGCCTTTCTGTCTCCCCCATTAGAAGGTAAGTTCCTCACAAATTAGGGATTCATCATCTTTGTGGCTCCCAAACCTATCACCTGTGCCTGGCATATAGTAGGTGCTTAATAAATACTTGTAGTTTGATTGGAAAGATTATGGGAGTGTCATAGGTGTGTTTAGGTGCGCTAATCTGCCACTCTTAATTTTTCTGAAAGGGACAGATGGTATAGCCTCTTTGGGACTATTAGGAGGTGCTAACAGATTGTAGACACAGGAAGCTGGGAGAATGAAGGCAGGACTGAGTGTGTGGGCTTGGGGCTGGGCTTTCCTTGGTGGTGAAGGCAAAGTTGCCTAGCTGGGGCCGGGGGAAGCATGAACATTGACAGATCTCAGAGATCAGGGCAGGCCCGTGTGACCAGGCAGGGCCAGAAAGATGGGGCAGGCATCAAGAGAAGGCATAGGAGCTGGGGCTTAGAAAATCGCATTGAGAGCTGGGTGGGCTCTTAGGCTACTGGGGGCAGCTGGCAGAGGAGGAAGTAGGCCCAGAGAGGGGAAGTTCTTTGTCCAATGTCACACAACTAGAAAATGTCGTAGTATCATAGTATAAAGGGCATTGAAATATAGTCAGAAGACCTGGGTTTGAGGCCTATCTTAGGCACTTTACTAATTGTGTAACCTTGGACAAGTCTTTCCTCCTCTGGGACCTCAGTTTCCTTCTGTGTAAAATGGGAGTAGGGTAAACGTCAAATGAGATCATATATGTAAAGCACTTAGCTAACCTTAGTAAATGTTAGTTCTTATCTCTAAGGGCCTTTCCAGTTCTGATCTTCTCTGATCCTAGTAATCGTTCACTATCTCTCCCTGGACTTGAGTGGTACCAGTGAGAATGGAGAAGAGAGAAGAGATTTGGGCTGTATTGTGTAGGGAGGACTCTATGCCTAATCAGCCTCTCCTCTGCTGCCCCTCCTTCCTGCTTTGCCTTCAAATCCTATCATCTGAAAGGCCCAAGATACTTTGGGGGTTGAGGGCCCCCCCATGGTACATTTTTACAGCTCTTGTTAAATTCCTGAAAATCAGCCTGTGAGGAGAAGGTTGGGTGACCTTGAGAGAGAAGCCAGCCTCTTTGATATTGCCTGGAGGGCCAAAAGGTGATCTCCTAAATGGTATATAAAATTTTGAAAGAAATGGAACAAATGGTTGCCAATAAGCCTTGCCGGAGAGTAACTACCTCAGCCGAGCAAGGTTATGGGCTGTCCTGGGAGAAAGCAGCCCTGAATTCAGCTGGGATTTTGTTTACTATTGGGGAGGGAGGGCATGGTGAGCCTGGCTTGGCGGACAATGAAGCTGCTATAAAAGTGCTTTTCATCTGGAAACTCTTATAGAACTGGAGCCTAACTGGCCCTGTGAATGAAGAGTTAAGAGGAAGAGGTAATGATGACTTTGTCCTTTCCTAGTTTGTAAAGATTCTGGCTGGTTGGCCTTGTAGTTCTCTGTCCTTTCCAAGCAGGACATAATGTCTGCACAAAACTCCTATCATATCCAGTTTTAATAGGCTTGCTGGAAAATCTTGTGGCACAGGGTTTGGGGGCAGGCAGGGGGCACTGAGCTGCCATGGCTCATGGACTTGCTCTTGTTGGCGAATCCTTGGGCTGCTGCCTTTGTGAAAGGCTCAGGGGTTGGGCTAAGATGATGCCCCTTGGTTTATATGTTTATTTCTTGTTTGTTTTTACAGACAGTTTATTGCATCTGTAATTTAAGAAAATAACCACCGATGGCACAGAGGAGAATGCATACGGTTCCATAGACATGGGAATACCTCAGATGACAGGAGCGTGGAAAGGGGCCACTCCACCGTCCCCAGGTGTCTCCCCATATCTGTAGCAAGATGTGGTGGATTTAGGAGTGAGAGAGGTCCTGAGCTCAAATTTTTTTAATAATAAATTTATTTATTTATTTTTAATTTTCAACATGCCTATAAGATTTTGAGTTTCAAATTTTCTCCCCATCTCTCCCCTCCCCCCACTCCAAGATGGCATGTATATTGATATAGGCCCAACATCCATATTAAACCTATTTTCATATTAGTTGTGTTCTAAAGAAGAATTAAAACCAGTTGGAGAAACCATGAGAAAGAAGAAACAAAAAAAAAAGAGAGCAAATAATATGCTTTGATCTGCATTCAGACTCCATAATTCTTTTTCTGGATGTGGACAGCTGGGCTCAAAATTTTTTTCTTTTTCTTTTTTTTTTTTAAGGCAATTGGGTTTAAGTGACTTGCCCAGGGTCACACAGCTAGTATGTGTCAAGTGTTTGGTCTGAGGCCAGATTTGAACTCAGGTCCTCCTGACTTCAGGGCCGGTACTCTATCCACTGTGCCACCTAGCTGCCCCTGGGCTCAAATTTTGATGGCACTTTCTACCTATGTGACCATGGACACATAGGCCTCACCTATAAAATGAGGAGGAGGTAGAAATAGTTACTCTCTAAGGTTTCTCCCAGCTCTGAATCTATGGTCCTGTTGTCCTGGGTGACACAGTGTCTGAGAGTCCACTATTTGTGATTAGGCATCAGAGGTCCCTGCTGAAAAAGATAAAGGTGTTACCTGAGAGGATCAACCCATTAACATCTGGTCCCAGAGCATCGCTTTCCTAGGGGCTGGGGGAGCAGGGCCCTATGAGGATAGTATTGGCTGCACGGTAGTGGTGACTTGGAGCCAGAGCTGTATTTGAATTCTGTCTCCCACTTTCTAACTGTGTCACTTTGGTCAAGCCCCTTCCCTTCCTTGGGCCTCAGTTTCCTCCTCTGTAAAATGAGGGGCTTGGACTAAATGGTCTCTGAGGTCCCTCCCATCTCTGACATTCTATGATCCTCAGATTTTCAGATGTTCCCCCAGAGGCATCTGGATGTAGAGGAGGAGGAATAGAATAGGGAGAAGGCCTTTTCTTAGCTTCCTCAGCTTCTCCAGGGAGAATCCAAAGGACGCTCAGAGTAAGTCAGATGATAATGTACAGAGAGTTAAGTCGGGAATGAGTACAAAGCTTTTCAGAGAGGTGGACAAAAGAGGAGGAAAGGAATGCTATGAGCAAAGTTATACTTGGGAACTAGAGGAAAGAGCAGAAGGTACATGCAGGGAATAAAACTAAAAAAAAAGAAGTCTGGGGGCAGATTGTAGAAGGCCTTGAATACCAAGGTCAAGAGTCTGACCTTTGTTTAGTGGGCCATGGGGAGCCATTGAAGAGTTTTGAACAGTGGAGAGGCAGTTTGGAATTTGGAGTCACAAGCTCAGGGTTCTAATTTTGGCTGTGCTACATCTATATGATCTTCGGAAAGTCATTCTACTTCAAAATCCCAGAATCCCTGAGTTGGAAGTGACCTGGGAGGCTTTGTAGTCCAACCCAAACCTGATCATGAATAATCTCTTGAAATATCCTAGATTCATGAAGCATTTGCTTGGAGATACCTATTGAGAGGTGGTAGCACACTACCTCCCAAGACAGATCATTCTGCTTCTGGTCATCTCAATGGAACTGTTTCCTCCTCCATAAAATAAAGGTGCTGTACTCAATGACTTCAAAGGGAACACAGTGCGGTAGATAGGGTATTGAACATGAAGTCAGGAAAACCTGAATTTAAATCCCACTTACTAAATGTGTGAAGCTGAGTAAGTCACTTCCCATTTCTGGGCCTCAGTTTCCTCATCTGTAAAATGAGGTTTTTAGACTAGATGGCCTTCAAGGTCCCTTTCAGCTCTAAAACTATGATCTTATAACATTCTCTGATCTCTATTCAAAGGACATCCCAGCTAAGATATTATCTGTACTAAAGTCCTTCTCCAAATTCTGTACTCCAATGAATAATGTCTAATGAATGATAGAGCCCCGTGCCTGGTACATTCTCCACCCCGCCCCCCCCGATTCCTTTGTGTCTATCTTCCCTCCTTAGATTACAAACTCCTTGAGGGAAGGGACTGTCTTGTCCCTTGTGCTTAGCATGGTGCCTGGCACATAGTAGGTCCCTAATTAATGTTTACTGACTGATTAGCATAACTTGCACCTTCGTCCTTCTACATTCTATCTTCTAAGAGTCCTTTTGGTTCAATTCAATTCAATTAAACATTTATTAAACATTTCCTCTTTGGAAAGCACTGTATAGCATGGGAATACAAAGACAAATCCCTTCCCCCCAAATTTCTTCCACTGAGGGATGTATATTCAACTGGAGGAGATACAACAAGCATACAGAAAAATCAAGGTAATTGGAGGAGGGGGCAGTTAGGTGGTGGCACAGTGGTTAGAGTACCGGTCCTGGAATCAGGAAGACTCATCTTCCTGAGTTCAAATCTGGTTTCAGACACTTACTAGCTGTGTGAGCCTGGACAAGTCACTTCATCCTGTCTGCCTTACTTTCCTCATTTGTAAAATGAGCTGGAGAAGGAAATGGCAAACCACTCCAGTATCTTTGCCAAGAAAATCCTTAAGATTTTGAAAGGCAGAGATGAGGAAGGAAGGCATTCTAGGTATGAGTGGGAGATAAGAAGTGACTTATATAAATGAATGGAAGCAATAGCTGACAGTGGGGACCAGGGAAGTCCCATTTGGGGGCATATACTGTAGGGTGGGAGGAGCATAAGAGGAAAGGAAGCTGAAATGGTAAGTTGGAGCCATATTGTTGAAGGCCTTACAAGCCAAGCTGGGGAGCCTGTATTTTCTTCCTAGAGACAATAGGGAGCCAAGGCATGATTTTGAACTGAGGAGTGACATGGCCAAATTTGTGCCTCAGGAAGATTGTTTTGGCAGCTGAGTGGAGATGAGAGAGACTGAGGCAGGAGGAAGAGATAGAGACATGAACTAGTGTGAATGGTAGTGTGATCGGAGAGAAGGGGAAGGACAGGACAGACTTTAAGGAGGTAGATTTGCCTGGACTTCTCAACTGATTGCATGTGGAAGATAGAGGAGGGTCAGGAATGACCATGAGGTTTCAGCTCTTTGTCACTTAGAGGATGGTGGTGCTCTAATTAGAAATAGGCATGTTTGGAAGGGTAAGTCAGTCAGTCAACTAGCATTTAAATGTCTGATATGGCACTTGGGACCTGGCACATATGCCAAGCAGTGCCCTAAGTGCTGAGGATACAAAGAAAGGTAAAAACCAGTTCCTGCTCTCAAGGAGCTCAGGCTAATGGGAGAAGATTTGGGGGAGGGAGAATAATCAGTTCAGCATATATGGTGTCAATAATAGGAGCAGCTGAGGACACACAATGTCAGAACTGGGAGAGACATTGGAACATGGAACACAGAATGTCAGAGCGCATCTGAGGAGACCTCCTTAACAATACAGAGCAAATATCTTCGCTGCATTTTGTCTTGCTCATTTCTATGCCAAGCTATGAAGCACAAACACCACTAAAGACTCCCCCCCACCCCTCACCTGCCATGTCAATCCTGGCCTCTCCTATATTTTATCCCTTCTTTTCCATATGGGATTGGTTCTCTCTGTCTCTGTCTCTGTGTCCGTCTCTCTCTCTCTCTCTCTCTCTCTCTCTCTCTCTCTCTCTCTCTCTCATCTCTCTGTCTGATCTCTCTGTGTGTCTCCTTCTGCGTCTGTCTGTCCCCTCTACCCCACCCCCAGACATGATCCATGAGGCTATTCAGGGCCTGGCTTTTAATCAGCCTCTCCTTTGTGTGTCCTCGCTGTGTTCCTGGTGTCTATCTCCCCTCTGCCTCTGTCCAGGGTGCTAGGCAAAGCCTGCCTTTCTGCCAGTCCCCTGACTTGTCTCTATAAGGCCGATTGTTCTGAGGCCCACTTTAAATGGATGGTTTCTTGGGGGGTGGGGTGGAGTGGGGTGGAAAGCAGTTATGGGAGAGGAGGTGGGATGATTTAAAAATTCTGCCCGAGTCCTTGAGGAAGCCAGCCCGAGTGCTGTTTGCAGAAGTCAATAGGGTTGTTGTAAGCCGGCATTGTGTGTCCTAGCAGAGGCAGCTGAAACAAATCAATTTCAATTTACTCGTCCAGCAAAAGGCCCCATTATTCAGAGGCGAAGAGCCGGAGCTCCCATAATATATTGTGAAAACTTATTGTAGTTTTTACCGAGAACTCGCTTATGATGAAATTATTTGTTTAGAAGCAAAGTGCGGATGTTTACGGAATATCAATTCTGGTGATATTGATCAGGGGCAACTGACGAATGGGACCGATTCCTTTGCTAAATGTGGGAGCCGAGTGATAGCCATCCAGCATGGCTATCAGGCCCCAATGCTGGCTAGAAAGCAGGTTCCAGGGTCATAATTTCCAACGTTGGAGCTGCAATTAGTGTGGGGGAAGGGTGTCTGCTAGTTAGGCAGATGCACTGGTGATGTTTGAAGCTGGACCACCTTTAAAGAGCAAGCTGACTCATAAATTTGGTTCACTTAAGTTTCCCCTCCCGAGAACGCCTGTCTCGGGCTCAGTATTTTACGGTAGCTCTATCGCTCAGTATATTACCAGGAAATGGTGGAAACTCCCTATAGAAGTAACATTTAAGGTCTGATTGACTGGAGTTTTATGTCACCCTTTTTGCACAGTTTACATTTTTAAGAAATCGAGGCATTTGGGCTCTGGCTGTGATTTATGCCCTGAAATTGGCTGATCAGGACTTTTGGTATTTATCAGGCCTTTGTGCATCTTTGCTGAACTCCTGGGTACTCCATGGGGGACAAATGGTTACAGTTTATTAGGGTTCTTGCTATTTCCTAGGAGGGTTGGCTTGGAAGACTTAGCCCTCCCTTCCCCTAAACTCAGTTAATAATAAAAGCTGACAGTTATGTAGGGTTATGCACTTTATGTGCATTGTCTGATTTAAGCCTTACCACAGCCTTGTAAGGTGGGGATTTTAAGTATCATTAACCTCATTTATAGATGAGGAAACTGAGGCTCAGAGAGACTTGCCTAGTAAACAGTAGATGTCTAGGGTGTGACTTGAACGTGGATCTTCCTGCATCAAGTTGAACATGTTTTATCATCTTCCAGGACATGGAATTGTTGCAGCTGCCAGTGACAGGTGCTTATTAGGAAGGGGGAAAGAGGCATCTGAGTGAGTCAGTATGGTACTCTAACTGGTGGAGAACAGAGTGCCCCTAATGACCACCTGAAATCTGTCCTGTCACTGCACTGGTTGGCTGAGAGCCTTACAACGTGTGGCAAACACAGTCACAGGAAATGTTTACATCGGGGGCTAGGTAGCTGGCCTCAGAGTCAGGAGGCCCTGGGTTCAAATCCTGCCTCTTATGCGTACTGGCTGTGGATCCCTGCAAGTAACTTAGCCTCTCAGTGCTCTAGACAAGTCAAAGAGGAGGTGTTGATGTGTGCTGGTAGAGGAAGTTTCCTCTCTGGGACTTACTCACACTGATGAAATCACAGTTCTGGTCCTCCTTCCTTCTCCCTGGGCACCGCCCCCCTCCCCCGACCAAAAAAAATACTTCATAAAGCCCCAACTTACTCTGCATCCCTGGGGCTATGAGGAGGGGAGGCGATGAGAGCTAGCAGCATTCCCCGCTTCCTCCCCATCTCTCTCCCAGGATTCTCCTGAGGAAGGCATCAGAGAAGCAGGGGCTGTTATTATTATATTTTTGTTGTTGCTGCTGACAGCATCATTATCTGAGTGTCCTTAAGCATGACTCAGGGTCAGGTCCCTTCTGCCCTTCTTCAGCCCATCCCAGCCAGACTAGCCACTGGTGAGGAAGGAGAATGAAGGAGCCTCTCTTCTCTCCTCCCCAACCCCCACCCTTCAACCTTTGAAAACATGCTAGACTAAAATGACTCCCTTAGCTGAGCTGCTGTGGAGGGGAGAAGATGGGAGAGACAGATAGCTGACTCAGCACTGTCTTTGAACACTCAATAATTAGGCTTAGGATAATTAGGCCCTTGCCAAAAACTCAAGAGTGAATTTTTTTTTCACTGCAAATAAATTAAGAGCTGAACTTGAGGGAAAATGAAACTATGCTATTGGATTAATCACCGCTTGAGAGGCCCAGTGGAGAAAGTGCAGGCCTCTTACAGCCCAGCAGACTCACAGGGGTGAGGGCCGGAAATAGTCTGTGCATGGTTTTGGAGCTCTGTCCTGGTTCCCTCAGACAGTGAGGGCCCACAGACTGCCCCAGGGGCCTCCAGAAAGGGAGAGTGATGTTGAACAAACTTATTTCACAGTAATACAGAGCTGGGATGGGCACCGTATGTGGAATGAAGCATGCCCTGGGTTGGAGGGATGTTGGGATGAAAACCTGGAGGGAGATGTGGACAGAGGCCCAAGGTTATTCCAGAGGAGTTCAATATCGTCTGCCAGCTGGTAGCTCCCTCTTTTAACTATTTATTCTTGTTAACTAGCTGCTAAGCTCTGTTGTTTCTACTCTTCTGAGGGTTAATGCTGTCACTACGCCCTAAATGTGATGCTCCAGAAAAAAGTCCCTATGGTCTTGTCCTAGTTATAGCTCTATACTAAAGCATTCATGACCCAATGTGTCTCGGAGACCAGATTTTAGAGTTGGAATGGGACTGCATGTGGCCCACAATGCTTCCCTAGTACAGCTGGAACCAGGTGAAAATGTCATTTGGAAATATTTCACAAAATAAATAGAAATACAGTAAAACAAATAAAAGTACATTCTAAAATTTAGTATGTGGCCCACAGGGATCCTTATATATAGATCATCGAATTTAGGAGTGTACTGGTGATTGTTTAACAACTGGCTTCCCCTCCCCCAAGTATGCATGACACACTTTTTAAGTTTAATCTCCACTAATAACATTTTCTCCATTATTTTATTAAGTCTAGAAGATCAACAGGAAAATAAACCAAACCCTTATTTGTAACATCTGCCTATTTCTGCATCATAAACGTTCACACTGAAAATACGATAGTCAATTCTTGTGAATCTGTATGAGCAGCTCCAGCATATCCCTCAATTCCAATTCAACCTCTCACTTTATAGAGACAGAAACTGAGGCCCAGAGAAGGGAGGGTAATTGCTTAAGGTCACACTGGCACTGAGTGGCAGAGTTGGGATTTTGACCCAAGATCTGTCTCCAATCCACAGCTTTTTCCACTAAGAAAGAAGCCTAGTAGTTCTCCAAGGGGGATTTGCAATTTGGAGAACAGCAGGTATTGTTTGAGCCATGGCTATGCCTTTGTAGTGGTGAACTATTTTTAGGCAATGTGGCATTTGGGTAGCACACTGTGGGTGTGGGACCTTTTCCACAAGCCAGTCTTGCAACCTGGTCATCATGTCCCTTCCCTGCTAAAAGACCGTCAGTGTTTCCTATAGGACAAGATTCAGACTCTGGAGCCTTAACAATGAGGGCCCTTCCTGATCTTTTCCCAGTCACATCTTTCTAGCATTTTTGTTGTTGTTTGGTTATTTCAATCACATTTGACTCTTGGTGACCCCATTTGAGGTTATCTTGGCAAAGATACTGGAGTGGTTTGCCATTTCCCTCTCTAGGTCATTTTTACAGATGAGGAAATCGAGGCAAGCAGGGTGAAATGACTTGCCCAGAGTCCCACAGCTAGGAAGTGTCTGAAGCCAGATTTGAACTCAAGATGAGTTTTCCTGATTCCAAGCCCAGTGCTTTATCCACTGCAGCACCACCTAGCTTCCCCATCTACCCCTAAATCCCAACATGGATCTTCCACTCTGCTCCATCTGGTCTGATTTCCTAAGCAGACTTTCTACTTTTCTATATCTGGCCTGGTATTGCCTGTTATTGTCACTGGGACCCCTCAATCCTCTGAGGTACCTCTGAGGAGGAAGTGACTGCTTGCCTTCCAAGGTAGGATTACATGGAGTCCCTTCCTTGTAGCAAACCTCTACCATGAGCCTTGGGAACTTAGCTGCTCCCCACCATTGTCTCTTCTGCAGCTACTAAGGGCCATGCTGTAGGTGGGTTAGGTTTCCTTTCTCATAAGGGCCTCTGTAGGGCCTGCCTCTCTGCTGTCATCTGTTAGCCCTTCTTCCCTATATTTGGAGTCAGTAGACCTGAGCTTGAGTCTCAACTCTCTGAAATTTCCTAGCTATGTGAACTTGGATGAATCACTTGCCTTCTCTGGGCCTCAGTTTCCTCCTTTGTAAAAAGAAGGGGTGGGGCAAGATGGCCTCTTAAAGTTCCTTCCAGCTCTGGATCTATGATCCTATGTGTGACCTTGGGCAAGGCACCTGACCTCCTTGGGCCTCAGTTTCCTCCTCTGTAAAATGAAGGAATTGGGCTTGATGGTCTCTAAGCTCCCTGTCATTCTAAGGTGATCATTAACCATCATTACTATTAGCATTATTATTAGTGCACCATCTTTCTCCACTGTCTCATTATAGTAGCCAATTTCCATTCTTCTAAATATACCACTGAGTGCAATTCATGACCTGATGATTTCTGAGGGAAGTAGAAAGTACCAATTATGTAGCCTTCCCAGTGTCAGGGGCTGGGGCCTCCTGCTCCAGCTACAGCCCTGTGACTGCTGGGGTTTGAGCAAGCAGTGAGTGAGGGCCAAGTCTGGGGCCTGCTTTCCATCGCTGTTGACGTTTCTTGGGGGTCCAAGTGGCTCCTTGTTCCTTCCTTCACTGACTCTTTCTGTGGTTGGCCAGATATGACTGATTTACGCTGCTCTGTGGCCCCCTCCATGGAGGGCCCAGCTCTGGAGGGGATGATCTGGGAGGTGTAGGGTGCATCAGGGGAAGTCTCAGGTATCTTCCTAGGGAAGGACCAAAGTATAATGTATCAGAGGGTTTAGAGCTGTTAAGTACCTTAGAGGTCACCGAATTGAACCTCCTCATTTTACAAATAAGGAAACTGAGGTTAAGTTTCTTGCTCAAGAATACACAGGTAGTAAGTGGCAAGCAGAAATTAAAGTCTCAGTCCTCTGACTTTGAGTACCCCTTTGAAAGAGTATGGAAGACTAGGCAGTGATGGAGTCAGGAAATTGGGATTTGAATCTTTTCTGTAAGACTTCCCAGAATCCCAGGGGGAATCTAGACTAACCCATACCTGAGCAGAAGTTCCCTTTACAGCATTCCTGATAAATCCCCCAGCCTCTATTTGAAGCACTTTTTGATAAAGAACTCACTACCTCCCATTCCAAAGCTTTGATTGTTGGGAAGCTTCTCCTTGAAATGAGTAAATATATAACTACAGAGAAATCACTTAACCCTCCCCAAGCCTTAGCTTCCAGTGTCAAATTCCTGTGTTTTTGTCAGTGTGGGAACTTCCTTCACAAGTGGGAATCATAATCTGTCCAGGGCAGCTAAGTGGTGTGGTAGATAGAGTGCCAGGTCTAGAGTCAGGGAGACTCAGCTTTCTGAGTTCAAATCTGTCCTCATGCTAGCTGTGTGATCCTGGGCAAGTCACTTAACCCTGTTTGCCTCAGTTTCCTCATCTGTAAAATGAGCTGGAGAAGGAAATGGCAAACCACTCCAGTATCTCTGCCAAGAAAACCCCGAATAAGGTCACAACAGCAACAACCTGTCTATAATATATTATTAGAGAGTTACCTGAGGTTAAAAGAAGTTAACTAGTACCCATAGTCACATAGCTAGTGAATGTCTGAGGTGGGACTTGAGTCCCAAATCCTGCATTCTGTCCCAGAAGCTTTGCTGCCTCTCTTCATCTGTGAAATGGGGCTAAAGAAGCCTGTATTGCTAATTTTGTGAGGGTATGAGGAAAGCACACGTGAGAATTGGTGCTTTGGTTACTGTTCTCTTAAGCTCCCATGACTTTCATTTATCTTCTCTCTGCTCCATGATTCCCATGTCCCCACACTGAGCCCTAACCTCTCTCCTGCATCACTAGCTGCCTTTTGGGCATCTCAAACTTCATGTTCTAAAGAGGCCCTAACTCAGTGTGTCTAAAGGAGAACTGTTCTCTTATCTCAGGAACCCAACCTGCTTCTGAAAGTCCCCGTCTCTGTCCAGGGTACCATCATACTCTTAGTCATCCAGGCTTCCTTCATCTCTCTCACTCTTTGTCACCGAAACGTAGCTTGGTTGTGTTGGCTCTCTATGACATCCCTTCTCTCTGCTCACACAGCCATCATCCTCGTTTGGGCCTTTATAACCTCTTTCCTGGATTGTTCCCAAGAACCTCCTAATTGGACTCCTTGCTTCAAGCCTCTCTGATCCATTCTCCACTCAGCTGCCAAAGTAATTTTCCTAAAGCACGGGTCTGATTATATCACATCCCCCTCTTACCCCCCCACTCAACAATCTTCAGCGACTTCCTATTGTCTCCAAGATCAAATACAGGGTGTCCCAAAAGTCTTAGTGCAGTTGTAAGGCTTAATAACTTAAGGTTTAATAACCTAAAACTGCACTAAGACTTTTGGGACTCTCTCTATAAACTCCTTTGACACTAACAACCTAACTCCTTCTTTCCTTTCCAGTCTTAGATGTTACTTTCCTCTAAGAACCCTATCATACAACTATACTGGCTTACTTACTATTCCTTGCTGATGATACTCCATCTCCCATCTCTATGACTTTGCACTGGTTGTCTCCGATGCCTGGAATGTTCTCCTTCCTCACCTTTGAATCAGGAAAGCCCTGAATAACTTCAAGATCAGGAGGCTTTACAGGTGCTGGGCTCCCCCCACACCTAGGTTACCTTTCTTCCATTCTGTTTGTATCTTATTTGCACCTATTTGTTTACAAGTTCTCCTCCATCAGAATGCAGACCCCTTGAGGGCAGGGGCTATTTTTCCTTTCTTTGTATCTCCAATATTTAGCACAGCGCCTGGGATATGTAAGCACTAAATAAATGCTTAGTGATTGTTCTTTCTGGTATGACTATCAGTATAATTCCTGTACCCCCGACTACATCTGCACATTTTAGCTTGCCACAGAGGTTCTCCAGGGGAAAGAGAAACAGGTCTGAGCATCTCCCTTCCATCAAATATAAAGAGCACAATGAATTTTGCAGTGTCCTGCAAGTGGGCTGGGAATGGGTTGATTTGGGCATTTCTTTTTTTGGGTCATTTAAATTATGCAGCTTTTGGGTACAAGGTAAATCTTTTGTGTTGAATTGAAGCATGTTGCTTCCAGCAATAGAAAAATGTGAAATGCTCAAAGTGTTGTCATACAATATATTATCTAGTAACCCATTTCATTAGATCGGGAGTAAGAAGACCTGGGCTCAAATCCTGATGCATCCACTTCCTCGCTATGTGACCTTGGGCAAATCACTTAACGTCTTGGTGCCTTAGCTAGCTCCTCTGCAAAGTAGGCTTAAGACTTACTAGAGTAGTTACAATGATCAAATTCTATTAAAAATTGATTCAGTTCAATTAAAGCCAACAAATCCTTTTAAAAGCACCTACTATGTGTCAAGCACACGTGCTTGGTGCTAGGTGCTGGGAATACAAAGGAAAAAAATGACAGTCTCTGTCCTCAAAGAGCTTATAGTCTAACATCAGAAAATGTAATAAATGAAATAATATATGTGAAAATGTAAAAAGATACTATGGGACTATTATTATTTTCCCTAGCTCTTTAGGGATTATTTTTTTAAAAAAAATATATGTTGTTTAATTTTATTTTAAAATTCTGAACTTAAACACTAAAAAAGAGAATTTTCATACACACAAAAGAACATAAAAGGTTCTATATGAAACCATGAATCTCCATTTTATACTACTTACTTTTATATATATGAATATATATAGATACACACATGCATATGTATACACACATATACATATATATTCCGTACATTATTTTTATTCTATTTTTCTTTTTTCATGAGGCAATGGGGTTAAGTGACTTGCCCAGGGTCACACAGCTACTAAGTGTTTTGTGTCTGAGGCTGGATTTGAACTTGGGTACTCCTGACTCCAAGGCCAGAGCTCTATCCACTGCATCGCCTAGCTGCCCCCCACTGTATATTATTTTTAAAATGGTCCTGCTTCTCGGTGTTTCCTTCTGTTCCATTCTGTGCATTTAAAAAGTGTTACAGTAGCCCTTTTATTAGTATCACTATTGTTACCTGCCTCTTCCCCCTTGACACTTTTCCCCCAATTAACCAAAAGAAAGAAAAGGTGAAAAAAAAAACCACCTTGCAACAAATCAGCATAGCCAAGCACAATGAATCCATACAATGGCCCTGTCCCAAAAATGTGTGTCTCTTTCTCGAGTCCATCATTTTTCTCTTAGGAGTGGGTAACTTACTTCATTATAAATCTGCTAGACACATGGTTCATCATTGTTTTGATCAGATATCTTCAGTCTTTTAATGTTGTTTTTCTTTACAATGTTGTTGTCTTTATATACATTGATCTTCTGATTCTATTGAATTAATTCTGCTTCAGTTCATACCACACAGGAATCTCCGAAATCTTTTTTTGTCGTTTCTCATGGGGCTGGTTCAGCCATTCCCCAATTGTCTAAGGAACAATCTAAGTCACTGTCTTAGAGTCTAGTTCTTTGCTTTTCTTTTTTTCCTCTTTTAATTCCTCCTTTAGGATCAGGAATTTTATTTTGCTTGTGTCCATTCCTTCCTTGGTATTATCCTCCTTCATAATGACTCCCCCCTTCTCCCCCCCCATTCCAGTTTGTTTTCCTGTTGAGTTTGATGTATTTCTATATCAAAATATGTGTTTAGCCCTCCTTTGTCCATTTCAGATAAGTGACAGAAGTTAATATTATACGATTATATTAATAGCTAATTATCAATTTGTGATCTACCCTTTTCCTTTATTTCTATTAAAACCCAATTCCTGTTAAGGTCTGTTTTTTTAATCTCCCTACTAGAATGTTAGCACTACATTATCATATAGCTCTTTCCAATTGCTCAAATAAATTTATCTTTCTAAGCTTCTCTGGACTCTGTATTTCACAGTTTCTACTCAGTTCTGATATTTTTATCAGGAATGCTTGAAAGTCCTTTCTTCCATTAAATCGTTAAAGATCCATTTTTATCCCTGTAGGATTATACTCAGCTTTGCAGGGTAAGTTATTTTTAGTTGCAAGCCTTTTGGAATATTGTTTTCCAAGATCTTCTCTGGCTTTTAATTTTATGCTATTTTCTAATTAATTGAGTGACTAATTTTCCAAGCAAGTATTATTTCTACTTCCCACAGCCCTCCTTCTTCCATTGAACAATTAAAAAACCCACAAAAGCAAAATCCTCATGAGAAATATTTAGAAATTTCTACATTGGCCATGACCAAAACACGTATCTTCTCATTCTGCATTTTAAGTCCATCACCTCTCTGGTAGGATGTAGGTAGCATGATTCATCTTTAATTCTATGGACTCATAGTTTATCTTTTTATTAGTTAGGGCTCTAATATCCTTCAAAGTTGTTTTTTCTTTATAATGTTTTTCTCATTGTATAAATTGTTCTCATTTCACTCTGTATCAGTTCATAGACATCTTCCTAGTGTCCTGTGAAATTGTCCATATCATAATTTCTTATGGCACAATAACATTCCATCATATCCATATACCATAATTTGTTTAGTCATTCCACAAATAGATGGGCATTGCCTTAGTTTACAATTTTTGGCTACTATAAAAAAAGAGATGCTATAAATATTTTTGTACATATGGATCTTTTTCTTCTTTTTTTTGTCTCTTTGGGATATAAGCCTAGTAGTGATATTTTTGGGTCAAAGGGTATACACAGTTTAGTGGGGGGCATACTTCTAAATTTCTTTGCGGAACAGTTGAACCAATTCACAGTCCATTAATGTGCTTGCTTCCTCATAGCTCCTCCAACATTTCTCATTTTCTCCTTTCGTTATCTTTGCCAATCTGATGTATGTAAGGTGGTACATCAAATTTGCTTTCCTTTGCATTTCTCTAATTATGAGTGATTTGGAGCATTTTATTCATATGGTTTTGATAGTGAAGCTCTCTTTCTTTGAAAACTGCCTGTTGATATCCTTTGAAACATTTATCTATTGAGGAATGGCTTTTAGTTTCATCAGTTTGTATAATTTCCTTATATATCTTGGACATGAGACTTTTATCAGAGAAACTTATTTTAAAAATTTCCCCCAGTTACCTGTTCCCCCTCTAATTTTAACTGCATTAGATTTATTTATGCAAAAACTTTCCAATTCTATATAATCATAATTACCCATTTTATTTTCTCCAATTCTCTCTATCATTTGTTTAGTCATGAATGCTTTCCCTACCCATAGATCTGAAAGATAATTTATTCCTTCTTCTAATTTCCTTATGATGTTACCTTTTGTCTAAATTATATATCTATTTGGAATTTATCTTGGTATATGATGTGAGTTGTTGGTCTATACCCAGTTTCTACCAAACTCTTTTCCAGTTATCCCAGTAGTTTGTTTGTTTGTTTGTTTGTTTGTTTGTTTGTAAATTAGTGAGTCCTTATCCCAGTAGCTGTTGTCTTGGGTTTATTAAATACTGTATTACTATAGTTTCTTGTGTCTGTATGCTGTGACCCAAACTGTTCCAATGATCAGCCTTTCTATCTAACCAGTACCAAATCATTTTAATAACCACAGCTTCATAATAGTCTCCTCTGGTTTTTAGTAGAAACCATCAAGTCTTGTGTGATACCAACTATGGTTCCATGCACTTGCAGCATTTTTTCCCTGTACACTGGGGGCCAGTGATTCTTAAATTGTCCCCCTTTTAACCTTTCTTTTCTTTGTCCTGTTCAAAATCTCAGAAGAGAACAAATCTGTTCCCAAAGACCATGTTTTTCTTATGTAACTCCCTCAGTATCCTTTGAAGACATCAAGGTTCTGAAAGGATACTTGTGTTTTTTTTCCTCCTATTAGAATGTTAGTATGAGATCATCATTCTGCCCTTTCCAATTGGTCAAATAAATTAACCTTTGCAGGTTTCCCTTGACTTTTGTGTTTGGATTTTGAAGTTCTGACTCAGCTCTGGTCTTTTTATCAGGAATGTTTGAAAGTCCTTTATTCCTTTAAAGACCCATGGTATTCATGTAGTCCCTGTGGAAAATACATTTTTTTTCCTCTTCAAGTCTCTGCTTGCGGTTTTTACTGAGTTAGATTCTCAACAACTTTTCATGCTGGTTGGTGTTTTCTTTGATTTACTCATATCTCTAGCGTTATAACTCAGCTTTAAAAGGCAAGCTATTCTTGGTTGTAAGGCTTTGTCTTTTGAAATTTTGTCTTTTGAAATATTGTATTCCAAGGTTGCCTCTCATTTTTAGTAGAAGCTGCCTGGTCTTGTGTGATCCTGCCTATAGTTCCTTTCTGTATGCTTGCAGTATTTTTTCTTTAACAAAGGTTTAAATTTTGGCTATGACATTTCTAGGAGTTTTCCTTTTGGGGCCCTTTCAGAAAGTGATTGGTGGATTCTTTTTATCTTTACTTTGCCCTCTACTTTTAATAGATCTGGACAGTTTTGATTTCTGATTTTTACAAATATAGTGTCCAGACTTGGTTCATTTAAGAATCTCTCTTTGAGGGGGGCAGAGCCAAGATGGCAGAGTGAAAGCAGTGACTTGCTTGAGCTCTCCCCCAAAACCCTCCAAATACTCATAAAAAATGACTCTAAACAAAGTCTGAAGCAGCAGAACCCACAAAAAGACAGAGTGAAACAAATTTCCAGCCCAAGACAACCTGGATGATTGATCAGAAAGGTATATCATGCTGGGCTGGTAGCAGAGCACAGCATGGCGTGGGTGTGCAGGCCACAGCGAACCTGGAGCACGCCTCAGAGGACTGAATCTCAGGCATTTGTGGTGGTTTCCAGACTCCTCAATCCACGAATGCCAAAGACAACTTAGAAGGTCAGTGGGAAAAGTCTGTTTCTGCGGTGCTGAGAGAGGAAGGCAGGGTCTCAACTCCAGTTCCCCAAGAACGTGGCCCTGGGGTGGGCAGCTGCTTCCCAAGCTTCCAGCCCATAGACTGAGGGGGAATTGAGTGGCTGATCAGAGGGGGATTGCAGGGATCACTCTGCTGGTGCTGAGGCAGGAATCTCTTGCTTTGACCGTGCTTGGATCTGGGTCACAGTTCTGGATGGGGGTCCTGGGGTGAGAAGGAGCACTGGCACAGTGGAGCCTGTAGTGGCTGTGGACAGGAAACCTTCCTCACAGTTCCAGGGCAGAAAGGAATGCTTGTGGTCACTAATAGACCACAGCACAGGACAGGAAAGGAGTAAACACCTCGCCCCTTATCATACCGCCTTGCAAGAACCGAAAATTTACGGGTCCCTACAAGTATCTCTGAAAACAGCTACATAAACCCCCGAAGCTTGGGACAGTACATTCTCCACATTGGAAGCAGACTCTTACCTTAATAAAGAGTTTAAAACTCAAGTAATTGGCCGGGATCATGAGCAAGCAGCAAAAAGAGTCAGACTATATTATCTTACTTTGGTGACAAAGAAGATCAAAATATGCAACCAGAAGAAGACAACAAAGTCAGAGCTCCTACATCCAAAGCCTCCAAGAAAAATATGAATCAGTCCCAGGCCTTGGAAGAGCTCAAAAGGGATTTTGAGAAGCAAGTAAGAGAAGTAGAGGAAAAACTGGGAAGAGAAATGAGAGTGATGCAAGAAAATCATGAAAAACAAGTCAACAGCTTGCTAAAGGAGACCCAAAAAAATACTGAAGAAAATAACACCTTAAAAAATAGCCTAACCCAAATGGCAAAAGAGGTCCAAAAAGCCAATGAGGAGAAGAATGCCCTAAAAAGCAAAATTGGCCAAATGGAAAAGGAAGTCAAAAGATACTGAAGAAAATACTTCCTTAAAAATTAGAATAGAGCAATTGGAAGCTAGTGACTTTATGAGAAATCAAGACACTGTAAAACAAATCCAAAAGAATGAAAAATTAGAAAAATGTGAAATATCTCATTGGAAAAACAACTGACCTGGAAAATAGATCCAGGAGAGACAATTTAATAATTATTGGACTATCTGAAAGCCATGATCAGAAAAAGAGCTTAGACATCATCTTTCAAGAAATTATCAAGGAAAACTGCCCTGATATAGTAGAACGAGGGCAAAATAGAAATTGAAAGAATCCACAATCTCCTCCTGAAAGAGATCCCCAAAGGAAAACTCCTAGGAATATTGTAGCCAAATTCCAGAGTTCCCAGGTCAAGGAGAAAATATTACAAGCTGCCAGAAGAAACAATTCAAGTACTGTGGAAACACAATCAGGATAACACAAGATTTAGCAGCTTCTACATTAAAGGACCAGGGCATGGAATATAATATTCCGGAGGGCAAAGGAGATAGGATTACAACCAAGAATCACCTACCCAGCAAAACTGAGTATAATCCTTCAGGGGAAAAAATGGTCATTCAGTGAAATAGAGGACTTTCAAGCATTCTTGATGAAAAGACCAGAGCTGAATAGAAAATTTGACTTTCAAATACAACTCAAGTGGAACATGAAGAGGTAAACAGGAAAGAGAAATCATAAGAGACTTATTAAGGTTGAACTGTTTACATTCCTGCATGGAAAGATGATATTTATAACTCATGAGACCTTTGTCAGTATTAGGGTAGTTGGAGGAAAAAAATTATAGTATGTATAGATAGATGTAGATAGATATAGATAGATAGATAGATAGATAGATAGAGGGCACAGGGTGAGTTGAAGATTAAGGGGTCATATCTGGAGAATAAAATTAAGGGATGAGAGAGGATTATACTGGAGAAGAAAAAGGGAGAGGTAGAATGGGGTAAATTATCTCACAAAAAAACAGAAAAGAAAATCTCTTACAGTGGAGGGGAAATGGGGAAGGTGAGAGGGAATGAGTGAATCTTATTCTCATAGGATTTGGCTTAAGGAGGGAATAACATACACATTCAATTGGGTATGGAAATCTGTCTTACCCTACAGGAAAATAGGGGGAAGGGGACAAGAGAGCAGGGGATGATAGAGAGGAGGGCAGATTGGGAAAGGGGTAATCAGAAGCAAATACTTCTGAGGAGGGACAGGGTCAAAAGAAAGAATAGAATAAATGGGAGGGCAGGATAGGATTAAGGGAAATAGAGTTAGTTTTTCACAACATGTCTACTATTGGAAGTGTTTTGCATAACTGCACATGTAAACCTATATTGAGTTGCTTTCCTTTTCAATGAGGGTGGGTGGGGAGGGAGGAAGGGAGAAGATTTGAAACGTAAAGTTTTAAAAACATATGTTTAAAAAAATGTTTTCACATGCAACTGGGAAATAAGAAATACAGGAAATGGGGTACAGAAGTCTGTCCTGCCCTACAGGAAAATAAAAAGGGAAGGGGATAAGAGAAGGGGAGGAGAGATAGAAGAGAGGGCAGACTAGGGGAAGGGATATTCAGAATGCATGCCATCTTGGGGTGGGAGGGGGAGATGGGGTGAAAATTTGGAACTCAAAATCTTGTGGAAGTAAATTTTGAAAACTGAAAATAAATTTATATTAAAAAAAAGAAAATAAAAAAATAAAAAAATAATAATAAAAAGAATCTCTCTTTGACTTATTTTTCAGGTCAGCTTTTTTTTTTATATCAGATATCTTACATTTTATTTAAATTCCTTTGATTCTTTCCATAATATTTCTTGCTGTCTTATGGAGTGATTGATTTTTGTTTAATACATTCTAGTTTTCAGGGAATTTGACACTTGGGTGAGGCTTACCACTTTTTTTTTCAAAGCTATATATTTCTGTTCTAATTCTTTCCTCCAGAACTTTTATTTCATTTGTTATACCTTGCTTCTTCTAGGTATTCATGTAGTTCTTGAAGAAAATCCACCTCCCTCTTTGAGTATCTACTTATAGTTGTTACAGAGTTAGATTTGTAATAATTTTTTGATACTGGCTGGTGTTTTTTTGATGTATTAATCTCTCCAGCGTTAGGGTCCTAAATTAGGGCTTTGTGTGCTTGCTAGGCTCTTGGATGGGGTGGTAAATCCTGCTTGGTCTCACCCAGACTACCTTGGGATTCTGTGCTGACCTCTACCTCTTAGGGTTAGGCCCTCCTGGGTCTTTGAAGTTCAGAGTACTGGATCTTCAGAGCTCTCTATGGCATCTCAGGAGAGAGTATTAGAAACATCAGATCCTCTGGCTCGAGACTGTTCTGGTCTGAGGACTGTTTCACCATGCTGGTTGCTGGTTGCTATCCATTGATGCTCCCCAGGGCTTCGAAGGACCCTCATCTTGGGTTTTTTTTTCAAGGGAGCTTTCCCTTTTTGCTGCCTCTGGACAAATAGCCTGGCTGTGTCCTGTCTCTGGTCACTCTGGGAGCTGCTTTCACTGGCTTTGTCACTTTCCTGTGGCCCCTGAGATGCTGCCTGACTTTTTGTGTAGTGTTTGATTAGAAGAAGTTACTGTAGTTTTCCATTGGATTTCTTGATGATTATTCAGTCTGGTGCAAAGTTCAGGTTCTTGATGTAGTAGGTATGTGGGAGCTGGGTAGCCTTCTCCTGTTCAGGAAGCCATCTTGGCAGGAAGTCACTGCTTTATGGATTAAAAAGCACTTTTCTCATAAAAACCCTGAAAGAGATATAATAAGATATTATTTCTTCTATTTTACAGATGATTCAGTGACTTGCCCTAGATCTTTTGGAAACAGATTTTAGAGGATTCAGAGGAAGGGTAGAAAGGAACCCAGAGACTAAAATTCTATAGGTAAAGTCAGCCTAAGAATGATGGGAAGCTTTCAAGAATAAAAGATCATACAGAAAGTAGACAATGAAATTGAAAAAAAAAAACCCAGGTCCTATGATCCAGAGTTTGGGGCATGTAAATATCCCTGGCTTTCTTCCTTCCACAGGGCACAGAGTGTTAGAGCCAACTGGCGGGAACATCCCATTTTATAGATGGAAAAACTGAGGCCCAGAATGATCAAATTATTTGGCCAAGGTCACACAGGTAGTAAATAGCAGAGCAGAGCTTCAGAGATATGCTCCTTAGCTCTTTCCAGTATACTAGGCTATGTACTAGGCTCTTCCAATATACTATAATTCCATAATTAGAATTGATCCAAAGGATCATGAACTTAGAGCTAGAAGGGATCTTAAAGGCCATATAGTCCAACTCTCTTATTTCACAAATGAGGGAACTGTGGCACAGAGAGGTTAAGCAACTGGTCCAAGGTCACACAGTAAGTAATAAAGCTGGGATTTTAATCCAGGTATTCTAATTCCATGTCTTGCCCTCTTTGCCTTTCTCCACAGCTGCCTCTAAACCAGCAAAAGGGGCTGATTAGCAAATGCCAGTCGATTAAGTCTTTTCTTTTTACCCTTTGAGGGGGTAAGCTTTAGTTCTTTGGATTGTCATTCATCCAGAACACCTCTCTCCCTCCCAGCACAGATCAATGAGTTGTTACCATAGCAACCTCCTCCATCCACCCCAACCCCTGCTCCAGTGGGAAATTCTGCATCCTTCTATCTGGCAGAACGAAGCCATCTTAGAGGGCTGTTTGCCAATGAAAGAAGGCCAAGGTCTGGACCAGACCGAAAGACCTGAGGAAGAGCAGTAACTTGTAATGTAGGTGCCCACGCCAAGTGGTGCTGAAAGTGCTTTCAAAAAAACTTCCTGATTTAATGATGTGAAAAGAATACAAGAAGTAATTAAGGCAAATTAAGTGGAGCAGGTGGAGAGTCCTCAGGACACCAGCCCAGTCCAGGGTGGGTCACTTGAGAGGCTGCTACTAGGGAGGCCACCGAAGTGGGGAGCAGGTCATGCCAGGCCAGACCAAGCAGGAGCTCACCTGGTAGGCTGTGATCTGAGGGAGGAAGCCTGCCATATGCTAGCTTCCTAGTTAAACTCATTGTTCTTGCTAACTAGGTGCTAAGAGCTACTGTTTCTCTACTGCTAATGGAGGAAAGCATAGTCAAAATGTAAATGTGACACATTTAACAACTATGCAATCTTTTAAAATCATTATTTAAAAGTGTTATACTCTCTAAATTCTAGTGCACCAGAGCAAAGACCAGGTAGCCCCATCTAGGTTATGGCTCTAGCTGGAAGTTTCCAACCTTTGGTTGAGCCCTTCATAGGATTTCAAGCTGCAAAGGTCACTAGAGATCACATACTCCAACACCTTCATTTCTTAGATGAACAATGCTGTGATTTGAACCCAGGTCTTCTGAAACCAGTGCTTTTCCTTCTACATCCTGCTTCCTGAAGGTGGAAGCTGGTTAACATGGCCTTTCTCAGGAGGCAAGAGGGAAATCCCCTCTGCCTTTGAAATTCTCCATTGCTGGTCTCTGCTCCACTCCAATAAGATCAGTGATGGAATTGGCCACCATAGAGAAAGCAACAAACCCCACATAGACCTCTCACTTGGAGAATGATGTGTCAGAATAGCAAGTGGAAAGTCTGGGATCAGATGATGATAAAGGGTATTATCATCAATTGGAGACCCGTTCAGTGAAAGTATCACGTGATCTGAAAGCTTGGTTAGGGATATTTTTTAGCGGTGTGGCTATCATGGGACATTCATAGATATCTATGGAAAAGAAAATAGTGAAGAGTGTTGACTATTACATGGAAACAGCACTGGAAGACAGCAGCTCAGCTCAGTTCACAATTCAGATCTCCATGATCTAAATAGTGGATGGTTGTCTCAGGAGTGTAAGGGACCCATATCTGTGCAGTATTTGAAGTACCTGATTCATGGGATCATTGAGTCATAGGATTTAGCTATAGAATAGGACCTTAGAGGTCAGCTAGTGGTTTTCCAGAAAGGAGGGCCGGAGAGACTGTGTGCCCAAGGTTATGATGGAAATAATGATGATAGTAATAGTAATAATAATAATAATTACTGACATGTATCTTATACATTATATATAACATGCTATTATATTTCAGATTTGCTTTAAGATAATTGCATAAATTATTTCATTTGATCCTCACAACAACCCTGTGAAGTAAGTGCTCTTCTTATACCCATTTTACAGATGGGGAAACCAAGGCTCACAGAGGCCAGATGATCTGCCTGGAGTCATATAGATAGTAAGTGTTTGAGGTAAGATTCAAACCTAGGTCTTCCTACCTTTAAATCCAGTGTTCTACACCATGCTAATTTTGAATCAGAGGACTTGGGTTTGAATATTGTCTCTGCTACTTACTGGCTGTGACTCTTGCCAAACTAATTCCCCCTCTCTGGGCCTTAATTTCCTCCTCTGTAAAATGAAGTGACTGGATCTCTAAGGTCCCATCCATTTCTAAATTCGGTGCTCCTATAAGTGGCAGAGACTGAATTTAAGAACAGGTCCTCCAACTCCAGATTCAGGGCTCTTTCCATAACATCAGGCTACTTCCAATATCTCTCTTTCCTTTCTAACTCAGCATCTGTCATTGGCAGCTGCAGTCACTCTGTGTCACTCTCTCTTCTCCAGCCTTTCTTTGTTGGATGATGGCTATCAGGGCAGAGTTAGATCTAAGTTCCTGATGGGGACAGTTGCCAATATCCCTGGGGAAATTTACCTTGGGTATATGGCCCCACCAGATGCTCCAGGTCCTACATGAATAAGACAAATCTACACTTGACCTTGTGCTGTGCTAGGGTCTGACTGGACACTTAGACCCTAAGCCAGTGACCTTCTTTCATAATATAACCACAGAATTGGCTTCCTTGGGAGACAGTGGGGGTACCCCTCACCAGAGGTCTTCTAGGAAAGACTTTGTCTATTATTTTGCAAAGGGGATTCTTTTAAAGGAGTGGGTTGGACTAGATGCCCTTGGATGGCCCTGTCAACATGCGCCTCATGTGAGTGTGTTAGGGCCTACTATATGCATTCTTGACAACAGCTCTTTGAGGGAGTCAGTACAAGTGTGATTGTCCCCATTTTACAGATGAAGACTCTAAGGCTCAGATAAAGTTGCGTCCCTCGGTCACATGAAAACCAGGACTTGAATCCAGGTCCTCTGATTCCAAATTTGGTGCTGTTCCACCCCACCAACCTGCTTCCCCAAAAGACCTAGTGTAAGCAATTCTACTCCATAGCTTCCACCCCTGACCAGCCAGCACCAAGGAAATCGTTGTCCCCGTATAGCATACACACTATCCATCTAAACAAAACCTTTATGGGAGCCATATTGGCAAAGCACAGCTGCCATAAATTTTATGTGGGGATAAAAATATGCTTGGAGGGGGTGTAAATTTTATATGGATATATAGATTTCAGAATCCAAACTTGACAAATTGATGGGATGGCCAGGGAGAACTGAATTCTCCTTTTAAAAAGGTGATAAAAATAATCCGAGGGCTGTAGACTCAGATAAAATAAACACACTACATAATGTATTTGATTTAATTTATGAAGCCCGCCTGTCCTCTGGCCATTCCGTATAGTCTCACAAGAAGTGGTACTAGCACACTCAAAGGCCCTGCTCTTGGGTTTACACAATGCTTCCCTTGCAAGGCCTCTATGAAGTAGATAGAGTCAGTGCTGTTTTCATTTGATAGATGAGGGAACCCATTACTCTTTCCACCTCACCAAGCTGCCTCTATAATCTCAGCAGCTAGAGAGACTTTAGGGATCTTATAGCCTAATCCCTTTGTTTTGACAGAGGCATAGACTCAGGCCCCTAGAGCAGAAGTGAAGACTTGGAGCTATATGTGGCACTCTCTGCTCTGTCTCCATGGCCCCCAGTGACATCAGATGCTGAGGCTTTGATGTCGATGGACAGCATGTACATTAAAAAATGATAAGATGTGGCAGCCATGGAGATGTGTCAGAGCCAAGGTCAAGGACTTAGAGACTTTGAGGGTATGGGGCATACTTTATGGCCTTGGAAAATTTAAATGGAAGGACTTTAGGTTAGAGACAGGGGCAGAGCCAGAGGAGGCAAGATGGCAGACAGGGGAGAAAGGATTTCTCTCCACACCTGTCTGCCCTTGCCTACAGCCCTGTGGTAACTGTAGCGAGAAGCAACTGGAAATCTCTGTGAGTGACAAGACACCAAATGAAAGTGTGGACCATCAGGAGTTTCAGTTCTTAAGGGATCCTGAGTCTTTCCCCTACACCATGGGGAAGAATAGAGTCCCAGGTTCTGAATAATTCCTGACTCTTTGTCAAAAATCTGTCCCTGAAATGCTAGAAGCATTAGTAAAATATCAGCTAGGGACTGTGTAGCCTTTCCTACAGGCCCTTTGCCTACCCACAGGAGGGATGTCTACACAAAATCAACAAACCAATCTATGTCTCCATAGTCCTATACTATGTGTGGACTGCCTATGTCCATGAGAAGCTGTGGGCTTGAAGGCATGTGGTAGAAGGTTTAGTATGTGTTGTTTTTCTGATTCTATTATTCTGTGAAAGTAAAGCATTAGGTATGGTCAAGCCTCATGTGTCTATTCTCAAGGGGAAAGGACACCATTATGCCAAGGTCACATGACTAAATATTAGTGAAATGTAGCAAATTCAAGGAGGAGATAGGTTGTGCCAGTAGGATAGAGGGTCAAAAGCCAACTTTGGGTAAATTCAAGCTAACATTATCCTTTAGACCAGGGGTTGGGAACCTGCAGTCTTGAGGCCACATGTGGCCTTCTACGTCCTGGGGTGCAACCTTTTGACTGAGTCCAACTTTTATAGAACAAATCCTTTTACTAAGGGGATTTGTTCTGGGAAGTTTGGACTCAGTCAAAGGCCTGCACCTCAGGACCTAGAAGGCCACATGTGGCCTCAAGGCCGCAGGTTCCCCATCCCTGCTTTAGAATGAAGAGTGGGTACAGAAGTTTGTCCACTCTCTGACAGTCATAGAGTGGTTTACCATTTCCATTCATTGGAGAAAAGGGCAATGATCAATGGGGTAATTGCCATCTTGCCTAGGTTCTGATTCTTCCTGTTAAATAGATCAGGGATGTGGCTGGCAGAGATACCTCATGGTTATCCATATCATATCTTAGCTAAATGAGAACTTAGAGATTATCTTATTAAACCCCTTCATTTAATAAAGGAGGAAACTGAGACCCAAAGAAGGGATGTGAATTTCCCAGGTATTAGAATCGTAGAACACTACTGCTGAAAGACCTGCTATTTCTTAGAGATTGTGAAATCTAACCTCCTCCATTTTATAGATGAGGAAATGGTAGCCCAGAAAGGGCAAAGAGATTGTCCAAAAGAACACAGTAGCAGAACTGGAACTAGATCCCAGGTTTCCTAATTCCTAGGCCAGTTGTCATTTCCATAACCTCAGGCTGCCTCTTGGTTATTTTTTCCAGTCCTCCTTATTTCTAGTGCCTTCCCTCTGTTTTATAGTTCCCATTTATCCTTTATATAGCTCATTTGTACATATTTATTTGCACGTTATCTCCCCCATTAGATTGGGGGCTCTTTGGGGGCAGGGATTATATTTATTTTTCTTTCTTATATATCTCCAGTGCTTAGTATAGTGCCTGGCACATAGTAGATGCTTAATGAATGCTTATTTACTGACTGACCTTTAGGGCTCAGCTCTCCAGATGCACCAGGAGCTCCTAAAGGAAAATAACTGGGTTTTATGCTTCTTATTCCCTGTCCCACTTTTAGGTGCCAAGTATAAAACTGGCACAGAGTAGGTCTCTATGAATTCTTGATTGATTGATTCATCAGGTTAGAGCCAAGAGCTAGGAGTCCTAGAGTTAACAGAACCAAGGACCAAAGCTAGGCTAGGAGTGAAGGAAAATCAAGATAATATTTAGCAGGACTCACTTGCTCAGCATGGCCAGAATAACCCCGGGGAAAGTTTTGTGGAAAGCACTACTTTTATAAGGGCAGCACTGGCTAAGTAACTGGGCCCGAGGGCATGAGTGGCTAGGCACAGAGATAGGAGGCAGAATTCCATGTCTGAGAAACAGCAAGAAGACCAGTTATAAAATGAGGGGGTTGGATTAGACAGTCTCTCCAGCTTTGATGTTCTATGACTCCTTGATTCTAAGACATGAACATAGTAATGTACCAATTTCCATGATCAGTGCATCAGATTGGTCTTAACAAAAGTGCTATGTGGTCCCCCAAGAGGAGGATTGTCACCCATAGGGAGGCAGTTAGTGAGGGGAGAGGTATCACTTGAGTTGCATTCTAATGGATGAGTAGAAATTCAGTGGTTAAGAAGTGGTGGGCTGCAGGTGTAGAAGGAGGCATATGCAATCAAACAATCTATGGGTCTCTTTGTTTTGCTTTACTTTCCTTTGTTACAAGAGGAGTCTCAGGTGAGAGTGAGGGAGTGCTATTGGGAAATGATAGTGATATAAGAAATAAGAATCAATTAAACTAAATAAGAATCAATCAAACATTTTCCAAAAAGAAATGCACAGTGGCATCAGTGTGGAGGGCCTTGAATACCGGGCAGATGGGCAATAGGCATAGAACAAATGTATGCATAAGGAAGATTATTCTGGCAGTCATATTTAGGATAGATTGAAGAGGGCAGAGAGTGGAGGTAAGAAGACCCATAACTATGTCTTCTTAGCCATGGCTAAAGTCCAAGGAAGAAGTTGTGAGGCCCTGAACTAGGGCTGTGGCAATGAGGATAGAGAAGAATCTCAGGGCCACCAGCCACACCCTGCTTTAGGGATGGGGACTGAGCTCAGCTGGCACCCGGGCCAGATCTGGGTGTAACTGTCATCATTGCTCGCTCCCCCTTCGCAAGTTAGTATATGCTGTGTGTGGACTCAGTTGTAATTTGAGGCACAACTTTGTGTGACACAGACATCTGTGAGCCTCTACCTCCCCCCCCCTCCATAGATGCAATGAGGATGTGGTGGGAGGAGACATAAGAGAAGGAGAATCATCAGTGAGCCTTTGTTGCCCAATATTGCCAGCCCTTCAGACATGTCCCACCGCTGCACTGAATACTCTGTCCCTGCCTCTAAGACCAGTTTCCACCTCCTGCAACCTGGTGCCTCTCCTGCTTTCCTGGCCACTCAAGTCTCCCTAGATCTCTCCCTTCCCTTCATCAGTGAGAGCTACCGTGGGAGCCGTCCATCCCTTCAGAAAGAGGCCTCATTTGACCTTAAGCTTGGCTGCAGGAACAACTCTTTGCTTTCCTGCCCACTGAGTTCCTAAATCTGTACATATCAAGCCCAACTTTCCCCCCTGGGGAGCCCTGATCTGGAGATAATTTTTTTTTCTGGAAGGCCTTAATTGTAGGAACATGCAAATTAGTTCAACAAAGGATGATGAGAAATAAGAAGGAGGCTAAATTGTCAGGGTCATTGTGTTCATTTAGATCAAATATCTTTGGCAAAATGAAATAATGACCATATCTTAGCTAAAACAGGCTGTCATACATTAAACGAGTGTTCTTGGCAGGAAGACAGTCATATGCTGCCACAATTCATGGATAGCTACAGACACTTAACTATAAAAGTTGATTTCATCTGATGTTATCATAGGAAGCCAGGTGCTTGACAAAGCCAAGATCTCCAGGAGTGAAGTCGTGTCTTAAATAATCTCTCTTTCCTCTGTTACTCTTGTCTGTCTCTCAATTCCCCTTCCCCACCCTATCCTCATCTCATTGCCAGTGTTACTGTGGAAGCAGCTTCCTTTCCTCAAAGGATTTCTCTGGGATTTGAGAAGTACATTTATATAAATCTGTTAAGGCCTAGTGGTACAGTGGAAAGAGTCAAAGGACCTAGGTTCAAGTCCTGACTTATTAGCTGTGTGACCTTGGGTGAGTTTCTTCACCTCCCTGGACCCCACTTTCCTCATCTATAAGAAGAGGGACACTGAAGCCTCTTTTCAATTCCAGGTCTATGCACCTCCATGGAAGATCATCATGGATAGAGCTCATTCCTGTGTCATGGTACCAGTTACCCACTTCCAGTCCCATTTGCTTATATTTTGAAGAGGTTTGCCTAGACGAACAATTTGTATGAAAGTGATCTGGGGATTGTAGTTGAATACAAGCTCAATATTATTCAACAGTGTAACACTTTAGCCAAGAAAGCTAATTGTAATTCCAGGTTGCATTAATGGAAGCATGGTGTCCAGAATTGTGAGAAAAAGGTCCTCTGTCCTCTGCTCTGGTGAGTCCATATCTAGAGAGCTGGGTTCAGTCTGGGTGACAAATTTTAGGAGGAACATTGGAAAAGTGTAGTATATCCAGGGAGTGATAACCAGCATGTTGAGAAGACTCTAAATCAGTGGTTTCAAACTCAAATAGAAGTCGGGGTGCCACTAAACTGGACATGAGGATCCTTGCCTCCAGCACATGTTGACTTTCAGATTAAAATTACCTATGTTCCATTGTCTTTTTTTTTTTATTTTGCTAAGTATTTTCCAGTTCCATTTTAATCTGGTTTGGGCTGCACTCCTGTTTCAGTCCACATCATCAGCTGTAGGTCTTGTGTTTGACATCTCAGCTCTAAACCATGCCATATGAGGATTAGCTGAAAGAACTAGAGATGTTTATCCTAGACAAGAGATACAGGGAAACATGATATCTGACTTCATTTGACATGGCATTGTAGAAGAGAGTTTGAATTTATTCTGATTGACCCCAAAGGGCAGAGGTAGGAGCATTGGAGAAAAGATTCAGAGAGGCAAGAAAAATCTTTCTAGTTGGCACCTTTCTTTTTTTTTTAATATAAATTTATTTATTTTTAGTTTTCAATATTCACTTCCACAAGTTTTTGAGTCCCCAATTTCTCACCCTCCCCCCACCCCAAGATGGCATGCATTCTGAATACCCCTTCCCCTGGTCTGCCTTCTCTTCTATCTCTCCCCCCTCCCTTCTCTTATCCCCTTCCCCTTCTATTTTCCTGTAGAGCAGGATAGACTTCTGTACCCCTAGTTGGCACCTTTCAATGGGGTCTTTAACTGGAGACTTCTTGGAAGTGTTGTGTAAAGAGGGCTTATGCCCAGGTACACGTTGGCCTTGGATCGCCTGTGAGGTCCTCAGATTCAGATGTTGGGAAACTCATCCCCCCAATAGCGTCCTCTTCTGATGACTCATTGTAGCAAAGCAATGATGGGTAGATTGTCAAAGCTTATGCCAGTGACACAAAGGGTTTGGCAGTTCCTATCAAGTTGGAAAAGCTTTGAGTACAGACTCAGTGACAAACTGTATCTTTTGTCCAGAGACTAGACTAGCTACATTTGTTCAGGCCAGGGGGTTGGCCACCAGAGGACCGTGGGGAAAGGGGGGGTGGCAATTCATAAAAGCCATTTCCTGAAGCATGAATGAACTGGAATCTCCATCAGTGGATCAATGAAATAATCGATTGTGGAAGAATTTTGTCCTGCTGGTTTCCAGTATGGCTGGCCTCTTGGGAATAAGGTTTTTTTCTTTAGGAAATAAAGAGCCTTGACAGCCCAAATACTAGCCTTTGAATTCACAACTACAATTTCTCCTATAAAGCTCTATTGTCTCATGTGATGAGAGAAGTCCTTGGAAGGCATAACGGATCATTGCTCATTTCATTGTGAGCTCATACAGAGGAGAATGAAATGAAAAGACAGAATTCAAAGAACCACCAAATCAGAACGCTGAATGTCAGACAACTCATTTTTTAAATAGTGGAAGAAATAATACTATTAAAATTTAATAATTTAATAATAATATTAATATTTGTTAAGCACTTACTGTATGCCTGGTATTATGCTAAATACTTTACAATTATTATCTCATTTGATTCTCACAACAACCCTGTGCAGTAGGTGCCATTATTATGCCTACTTTACATATGAGGAAACTGAGGAAAACTGAGATTAAGTGACTTGCTCAGCTAGGAAGTGTCTGAGGCTGGATTTGAACTCAGGTCTTCCTGACTCCAGGTCCAGTGCTCTATCCACTGAGCCACCTAACTGCCTTAGAAATATGGCCCATGGGTTATAATGGCAGATAATCCACCCCCAAATCATTTTGTCTTGGCTTGAGACAGTACTTTTCTAATGACATTTGAATATGGGTATCTGATATTGCTGAGTCCATAAATCCTTCACACAAAAGAATTAAACTCTATCACCCAGGACTAACTCAGGAGAGGCTATAAAGGTTCCCTAATTGTCTTTCTTGACTTAAATTCATCTTCTTTGCTCCATTACTACATGCTGGGGATTGACTGCATTGCTTCAAGAACTGATATATAGCATTACTATGAAGTAGAGCTGACTTCAGTCACTGTACTTGCTGGCTCCCACAGTACCAGAGACAGTTGGGCATCTGATTAATACTTTTTTCTTTTCTATATTTGATTGGAGTGGCACAGTGGATAGATGGTCAGCCTTGGGTCAGGAAAGACTCCTCTTCCTGAGTTCAAATACAGGCTCAGACTAGCTGTGTGTCTCTGGGCAAGTCACTTCACCCTATTTGCCTCAGTTTCCTCATCTGTAAAATGAGCTGAAAAAGAAAATGGCAAACCACTCCAGTATCTTTAACAGAAAACAACAACAACAACAACAAACCCAAATGGAGTCATGAAGAGTCAAACATGACTGAAAAAATGACTAAACAACAGATTGGATTGGGATAAAGTAATAAAAGGTTTTCATTTTCATTTATGTTGAGAAATACCAAGTATCACTGATCCTCATTCTGCATCAGCAAGTATTTAAAAGAAAGGTGTTGGAGAATCAATCCTTGGAAAATTGAAAAGTAATTCCAACTTTAAAAAAATATCACGATGATCATAGGATCTGGGTTGGGAAAGACTGATGAGAGTCAGGATTCAAATACATCAATGGGCTGGAACACTGGGCCAAATTGTGTACTATTACACTTGGGTTCAAAGATTCAACTTCACAAGTACCCAGTGGGGTAGGCATGACTAGACAGCACTTCCTCTGGAAAAAATATCTGGATACTCAGTGAACTACAAATTCCATAACAGTCAAGAGTGTGGTATGACAGCCATGAAAATTAAATACGGTATTAGGCTATATTAAGAGAGATAAGAACCAGGAATAGAAGGTGACAGACCTCCTGGACTTGGTATTAGTTGTAGCACATCTGTAACAGGCCATTTATTCAGTTCTGGACAGCCCATATTAGGAAGAATATTGCTAAAATGGAAAATGAACAGTGGGAAACAAATAGATGGTGAAGGACAGAGACAAAAGTAGGAATTTTTGTGTCTGGGGCAAGTGGTAAAGACCCTAGAATACAATGAGGCCACTTCTAAGGATGGTGAATCTCTCTTTAAGAAATGGGCCATTTGGTAATTTCCTATTGAGAGGATTGCTCTTGATGGCTGGGTGCTAAGGTGAATTGTTTGTTCGTGTTTAATGATATTTTTCCAGAGGAACTGCTGTCTAGCCATGCCTACTCCACTTGGTACTTGTGGAGTTGAATCTTTGAACCCAAGAATACACAATTTGGCCTAATGTTTCAGCCCATTAATGTATTTGAATCCTGACTAGTGCTGAGTCCAGGAAGTAGTAACAATTGCAGAAGTCAGAAGGAGATTAATTTGGGAAGGAGAGTGAAAGAGAGCTTGACAAACTGGAGAATGTCCAGAGGAGAGTGATCTGGGTGTTGAAAGGACTCAAGTTCATGTCAACTGGGAAGTTTAGCATGGAGAAGAAAAGACTCTGGGAGAATGTGATAGCTGTCTTCAAATATTTGAAGACCTGTCCCATGAAAGATCGATCATAGGATCATAGTGTTAGAGCTAGAAGGGACCCTAGAGGCCAGTGCATCCAGCCCCTTCATTTTCTGGATGGAGAAACTGAGGCACAGAAAGGTCAAGTGGTCCATCTGGGATTTAGATTTGTTCTGCATAGCCTGAATGTGGAATGGTGAGCCCCTCCAAAAGGAGCAGTCAGAGAGGAGGAATGGTGCAAATTCAGTCTCCATATAAGAAAAAATGGAACAAAACTTCCCAACTATTCAAACTGTTCAGAAGTAGAATTAGTTGCCTCTGTAGATTGTGGGTTCCCTGTCATGGAAACTCTTCAAGCCAGGTTGGATGACCACTTGTCTGGGATACCGTAATGGGGATTTTTGGGGTATAAGCCGAGGTCCCTTCTAACAATGACATTCTGTAATTCTTGTCTATTTGTGGGGGGGGGAAACTGCTCCCATTTTTTGCATGCTTTATAATTTCTAAATCACTTTTTCCTACAACGACTCCAGGAGATAGGTAGTGTGAGGATTATTATCACTGTTTTCCAACTGAGGAAACTGAGGCTGGGGTGGGGAGGTGGTGGGAAATGACTTGCCCAAGGTCATAAAACTAAGAAGTATCACAGCCAGGGTTTGATTCCAGATGTCTCCTGACCCCAAGTCCTATTATTATTTTCATTACACCACATGGTTGCTCCTCATTTTATAGACTTCCTTCATTCTGTGGATTCTTCCCACTTCTCCCTTATTCTCTGAGGCACAAGAGATGCTGTTGAGCTGGTGGCTATTGACTTCTGCCCTCTCACTGATCAGGAACCAAATTATCCCATGCATTGCTTAGTGCTTGACAAATCTATTACTTAACAAATGGACTAGGAATCGTAGCCAATGGCCTGGGGACCAGAAAGGCTAATCTCATTCCGTGTAGCATTGATCAGGGCCAGGAAAGAACACAGAGAGCATCCTTGAATGGACTCCTCTGATAGACCGTTAGGGAAATGAAATGCGTTAAGGGTCGCAGAACAGGATGCTGAAGGGATAGGGACCTCAGGAGTAAGAGGAGCTCTGGAAGACAGTGAAACTGGATCCACCAATTAGCCAATTCTGAGCATTCCTTTAAGGTCTTTCTGCATTGTCTAGGTTCCTTTTGATCTAGAAAGGTCACAGGGGCTCAGATGAATGACTGGAAGAAACCAGGCTGACACTTTGCTATATTTAGAGCATTCAGGGAAGCCAACTGGAGCCCAGCTCTGGGTTTGTAAGTGTCAAAGAAAGCAGTGGGGGCAGAGAGATAAGTCATGCCAAGCATGGGAGCATCTACCTGATGTACATAGGCTTCCACTGAGAGGCAGATGGGGGAGATGGAGTTCCAGTGGAGAAACTTAGCAAGCTTCCTAATGGGAGGATAAGATTTGGATGGGTGGCCAGCACAAAGGGAGAAACTGGTCTAATGGTCTGAGGGTCTAGCATCCCTGAGAATAGACACTCAGGCAATCCCAGGGGATGGGTAGATGGTAAAAGCAGACATAGCCAAGGGAACGAACAATTTTCAGTCGTGATTACCCAACAGATGAGAAAATTAAGGGAGTTGAGGTACAGGCCTGGAAAGGAAAAAATGGAATAGATCATTTGTGACACCACTCTGAGATTTCATTCAGGATATTATATTACCCAGCAGATGTGTGTGTGTGTGTGTGTGTTAATAGGAAGGAAGGGAAGAGGCTGCATTTTTTTCTCCTTCTTTTTGATTTAGAAGGTGACCTGAATTGATTTCTGAATAAACTTCCCAAAGAGGCAAACCTGATAAGATGAATATTGGGGTCATTAACTTGCAGGCAGGCAAAAAAAATATTGCTAATTGTTTCTTCATACAGCGTCAGTGGAGAAAGCAAACCATGGACATGATTAGTTAGTCTTCAATAAAGGAAAAGGGGCTGGGTTTAAAGAACATCTTCATTACTTGGCTTCCAAATGGTGGAAGAAAAGGCCAAAGGTAAGCAGAGTCACACTGGTCACAGTCAAGGTGAGGAAGGGAAGAATGATTTCTTACTATTGACAATTGTCCAATGTCGTGCCCTGGTTTGGACTGCTCTACCTGGTCTCTACCTCTCCTATAAGACTTGGCTATAGCTTTTCTGGTTTCTACTTTAAGTACATAGCCTGGAGATTTTTATGCCCTAGCAGTATGATGGGACCATAATCAAATGGAGGGTCTTTAGTGATCATATAAACCAGGGTTTTAGACATACCTTTTGTGTATCCTGGAACTCTTGGGCAGTCTAGTGAAGCCCATGGCCTCCTCAGAACGATGTTTTTAAATGCATAAAACAAAATTCACAGGCTTACAAAGAAAACCAATTATGTTGAAATACAGTTGTTATATATGTGTATATATATATATATATATATATATATACACACACACACACACACACACACATACATACGAACATACATATATGCACACACATTTATACATGCATATATACACATGCATACACATATACATATACATACACACATGCATACACACACATATATGATATAAAAAGTCATGGATCTCTAGGTTAAGAACCCCTGCTCTAGGACAAAATTATGCTATGTGTGTCCTGCTCCTGCGTCCTACTCCTCCCACTTTGAGCACCTTTGTTTCTGTGTGGAGATGGTAGAGAGCTCAGTAAATGCTGGTTTTGAAAAATGGTAGGAACTCCAATCTGTAGACCAGCTCCTGATCAGTGATTCCCAATATTGGCATCATGGTGCCCTAGGAACCAGAGTATAACTCAATCTTTTGGTGTGTACATGCACTCTCAACCCTCTTTTAATCTGTTTGTGCTCCAAGCTCCCAGGCTTTCTCCTCCTATATACTCTTTTTGGAAGACTCACAAAAAGAACAAACAAACAAAATAAGCAAACAAAAATAAATGAATGAATAAAACTTCTAGGGGCAGCTTCATATTCCCCATATGGGCCTCATTTTTGTTCTCTTCCTCAGAGGTAGGCAATACAGGCAAACAGGGCTGAACTTTGCACTGCTCGCTGGGCAATGTATCATCCTAGGTGTTGTCCAACAGTGCCTGTCCTCCAGAAACTTACCTTCTACCGGAGTCAGGGTGGAGAACAATAGTTCAAATGACAGGGAAGTCAAATGGAGTCTGGCTCTGGATTTCTAAGTGGAAAAGAAAGCAGTGGAATCAGAGAGAATAGTGCCGTGAACTGTACATAGACTATCTGCTGAATCAGAGGTTGGGGATATGGAATTACCAGGGGAGAAAAGTGTACCTCCCTTTTTTCTTCACAGAGGCTGTGGACTATGGGTGTGGGGCCCTGCATATACTGTCAGAATCTGTTGATGTCTTTATTAACTAGTTTGGATAATGAACTGATCTCTCCCACCTTTTTTGTATCATTGGTTACAAGAGATGGCTCTGGGTAGGGGAGAGGGATAAACTTGGAAATGAAGGCTATGTAAAAGCAAAAGACACCAATAAGTTTTTTTAAAGTAACCTAGTCCCCTGTAATTTTGTAGAAGAGAAGTGACTTACCCAAGGTCAAATACTTACCTTACTATACATGTAATAAGCACGAGAGATGACATTTGAACTCAGATTCTCTGACTCCAAATTTACCCTTCTTTCCACCAAATCACAGTGCCTCCCCTGAGTCCATGGGCCATCTTCCCTGATGTCTCCTGAGAAAGATCCCACGTCGGAGAAAGGTTTCCAGGTAGGAGAGTCACTCTGAATGCTACAAGATGCTCCCTGAGGGGATCAGGAGTAAAAATTGCCAATTGCACTTGTGATCCTGGCTTTTTTGTGTCTGCTGAGGCAGCCCTGCCCACCACTGGGAACTCAAGTTCAGCACCACAGGGTAATGATGAAAAATGTCACTGGCAACTCTTCTCCGTCAATAACCAAGCTCATCTTTCTGTGCTAGCACGACTTTGCAGGCAGCCCACATTTCAAATTCAGTTAATCTTGAAATAATTCAAAAATCAAAGATATACCAGAGTGACTCACTGTGTATTCATAGAAGAAGGGGGGGGAGGAGGGTGGGGGGAAGAGGAGGGGAAGAATCCAATATGAGAATCCAAAGAAGCAGCACTAGTTTTTGTTTGATTTGAATTGTTTTCAGACCACACAAGGACATATTGCATACTAAGACAGACTGACAGCCAGCAAAATGGTATCTGGTGGTATAACATTTACATGCCCCACTGGGAGGTACATACAGTACTCTCAGATCCTAGCTGTTTGGATTTCTTTTTTTTTTCTGTGTACTTAGTGTGTCTGCCTCCATCTTATTAGCTTCCTCTTTCTATTCTTCGTTTACCTGATCATCCTTAATATTGCTGCCATAGGATGGTGAGTTAGTCAGGAGGCAGTCTCGCATACAAGACTTACAACTTGTTATTGTAGCTCCAAGTTGCAATCCCAATCCTCCAGGTGAACTTGGTTGCTCCAGGTTCAAGGGGATGTGGTAGGCCCACGTTCACAAAAACCATAGCTCACGAGCCCCCACTGACATATTTACCTTTATTGATCAGAGGACACAGTTAGTTCAAAGCAAAGCCATTTAAGGAAATGGCTTAATAAAGAAGGTGGCAATAAAACATTCCCTCCATAAACCTAGAGTTCAGTCTCCCACAAACATACCATCAGTGCAAAGAGAGGTCATATACAGGGGAACATGTATAGAGGGACACACATGTAGGGGATACTTGTGTTCAGGGCACACACATGGAAGTGAAACTCATACCTCCTATGGTTTAGGCCCTCTGATGTCTTCTGGTTTTATCATTGCACTGCTCCCAGGGTTTCTGCTGGATATGTAGGCCCTGACAGATGTTGTATCCACCAGGTGTGTAGGCTCTGCTAGATGCTGTCAGGCACAGCCCCATTGTGCATGTGGTTGTCAGCTTTTCTCTGCTTCCAGATTCTGGCTCAGTGGAAATTCCTGCTATCATTTTTTTTTTTTATGAGAAGAGGTGATGCTTCTATGCCCTTTTAGTTAAAATCCAGAGATCTTTTAGAAGGGGATCAGCTCTTGCCTCAGGCCAGTAAAATGCCTTCCATATGACAGTCTTGGCTGGGTTTCTGATGTCCAACAGGAGATCCTCAGCCCCAGATGCTAAGCTCCTTAGAACAAGGATCACGGTACTTCCAGATAGATAAGGCTACTGGGCTTAATCATTTCTTTGGACTAAACTCCATGGTTGCTGGACCTTGAGGTCTTCATGGGTGACCTTGGCTCTAGCTTGTGATGAACATTTCCTATGCCTTCTCTTTTTAATCTAGGGAGTGTGGACAATAAGCTACAAGAGCTATTGGCCTAACAATGATCTTGTTACTACAGTATCACAGAGACCTTGCAGATCAAATAGCTGAACCTACACATTTTATAGATAACGAAACTGAAGCCCAGAACATCACATGCTGCCCAAGACAGGGTTAACCACGGCAGGAATTAGAGAAATCCCATTTGATCCAGCTCAGGTATGTGCATTAGCTCACATAAGCCTTGTTAGCTTAGGAGCCTGGGATCATGACAACTGTGCCTGCCGTTAGAGAAAGGCTCTGGGCCTTACTTTCCCTCTCTGTAAAATAAAGGCATTGGATTATATGGTTTCTAAGATCACTTCCACCTCTAAATTCTATGATCCCTAAGTCAGGAATGATCTTTGCCTGTTTCCAGGGGATCAATTACTGGTCTCTATTTGGACATGCTCTCCTGGCACCTTCCCCATGCCCCACTGTGTTTTCAGGATATCTAGGGACTAAGGTGATTGAGGGTGAACTTCTGCATCACACTCATTAATTCTCATAACCAACATGGAATATCTTTGGTCCTTAACTGATAATTCTCAGCAGCTGCCCAGACAGTGGCCATCGATACAACCTGTGCCCTCATTTTTCTTTCCTCTCTGGAGCATGGCACTACAACTGGTAGGGCCATTAGCCTCTTATCCCTGAGGACAGGTTCTGGCTGAAGACCCACTAGACATAAACACAATAACTCTTTTACTTCCTTTTCCCCTTTTCCTGGGACTTGGACTGGGCAGCAAATATGTCCAGGAGACATGGGTTGGGAAGCTAGCACAGAGAACTCCATTCAGCTCCTGCCTTGCTGAGCACAGAAATCTCAGAGTTTGGAGAGCTCTCAGAAGGCATCTAGTCTAGCCTTCAGTTTGCAGAAGGGGGAAAGGAGTCTATCTGGCCTTTATTTGGTGGAGTTAGCCATTTTATTATAGGACTGATGCAGCATAAGGTAACAGAATGAATTTGGGAGTCTGAGGCCCTAGATTAAAATCCTAGTTTTGCTCCTTATAACTTGCATGACCTTGGGTAAATCTCTTCTTCAGTTTGAGCCTCTCTCTTTGCATCCACAAAGTGAATAGACTAGATAGGGGTCCATATAGATGGTTTCTAGATTCATTGCAAAGGTGGGAATAGAATTCAGAAATGTAACTAATGCAGGGAGAAGGGGATTTTGTCTCAGAGGGCATGGTGGGGCATGACACTTCCTCCTTTTGGTGATCTACTTTGCCTTGAATAAATGAATAACTAAATGAATGAAAAAGCATTTTTTAAGTATTTACTATGTGCCAGGCACGTACTCATCACTGAGTATAGAAATGCAAAAAAAAAGATAGTCCTTGTTCTCAAGGACCTGGTATACCTGAATTCTAATAGGGGAAGACAATACATGTAGGAGAATGGTAGCCAAGGAGGAGTAGTTAGATGTGGAAGTCACAGAGATGGTGAGTGGGGTCAGGCAGTTGATTTCCTTGCATTTCCAGGAATGATAGTGTTGGTTTGATTACTGACCTGAGAGCTAGAGGTAGAAAGGGGTAGGGGGAGAACATAGCAGAGAAAACGTCTTGGGACAGCTAGTTGTGGCAAACTCACCAGCAGAAGAATAAGACCCTGGAGGTCAGTTTCTGGGGCACCAGAAAGGAGGTAGAGACTGGCACAGCTACAGGGGTATGACTGCAAGACAGCCTAAGTGCCACATACTTCATCTGAATCCTTTTGTGAGGGCACTAATGGCCTTCCATTAAGCTGTTTGAAAAGCTTAGCTTACAAGACAGAAAACATTGGATTGAGAGGGGATGGTTTGTTCACCAAGTTCTTAAAACCTTGTTTTTCCTTGATCTGGGACGTTTCAGCCCTGTCCTCCTTTCTTCCTTTTCTTCTGCTTCTTTCCTCCTGTTCCCTCATTCGCATCCTCATTTTAGACCTCTTCCCTCCCCATCCCCTTCTTTCTCTTTTTCCTTCTTCTCTACTCTTTTCTCTCCCTTTCCCCTCCTTTTCTTCCCCCTTTCCTTTCTTACTGATATTCATATTTCCTTTCTTCACATCCTCCCCTTCCTCCTTTTCATTCCTTCTTTCCCTTTTTTCTCCCTCTTCCTTTTTTTCCCTCTCTTGCTCCTTCTTTCCTCTCCTACTCCTTCCCTTTATCTTTTTTCCTCCTTCTGATTTTCTGTTTTTTCTTTTCTTCCTACTCCTCTTTTCCTTCTTCCTCTATTTTTCTTTACTCTCTTCCTTTTCCCCCTCCTCCATCTCCCCTTATTCCTTTCTTTCCTCTCCTCCTAAACATTCTCATTCTTTTCCTTTTTGTTCTTCTCTCCCCTTCTCCTCATTCCCTTTTCCCTCTTACATCCCTCTCCTTCTCATTCTTTTCCTTCTCCCTTTTTTTCTAACTCTTCCCTTCCCCCTTTTTCTACTTCTTTTCCCTTCTCTCCCCATTCTGTCATGCCCTCCTGCAGCTCAGTCTCAAGGCCATGTGCAGCTCCCCAAGGGGAGCTATTCGGATGCTTGAGGCACTCAAAGGGAAGACAAAGGCCTGTAAACCTCGGCAGAATGCATGCTTTCCCAGAGAAATGCTTTCCAGGCCACTCAAGTGGCCTTCTGTTCATCACAAAAGTAGGCCTTTGATAGAGTCAATTGAAAGTGTCTGGCTTGTCTATTGCTCAAAATAGGGCCCTTCTCCTTGAGGTTCCCTGCCCCCGCAGAGTTTTGTACTTGTCAGTTGATGAGGCTCTTAAAATCCTTTTAGCTACCTGTGAGCAGGGGGTCCAAATGGCACCATGTCAAGTGTTTTGCGTCAGGGATGTCATGGGCCCAAGCAGAGTGAGACAGAAAAACATGAGTTGAAAAAAGGCCATGGCCATGAGGCGTATGGGAAGGACATTGGGTATGTCACAGTTGTTACCATGTCTGCTCCAGGATACTTGGTAAGAAGGGGGCGGTTGTCACAAACTCACAGAGACCCAGAACAGCTGAGTTAGAAAGAGGATGGCAAAGCTCCATTGAGCCAGGCCAATGTGTGTCTAGCTGTGTGTTCAGCAAGGTGACTGTCCATAGCTGGGGACCATGGAGGGATGGGAGACACATACACACACACACACACACACACACACATGCATGCGTGCACGTGCACGCGTGTGCGATGCTCCTCCCTGGAGACTGTGACTAGGTTCAGGGCATGGAAAGGGACATGGCAATCAAGGAGTCATAGTACCATGGAAGTGAGCTGAGAACCATGGAAACCAGAGAAGAGCAGAGTGACAAAGAACAGGGCTCAGGAAAGCTGGACCTCTGAGTCAGAAGCCAATGTTAAATCAGGAATAGCAGATGGGAGAAGGGTCATCGTTGTAACTGAGATCAATTTCACCTTCCTGGGGATTCTGCATATACCAAGTGTGAGCCACTGGGAAAATGTGACTGTGGTGCCAGTAGCATGGTGCTATATTGGGAGTCAGAGGACCCAAGTTTGAATTCTAGTTCTATCTTACTAGCCATGTGGCCTTGGACAAGTCACTGTTGCCCTTCATGACTCCTTGACCTCTGAGATCTTTTATCTCTAGATCTATGAGATGATGAACTCAAAGCAGCTGTTTTGGTGGGTTCAGATTGTTAGCACGGTCAAGGAGGCAGGGCAGTTGAGCTAGGGCATGGGCAGGAAGGCAGCAGCTGCTACCAATGGCCATAATGATGACAACAGCTTTATGTTCCCTTTGAGACAGCCTCCAGCTTAGAATCCAGACCTCTTGGGTAGTGTCCTCAGACTGCTACTTAAACGGTAGCTGTTCAGCTGAGTATTCTGAGGGGGGTTGGGTGGGGGCAGAGCAAGGGAGTGAGCTTAAGGCTCTTTGTGGCCGAGAAGTGGGGATTTAGGGTGTTTGGTTGCCTGGATGTGTTCTCTGTATGTGAGTGTTTGTGCTCCCCTGGGCTTTGTGTATCCCCAGGGGAGTCTTGTCTGCCAGGCTGGGCTGCCAGCTGTACTGAAGGGTTGGTAGTGATGACTGTCTGCCACACAGTCAGTGACAACTGTATTTTTGACAGCATCTTTTGAGCAGATAGACAGGTTTTGGCCCGATGTAAGGAGAAAATTCCCAACAAGGAGTTACTCAAAAGTGGAATGGCTGCCTCAGAAGGTAAGAACACTCCGGACTGACATTCATATAGTGCTTTATATTCCCTATCTCACTTTATCCCCCCAGCAGCCCTCGTCCCCCAAGTGGTCTTCATGCAAAGGCTGGCCGGCCACTTGTCAAAGTTTATGGGATGACATCACTTGCTCAAAGAGGACTCTTTCTGCTGCAATGCCCAAGCTGCGGTTAAAAGAGAACACAGGGGGATTCAAACAGGATGAGTCAGCTGGTATTTGCAATGTTAATGGAATTGAAGAAAGTAATATTAATAATGGCAGTAGCAGTGACACAGTGGACAGGGGCCTGGCTCCAGAATTATTGATTTGTCTTGGAGACCCTCCATTTGTCTGCTGTTGTCTGGCTTTGTCTGGTTTTTGTCGGTGCCCTTTAGTGAGCTGCATCAGCTCAGAGTGCGGGCTCTGCCCATTAGAGATGGGAACACTGTGAATGCCTGATCCCAGACCAGCAGCCTCCCTTTCCTTCTCTGTCCCAGAGGAATGTGTCCCTCTGTTAGGCTAGGCTGTCTGAGTTTGACTTGCTTCTGACTCTCATGGTAGATTGGTTCTCAAATATAGGCAACTCTTCTGATTGTGAGGTAATTCTGTTTTCTGGAGACCTGAACTGGACATCAGGAGATTTGATGTGAAATACAGACTTGCTATGTGGCCTTAAGCAAGTCATTTACCTTCTCTGGGTTTTCTAATCTGCAAAATGGGGATAATGACCCCTACTCTGCTAGCGTTCCATGCTCTTGGGAGGATACAATGAGATGTTGGCTATCAAGGTTCCCTGAAGCACATAGTGAGTTACAAGTGGTAGAGTGGGGAAAAAAAATGAAAAAAAATAGAATTGACTGGAAATAGAGGAAACTGAGTCCAAGACTAGTCTCTGAGACTTGCTAGCTATGTTACTTAGAACAAATAGCGGAACCTCTTTGACTCTTAAGTTCCCTAATCTGTAAAATGGGGAGAGGGTGAGAGTTAGACTAGATGATCTCTAAGGTCAGCTCTGTCTGTCATATTATAGCTATAATTGTGGTAATATTCTTGCAGAGCTTCAGTGGGAGGTAGCATTAGACTTGAGCACAAGCCCTGCCTCTGCTACTTACTAGTTAAGTCATCTTGGGCAAGCCTCACTTCCCCCTCTGTAACATTGGGATTTGAACTTGATGAGTTCTAAGGCTCCTCCAAGCTCTAAGCCCTATGATCTTAATTCACTTTACCTCAGTGTCCGCATCTGTAAAATAATACCCACATAACCTAACTTACCTCACCAAAAAGGAAAGAAAATTAGGTTAAAAAATCAGTTTTACAAGTATAAGGAGGAGGCAGCATGATTAGAGAATAGTTTTTCTGGAAAAATGGCTAGGAGCTTTAGTGGACTGCAAGCTCAATATTAGTCGATCTTGTGATATGGAAGCTAAAAAAGTCAATACAATGTTGAGCTGCATCCAGGATTGGGGAGGAGCGAATCCTACTGAGTAATATGTTTAGTTCTGGGCACTGCCATTTAGGAAGGACATTGGCAACCTGGAGAACATCCAGAGGAGGGCAGCCAGACTGGTGAAAGGCCTAGAGACCCTTCCATATGAAGATCAATTGAAGGAACTGAGAATGTTTAGCTAGGGATGTTTAATTAGGAAAAGAACTGAGAGCTTTGAGTGGAAGTTGTAGAGAGGCAGATTTTGGCTTGATGATAAAAGAAAAAGTAAGAATTTGAACTATGTCTAATCAGCAATTTGTGCTTTGTGTAGTGAAGTCACCAAGCTTGACTGATAGACTCATCTCCATCCCTCCACACCATTCCCTCAATCCCCTGTTCATCGTTTAATTTCTTCAGCATCTTGCCTTCTATTGTCCAAGGGGACTGTTCATTTTCTTCTAAATAAATCTGTGCTAAGCTAATAGCCTGGGCAGCTAGGGGGCACTGCAGTGCACAGAGTGCCAGGCCTGAAGTCAGGAAGACTCATCTTTCCGAGTTCAAATCTGGCCTCAGACACTTCCTAGCTGTATGACCCTGGGCAAGTCACTTTAATCTGTTTGCCTTGGTTTCCTCATCTGTAAAATGAGCCAGAAATGGCAAACTACTCCAGGATCTTTGCCAAGAAAACCCCAAATAAGGTCACAAAGGATCAGACATGACTGAGATGACTGAACAACAAGTTAATAGCCAATAGTGTGTTAAGGGCCAAGGTGTTTCCCCTGCCTGAGATGGATGTAATCAACAGGAGCTTTCTGGAGACTACTGCTTTAGTATCAAAGGAAGAACTATCTAATGGTGTGAATCTTCTGTGGCAGGCCAGTGGGGAAAATGTTTTTGGGGTCAGGAGGCTAATTCCTATCAAATTTCATCACAGTGGTTCCTCTCAAATTTCTCTATTCTGAACAAAGGCAGAGCTGACTCTGCCTCCCTTGGGGACTTGTGTTCTTGGAGTCAGAAGACCTGGGTTCAAGCCCCAAATCTGTTGATGACTAACTTTGTGACCTTCATTCCCTGTCTCAGAGCCTCAGTTCTCATCTGAAAAAACAGAGACAATAATAATGACCTTAATTATTTCACAGACTTTGAAATGTCTTTGGAAAAATATAAAGAGTTATATAACAAAAATGATGACAACAATGATAGACATTTATAGAGCTTCAAAATTTGCAAAGTGCTTAATATATATTAAATATGTATATATATATCTGATATATAAGATATATCAGAGTCTCTCAACAACCCTGTGAGATAAGTAGGTGCTAATATTATTCCCATTTTATAGGGAAGGAAACTGAGGCTCAGAGAGTGACTTATTCATGGTTACAGTGCAAGTAAGTGATACTACTTGTGTGACTATGGGGAAGTCATTTCATCCCTCTGGGCCTCAGTTTCCTCATCTGCAAAATAAGGGGCTTGGCTTAGATGGTCCCTGAGGTATCTTCTAGCTTGAGATCTGTGATATGTTTCAGAAGCAGGGTTTAGACCCAGATCTTTCTGACTCCAAATCTAGTACTTTTTCAATATAGAAGTAGTTATCAATCAATTCTTCTCTCCTGTGACTCCCCACATTTCTTGGCGTCTGTGGATTTGGGCATATGTGGTTCTCTTGGTCTGGACTCTGCCCCAAGGCCATCACATGACTTGGGTCTTTGTTCTCCACCTCTCCCTCAGAACCACTGTACTCCAGGCGGGTCAAAGCATAAACAGGACAAATCTTGTGAGCAGCCTTAACAAAGGTGCTTTTTCTTGAAATCAATTCAAAGAAGCTTTGAATAAGGCCCCATTAAGTGATATTGCCTCTGTGTGAACATCCACCTGAGGAGCTAAATCTAGTTCTCAAATTGGCTGAGGCCAGAGTTTGCCTATCTCCTGGGCCTCCAGATTCCAGTCCGAGAGCCCCAGGGACCAGCTTGATGGAACTGAACAGCAGCATGAGGTCCTATGAAGTCAGTAAGGGCCCACTGACTTGTGCCGACTCCTTGCTCTTCATCTCTCTGGTACACATTGGGATAGGTTTCCTGCCCTTATCAGTTTACTGCACAGCCTGAAGCCATGGAGCCCTGTAGCCTGATGACCTCCAGTGGCCAGGAAGCCACATCCTGACTTGTTGGGTCTCTGTTTCCCCAACTAGCAAATAAGGGAGGATGCAATGATATCTCTGTTCCTCCCTCTCCTCCCAACTGCAATGATTGATTATTGCTTTCAAATCACTCTGTGTGTGATCCTTGACTAGGCTACCTATGTGTATGTAGGGGTGGTTGGGGGAGGCACTAGAGAATTCAATATCACAGAATCTTAGCATTGGAAGGACCTCAGAGGTCACTGAGTCCAACCCCTACCCCAAGGGAATCCCCTCTACAGCATACCCAAGGGGTCATCCCACCTCTGCTTGCCAACCTCCGATGAGGTGGAGCTCACGGTTCTGAGGTAGCCCACTCTGCTTCTGGAGAGCCTTCATTTGTAGAGGTTTTCCCTGACCTTAAGCTTAAATCTGCCATTTTTTTGACCAGCTGCCATTGTGCCTCATTCTGCCCCCTGGGGCCAAGCTGAAAAAGTCTAACTCTTCCTTCCCATGGCAGCTCTGTAAGCACTTGAAGACGGAGCTCATGTCCCCCCTACCTCCTGCCCCCAAAGTCTTCTCTCCTTTAGACTGAGTGCCTCTGGGTTCTTCAAATGATCCTCATATACCATGATCTCCTCCTATCCCTTTACAGCTTTGTTTACCCTCCTCTGCACACTTTTTAGCTTCTTAAAGTTCTCCCTAAAATGTAGTATCCAGAAGTGAACACAATACCACAGATGCAGTCTGATTGGGACAAAGGGCAGGGAACACCCAACTCCCTGGTCCTGGATACCCAAGATTGTGTTGAACCTTAAGAGGCCCATCACTAGTTTGGCCACAGCAACTGTGGAGAACCTCGTTATGTCTCAGAGGGGTGGCAATATGCATTGGTGGAGTCAGTGCTGATACTGATGAAATTCCAGGTAGCAGCATGGGACTGTTAATCTTGTTGACCCACTGTGTGCTGTCCTGGGTGGGCCACGTTATCTTATATCTTTATGCAAATGTTGGCTAATCTAGATCCCCTTGTCTCCCAGGGGAGGCAATCTTAACCTTTTTCCATCTGTGGCACTTCTCTGATTTTCCTGGAAGGCTCCCCTTCTTCACAGGCTCATCTTGTTCCCTCTGTCAGGAAGGTTCTCTCCCACAATTCCCTCCTGTGGTAAAATTATTCATCCCTCCAGGCCCACCTGCTCTGTGTAACCTTCCCTGACCCATTCCTCCCACAATATGGTTTCTAACGCTTTCTAGTAATATAGAGATCAGCATATTTTTTTGTAAAGCCTCTTTAAAGCCTTCTAGCTTGCTGTTAATCTCTCCCTCAACAGCTAACCCCTTTTTTCTCTGAGCCTCCGGTTCCCCATCTGTCAAATGAGGGGAGAATGGATACTGTCTGCTCCTCCCCCCAGCCTTAATGATGGCACTAAGTATCTTTCCTCGACATGCCATGACATTGCGTACTTCCCCCGTACTTTTCTCAATTCGACACATATCTGTTAAGGGTCTACAGTGTGTTCTATGCCCTGGGTTTGATGTTAGGAAGACAGAGATCTACCCTCAGGGGGTTCACAACATGCACTCAAATAATCAATCAGCCAATCAATTAGTATTTGTTAAACACCTGCTGTTTGTCAAGCACTGCACTAGGAGTTAGGCAAACAGAAACAAAAGGGAAACCACTCCTGCCCTCAAGGACCTTACAATCTAGTAGGAGGCAATAAGTACAATATTAGGTAGAGTGTGATATGGGCAAAGAGAGATCTAGCTAGAGGGTTCTGGGAAAATCTGATATGTGCCTTGTCTCCTCCATTAGAATGGAAACTTCTTGAGTTGCAGGAATTGTTTTTTGTAACTTAATGGTTAGCACAATGCCTGATACTGAGTAAAAGCTTTTCATTAATTTGAAAGTGAGAGATCAATCTCTTACATCTGGGGTGGATCAGGGAAGGCTTCTTGGAAGAGGTGGTGCCAGAGCTGATCTCTGGGCAGCATTGTGGAGAGAACATGCCCCAGACATGAGCAATGGCCTCATGCTTGGCTAAAGGCAGGAGAGCACATGAGGAAAATAGGGATAGTTAATAGTTCACTCTGGCCAGAATGTAGAGTACATGAGGCATGATGGTAATAAGGTAGATGGGAACTGGAGCATGGAGGCCTTTAAAGTCCAGGCTGAGGAATTTGCATTTGATCCTACAGGCAATAATAGTGAGCCACTGCAGTTTTCTGAACAGGAGAGGGGCATGGGCTTTAGGAAGATTGGTTTTTGGCACATGCCTGAAGAATGGCTTAACAAAGGGAGAGACTACATGTAGGGGGACTAATTAGATAGTCAAAGGCAGACAGCCTATACTAGTGTGACAGCTTTGGGGACACAGGAAAGGGAATGGAAGGAGGCCATGTTGTGAAGGCTGAATGAATGGTAGAAAGTATTTACGTAGTACATTAAAGGTTGCAAGTTTACTCTCTTTTTTAAGCTTCACAACAGCCCTGTGAGGTAGGTGCTATTATTATCCCCATTTTACAAGGGATGGAACTGAGATTGAGTCAGGAGTTAAATGACTTGCCCAGGGTTACACAGCTGTTAAGTACCTGAGGCAAGGTTTGAACTCAGATCTTCCTGATTCCAAGTTCAGCATTGTAGCCACTGTACCACCTAGCTGCCTCTATCTAGAACAACAAAAGAGGGTAGAGTCATGTATGGAGAACCAAAGAATACTAGAGCTAGAAGGGGCCTCAGATTGAAAGTCTTCAGTAAGAGAAAACCCATTGGTTCACTCAGTCATGGAAACAGAGGGTGGACAGTGGCTGTCAGTACCTCTGACAAGGGCTCATGTGACTCCCTCTCACTCTAAGGTTGTCTGCTGGCAGTAACAGCCAGGGTCTAAGGGACTGGTGTTTGAGGCTAGCTTATTTATAATTACAGAGATTGAGCTGTGTATGTTGGAAAGAGAAAACCTTCACAAGAGCATTGTAACTCTTGGCTTTCCTTACATGTCTGTGTCTAGATTGCTCTACATTGAGTATGTTCCTGGAAACTTCGTTCCAAATAAGACTGTGCTGTAGGATGCCTGAGGTCTTCGGCAAAGTGTATTAGACAAGTCTTATGATCACAGCATTTAGAAACATGCTTAGGGACACATAACCAACCTAGGGGTACGTAAACACAGACAAACATGGAAAGTCATTTAGGAAACACCAGTTCTTCCTTACCTCGAGCCTTACTTTTGTTTCTTGCTTAGTCATCCAGTTGTGTCCAACTCTTCATGACCCCATGGACTCTACTGTCCATGGGGGTTTCTTGGCAAAGATACTGGAATGGTTTGCCATTTCCTTCTCTAGTGGAGTAAGGCAAACAGAGGTAAAGTGACTTGCTCAGGGTCACACAGCTAGTAAGTGTCTGAGGTCACATTTGAACTAAGGTCTTCCTGATTCCAGGCTGGGGTGCTCTATCCACTGAGGCATCTAGCTGCCTCTTGAGCCTTACTACTCTGTCATAAAGAATTCCTCCCTGACTCTCTTGGTCTCCCTCCCTTCCCTTCCCTTCCCTTCCTTCCTCCCTTCTTTCCAATACAATAACTCCACAACCACCATACAGGGAGCAATTTAGGGAACACCCACCACTCCTTTTATCTCTCTACTTCAGTCGGCTTCAGAGGGGTGGAGAGGCTGGTGCCCTCATCAGAGCTATTGGCAGCAGCAGCTGCCTTCCTGTCCCAAGCTCAACTGGCCTGTCTCCTTGATTTGGGTAATCCAGAGCCACTGATTGGCTGATCCACAGTCTCATTGCAGTGTCCAGACGCAAATCGAGAAGACAAGATTTAGGAGTCTGGGGGACAAGGGCAGGGGAAGGAGCAGTGACCAGTTGTCACATTTAATCGTAAAATTCAATCATATCAGGAACCCTTTGCTTGTCCTTGAGAGCATACAGCCACAGATGAGTGACTCTTGCTCTCCTCCAAACAGCCCTTTAAAGAAACTTTGCTGCTATAATTGGCTCCCCTTGGAAAGTTGAGGTGAGTCCCAAATACATCACTCTTGATTATTTTGTGAATCGCTTTCGAGACACTGAAATTCCTGTCTCACATAAAGACTAGCTTTGTTCTGGTGGAGCTGCACAGCTTCTGCATGGCAGAGAAAAAGGTTGACTCTTCTCCCTCCTCCCTATTCTTTACTGGCTTTGGAGCAAAGGTGTCCTACATAGATTCCACTTCCCTCCTGTCTTCTCAGTGTGTTTAAGTGTCTAAAAAATGTCCCATGCCCAGTTGCCTTTACTTAAAAGAGGAAGCACGTTGTGCAGCTGGGTGGAGGACATTGCAATGGGTAGAGGATACTGGCTTTTCTAGAAAAGGAAGAAAGCAGCTAGATTCTGGCATTTGGCTGCTACTTGTCCTGGAGGAGAAAGGGGAAGCTGGTTCCCAGATGGATAGAAAGCCACATGCAAAGTTTCTCTTCCCCAGTGGCAGAATTCTCTCCTTAATGGGCCAGGAAGTTTGTCAGTGAACAGAAGCTTTTGTCCCCAAAGCCTCAGAGAATCTCCATAGGAAATCAAAGTTTACATACTACTTCCCTCCCAACTGCCTCAAAAGGGACTTAGTAGATGTGTGGTTATCTTAACCTACAGAGGGGGAAACTGAGGCCCTGAGAGGTTAAGGGACTTGCCCAGAAATCAAACAACTAGGAAAGGCGAAAACTGGCCTTCCAACCCAGGGTTTCTGTCCCGGACTCCAATGCTTCTTCAATTGCACCATGCCGCCTTTCCTAATTGGTGCCAATATGGTCAATATGGTTGAATGTGGCAAGAAATTCCCTAAAGGACTGGGATTCTTAAAAAGCTGCTTTATTTTAACATGGCTCTCACTTCCTGGTGACTCCCCTCTGTCCCTTGCAATAATAAGTACAGGTGATCAGAATGAATCAACATGTTGGTCATATTTGGCAACGTATGCTTCATCCTGTGAGGCAGCTGGTGGTATAGCACTGGGTCTAGAGTCAGGAAGACCTGAGTTCAAATCTGGCTTCAGACATTTGCCAGCTGTGGGACCCTGGGCAAGTCACTGAACTTCTATCTGCCTCTGCCTCAGGTTCCTTATCTGTAAAAACAGAGATGATAGAAGCCCTTACCTCCCAGGATTATTGCAAGGATCAAATGAAATAACAGTTACAAAAAATGCTTGGCACAATGTCTTGGCATGTAGTTGGTACAATATAAACATTTATTCTCTTACCCTGTCCTCCTCCTGTGTCCAAAGTCCACCACCCCTGATGAGAAGTCCTATGCCTAGTGCTCTATCCACTGCAGCGCCACCTAGCTGCCTCCCCGTTGGTTTATATAATCTCCTAATTGGGAGCTGGGCATAAAGACTAAAAGCTCAGTGAGGTACGTAGGTCATGGAGTTGCCAATTTAGAGAAGGAAGGGACCGTGATAATTGAGTTTAGCTGCCTCATGTGGCAGGTGAGGAAACTGAGTCCCAGAGAGAGGAAGAAACTTAATGGCATGCTTAGTTTTGGCAGAATGTTTTCTACTCTACTTTGTTGCCTCACGCCTCTACTGCCTAGTACTAAGTGCTAGAAATCCCTATTGAACTGAATTAAAAGCTGGCTTTGTGGGTATTTAAGAAAAAGGGAAATGTATAAATATCCTCAACAAATGAATACATTAGTGGGTCGTTATTCACATTTGAAGAAGAAGCTTGCCTTACAGGAAGATTGACAGTAGGATTCCTTTAAGTCTCATCTCAAGCATTTAAATGTTTGTTTAAAGATCATTAGCTTACTTGACAGGCTGGGGTAGAAGGGAGAAAGACATGAAGTTGAAGAATTAAAAGACAGTTTCTATTCAAGAGAGGCTGTAGAAGTAGAAGAAGCACAGGGTTTGGGAGGCTAAAGCAGAGTTGTAACTAGGGTGGGACAGTAAGGGCTTTTTCCAGGAGCATTGAAATTTAGAGAATGCTGAAAGAATTTTCAGTTCTTCAGCAGAAGATACAACAAACAGACCTTACCAGTTAGCCAGCAAGAATTAGTTAAGATAGGAAACTACCAGATAGATCACTTCTTTTCCATTCCACATACTAGGTAAGATCCCGTTGTCCCAGGAATGGCTTACAGAGGCATAAAAATGGCTAATTACCTATCTGGCAAAAAGATCTAGGCTCTTATTCTGGCTCTACCATTTTTTAGCTGTGTGATGTTGGGTAAGTCATTTACTTTAATGAATCTCAGTTTTCTCTTCTCTGTAAAATAGAACTAATGCTGTCAAGAGAACATGAAGAAGATGTCTCCCACCCCAGCCTCCCAGTATGATGGGTGGCCCTCTGTGGTAAACTTATGGGAAGACATGTAATAGATTTCCCATAAAGATGGGTAGACATAGATAGGCTACAATCTGCATTGTTGGGGGGAATGCCCATATCAGTGAGATCACAGATTCTTTTCAGTATCAAAGTATGGCTAGTTCCTCTGTCCAGGAGCAAGTACTGACAGAAGCCATTTTGAGAATCAAGTTCCCCCTTTTTTCTTTCTCATAGTTAAAGAAATACCTGACCTTTTACTGAAGGATAGGGCTATAGGCCACCTAAGTATGTATTTCTCTAGAGCAGTAATGTCCACCCCACATTATCTCTACTTACCTCAACAAGTGCTGTAAAATTCTTAACATGGGTGTTAGTGATGCACCCATCCCCCAACACACATTACTTTGCCTATATTTTGTATTTGCTTCCTCCTATTAAAATGTAAGCTCCTTAAGGGCAGGAATGGTTTCATTTTTGTCTTTGTCTCCCTAATGCCTGACCCATAGTAGGTGATTAAAAAAATGCTTTTTCATTCATGCATGCATTTGTAGCCCCAGTGCTCAGCATAGTGCCTGGCACATAGTAGGTACTCAATCTATGCTTCTTGAATAAATTCACCAAAGGCGTGATCCTGTATTCCCTTCCTCACGTAGCTGTTAGGGAAGTATTTTGTAAATCTGAAAGCTTTAAAAATGGGAAATATTATTATGTGTAGAGTTAGGGGTTTTGCCAGATCTGAGTGTTAGCAACTGACCTTTTTGGACTAATTTGCAGAAGAGCGTGTTTTCAGACTTTTCTGCTATTAGAAATGTCTCTGTGTATAGATATGATCAACCACTTCACCTTCTGCAAGCATCTTCTATGCCTACTACAACAGAATTCCCAACCAGTCAACCGAGAACTACCAGTAGGTCGTCAAGCTTACCTAGTAAATTTCACAGTCATTTGGTTCTCCTAGTCTTTCCCTATCTACTACCAAGAACAGGTTGGTGCTAAGCTCCCTTTTGCTTTAGTCAAGAGTGTAAGAATCAAGTATCGTCATAGACCCTGACCTGCTGTTGCCTCCACTAATATAAGGACACCCACCACTGTGGGCACACATAGACCAAAGAGACTCCTTAACCTAAACCAGCTCTTCAAAGGACATGGACATTGATCAAAGCCACTGTGGCAGGGCATGGGAACCTGACACATTGAGGGGAAAAAGGTTCAGAAGGTCCCTTCCAGATGTAGACATGATATTTTTCAGGCTCCATGGTCTTCTTAGACAATTGTCCTACAAGCTTGGGTCAGACTCAGTGCTCATCATTCTGGGCAATATCTGGGAGCTGAGGGGGTTAAATGTGCAGAGATGGCTTTTAAAGCACCTAGTAATCACCAAATGAGTAATCAGTTTACAACTCTTTGGCTGAATCTTCCCACTCATCCCACACCATGACCAGGTGATTGATGGAAGTCTCAAAAAGAGAGGACAGCCCAATGAACCAAGCCTTCCCAGTGTCAATGCCAGAGGTGCTAATAGGTGTCTAAGCTGTCTGTGGCCACCATCCCTTTCCTACCCCTTCCTTGAGTGTTGCCCGGCATCTGCAAGCCCAGAGAGGCAAGCTCAGCCAGCCATGGTGATGGTGCCTTCATTCTGGGATGAGGCCGTCAGTAGAGCTAGTCCACCCTTTTTTCCATCGAGAGCTCCCTCCTCCAGTGCTGGCTTATGCCCCAAGCTCTGAGGCTACTTGCACTCTTGCCCCATTGCCCCGGCCACTCTCTTTTCTCATGAGAAGACTAGATGGAACTCAGATATTTGCCATTCAGATCTAGGATCTGTCAGGACACTCACAGCACAGTTCCCAGCTCTAGGATTGATGCACGGGGGATGCTAGCACTTGGAATGCTGCCCAGCACTCTGACACACACATTCACTCTTACACCAAATCCCAGCACACCCTCTTTGGCTGCTGACCCTAGCCTTCATATGCACTCATTCTTTCATCCATCACACAGATTAATTCTCTCAGTCTTCACACACACTGAAATTGTTGGACATCAGGCTCTATGCTTTTTTTTTTTCACATATTGTATCTTTTTTCTTTCCCCTCCCCCATCTTTCTTTCTTCCTTTCTCTGTCCCTCTCTTTCTCTCCTCTCAACTTTTTTCTCTTCTCCCTGCCCCGGCTCGCTCCCTTACCCAGTATGATCCGTACTATCTATTCATACTCCTCAAGCTTCAAACTGACTCATTCTTCCCAATCACTCTTTCCTCTAGCAAATGTGCTCGGCTTCTGGGAATTCCTTCCACTCCTCAAGGGGCTAGTTTTCCCTAAGACATTTCCAGCGCCAACAATAAGTGTGTGCCTTGCTGCGTCTGGTCTGAAATACACTTGGCATGTAACTGGTAGCTGTGAGCACTCTGGACATCTATTTGCCTTCCCTGGAGCATTGAGAGCATCTGATACTGCCTATCCCTCAGGGACTTCATCATTAACACCTTCCCTGCCCCCACTTAAATTTTAAGGCTTCATTGAAATGAAATGCAACTCTGCCTTATCTGGAGCAGTGATGAGATTGGTTGATGGCTCAGGTTCAAAAGTTGGCTTTTCTCGTTATTAGCTGTGTGATTTAGCAAGCAAGTCACTTAACTTTCTGGGCCTTGATTTTGTTATCTCTTAAAGGAAGGAGGTTGAAATAGATCATCTCTAAAATAATTTCCAGTTTTGAGATTGTTCAATGCTCCAAAGTCACTTTGAGATTTAAAAGTCTTTATTCTAAGTTCTTATATTCTGTATCCTATTTCTAAGGTTTCACCCACTCCAACATTCTATGTTCTAAGCCCCTTTCCAGCAAAGAATTGACATTCTTTGTTTTAAAATTCCTTTCATCTCTTACAATCCACATTTTTTGTTTTAAGAGCCTGCTTAGCTCTGACATTCTTATGTTCCAAAGTCCCAATGACCCTTGAGATTCTATGTATTATGTTGTAAGGTCCCTTCCTTTATACTGTATGTCCTATTTTCTAAATTTCCTTCCATCTCTGAGAGTCTATATGTTCTAGGGGCCAGCTAAACCTTGACATTTTGTATCCATAGGTCTCTTCCATCTCTATTTCTGACATTCCATGTTCTTTGTTCTCTTGGCTTTTCCCATTCAGGCATTCTATGTTCAGAAGTATTTTCTAGCTTTGATATTCTCTTGTTTATGTTCTAAGGTCCCTTCTAGGGCTATAAAGTGGTGTTCTATATTCTTAGGACCCTTCTAACTCTGATATTCTATGTTCTTTGTTCTCATTCTCTATTCTGTGGGCCCTCCTAGTTCTTCTTAGAAGCTCTATTTTTTTTTTTTGTTTTGTTTCAAGGGCCCTCTCAGCTTGGACAGCCCATGTTCTGAGGCCCCTCTCAGCTTGGACAATTTAAGTTCTAAGCACCCTCTCTGCTTAGATATTCTATTTTCAGGGGTCCCCTCCAGTGCTCAGTCTCTGTTCTTTGTTCTAAGGTCTCACCTATCTCTGACAAGTCCATATTCTCTGTCCTGAGGTCCCACTGACCTCTGACCTCTGTTCTAAGGTCCTCTTGAGCTGTGACATTTTCTGATCCCAGATTCCTTTGAAAGTCCTGTCCCAGGAATTGGGCTGCCTATTTCCATTTTCCACAGTCAAACAGATCTGGGACTGTTCTCGAGATAGGAGCGATTTCCATGTGTCTTTCTTGTTCCTGCTGTCAGGAGAGGTGGATGGTTATTGCTGTTCAGATACATCCCTGGCAAGAGAACCAAATTTAATTTGGTTTAAATGTCCTCCCTGATGAGACAAAATAAATAACAAACTCAAAGGAAAAAAATAATCAGACTATGTCAATCCAAATCTCCCAATGTCTAATAAAGGCCTGGCCAACGATTGGGCTCTGTAATGAGTTTGGGGGATGGCAGTCTGCCGATTAATGCAAACTTTATTTAAAACAACTTGTTTTGAGGAGAAGCAAGTTCTAATAATGATTTTCTTTGCCTTTACTCCAGCAATTCACAGCAAGTCAACTGGAGGAAGGTTTAGCATAGTGGTAATATCCTTTCTATTACCTCGACACAATGGGAAACCCAGCTCTTCCAAGAAATCATTTTGCTCGGCAGTTGGTCCATAATTTCTTATAGATCTGAGGGACAAATGGATAAAATGCACATTTTAAGCAGGCAAAGCCTTTCTGTATGGAAGGCTGGCTCCTTCTGTGATTGACTTTGAATTTCACACATCATACAAGAGGCCGTGCCTGGGGAGAATGGCCTTTAGTCAAGGATGGTCTGGCTGACCAGGATAGATTTCGAAATGATTCCAACCCCTCTGGTTTTCACTCTGCCTTCAAGGCTGAGAAGCACCCACCTTTCACCCTCACCTTCTGCCCCTTGGCACTCTCCTTTCAGGGACAGGAGCCAAAGGTGAAGAGTTTGAATCTGCTCTTCCAGCGCTCACTGATATTGGCTGCAGTTAGCCATTAGGATGTTGCATTTGGAGTGATTCAGATCCTGTTTCTGCACTTAATACCTGAGAGACCTTAGGCAACTTCCTCCCTTGTCCTGAGCTGAAATTTCCTCCTCTATAAAAACAAAAAGGTTGGACTAGACAGCCAGATAGGTCCGTCTCACCTCTAGAGCTAAGCTCCTATGTGTAATCTTGGGTAAGTCACTTCCTTTCCCTGGACATCAGTTTCCTCATCTCTATAATGGCGGGGGGATGGGGTAGGGTGGGTGGGGTGGGGAGTTGAACTATGCGACATCTGAGGCCCTTTCTAGTTCTAAATCTTTTAAGGTGTTATTATTTTCATTTTACAGAGGAGGAACCAGTGTGAGAGAGGTGAAGGATCTGGGTCTGGATCTTGCCTCTGTCACTTAACAATAGTGAGAGTTTTGGCAAATCCATTCACCTGAGCCCCAATTAATTCACCAATAAAATGGGGACAATAATACCCATAGCATTTACCATACAGGGTTGTTCTCAGGATTGAGAGAAATAATGTGTATGAAACGTTTTGTGAGCCTTAAAAGTTATAGAGGGCAGCTAGATGGCACAGTGGATAGAGCACTGGCCCTGGAGTCAGGAGGACCTGAGTTCAAATCCAGCCTCAGACACATAACACTTCCTAGCTGTGTGACTCTGGGCAAGTCACTTAACCCCATTGCCTAGCAAAAAAAAAAAAAAAAAAGGAAAAAAGTGTTGTAGAAATGTCAGTTGTTATTATTTGTAGAATAATTTCATGTATTTATAATAATCCTAAGACAGGCAGTGTGATATAATGGATGTGGCATTAGAGCCGGGAAGACGTGAGTTCAAGTCTCATCTCTGACACATCCTGGATGTATGTAGCCTTGGGCAAGTCAATTAACTTCTCAGGGTACCAGGCAGATCTTTAAGATTCTAAGTCAAAGAAAGGGTGCTGAACTGCATTTGTAGGAAGGATTTGCTTACCTGGGGGGTGCCCTAAGTGACAGGTCTAGTCCCTTTCTCCATTATGATCCTGGGGAAAAAGAAATGTGATGGAATTAAGCAGCTCTTGAGTACCCAGTAGAGATCTCCACCAACATCTGTTTGGCAGCCAGGCCCAAGAGCACCTGGCCACGCAAATGGCTGGTGGAGATGGCATCGATAGTGAACTCTTTCAGCCGAGTCGGTGTCTCTCAGCCCACACACACAGACCTTCTCTGCTGTGCCCCCAGTGGACAGCACAGCTGGAGAAATATTTAACTTTGACATTAGGTAGAAATGATTGAGTGCTTCTCTGCACCTGCTCCATGTAATCATTCTCTTTTCCAAATGATTTCTTGGCTCTGCTCCCTCTCTTAGACTAGAGGGCTCTTCTACTGCCCCTAGATATGCTTTATTTCCATAGGCTGTCACTATCTTTCATTTCCCCCCACCAACTCCTATCAGCTATAGTAGCCTGGATTTAGAACTGGGAGGGAACCTTGGAGGTCATCTGTACCAACCTCCACTGTATTTTTGTCATTAAATATATTTCATTGATGCATTTTGTTTGGACATCACAGTCTTTTCTGGAAATACTCCTCCCCCAACTAAATTGAACCCTCCCTTGTAATAAAGAAAAACAGTTAAGCAAAAATGGTGACCTCCTCTGACAACGTACACACCTTTCTTCCGTAGTAGTCCCCCACCTCTCTGCTGAGAAGTACATTTTAAAATCTACTCTACAGTCCCTATATTTTCTAGATGAGGAAACCATATCGTCATATGGGGGAGTCAATCAAAATCAACAAGCATTTGTTAAGCGCCTACTATATACCAGGCACTGTGCTAGGGGATTCAAAGACAAACTGAGGGAGCTTACTTTCTACAGGGAGTGACAAGAGACAAACGCTACGATGTCTTCACTTTCCTTCAGGTCATTGGACTATTGTAATAGCCTCTTATTTCGTTGACCTGCCTTCAGTCCTGTCATAATAATTGGAAAGTGCTTAACACAGCGTTTGGCACATAGTAAGCACTTTCTTGTTCTTCTTATTATTATCATCCCATTTCCCATGCAGCTGCCAAAATAATCTTCTTAAGGCACAGATATGACCAGTCACTCTCTTGAATTCAATGCCTCTGTTCCTTGAGTACTAGGCTTTTAGGCTTTTTTCCAAATGTCTCAAAACCTCTTACCGTACCCCACCCTCCCTACCCAGATAAGACTCTGAGCTCTGGACCAGCCTATCCTGTATCTTACACTTTCCAACAGTATGGTACAGGGGAAATTATACTGACTCTAGAGTCAGAGGTTATTTTTGTTCAATCGTATCCAACTTTCCGTGACCCCTTTTGGACTTTTCTTGGCAGAGATATTGTAGTGGTTTGCCATTTCCTTCTCCAGCTCATTTTACAGATGAGGAAACTGAAGCCAACAGGGTGAAGTGACTTGCCCAGGGTCACAGAGCTAGTAAGTGTCTGAGGCTGGATTTGAACTCAGGAAGATGAGTCTTCCTTACTCCAGGCCTGGTTCTCTGCTCTGTGGCATCACCTAGGTTCAAATTCTGCCTCTGTTGCTTGTGGAAGGATTGCTTTTATTCATTTCTTTTTTTTTTTCAGTGAGGTGGGAGGTGGGATGGAAGAAGGAGATGAGAAGGAGAGAAAATAGATTTTTATGAATCGGGAAAAAGCTACACAAGAATGCATCATGCCAGACTTGACTTGTTTTTTTAAATGGGATTCCTAAGCTAACAAATCAGGAGAATGTTATAGATATAGATTACTTTGTTGTTGTTCAATTGTGTGTGACTCTACATGAGTCCTTGGACTTTGTCCATGGGGTTTTCTTGGCAATAAATGCTGGAGTGGTTTGCCATTTCCTTCTCCAGTGTGTTCCCATTTTACAGATGAGGAACTGAGGCAAATAGGAGTTAAGTGACTTTCCCAGGGTCACATAGCTAGGAAGTGTCTAAGGCCAGATTTGAACTCAGATTTTCCTGACCCCAGGCCTGATGTTCTTTCCACTACAGCACCTAATTGCCTAGTAGATTACTCAGATTTTGTCAAAGCCTTTGATAAAATCTCTCATGCCATTCTTGTAGACATTATGGAGGAATGTGGGGTAAACAATAGTATGGTTAGTTGGATATAGAACCATTGAATGGCTGGACCCAAAGAGACAATGGTTCAGTGTCAGTATGGAAAGAAGTGGAGTGCCTCAGAGGTCTTCATTTTATCAGTAACTGGGATAAAGATATAGGTGGCATCATCATCATCATCATCATCATCGTAATAGCTGTCGTTGATATAGCACCTACTACATGCCAGTCGTTTTGCTAAACACTTCATAAAAACTATCACATTTGATCCTCACAATAACCGTACAAGGTATGTGCTTATTTTACAGATGAGGAAACTGAGGCATAGTGACTTACCTAGAGTGACACAGCTAGTAAGTGTTCATGGCTGGATTTGAACTCAGGACATCCTGACTCCATGCCCAGAGCTCTATCCACTGCAGTGCCACCTAGCTGCGTAACACATTTGCAAATGACACTAAGCTGGGAGGGAGAGAAAGGAAGCATTTGTTAAGTGTCCAATATGTGCCAGGTATCATTGGATGAAAGAGCCAGAATTCAAATGATCTCATTGGGTTAAAATATTGGGGCCAAATCCCCCAAACCACATTTCCAAAGAAAAGTGGTGAAAATACACAGCATCATCTAGCTACCCCCTTCCCCTGCAAAAGAGTTCAGCACACTGCCTTAATGGGGTGGGGCTGCTATTGCTATTACTGTTATTGGGGATGAATAGGGAATATATATTGAAAAACAGAATATGTTAAGTAAACAGGATTTAAAGTGTACACCATTTGTATTTTTAAATCCTTGTATTGCGAAGATATATGTGGGGTAATAAAATGATATTTAAAAAGAAGAAAAAAGAAAATGAAAAGCCTGGACAAGATGGTATCAAAAGTTCCCTCTAACTCTAGATCTATGCTCATCCAAAAGAATATTGGGCCAAATCTAATGAGATGAAAAAAATAGAGGGAGAGGGTAGACCAGTGATTTCAGTGGTATGAGGAGCAGCTCTCTATATGGAAACTTTCCTCAGTGTTGCCTGTTATCTCCTTGTCTATAACTTATAATAGCCTTGGAGAGTTGACTGGGGAGCCCTGAGAGGTTAAATGACTTGTGTTAGTGGCAAGATTTGAATCTGGATCTTCCTGATATATGATGTACTATGCTACCCCTCAATGTGAAATTTAATAACTATAAATGTCAAGTCTAATCCTTTTCTATTGGACTAGATGGCTTCTGTGATAACTTCCAACTCTTAGATTTTCTGGATTCAAAAAAATCAATTTTATAAGTACAAAATGGCACCAGGACGGGTCTAGATAGCAACTTATCTGAAAAAGAGTCAGGGGCCTACAGGCTCAGTAGGATTCAACAGTATATTCCAGCATCCAAGAAAGCTAATGCCATTTTAGGTAGCATTAAAGGAGGTATTACTTCCAGGAATAAAGGAAGTGATATAGTCCCTCTGTATTCTGCTCTGGTCATAATCCACTGGGAATATCACATTTAGTTCTGGGCAGCATATTTTAGAAAGAACACTGATCAGCTGAAGCGCATCTGAACAAAGGCAACCAACATATTAAAAGGTGTTGAATCCATGTTACAAGGAGATTGGTTGAAGGAACCAGAGTTGTTTAGACTGTAAAAGAGTCAGCTGGCTTGATGTCTCTGTTAGATTTTTTTTGTTTGTTTATCTAGATTTAGAACTAGGTGTTAGGGTTGGATGTTACAAAGAGACACACTGAAGCTTGATGGTCTAACAATGGGAGCTGTCCAAAAGTGAGATGGGTTGCCTTAAGAGATTGTGAGTTCTCTCTCATTGAAGGTTAAGAAGTGGATGGCCACTTGTTGGGTATATTGTAGGAGGAATCATTTTTCAGGTATGAGTTGAACAACATGACCGCTGAGGTCCCTTCTGACTCTGAAATGCTGTGATTCTTGCGGTCTACCTTAGAGGAAGAGATGAGATTGTTATGAAAGTCCTCCTTTGGTAGAACTAACTTCACCCCCTTGAGGGTGGTCAATGGCCCAGTGGTATGCTGGATTCAACCCTATAGTGAAGGGCAGTTTTAGAAAGAAGAAAAAGTTGTAGGCTCTGATACTATTGCTACTATCTCCGATCTTCACTGAAGTAATATCACCATTTTGGGAGTTGTGATGAGAAAACACTAGCAAGATGGAGCTATATGACTGGTATGGGTCTGATCTCTCATAGTCTTCATGGGAAAAGAGAGCTCGTGTGTGTGTGGGGGGGGGTGGTGCTGTAGAGAGGAGGGTACAAAATGAACTCACACTCTGGATAGGAGTATAATTAGCAAACAGGAAATGTTTTGTTTGTCTATGTCAAGTACATGAAAAGCCCAAATCTAGTTTGGCCTGGTTGGTTTGAATCTAGTTGGTCTAATTCCTTCCTGGGAGACATTCCCTACAAGGCTTCTGTTGGCTTAATGTGTGAGGAGTAAATTATTTTAAGAAACTTACACCTTGAGAATCTTGGATGGCATGCTTACAAGTATGCCCTTCACTGATGCAGATCTCTGTACTTCAGTAGATTTTTTTATGAGTAGCTGGGACCCAAAGTATCATCTGTCACCAACCCTGGGTGGTAATATTCCGATGCTGAACCTCTCTGAACTATTGTAGGTTGGTCCTCCAATAGCAGACATACTATCTGTTTCTGAGTCAGGTCTGTCCTCAAAGCTTTTCTATCTTAGTAGAACCTGACAGAGCTTGTGCCCTGTTGGCATAAACTTTCAGAGCCCTGAGTCAACCCCTTGTCATGCTGAGGCATTCGACAAGGACTTAAAATGGCAGACATTTCATAAAGTGTTTCATGCTGACTTCCAGGATTATTTATTTTTTTAAAAAAAGAAAAGAAAAGAAAAGAAAAGAAAAGGGAACAAACAATCTGGAATCATCTAACTGCCAGGGTCGAGGGCTTCCTGAGGTCCATGAAATAAATGAAGGCCAATTTGAGTGAAGGGCAAAGGGAAATGTCCAGGAGAGAAGGGGTCAAAGGCACAGACAATAAGCAGATAAGGAAATTGGGCAAAAGAGCAGAAAGAAATGAGGGTGAATTGATAGTAGGCATTTCTCAAGACAGAAAGGAGGCAGAGAAATAGGAAGGTGATTATAGGCCAGCTTCTCCTAAAAGGAGTTTCTCGTAAAAGAGGATAATGGCATATGAAATTGTCGATGGGAAATGAAAAAGAGGACAGCAGCGAGATGGTGTCAACAAAGTGCCCCGTTTTGGAGGAGAAAAACAAGGATTGGCAAAGAGAGGAGCAGACATCCACCTGGCTGTGAGGGGATCAACTGGGGTCCTCGAGCTCTCTACAGTCATGGCCCAACTCACAGGACTAGGGGGGAGGGGCAGCTAAGAAAAATGCCATCACTGCCATGATGCAGTAAGACTTTTCCATTTGGTGAGTTGAGAAATGGGAACCCTCTTTTCTAGGATCAATAAGGATAGACATTGTTGGAGAAATGATTGTGCCACTAATTGTGATGTAGCAATTTTAGTTTAACGAGACAAAACTAAAAACAAAACTGCTGCTGTTGTTGGCTTCATAGTGATTATAGCTGTTGAGTTTGGACCAGGACTGGAGAAGAATGTAGGCATATGGTGAATAAGTCACCCACAGAATGGAATCAGCCAGATGGTTAGTCACTGGAGGAGCTCTGGGGCCTGGAGTCTAGAGCTGGAAAGTTGCGACCAGTTGTTTGATATTGGCCAAAGCCCTATGCTTGTTCGATGACATTTCTCTGACCTGCTAAGTATTATCTAGCTCTCCTATTCCCCTCAGCCATCACACTGATTCCATCTTTAGGCAAGATTCAGCCAACGATGTTTATTGAACACCCACTGTACAGGCCCCATTGTTTGGCATTTAGTACTTTGTCCCTCAGCAGCAAATTTCATTTTCCTGCTATTCTCTTATTCCATTATATACTCTTGGGCAAATCCGAAGTTCTGCCCCCCTCCAATGAGCAGGGCAACGTTTCCCGACTTGATTTTGAGGATGAACTATGATGTGGGGTTCAGAGGGTGGCCATGTTTTACAAATGGGTTTTCTGATTAGATAGAGACTGGATAAAGAACCTTGTACAATGGGCATATACACATTCACATTGGCAGCTTTTGGGGGAGAAAATAAAAGCATTGGAGGGGTGAGTTGCCCTGGCTATGACTGTTCCTTGATGATAAAAATACAATTTAAAAACATTTATTAAGTGCCTACTATATGCTAGGCCCTGGGCATAAAACAAAACCAAAAGTTCATTCAATTCATTTAATAAACATGTATTAAGGAACTACTATATGCCAGGCACTGTGCAAGGTGACAAAGATACAAAGGCAGAAATAAAACAGGCCCTGCCCTCAAAGAGTTTATATTGTGCCGGTAGAAAACAACAGATATTTATCTGACTGCTCCTTTTCAGTGTCCTGTGCTGTATGTCCACCCGTGTCATACCCACTAACTGTGAGTGTCCACCAAAGCTTTGTCCTGGACTCGCTTCTCTTCTACACTTTCACATCGGTAGGTTTACCAGTTCCTCTGGGTTCCACTGTCAGCTCTATGCTGCTGGTTCCTAAATCTATGTATCTAGTTAGCCTTTCCCCTGAGCTCCAGGCCCTCATCTCCAAATGACTAGACCTCTCAAACTGGATGTCTGCTGGGCATTACAAATTCAACATGTCCAAAATAAAACTCCTTCTCTTTTTCCTCTGCCCCAACCCTATTCCAAAACTCTTTATTATTATCAAGGGCACCACCATCCTTCCAGTAACCCAGGTTTGAAAATTTGGCATCATCCAGTGTTGGATTTGGAGTCAGGAAGACTTAAGTTTGCATCCCACCCCAGTAACTTGCTAGCTGTGTGACTTTTAGCAAGTCACTTACTCACTTTAAGCCTCAGTTTCCTCATCTGTAATATGGGCAGAAATAACAACCACCACCTTAGGTTCCTACCATGGAACAAACAGGAAGCTTGAGTGGCCATTGACTCAGGCTCTGGCCCCCACCAAGGCTTTCTCTCTTAAGGTTAGGAGATTTAGAGCTGGAAGTTAACCTAAGAGACCACAGGGTCATAGAATCATAGACCAACGCAACCTCCTCATTTTACAGAGCAAGGAACTAAGGCCAAGGGAGAAGTGACTTGTCCAAGGTCACACATAGGATCACAGATCTAGAGTTGGAAGGCACCTCAGAGCCTGTCTACTCCAACCCCCTCATTTGACTGAGAAGGAAACTGAAGTCAAGTGACTTGCCTAAGGTCACACAGCTAAGTCAGGGACAGAAACAGGATTTGAACTCATTAGTTACCTTCAAATCCAACACACTTTATCAGCTTAGTCAAAGGATCTTGTTTTTTCAGCTTTGTACCACTAGCTACCTACTGGAAAACTAGTATTATCCAGCATTTCTATAGAGCTTTCAGGTTTGCAAAGCACTTTACATGTTATCCCATTTGATCCTTACAACAACCCTGGGAGGCAGGTATTATTTTTGTCCACATTTTGCAGATGAGGAAATTGAGGTATAAAATGATTAAGTGACTTACTGTAAGTCATACAGCTAGCAAGTAATTGGGGCAAGATACAAACTCAGGTCTTCTATAACAGATTGTGCGCCATTTTGGGGAGGGTAGTGGGGAGGAAGGGGGAGAAAAATTTTAAACTCAAAAGCATATGGAAGTGATTGTTGATAAATCAAAATAAATTAATTTTAGAAAACTCAGGTCTTCTCGACTCCAAGTCCAGCACTGGATGATGCCAAATTTTCAAAACTGGGTTACTGGGGGTGAGGGTGATGCCATTAACGATAACAAGGAATATAGGCTGGGAAGGAGGGCTAGAATTCCACTCCTCCTTTTCAGATCCATTTCATTGGAAGGCCCCACATCGGGGGCTATGACGGTTTCCCATAAATGCAGTGCAGAATGAAAACATGGCGTGTGTGGCCTTTCAGCAGTATGAAGGAACTTGGTGTGCTGAACCAGCAAAGGGGTTAAGGGAGGACATCCCGCTCTCCCACTCCCCTCCTCTGAGCAATCATTCAAGATTTAGGCAAATGTTAAGAATGATGAATGAGCTGGAGTAAGTGATCTCTCTGACTGTGGGCCAGAAGCTAGAAATGGATTAGATGGGGCAGCTGCGAGTGAAGGGCTGGTCTGATACAGACACCCAATCACTGCGGGGACCTGGACCCAGCATCCAGCCTTATTGATTAGCTGCTCTGAGGACCATAGGAAAACCATCATGGTGAAGTGCTAGACAGTGGCATACACTTCGAAACAAGCCAGTCGAGGTGTCACCCTTCCAGTATCCAGCCCAGAGGTAGGTACAGAAATCCCTAATTAGAAGCAGCCTGATATGAGAGAAAATGCTGAACTGTGGAGTCAAAAGATACAGGCCCTATTCGGCTCCGCCACACACTGGCTCTGTAGATTCACAGATTGTCAGGGACTTTAGAGATCATTTTGTCTGCCTTTTGGTCCAATGACCTTTCCTCAATCCTCATCCTTCTTGATCTCTCTGTAAGCTTTGACACTGTTGATGGTTCTCATCTGTCTAGGTCCCCAGGACACTATTTTCTCCCGGTTCTCCTCCTACCTATTTGACCTCTCCTCTGGATATTCATCTAGGTCATGCCTCCTAACCATAGGTAACCCCCAAAGCTCTGTCCTGGGTCCTCTTCTCTTCTCCCTCTATACTATTTCACTTGATGATTTCCTGAACTCCCATAGTTATCACCTCTTTGCAGATGACTCTCAGATCTACTTGTCTAATTGTAACTTCTCTCCCGACCTCTAACCTTGCATTTCCAGTTGTTTATTAGACATCTCAAACTTATCATGCCCAACATTGAAGTCATTTATCTTTCCCCCAAGTCCTTTCTTCTTCTTAATTTCCCTATTACTATTGAGGGTGCCACCATCCTCCCAGTCACCCAGGATCACAACCTAAGTGTCATCCTCAGCTCCTTACTCTCATCCCCATATCTAGTCTGTTGTCAAAGCCTGTATATTTTACCTTCTTAACATTTCTTGTTACTGCTCCTCTTTTCCTCTCTGACATTTCTACCACCCTAGTTCAGGTTCTCATCCCCTCATACCTAGACCATTATGATAACTACTCTAATCAGCAGGCAAATTAACCCTCCTAAAACCTAGTCCTGCCTATATCACTCCTTCCCCCCATCCAATAAACTCCACTGGCTCTCTGTTACCCCCAGGATCAAATAGAAAACCCCGTTTGGCTTTTAAAGCCCTTCAAAACTTGGTCTTGGGGCAGCTAGGTGGCGCAGTGGATAGAGCACCAGCCTTGGATTCAGGAGGACCTGAGTTCAAATTTGAACTCAGCCACGTAACACTTACTAGCTGTGTGACCTTGGGCAAGTCACTTAACCCCATTGCCTAGCCAAAATAAATAAATAAATAAATAGATAAATAGATAGAATAAATAGAATAAAAGGTACATTAAAAAAACCCCAAAGCTTAGTCTTTTCTTACCTTTCCAGTCTTCTTAAATTTTATTCTGCTTCACTTCAGTCCAGTGACACTGGCCTCCTTGTTGTTTCTCAAACATGATACCCCATCTCTCGACTCTGGGCATTTTAACTGGCTCTCCCTCTGCACCTCTGCCTCCTGGCTTTCCTGGCTTCCTTCAGGAAGTCTTAGCCAAAGTCCCACCTTCTTCAAGAAGTCTTCCTTCATATCAGTGCTTTTCCCCTAAGATTACCTCCACATTTATCCGTTATAGATTTTGTTTGCACATGGTTATTTGCATGTTCTCTCCCTCTTTAGAATGTGGGCTCCATGACAGCAGGGGACTGTCTTTTGTCTTTCTTTGTATCCCCAGCACTTAGCATGGTACCTGACACATATTAGGCACTTAATACACGCTTAATGACTGGCTGCCTCTTCCCCTCTCCCCATCATTTTACACAGTCAGTAGCAGAGTTAGGATTCCTTCACAGCCAGGTCTTTTGACTCCTGGCCTAGGACTCTCTGTACTGTATTGTGCTGCCTCCCATGGGACAGTGGGCAGATCATTTCAACCCTCAGTTTCCTCATCTGGAGTAATGCCTGTCCTCTGTAACTCACAAGGGTTTCCTGAGGAAACTATCTTGTAAATTCTAGGAAATTGGAGCTATTGGCAACATCTCTGTGCTTCACAACATCTCTGCTGCCTGAGTGACTTTAGTAGCCTCTTACTTGCTCTCCCTGCCTCAAGTCTCTCCCCACTCCAGTCCATCCTCCATTAAACAGCCAAAATGATTTTCTGAAAGCTCAGGTCAGACCACATCACTTGCCTGTTCAATGAATTGTAGAGACTTCCTATTACTTCTAGGATCAAATACACACTCCTCTGTTGGGCATTTACAGTCCTTCCCAACCTGGCTCCAACTTACCTTTGTAACCTTATTATACATTATTCCCCTTCACACGCTCCTTCTTGCCGTTTCTCCCCCAGGACGCTTTATCTCCCACCTCATTGCCTTTGCACAGGCTGGCTGTTCCCCATATTTGGAATGCACTTCCTCATCTCTGCCTTATTTTGGAGTTTTCTTGGCAAAGATACTGGAGGGGTTTGCCATTTCCTTCTCCAGCTCATTTGACAGATGAGGAAACTGAGGCCAACAGGGTGAAGTGACTTGCCCAGGGTCACCCAGCTAGTAAGTGTCTGAGGCCAGATTTGAACTCAGGTCCTCCTGATTCCAAGATGGGTACTCTATGTACTGCTACCATGTAGCTGCCCTCTGCCTTTTGGAATCTTTAATTTGATCCTCTGGCTGACAGTGCTTCCCCCAGCCCAAATTACTTTGTATTTATTTATACATATGTATATTCATATACATACATGTATATATACATATACATTCCCAAGTAGATAAGAGGTCAAAGGATTTGAACAAAAAATTCTCAAAATAATTGTGAACAGTTAACAACTATATGAAAAAAATGATCCAAATCACTAATAATGGGTGAAACATAAATCAAAATAACTGTGAGGCTTCACCTCACACCCAGCAAATTGATACCCATGATAAAGGCCAAGAAGAATCAGTTTTGTAGGGGTTTGGGGAAAATGGACACATTCATGCACGGCTGGTGAAGCTGTGAATTGGTCCAACTATTCTGGAAAGCAATTTAGAGTTACGCACTGCTAGGTAAATATCCCAAGGAGATCAATGACAAAAGGAAAAACTCCCTCAGACACCAAAATATTTAATGCAATGCTTTTTGTGGTAGCAAAGATTTGGAAACTGAAATACCCATTGATTGGGGAATGATTAAACAAATTGTGCTATTTGAATTAATGGAATATAACTATGAAATGATGAGTATGATGAATACAGAAAAGCACTGGAAAAACTTATATGAACTGATGCAAAGTGAAGTAAGCAGAAGCAGGAAAACAGTATACCCAAGGACTAAACAATGAAAAGGAAAGAACAACGAAACAATTAAAACCGGATGTTGCATTATTACATTGACCAAACTTAGCTCCAAAGAAATCTGAAAAGGCAAATCTCCCACTTCCTTGCAGAGGTGGGGGACAATAGGTATGGAATAGTATGTATATCTTAAGTCTTTTTTTTATATCTTGGTTATACTGATTCCCCCCTTCCTTTTGTCTTCTTTATTTTAAGGGGTTGGCTCTCTTGGAGGCAATGGGGAAATGTAGGACTTCAAAACCATGCTTATGTTGTTATTTAATCCTGGAATTTCTCTCAATGCTTGGGACCTCCTCCCTGGAACATTCAGTTATCCCTGTGGCCTTCTTATGTTGCAATTTCCCTCCACGAGTTCCCCTCCACCATTTTGTGGAGGAACCTGGTCCTGCCTACATTCTGTTCTTGGCCCTTTTCCTCCCTTCTGGACTTCAAAACCATGCCCCCAGTATGGGTACCTTCATCTCATCCTCTTCCCCCTCTCCTCTTCTCAGCTTCCTTTTACGTATTGTCTTCTAGCATTAGAGTCTAAACTCTGAGTGCAAGGACTTTCTCTTTGCTTGGGTTGGTATCCTTAGTGCTTAGCACAGTGCCTGGCACACAGTAAACACCTAATAAATTCTTGTTTCCTTCCTTCCTAAAAGCAAAAGATAGCAATAAAATTTTTTTTAAAGAATAATTGCATATAGTGGAACTTAAGATGCTTGGTGATTGATGATTATAATTATAGAATACCTATCTTCCTTCCCGTCAAGTGCAGCTTGGGCCTTTCCAGATCCCCCCAGTTATTAGCATTCTTTCTCTTGAAATTGCTTTGCAAATACTTTGTTTTTACTTATTGCAATCTCTAGTCTTTCTAACATTATGATGAAATGGCTATTATTAATATTATTAATCATAGATTTCTATATCACTTAAGGTTTTCAAAGTGCCTTGTATTCCCATGGTGCCCCCCCCCATGTAAGCCCCTTGGGCAGGGACCTTCTTATTTTTGTCATTGTATTCCTCATTCCTAGCACAGTATCTGGTATATACTTTATAATTTAATTGAAATCATCCCTCATTCCCATCACTACCACCATCATTAGTAATATTGTTACAGAGCTTTCACTACTGACCCCTTTAAGAGTCAGTCAAGGCTCCTGGGTGTTTTCTCCCAAATATGTTACGTTTGATTACCTTGGTCTGCTTTCTGGTTATACATCTGCTACTTTTTCCAGGAAGAACTGTTTTGTTCTGCACTCCTAGTAGGAAGCACTTTTCCTGGGGGGTCTGGATGGGCTGTTTTCAATATCAGGCTCATTTGATCTTTTTCACATTTAGACATTCATATAAGCCATAAGGGACCCATCCCATAAACCATCTCACTAAGAAGAGAACATTAGGTTGTCTTCATTGTTCTTATTTACACCTTGAAGAAAGTGGCAGGTGTTTGCTAAGGGATTCAGTGGAGCTTCTTTGCCAGTTATGACTTTAGAATACAGGAGAGAGTGAAATAATGATGGCAATGATAATCACAGATTGGCTGTCTCCATATTATGCCTTCCCCTGTCTCAAGGAAGGGGGTCATCTTGGGCTGTTTCTCCACAGTCCCTTTCAGCTCTGTTATTTTATTATCCTGTTATATAACCCTGGACAAATTTCACTGCTATAAGCCTCAGTTTCCTCTTCTGTAAAATGAGGATGATAATTTTAGCACATCTCCCAACAGGGTTGTTGTGAAACAAGCACTTTGTAAACTTTAAGGCATTACAGAAATCTGAGTAGATATGATTAATAATAGTCATTTTACCATGAATGTTAGAAAACTAGATGGGCAAGAGTATGGATTTTAGGAGAAAAAGGAAATGGAAAAAGAGGAAAATTATAATCATTAAGCATAGACTGTCAGGGTTAGGAATGATAATATTAGCTGATACTTAGGTAGTCCTTGGGGTACTCTTTCCTCAAATATGAGGTCCTATGAAAACCACCATGGTTCAAGGTCCTCTGTATGTTCACATTCACTTAAAAACCATAGTTCACAAACCTTTACCAACATGTCTAGTTTTACTAGTTAATAAGAGGATACAATTCAAAGCAAAAAGCATTAAATGAAATAGTAAATTGAGAAAAGTAGCAATAGAAATTTCCCCATAAACATGGAGCCCACTCTCCTACAATTTGATGTACCACCAATGAAAAGAATGTACGCATCTAGGAACACACATGGAGTGGCACACACATATAGGGAATGCTTGAAGACAAGCCACATGCCTGGAGAGACTACTGACATCTCTGGTTATTTAAGGCCACTGATATATTTATTTATTTATTCATTTATTTATTTATTTATTTTTGGCTAGGCAATGAGATTAAGTGACTTGCCCAAGGTCACACAGCTAGTAAGTGTTATGTGTTCTGAAGCCATATTTGAACTCTGGTCCTCCTGAATCCAGAGCTGGTGCTCTATCCACTGCACCACCTAGCTGCCCCCTACTGATATTTTCTAGTGATATCACTGTACTGTTCTGATTGGATATGTTCTCTGTTAAGTTCCATGTAGTATGTCGTCTCTGCGAGGCTGTGCTTACCTGGTCCTTTGGTCACTACTGGGCAGGGCTGTACTGGGGCCATGGGTGCAAGGCCTCTCTGACATGTTTCTGGGCTCTAGATAGAGTCCCCAGGACCACTCACTGGCCATTCCAGTTCTCATATGCTCTGCTACAGTGACTTGAAAGTCTCTCCCTGATAAATGCAGGTTAATAACCCTTTAATCATAGCCAGAGGCCATAAACCACTACAACCAGCTAAGAGAGTTGCTGAACAAAAGCCAGCAGGGTGCCAGCAAGCTAAAATTGCCTTTTCTTTTAACCTCTTGTATTTGGGGCTGACCTGTAGTGTTTTCTCCCAGACAACCGTCTAGCTTCAGGTTAGAACTTCCCTGGCGCCTCTTGGCCTGGCCTTCTAATGAAGTCGAGCTAGAACGAAGGCTGTATGAAGGAGGCAATGTCAATGTCACCTACCAGCATTACAATCTTTATTTTGGGTAAGTGGTTAGCAAGTTGCCCAGTCTTTGAACCACCTGAAATTTATCTAGAGTTTTAAACCATCATCTCATTTACTCCTGACAACAACCCCATGAAGTAGGTATTAAAGGGATAATTAACACCCCTATTTCACAGTGCTCTTGGAGAGATCAAAGAAAATAATGTGTATAAAATGTATATATATATATATATGTATATATATATGTATATATATGTATATACGTGTGTGTGTATATATATATATATATATATATTATGTCAGCTATTATTATTAGCCTTTTGTTTTTGGACTAGATCTATAGTTTCATTGGAATGGTGAACTCCAGATAAGGAAAGTCACTCCACTGAGGTAGACTGGCGTCTTGTCTATAAATGATAGTCTTAGAGAGTGAGCACTGCGAAGTTAAGTGACTTGGCCTGGGTCACCCAGCAAATAGGTGTCAGAGGGAGAACTTGAGCCCAGGTCTTCCTGGCTTTGAGGCCAGCCCTCTAGCCACTACTTTGATATTGCCTTATTCTTACTTTATGGATGAGAAAATAGGCTTAGACTTGCCTGTGGTCAAACAATTAATAAGTCCCAGAGACCATTGGAATTCAAGTTCAGCATTCTTTCTACCAAACTACATTACTTTTCAAGGAGAACGGCCTTAAGACAGAGAATACGGTGAGTCAGAATGGAGAATGATGTTAGACATCATTTTGTCTCTTGCCCTCATTTTACAAAGGGGAAACTGAGGCCTATAGAGAGAAGGTTAAAAAATAAAAGTTGAAGTTTCCTGCAGATAGCTAATAGTGGCAGACTTAACCTAGGATTCCCAGGCTCATTCTCTTTCAAGGGGTCCAAGTTGGACTGGTACCATCTTAGCTGCTCCCTGTACTAAAACACAGTTTCAGGCTATTGGGAGTGGCTCTGGGAATGTCCTTCTCTAGGAATGAGGAGTCAAACAAGCTCCTCAGACCCATTTCTGATCTACTTGTCCCCTAGAATCAAAGGCCTTCATCATGGCCCTCTGATGTCTATATGGGCAGAGCTCCTGTTTTTTGAAGCAGAACACTGCCTGGCATTTTTATAACATTCTCCAGTTTAGACAGCATGTTACCTTCCATTTGAGCTTGGCAGCATTCTGGGAGGGCAGCACTGCAAATGTCATCATGCCTACTGGGCAGAGAAAGGCACTGGGGCTCAGAGGGTAGGAATGACTTATCTAAAATAACACGGCTAGTTGTGGGGAGAGCCAAGACTCAAATCCAGTTCCTAGGAATCTGAATTTTTAGTGCCTTTCCTACTACCTCAAAAGCATCTGTGTCTGATGCCTAAAGAAGCTAGCTGGGTAAAAGTTAATGTTTTGCCAGCTGAAGAAAGGCCATGCACCTGAATGTGGGTAATTTGGAACCTTATCCAATACAGTCAGGAAAGCTGTAACTAGTGTGGGGTGAGAGGGACTTTGCCCAAGGGTGTTGATGTAGGGAGTGTGCTTCTTCCTCCTGGTGACCATCATCTCCAGACCTCCACCTTGAGGTATTCTGCAGATGTGGGGTGTGAATCTGGGGGGTGGCCACCCTCTACTGCTATGACTGTACCATCCTTAGCACTGGTCTCAATCCTCTTGTCTCTGCAGCTCATGGGCATACCCAGATCAGGACAGGGATAGATAGTCCTTGCTTGTCTATGAGTCAAGTGGTGCCTCTGGAAAGGAAGCTTCCCTTTGAACCTCTCTGACTGGGGTGCTGCTCTCTGTTATTAATGGGATGTCTGATGTTCTCCTGGCCCACCTGCCTAGCATATGGACCCAGGTCTCAAGGACGTGGAACAGTGAAGACCAGTTCAGTGCTCCAGAGAGCCAGAGCCTCAATTACCAGATCAGACAGACGATACACATAGATGGCTATCTCTCATCCCATAATGGAAGAGCAGTCCCTTTATGTGCATTTATGAACACTGGGAGATTAATTACCCAGGAAGAGCTTCCCTCGACCCCAGACCATCAGCAGGCACAGTAATGAAATACGAACCACAAATTTGAGAAATCTATCAGGAGTACATTCCACAACCCACCTTAACAAACTCCTTGTTTCTAATTTTGGAAGGGGAGATAAACAACTCATTTACCGAAGGCAGGAACTGCAGGATGCATTTGGCCAAAGAGTGTTTCTGTTGTCATGAAGGATGGATCAGCACATCTCAGAGCTGGCATGGCCCATAGAGGTCATCTGGTCATCCCTGCTGCATCCTCAGCAAGGAGCCATTTGATCATTCCCAGAGGAGTGGAAAATCACTGTATTTGGAGTCTGAAGGCCTGGATTCAAATCCTGATGCTGCCATGTATCACCTATGTGAATTTCTGGAATCTATTTAACCTTTCTATGCCTTAGTTTCTCTCCTCTGTTAAACAGATCACAGATATATTAGAGACCTTACATTTCATCTACTCCAACCCTCTCATCTCACAAAAAAGGAAACTGAAATCTATAAAGATGAAGTTACTTGTTTAAGATCACACAGGTTACAAGTAACAAAGGTAGAATTTGAGCTCATGTCCCCTGACTTCAGAGCCACGGTGCCTCATGCTGCAAATAATTCCGGATAATATCTATACTCCCTATCTACCAGGGTTGTTGTGAGAACAAATCAGATGCTAATAAAGCATCTTTTAAAGCATAAAACCCTGTATAATTATCAGCTGTCTAGAGATGTCATGGCATAGAAAAAAGGACAGCTGACCTCTACATGAGGCAGATGTGGGTTCGAGTCTTGCCCCCTACAGTACAGCAGCTGTGTGACCCTGGCAACCCTCTATAAATATAGGGTACAAGTGAGCTGCCCATCTAGATGGGTGGAGGGGTTCTCCACACTGGGATTTCTTCATACAGGTGAAATCACTAGTCCAGACAAAACAAGATTGAACTGAAATCAGCTTTGGATTCCCCCCCTCTGATTTTTTTTTCCTGATTGTTCCCACTTCTGTCCTTTGTGGCCAAGCAGAGCCAGATTAATTCCTCTGTGTTTGAACCTCAGTCCTTCAGATATAGCAGGACCTTGATGTTAAAATCTATTTTTTGTTCTTTATGGTCTGGAGCTGTGATTTCATCAATGTAGAAAGTGCCTAGGTAAGGAAAGTACTTTTAGCAATGCAGATCCCTGTCTTCTCTTTGGATATTTCTTCTTAGACAGCTGCCTGGACCACTGAGAAGTGAGGTGACTTGCCCAGTGTCACACAGCAAGTATGTGTCACGAGCCCAGATCTTCCTAATTCCAAGACCACCTCTATATCCACTGTGCCATGCTGTCTGTATAAATGTCAAGAATCTGACATCTATGTTGCGCTCTCAACATTTCTCCTTTGATCCTTAGAAGAGCCCTATGAAATTAGGGTGTCATCTCCACCTCTGTTCACTGCCCCCATGCTGCCTCTCCCCATGATCATAGCTTCTCTAAATTGTCTCTCATCCTATGTAAACATCCCTGGCCTCTTCAGCGTCCCAGAACAGAAAGTAAGCCCCTACTCCATCCTAGCCACTCTCCTCTGGACTTGAGGACAGATGAGCAGTTGGTGTCAGGAAGGTCCTATCCTCTCCGCCATCGCCAAAGTTCTTGCTGCTTTCTTGTTTAACTTCCTTTATTTCATGCCTAAGAAGGATTGCATTAGTTAAATTCAATTTGGTTTGTGTGGGGTGGGGGAAGGAAGTTATGTGGATTTTTTTCCCCTTAAAGCAAATGTATAATTATATCTTTATGTTATAAGAGCTTGAGGAATTATATTTGTCTGTTTCCTAGCAACCGAAGGGCCTCGGGATTTTTGAGAGAGAGAGAGAGAGAGAGAGAGAGAGAAGAGAGAGAGAGAGAGAGAGAGAGAGAGAGAGAGAGAGATATCAGCCCCAGCCTGCTGTCTTAGAAGTACAATAAGATGTTTATTAGTAAAAACAGTACATACTGTAATTTGGGCAAAATCATACAAGGAAGCAAAAGCAAAGATAATGTCGTTGGGATATATGTCTATTTTTTCCTATCAATAGAAAGCTATGTGGGCGGTGCCCATCGCCAAGCCAGTTTTCAGCCAGTATAATTAACATCCACATCCACCTTATCTTTTGCACTGCCTTCATTATTCATATTGAGAACTTTGATGAGACATCTGCATTTTGGGGGTATGGAAGAGAGGGCTACATCGTGAAGATAAGAATCAGCTCGGGTCCAATGTATCTATGTTGTTATTGTTCAGTCTTGTCCAACTCTTCATGACCCCCATGGATCATAGCACACCAATATGATCCACGGGTTGTACCTGGAAAAGATACTGGAGTAGTTTGCCATTTCCTTCTCCAGTGGATTAAGGCAAACAGGGTGAAGTGATTTGCCCAAGGTCAAACAGCTAGTAAGTGTCTGAGGCCAGATTTGAACTCAGGTCTTCCTGACTCCAGGCCCAGCACTCTCTCCACTGCAGTGCCACCTAGCTGCCACCAGTGTATCTATGGGTGCCTGCTTGTCTCTTCCATGTACTCCTGACCCACTGGTCTGGCTCTTGCATAGGAGAGCAGTATCTAGGAGTTCAGTTTGGCTGGAACTTATGAAGGATTTGTGAACAAAGCTGGAAAACGTGGAGGTGGGAACCAGATTGAAGAGGGCCTTAAATGACAGCCTTACCAGTTTGTGTGTGTGTTTTTTTTTTTACTAGAGCTGTGGTTATGAACCTTTTATTGTGTTATGGACACTTCTGACAGTTTGATGAAACCTACGGACCCCTTCTCAGATTAATGTTTCTAAATGCACAAAATAAAATCCATAAGATTATAGAGGGAACTAATTATATTGAAATATAGTTACTAAAATAGATACTTTTTAAAAAGTTCATAAACCCCAGGTTAAGATCCCATCTTAGAGGCAAGCTATCAACCAATGGACACATTTTCCTTGAGTTCAGGGATCATGTTCTTTACTTTTCTTTGTCTTCTAGGGGCAGCTAGGTGGCACAGTGGATAGAGTGCTAGACCCGGCATTAGGAAAACCAGAGTTGAAACTTAACCTTAGACACATACAAGCTATGTGACCCTGGAGAAGTCACTTAACCTATCTGTGCCCGAGTTTCCTCACAAGTAAAATGGGGATAATAATATCATCTATCTCAGGGTTGTGAGGATCAAATGGGTTAACATATATAAAGCACTTTGCAAACCTTAAAGTGCTATATAAATGCTTATTGTCATTATTATTAATATTATCTTTTACACTTAGCACAATGCTTGGCACATAGTAAGCAATTAATAAATACTTGTTGATTGGCTCGCATTTATTAAGCATCTGCTATGGTCTGGGGGAGATGATATGTACTTATGTGTTACATGTACAAAATGAATACATGGAATTAATGAAAAAAATGCAAAGGAAGGCGGCCTAGCTGTACTAGATCTAAAACTAAGATATAAAGTGGCAATCACAAAATGGATACATGGTAGTGTGGGGGAGGCAGGACACTAGGAGCTGGAGGTAGCAGAAAAGGCATCATGTAGAAAACAGAAGCTCTCCACATACCTTACCATAGTGCCTGTCACACAGTAGGCACTTGCATGTAGTAGGCACAGGTTGAATGAATGAAATTAGTGCTTTAAATAACAATTTCATTGTTTTGGGCTGTCAGGCAGAGATATTTGATACAATGGATTTTGTCATAATGAAATTAGGCCTCTATTCATACCACCCTTGTGAGGGAGGAGCAGTCTGCTTGGGCAGTCCAAGATGTCAAGGAACAAAGACACAGCCTCTCTTGTTTTCAGGTAATCAGAGAGTTTATTTATAGTTTACCAACCACCAGTGGAATAATCATGCATACAAAGGCTATGAGGAGACAGTCTGCTTCCTTCTTACAGCCATCGGCATGACCCCATCTTCTTCTGGCTCTGGTAAATGGAAGTTCATCTTTACTCACATCCCCTAGGCAATCAGCCCTATCCAGATGCAGACCAAATAGAGAGGCTGCACAGTCTTGGGATGAAGGACTTCAGATACCGTTGAATACATCAATCATGAGTAGGCCAGATAAGGATAACTGCAGAGGTGAGTAGAAATCCTTTGATGTTAAGACTGCATTGGTAGCTATAACTCTACTTATTTCTGTCTACAGATCACCCATTCCTTTCTTGAACGGAAGGGACCTTAGAGTCCATCTGGACCAACTTTCTCATTTTACAGATGAGGAAACTGAGTTTCAGAAAGGGGAAGTGATTTGTCCAAGGTCCTGCACAGGAGCCTAGATCTTGAGCTGAAAGGGATCACAGAGGAGATCTAGCCAGATCTTTTGTAGAGAAGAAAACTGAAGCTCAGGGAGGTTGTGACTTGTCCAAGGTCACACAGGTAATGAGCACCAGATGTAAGATCTGAACTCAGGTCCTCCAACTGCAGAACCAGCGATCCTTTCAGTACACCATGCTTCCTCCCAGCTAGTTCAGTATAGCAAGCCTGTAGTAGGCAGAAAATTGTCTTCTTTTTTTGGGTGAGAAAAATGAAACTACTTCCTTGGCATCCCTTATTTCCCTTAGTTGGAAACAACCTTTCCCTTATAACATTCTGTTTTTTTCTTTTCTAACATAATTTATATCACAGTTATTTGTATTTCAGACTGTGAGTTTCATGAGGGCATCAACTGAGTCTTATCTAAATGTGTTAAGTTGCATAGCACCTAGCCCAGGGTTATGATCTTGTTCTTCAGACTCTGTGACCCCATTTGGGGTTTCCTTGGCAGAGGTACTGGAATGCTTTGCCATTTCCTTCTCCAGCTCATGAGGAAACTGATGCAGACAGGGTGAAGTGACTTGCCTAGGGTCACATAGCTAGTAAGTGTCTAAGGCCAGATTTGAACTCAGGAAGAATATTCTTCCTGACTCCAGGCCCAGCTCTCTATTCACTGCCCCTCCAGGACCTGAGTTCTATCTACTGTAGTGACTGTACCATCTAAGTGCCCCAAAATAAGAGAGGTAAGAATGTTCTTAGTAAGCACTTCCTAACGCTTATTAACTTAAACTGAATAGTGTGGTCCAGTACAGTGGGAAGGTAAAGGAATTTGGAATCTGAGCACCTGGTTTTAGAACCTTTCTCTGCTTCATCCTACCTGTGTGAGCTTGGGCAAATCCCTTCCTTTCTCTAGGCCTCATCTTCCTTTTGTATAAAATTAGAGCCTTGAACTAGGTAGTACTGTGGATTTTGAGTCTGTATTCTAACATGCCTCCACTCATGTAGCCTTCTCATCTTCAAAAATCCCTCTGCCTCTGGGGCCGCCTCATCTGATTGGTCAGTTCCTGCTGGACCCTTCATTAGTACAGAAGCACCGTGGCCATCCATGTTCATTCCATCACTGCATTCCACTCCATTCTCTGGATTTCTTTCTCTCTCCCATTTCCCAGCAACCTTCTCACCATAGAAGATCCCTTTACCACTGTTGTCCCTTTCTCTGATTGGTTAATCTTCCCTGAACCTCCATTTTAAGGAAGTGCCCAGCTCAGCCATGTCCGCTTCTTCATTCTTCTCCTCGCTGGCTTTCTGAATCTCCAGACTGCTTTCTCCACCATGACCCTCCCAGGTACCTTCCCTTATCTCATCTTCCACTCCTTTTCAAGTTCCTTTTATATATCATCTTTGTCCATTAGAATGTCCATTAGAAGAAGCTCTTCAAGGGCAGAGACTGTCTTTCTTTTTGCTAATATTTGTGTTCCCAGCACTTAGCACAGTGCCTGGCACATAGTAAGTGCTCAATAAATGCTTTGTTGACTTAATGACTAGCTAGGTGACCCTGGACAATTCCTGTCGCTTTTCTATGAAACAAAAAGGTCGGACTCAGTGACTCCAAGGTCATGTGAACCTTAAGGTCCCTTCTAGTTCTATCTCAGCAATCTAAATGATCTCTGAAATTTCTTGCCAGCCTAAAGTTTATGGTATGAATATTGAAACAATAACTGTCTAAGCAGCCTGGCTACATAAGCCAGAAATCAGAGAGTGGCTCCCATCAGGGTCTGACTTCCTTCTGTGCAATCAGGCCTCACAGAGAAATCTCCAGGCTGGCTGTCTCTCGGTATGTTAGAGAAAGCCTAGAGCACACCAGGAAGGCATCATGTATGTGATTAAGTCGTTTTCCCACAATCCTAGCTCCCCCGGACATTTTCTGAAAGCTTTCCTAAGCTTCTGTGCACCCTCACCCCTAATCTGGCTTGACTTAAATAGTCTTCTAAAGCAGTGGCCTGTTTACGGAGCATTTTCCTAAATGACAGAGGAGGGAGAAAACCGGTAAAAATAGCCTCCCGTGCCTTGTCCCTGCTCAGCCCCCAACCCTTGTCTGGCTGTGTGTAATGAAGAATGGGGTGGAGCTCCCCCCGTGATATGATTGCGAACTGTTCTCTCTCCCCAGGCATCTGTGCAGTGTTTATGATAGTGATTCTCGGGTGCCCGGAGGGGGTGAATTACATTCGAAGGTGGAGGGAGGTGAGGAGGCTGGTGAATCCTGATGAGTTCCCTCTTCTTACCTGCTCTGAGGAGGAGAAGCAGAATCTCCTCCCTGTCCAGGATCCTAGGAATCTACGTCTATTGTTACAGACCTCAGAAGCCATCCAGTCCCACCCTCTCATTTTCACACATTAGGAAACTGAGACCAGTGAGGTTAAGTGATTTGCCTAAGGTCACACAGCTAGTAAGTAGAAGAGCTAAGATTCAAATCATAGGATCACAGTCCATGGACTTGCTGGCCAGGTCACTGGAGGGCAGTTAACTACTCCTCTCCTTGGGATTCTAGTGGTAACCCTGAGGGGTTGTGGTTTCTAATGCTATTGCTCATGAGCCCTCATCTGGTGTGCACCCCCAATATTGATTAATCATTGCTTTTGCAAATGAAAATTTACAAAGAGTGTAGAACAAGGACAGAAGTTACAAAAAACTGGGGGTGCATACATCCTTCTGTGCCCACTTGGTCCCTGGGGACAGCAGGCTCAATCTTAAAGTGCAAAGGTCAAACACAGGTATAAAGAATATGTAGGGGCATTCTTCCCTTTGAGGATTCCCCACCAAATTTGCTTCAGGGAATAACATTGGAAATGGATAAGTAGTTCCCTTTATCAGCTGATCTAATTCCTTATTCCAGTTGACTACTGGGGTAGACCCAGTAGGTTGCTGTCCAGGGCTGGCTTCTCCCCAGACTCAGTCACTCCTCTCATCTCTGGTGGTCTCTGCCACCTACTGCAGTTGCTGAGTGAACCTCTGATGGTGCTTCTGACCTTTCAAAGGTCACAGCATTATGACCTAGTCAATTCTATCTTTAGATTTTCATTCACCTAAGATATGGGAAGGTTAGACATAGAAGAAACAGGTACCACACACTCAGGCAGATGTGGTGGCTGAGCAGAAAATAAGGTGGCCTATCTTCTCCTCACCAGGAAGTTCACAGCAAGCCCTTCTAACTCAAACACCTCTAGGGAAGATAGGGAGAGATTATCCCCACCCCCACAAAAGACCCTTCTATATGTACCCTCGGTTCTGACTCTGTGGCCAATTAGAAGATTCTCCATCACCATGGTATAGGCCTCTTAGTCACTTATGGCCAGAAGTGGGTTCACCAAACCTTCATGTGTTAGAATGAAACTAGGCAATGAACATTACACATACTCTGTATAATCCACAAGGAAGGGTAAATATGGCCACGCTCTAAGGACTCACTCTCCTATGGCTAAATCTTCCACTATAATAGGATCTTGATTTAATTGTAATAATAGCTAGCATTTATATAGAACTTTAAGGTTTGCAAATCACTTTACAAATATTCTCTCATTTGACCCTCACCAAAGCCCTGAAAAGTAGGTGCTATTAATGGCCCCATTTTATAGCTGAGGAAACCGAGGTAGACAGTGGTTAAATGACTTTCCTGGGGTCACACAGCTAGTTTCTGAGGCTAGATTCGAACTCAGGTCTTCTAGATTCCACTATCAGCACTGTGTTGACCACCTCATTTGAAAGTGGAGGAGGTAATGTGGTTCATGCAACAAAGTTCTCCCCAAGCAGAAGAGTGAACCCATTGGAAGCAGTAATGGGGCACAATGGTTAAGAGTGGGGGTCTGGAGTGTGTAGCCTTGGTTTCAATTCCTGACACTGTTATTCAATAGCAAGATGACCTTTCGGCAATCACTTTCTTTTCTGGGCCTCAGCTCAAAGGGTTTGGAGTCAGGTGTGAACCTTAGGCTAATGGCCATGGGCTTACTCACCCACTTGGCTATTGAATTGATGCCACATATTGGAATCTGCTGGTAAATGTTTAACAACTGGTTCCCCCCCCCCCCGCCCCCCCAAAAAAAAACCTGTTCACAGGACACACTTTTAAGTTCAATCTGCATTCTTAACATCTTACCCATCACTTTCTCAAGTCTAGATAATCAACAAAATAATAAATCATGCCCATATTTGCATCATTTGCTGATTCCAAGATGCTAACACTCATATTGAAAATATAAAAATTGCCTCTGGAGAGCCAGAGCTGGTAAGAGCTGCCTCCACCATCCCCCTTCTGTACGTGTGGAAGCCAGTGGGCACTCCATCGCCAGCATGGACTGTCTGGTCAGTTTTTCCAGGAGGCAACTTGACAGTGGGGGACAAATTGTAACTGACCACAATAACTTGGCTTCTACCTTTGCAATCCTGGTGCACTAAGGGCCTGAACTGATAGAGTGGGGAAAATGAATAAGGTCACCATTTGGGCGATGAACTACACTCTACTCTTTTCTTACAATAATAGTAAACATTTATAAAGTATCTTGTATGTCCATAGCATTGTCCTGGGTACTGGGGGAGATACAAAGGGCAGTTAAGACCTAGCCTTCCCTTAAAGTAGCTTACAGTCTAGTGTGTTCTTCCAGCCTGGTCCTTCCTGGCATGGGGATTAAGGCAGAAAGATCTCACCAGAACTCACAACCTGCAGGAGGTTGCCAGCATTTAATCAGAGCCATTTCATTATTGTTTGCAGGAAAGATAAATCTGGTCGAGGGAGTGAGGATAGGCTGGGCTGGCCCCCAGCTTTAGGCAAAAGAGCAAACTCAGTTTCGAGTATTTGCAGAGTGATAACTCAGGATTGACTGATGGAAATCTGATAATCTACAAACGTGACCCAGCACAATGCCTTCCTTATTTCCAGTGTGAGGATTAATTCTGCTATCCCTGGCCTCCATGACAGTGAATATACAACATGGCACACACTCATTTGCCCTGTAAACAAATTCTGAGCTTCCCTAATCTATCCCATAGACCTTCAGGCAACCTTTACTCTGAGTGGCCTTTAGTGGGTTCTAGGACATAGCTAAAATTAACCCAGAAAATCACCCAGGAAATGGTTCCAATATTAAGAGAAAAATCTTCAGCTGCCTCTCCCTTTCCCTACCCCTTTACTTTACCTTCTCTCTGATTAGGCAGTGTGTCCTGGTAAATGGGGCACTACGTTTGAAGTCAGGATAATCTGGGTTCAAATGCTTCCCTGGACATTGACTAGCTATGTAACCACTGGGCAGGTCACTTAATTCCTCAGTTTCCTCATCTGTAAAATGAATAGCTTGGACTAGAGGATCTCTAAGGTCCTTTTCTGGCTCTGACATCTATGAGCTATGAATACAAATGTAGGAGGCCTCCCCTGGTCTGGCCCCTACAATGAAACTATAGATGTGTGAAATTCCAGGGGAATATAGTTTGTTCTAATGACTTTACATAATAACATGGCTGACATTTTATCTCAGTGATTTCAAAGAGTGACACTTGAGGTGAAAACCTTAAATACAACCTACTTCAACAGGATCCAAGTCAGAGGGTCTGGGTTCAAATTTCTGTCTGATTTTGAGCTAATCAGTTGTCAGCTGCAACGTCCTTATCTGCAGAATGAAGGGAGGCAGTACGGCACAGTGGAAAGAGCACCGATTGCCTCTGGAGTTCAAGGACCTGGGTTCTAATCCTGATTCTTATACTTACTGCCTGTTTTACCCTGGCAAGTCACTTCCTGCTCCTTGGCCCTAAGGCTTCAGGCCTTCACTTGAGGTCAGGTGTTAGGGAAGACCCTACTGTTGGAAGGGGAAGACCTTCAGAGACGGGGAGACCTCGGAGTCAAGGAAAGCTTCCTGTAAAATGAGATGGCCTCTGAGGTTCCTTCTTCCTCTAGATCTGTGACTCTAGGCATGACCTTGAGCCAGTCACTTCTTCCTAGGCCTCTCCTGCCCTCTTTATAAAATGAGTGGGTTGGATGAGATAACCTCTGAAGTTCCTTCTTTGCTATTTGATACCTCTCCAAGTTCCCTTCCATCTTTGAATCCTGTAACCCTAAACACGTTCCAGTTCATTCTGTGGAGGTGGATAAAAAGCTGCTTGACCACAGCCGGTAGAATCAGGTGATAAACCTTGCACTGGGACTCAGTAGATTTGTGGACCAGTCCCAGCTTTGCCATGAATTTGCTGAGTGACCTTAGGTAAGTTTAGCTGCCCCTCTCTGGGGCTCAGTTTCCCCATCTTTAAAACGAGGGGTTGAATTTGGATCTCAGAGGTCCCTTCTAACTATGAAACATGTTAAATTTATAAGTCTGTGAAATGGCTTCATGACAACCAAATGACAAGAGTGAGCACTATGTAAGAGTCATCATTTTCCCCCTTACTGTTCCTCAGTTTCTCCAACAATTCTCTATTTTGGGTTCCTTCTGTTTTGTGAGCATCACCTACTTAGGTAAGTGATTTCCAAACGGTCAAAAGATATTTAGGAAAGCCTGGCACTTAAGAAAGATGTTTTCTTTCTGTTCAATCCAACCTCAACAACATCTCTTACATTTGTCCCCTTCTCTTCATTCACATACACACACAGCTACCACCCTAGTTCAACTTGACTCTAACATAGTGATGTCATTTTGGTCCTCTTTGAGAACAAAGGACAACAACCAACCCACCCACCAACCAACCCACCAACCACCCCCACCAACCACCCCACCAACCAACCCACCCTAGTTCAGGCCTCATAACTTCTCACCTGGACCATTGCAACAGCTTCCAATTTGGTCTCCCTCCTTCATAGCTCTACCTACTCCAATCCATCCTGCAAGTGATTGTTGAAATTGTCTCGCAAAGGCACAAGTATGACTGTGGCACTCTCTTGCTTGTCGCCTTCAATGGCTCCCTATTTCCCCTAGGATAAAATCTTAGCTCTTCAGCCAAGCACTTAAAGATGTCTTCCCTGAGGGATAGGGAAGAGGTGGGAGGGAAAGAAAAGAATTGCTAGTTCGTTGAAAAATTTTTTGAAAAAATTTCTCTACTTTGACTCCAATCTTAGCTCATTTTACTCCCTTTCTGTAGTATACATGCCAGGTAAACTGAACTCTGAATTCCACTTTAGAATACAGCAAAATTGAGGTACAGTAGAAAAAGTGTTTGATTTGGAGACAGAGTACATGGGATCAAATTTTTCCTTGCTTTTTCTCTGATTACTTGTATGATCTTGGTCAAGTGACTTAACCCTTCTGAGCCTCAGTTTCCTCAACTTCAAATGAAAGAGGTTGGACTCAATGTATTTGAAAGTCCCTTCTCGCTCCATTTCTCTTCTCCACATCTTTGCCCATGCCTGGAATGCACTCCCTCCTCCCCTTTGCTTCACAGAATGCTTGACGTTTCTCAAGGCTCAGCTGAGGTACCACCAGTTTTATGAGATCTCCCAAGTTCTGAGCACCCTCTCCCTCCTTTAAACTTATGGATGTGTCCACATCTATATCAAAATTAATATTTTTATTGCTATTGATATCTAGTAGCCTTACTGTAGAATGTAAGGCCAGGGACTATTTCATTTTTGTGCCCCCACTGCCTTGCACATAGTGGGTGTTAAGTTGCAAAGGGGTAAATTTAAACCTGACGGAAAGAAAAGCTTCCTAATAATTAGCACTATCCCAGAGCGGAGTAAGTGTCTAGGTAGCACAATGAATAGAGCACTGGACTTGAAGTAAGGAAGACCTGAGTGCAAATCTTCCCTCAGACACTTAATTAGCTGAATGACTTGCCCTGGGTAAATCACTTAATGGTTCTCAGCCTCAGTTTCTTCCTCTGCAAAATGAGGAGAGCTGGACATTAAGGTCCCTTCCAGCTGGAAAGCATCCAAATGATCTAGCTAGATCTAGTTTGTTATCTAGCATTTATTATTTTTTGTCACTGGCATGTTAAATTGAATATGCACTCTTTGAAAATAAGCTGTCTGTTTCATTTTCAATCATCTTTTTTGATTGTTCTTTTTATATAGGAATGTTTATTTCAGCTGACATTTAAGAGCATCACCAATTGCCTTTTGGGCATCTTACACTAAATGTCCCATGGGCATCTCAAACTCAACATGTCCAAATGGAACTTATTGCCTTCTCCCTACCCCCAAACTTCCCTATTACTGTACAGGGCACCCCTATCTTCCCAGTCACTCTTAAATATAATTTATGAAGTATCTACTATGTGCCAGGAACTGTGCTCAACACTGCAGATACACAGAAAGGTAAAAGATAGTTTTTGAACCCAAGGAGCTCCCAGCCTAATGGGAGAGACAAAATGCAAACAACCATATACAAACAAGAGATGGACAGACTAAATGAGGGCTGATCAACAGAGGGAAGGCTATAACTAGCATTAAGGGGGATCAGGAAAGCCATCTTGGAGAAAGGGGCATTTTGGCTGGGACTTGAGGAAGCCAGGAGAGGAGATGGTGAGTGGGTGGGGGAGAGGGCAGCCTTATTAGGTTGTTGTTGTTTGTCCTTCATTTTAAAGAAGACCAATTATACCATGGGGTGATGTCTTGACTTGCTGTGAGACAGAGTTGTACAAAGTCTTCAGCCAGAGAAAATGGTTCAGAGTTGGATGGGGAGAGACCTATTGGAGGAACTTATGTCCCTGGATCATAGTGTGTGTGTGTGGGTGTGTGTGTGTGTGTGGGGGGTGAATAAAGTGTAAGAAGACTTTAGAAAAAGTCAGAAGGGACGAGGCTATGAAGAGTTTTGAATACCAGAGGATTTTCCTATTTGATTGTGGAGGTGATAGGGAGCCACTGGAGTTTATTGAATAGGTAGAGGATGACATGGTCAGACCTGTGCTTTGGGAAAGTCACTTTGGCAGCTGAGTGGAGCATAGACTGGAGGCAGGCCCATAATTAAGCAGCATGAAGCCAACATAGCAAGGGTCCACAACCTCAGTCAGAGTTAGTGGCCAGAGGGTCTACAGAGAAGCAACAGAGACTGAATACTAAGGGTTAAAATGTCCCTTGGAGTCTAGAGGTTGTGGTATCTGCCAGTAGAACTCCATGGCAACAGATGTGCAAATAGCTGCCTGCTGGCTCCTACTACAGTTTAAACCCCTTAGGTTTCACTATCTTCAGTTTGATTTGTAAAGGCCTTTAGAATGTGGTCCCATCCTATTTTTCTGGTCTTTTTACACCTTATCCCCCTCTACGTACCCTTCACTCCAGTAACAACGGCCTCCTTGCTGTTCCTAGAACAAATCATTGCATCTCCTCACTGGGCATTTGCACTGGCTGTGCCCCCTGCCTGAAATGCTCTCCCTCCTCACCTCTGCCTCCTGGCTTCCTTCAAGTTCCAGTTAAAATCCCACCTTCTAAAGGAAGCCTTTCCCAACACCCCCCCCCCCTTAGTGTTAGTTTCTTCCCTCAGCATTTAACTGCCATTTATCCTATATATTTTATGTACATAGTTATTTACATTTTGTCTACCCCATTAGACTGTGAGATCTTTGGAGTTCACCACCTAGGGACCATGTTTTTGCTTGTTGATTGCCTGCCTGATTGTGTGGCCCGGTTCTCTCAATGAAAGGTTCTTTGCTTGTCTCCAACAAAGCCCTGCCACTGTTCCATTATCCTGCATTCAGTCAATCAATCAGCGAGCATTTGCTAAGCTCCTAGTCTATGCTAAGCACTGGGGACATAGAGACAAAAATGAAGCATTTCCTGCCCTCAAGGAGCTTATATTCTATCAGCCTCCAGCAGAGGTTCCTCCCCTAGATATATAAAGAAAACTCGAAGGGGATGCAGATGTGCCTTGGGCTGAGGTCCTGGGTCCCCAGCCTCCCCATTGCCATTGTTGGCACCTTCCAAACCTTAGGTGAGGTAAGTTGGTACCCTCCAAATGTCGGACAAGAGGAGAGGCTCATAGGATGAGCACAAGGCCAACAAAGAGTTTTGATCTCAACAGCCAGAGCTTTATATTGGTTCTGGAGGGAGCTGGAGAGGTACAGGTGGTTGTAAAACTATCACTGACCAATATTCAAGAGTCTAGAAATCCAGTTAATTTTAGAGAAAGAGGCAAGTCTTATGAAAAACCAATACTGGGACTTTGGTCAAAAAGGAAATTAGAGAAGTTCTGGCTTCAACGCCCATAAACTACACCTTCTCCATCCCCATCTATCATCCTAGGCAGTACCTATTGGTGCCTGGTAAGATTTTCAGTCATATGACAGGCATGACGGAACATGAATGAAATCTGTCCTACTGAGGAAGCTGCAGCTGGTGTTTTGCTTGAGCTCAAGAGTTCTGAGCTTCAGTAGGGCTAAAGTTAATAGAGTGTCTGCACTAATCCTAGTACTATCATGGTGAACTCCCAGAAGTGGAGGGCCACCAGGCTGCCTAAGGAAAGGGTGAACTGGTCCAGGGCAGAAAAATGGAGCAGGTTAAATTTTCCATGCTAATCGTACTGATCCCAACCGTACTTTCAGCAAGAATAAGATAAAGAGACAGACTAAAAAAATATCCTCAGCCAGAAAAGACTATGTTATGTCCATTAGACTCAGTTAACCAAGTCAGGAAAATGGATTTGAATGTAAGATTTGAGTAATTCCATGCTTCAAAACACATTTATAACCCTAATTCAGAAACATAGAATCCCAGGACTAGAAGGACCCTTAGAGACCATCTTATCTATCCTCTCCATTCAAAGCATGAATGCCCTTTACCACACCCCAACAAGCCATTCTCCAGATTTCACATGAAGATCTCGGGTGTTAGGGAAGACCCTACCACTGGATGAAGAAGACCTCCAGAGATGGGTAAGACCTCAGAGTTAAGGAAAGCTTCCCACATTAGGAAAGACTTTCAGTGACAGGGAAAACCTTCCATGTTGGGGAAGACCTCTGGTGATAGAGAAGACCTTGAGTGATTAGAAGCATCTCTATTGGAAGGATAGTGAAGACCTCCAATCTCAAGGAAAACTCCCGTGATGGTGAGGACCTCTAGTGTTGGTATCTTGTTCCTGTTTTCCTCAGTTACAAAAGGATTTTCAGCAACAAGGGTCAGAACGAAGAGGGGTTTAGGGTTAGCTATATCCTCCATTTCTCACATATTCTAATTAATCAAGGTTTTCCAGTGCTTAAAGCTCTCTTCTAAAGCATCAAACATTCCTCTCTCAGGGGGACCTTTCCTGGTCCTTTCTAATTTCATCAATACCTTTGTGACTGGCAGAGGTCGGGGGTTGGTGCAGGCCAAGGCTGGGGGGTGGGGGGAATTCTATTCATCTTTTCCTGTCTGGGCAATTATTGAACTTCTTTCAAGCCCTCTCTTTGATGCTATTTAACCTTGTCTCTCCACGCTTTGCTGTCCAATTTCTGGGGTTGGGTTTTTTTTTTCGATTGTTTGTTTTTTTTCACCAGTTATTTAGTGCTGTTTCCTAACCCTCTGACCACATCTATGGTCCTGTGTTGGGTCAGCCATCTTCTTCATTGTTGTGGTTTTCATTGTGGCCATTTTAATTCTCATCTCTCAGACACTGGGGCTTCTGGCTGAATGCAGTTAAACGAAACCATCCCTTTCCTCCACCCACCAAAATGTTGGAATGGGCTTGAACAAGGGAAGTACAGCGAGCAGATAGAGTTTCAGACTAGGAGTCAGGAAGCCTTGGGTTTGAAACCCACTTCTAATACTAGCTGTGTGACTATGGACATATTATTCAACTTCTCTAAGCTTCAGTTTCCTCAAGGGTAAAATGGGGGTGGTAAGAAACCCTATAGAAAATACCTCAAAGGATTGTTGTGGCAGTCAATTGAGATGATGTTTCTAAAGTTCTTTGCAAACCTTAAGGCAGAAATGTCTGCTATTATTGCCAAATAGGTTGATTAAGAGTTAGCTTGATGTTTCAGCCAGTGCTTTTATAAAGTGTCTGCCATTCTAGGAACTGGGGATACAAAGACAAAAGTGATTTAAACCCTGCCCTCAAGGAGCTTACATTCTAATCAAGGAGACAACATGTACATAGATAGGTATATGTAAAGCAGATCAAGGCACCTTGGGGACTGAGGGTCAGGTTGGGTTCTGGGTGGAGGGACCTCACTGGCAACTGTGGGGACCAGGGAGGAACTCCCACAAAAGGTGGCATTAGAGCTGAGTTGCGAAGGAAATCAGAGATTGCAAAGGTGGGGTTGGCTACATTCTAGGCATGATGGACAGCCAGTCTAAAGGCAAGGGGATGGGAGTGTTTAAACAGCAAACCACCCCCCAATAGGAATGAACAAATGATCTGAGTCACTGAGTAAAGCAGCTGTAAGGTCCTGAATTGAATCTTAATTATCTCTGGACCTCTTCTAGGTGTATAATAAATGTTTGTCGAATGAATGAATGAGGGCCTTATTTAAGGTAACAGATAATTACCATTCATAAGAGAAGAGTAAGGAGAGCCCTGACTTAAGAGTGTATTAATTGTTCCACCCTGCTGAGCAAATTAGTGGTTGGCGAGTCTTTGGATGGGACAAAGATGTAGCAGATGCTATTTTTATCGATCTACCTTGTGTATTTGGCATAACTGCTTCTTTGACCAAAAGAGACACCACGAAAGGGACCCTGGAACCCACCTCATAGACAGACTCCAAATGTCAGAAGTGGAAGGGCTTTTAGAGACCATCAAAGCCAACCCTCTCATATTACAGAGGAAGAACTTGAAACTCTGGAGAGGGATGGGACTTACTCAAGGTCACACAGTGAGATAGCAGCAGAAATCCCCCCTGCCTGTGACTTTTTATTCAGGTGGGGCCTTTATGAGCCAGCCAAGGAGTTTGGAAGAGGGGTTAAGAATGAAGTGAGCACCCCGGGGTCTGTCACAGGCTGGACTTGGCCATTATGGCCCAGGGGCTAAGGGGTGGTCCTTCCAAAGCCACAGTCCCCCTTCATGCTATGGCAGTGATATTGGCTGGTTTCCAGACAACAGCATATAACCACTTATCTCAGTGGCTTTGGAACTGGCACAGCAGGGGGCCAAGTTTAGTTTTACCTAGGGAAAGCCTATTTCTTCAGTCATCCTTGGAGCCAGGGGGAAGGTATTTTTGATTAAAGGAACAGTTTGGTAGAGTCAGAAACCTGAAACTGAGTATGGGGTCTGCCACTTAATGGTTGGACAAACAAATCTCCCTAAGCCTTACTCTTCTCATCCATAAAATGATACTAATACAACTGATGCTGCCTATCTCAGGGTCGTAGTGAGCAAACTGATGAAGCACTCTAGACATGCCCTTCTTACCATTGCATATAAGGGGGAACTGCACTCCCCAGGATATACTCTCTCAATAGTGAAGATGGAAGCTGCCATGGGGCAGGGCACTTTAAGATCATAGATCCAGAACTGGAAGGGACTTTAGAGGTCATTCAGTCCAGTCCTCTCATTTTACAGAGCAGGAAACTGAGGCCCAGAGAGATACATAGGATCATAGATCCAGAGCTGGAAGCAACCCCAAAGGCCATTTACTACAAACTCTTCATTTTACAGAAGAGGAAACTGAGACTCAGGTCGATTCGTAAGCTCATGGATTTAAAACTGTAAGGGTCCACAGAAGCTATTTAATACAAACAACTGATTTTTTAAGTGAGGAAAGAAACTGAGGCCCAGAAAAGGGAAGAGACATGCCCAAAGGCGCACACGTAAGAAATGATAGAATAAATGGTTCGATGACTTGAAGCCAGGTCTTCTGAGGCTAAATGTGGGAAAGATTTGCCCAAGTTTTATGGAGTATCCTCAGCTCCATCCCTCTTAGCATTGTCATAATTGAAAACTGGTCCTTTATAGCTGATCCTGTATAAGAGCAGGAGGAATTAGAAGAACCCACCCTTCCTGCTCTGAAATGGATCAGAAGAATGAGAGGCCTAACATTATTGAACCGAGAGGGAGGGACGGAGCTAGGGAAAGAGGGAGAATGAGTTGAGAGAGGGAGGGACGGAGGGGAAAAGGAGGGGGAAGGGAGAGAGAGGGGAGGCAGGGAAGAAGAAGAATTTAGACAGGGCTTCTCTTCCCAAGAAGCAAGGTTCACAGAGAGGTTTGGTTGCACAGAGAGGTTTGGATGCATTCCAAAGAGCACGGGGGCCATGAATGAATACAATGAACAGCTTGTAGAGAAATGCCAGATGTGAAATATAATCAAATCTATTTGCAGCTGCTTTAACTCTTCTGAATGATTGACAGCCTTGTGAGTGCAGTTAAAACAAACAAAAAAATTCTAAGTTTAAAAATACCATTCCAAATGACTGAAGTCACGCTGCTGCCTACTTAAGGTAAAGCTTACTGCTAAATTAAGAATTGGAGCTCTGTGTGTGTGTGTGTGTGTGTGTGTGTGTGTGTGTGTGTGTGTGAGAGAGAGAGAGAGAGAGAGAGAGAGAGAGAGAGAGAGAGAGAGAGAGAGAGAGAGAGATGGAATGTGGGTACAGGGGCTCCAAACTTTGCTTCTGCATGGGACTTAGGGCTAGTAACAGCTCTCTCACTTCCTGGTCCTTGGTGGTGGGGTGGGGTGAGAGTGTCAGAGGTAGCATAGTACAGGACAAAACATGTTGGCTTTTGAATCACAAGACCTAGTTCAGATCCTGCATCTGATGTTTACTTTGTGACCCTGAGCCAGGCACTTCCCATCCTGGGCCTCAGTGTTTTTCTTTCTGACAGAGAAGGGTTCATTGGGGACCATTTTAGGGGGAAATAATTTTAGTATAAAAATAATGGGCAACAGTAAGAGATAAAATGAAATAAACAAACACAATATCTTCCCTGAACTCAGCACAGGCCCTACCCCCATTCTTCTTCCTTCTCTAACAGTAGAGTCCAGCCTCTGTATTCAGTTTGTTCTCCTAGGCAGCTCTGCCTCATCCCACCAGCAGGCAGTGTGGTGTAATGGATAGAGTGCTAGTCAGGAAGACCTGAGTTTGAATCTCATCTTCTACTTACTAGTGTTCCCGGGAAGTTCACTTAACCTTTGTCTGCCTCAGTCTCCTCATCCATAAAATGTGAATAATAATAATGATAGCATCTACCTCATAGAGTTATGCAGAGGATCAAATGAGATACTTACTTTGGGTAAAGTGCTTTCCAAACCTTAAAGTGCTATTTCCAGTTCCCTGTTATTATCAGAAGGCAGCGCAATATAACTGTGTTGTGTAACAGCCTGACTTGGGGCAAATCACTTAACTTGCCAATGCTCTAGGGCCTAGGCAGCTCTCTAAGACTATTAGTTGCAGAGCAGGTGAGACCTGCATTGGTAGAAGGCATTTCCTCATCTGGGAGGTCCCTATTCCAATGAAATCATAGCTCGAGTCCCTGTTCTATTACTATTATTATTTCCCTCTTGGAGAAGTGACTTTATGAATGTGGGTCTTTTATGAAAACTTAATGAAGCTCTATACCAAGGGGAATGAAGTACATTTGCTTTCTCCTTGAAACAGCAAGGCCCTCTGCCAACTGCCTATTAATAGCCTTTTGTTAGGGACCTTGCTTCCTTCTGAAGCATCCACAGGAAAAAGGGGATGAGAGGAATGGCTATTGAGAGAGCAAGCTCTCTACCTGAACTTTAACACTTGGGGAAGAGGCTCTGTCAGCAAGTTGAAGTGGGATAGCTCACTACCATAGCAGCTAGGAGAAAGGGAGGGAGGGTGTGCTAATAAATGTTTAACAACCAGCTTTGGGTCATACTTTTAAGTTAAATCTGCATTATTACTACTTTTTCCAATAAATAAGAATAAATCAACACCCTAATTTATAGCACGTGCTGATTTCTGAGTTGCAATGATCACATGGATAATTTGATAATTTGCCTGGAAAGGTGGTTGAAGCTGTCTCCAGCATACCTCTTTCTTCAGAGGCTATACTCCTGATTGATCACAAAGACAATTGCCTAAAAGAGTTGTCCTGAATGGGTCAATGTCAAGTTGAAGGTGGGGAGGGCCCTTGGGTGTCCATGGTGCCACTCTATTAAACAGCTTCACAGTGAGTATAGACAGCAAGATGGGTAGATCATCATATTTACAGATGACAGCTAGCTGGGAGATATAGCTAATGAGTTGGATAAAAGAAATAGGGCCCCTGAATACCATAACCCACAAGAATAATGGCTGGAATCTAATTAGATGAAATTTTACAGAGACAAGTGTCAATTTCTATACCTGAGGTTTTAAAAAAATCACTTTGCAAGTACAAGATAGGAGGGGCATGATTAAATAGAGCACGCAAAGCTGGGAGGAAGAGCTACTACCCAGAGGGACAGAATTACAACCGAAGAAGATCTTGACAGGTGTTAGTGACTGTTAGGCTGAATCGAGTAAGAGGTAATTTAATGGGGAAAATGTCAAGTTTCGTACTTGGGTTCCAAAAAGTCTACTCCACAAGAATTACAGAGTGGAGGCACAATTAGATAGCCAGAGGAAACTTATGAGTCTAATGGACTTGCAGGCTCAATAGATGGCAACAGGTGATGTGGTAGGCAACAATTGTTCATGGGAGAGAGAGCTTGGAGGAATCCGTGGTACTCCATCCTGGTCTGGCCACATCTGGAGTATTATGTTCACTTCTGGACATCACGGAATATCGATGAGCTAAAGAGAGTCCATAGGAGAGTAGTCAGGATGGTGAATCCCCTTGAGGCTATGTTATAGGAGGATTGGTTAAAGGAATTGGGGCACCTAGCCTGGAGAAGTGAAGACTCATGGGACACACATGGTATCCAGCTTCAGGTAGTCGAAGGACTGTCTGTCATGAGGAGGAGGGACTAAATTTGTCTTGTTTGGCTCCAGAGGGCAGAACTAAGAGCAAAGGACAGAACAGCTAAGAAGAAGCAAAGGTTAGGAAAACCAATCAAATGGACTTCCTGCCAATGGGAACTGTGCAATGGTAGAATGGGCTGCGCTGGAGGCTAGTGGCTACTCCTTCCTTGTTTGTCTTCAAAGCAGAGGCTGACTGGCCACTTGGCAGGTACCTTGCAGTGGGCATTTGGGGGGTATGGATAGAATTACACGATCGCTGAGCTACCTTCCAACTCTCAAATTCTGTGAGTTTGTGAGGCTAGGCAGTGATACCCATGAAAAAGACCCATGGGTTTTAGTAGATTGTTGACTCAATTGAATATAATAAGTATTTATTAAGCTCCTACTATGTTCCAGGCATTGAGGATACAAATAAGACATAAATGGTCTTAGACATCAAGAACTTTATGTCCTATTCAGAGACACAACACACACGCACAGGAAAGTGAATGCAAAATATATGAAAAATAAATACAAAGTAACTGTGAGATGGAAAATGCCTACAACTGAGTAGATGCATTAGGAGGTAGCTCTTAAACTGAACCTGGAATGAAGTTAGAAAATCCAAGAGATAGTGGGAAGGAGGGAGAGCATGGGACACTGTGGGACATCCTGTGCAAAAACATGGAGGTGGGAGATGAAGTATTATGAAAAGGGAACAGCAAATGGGTCCATTTGGCTGGAACAGAGAGTGTGTGATGGGAGTAATGTGAAAATCAGGCTGGAAAAAATGATACTGTAGGATTGTGAAGGGCTTTAAATGCTAAACAGAGTAGTTTTATTCTAGAGGCAATAAAGAGCCACTGAAGTGAAGGTCCTTAAAGATGGGGAGAGCCTGGAGGCTGGTAGGCCAACTAGGAGGTTTGTGCAATAGATTGCAGCGATGCATCTGAGGGTTTTTCCTTGTGCGTTCTGATTTGGCCAACACTGATTAAGTGTTTGTAGTATACAGAGCCACGAGCTGGGCTGTGGGGCAGATACAAAGTAGAGCTAAGCCATGGTCTCTATCCTCACAGGACTTACAGTCTAGCTGTGGGCATGGGCCACACTGAGCCATTCATAATCTCTCATCCTCTCCACTTTGAAATCTCTGGTATATGGGTCAGTAATAGATTAATAAATGATTACTGACATTTGCATAGCCCTTCCAAGCACTTTAGATCCGAAATCTTACTGGATCCTCAAACAACCCTGGGGGGGTAGGTAATGCAGGTATTATCATCTCCATTTTTGGAGATGAACAAACGGAGGCTCAGAGAAGTCATAGGATTACAAATTTAGAGCCAGAAGGGACCTTAGAAGATGTCTAGTTTGACCCCTTCATTTTACAGATGTGGAAATTGAGGCCCAGAGATATCACATGACTTGTTCAAAGATATACAGCTAGTAAGTATCTGGGGTGGGATTTGAACCCAGGTTTTCCCTGACTGGTCAGTCTAGCACTCTAAGACACTATGCCACACTGCCTCATATACTTTTCAGGTCCAGCAATAAAGCAAAGCTAATTGGTATTTATATATATATATACATATATATATATGTGTATATATATATATATATATATATATATATGTATATATATATATAGGGCAGATAAGTGGTGCTAATTAGATGAAATTTTACAGAGACAAGTATCAATTTCTATACCTGAGTTTTTAAAAAAATCACTTTGCAAGTACAGGATAAAGCTCTGGGCCTGAAGTCAAAAAGGCCCAAGGTCAAGTTTAGCCTCAGACAGTAGCTGTGTAGCCCTGGGCAAGTCACTTAACTCTGTTTGCCTCAGTTTCCTCATGTATAAAATGAGCTGGAGAAGGAAATGGCAAACCACTTCATTATTTTTGCCAAGAAAACCCCAAATGGGATCACAAAGAGTCAGACTCAGCTGAAATAACTGAACAGTAACAAGAACAACAACAATAAAAATTGGTACACATAGGGATGGAGCCCAGTATTTTGCCTCATGCTCTAAAATAAACTGAGCTTGTTGAACAAAAGGCCTCCTCTTCCCCCCAATACCATAATGAGTATTAAGAAGCCTGTGAAAATGAGAAATTTGTCATCCAAAGTCCAGTTGCTCAAACTCTGTTTTGCAATGCTACCTGCCCTTCTTCCCCTTCTGCCTCACCTCCTACCCCAAGCATTCTAGGGCCAGTTAGTACATTCCAGTCAATGTGGCCAATATTGCAGATTCAGCAGCTGTGAGATAAGCCTTAAATCTTTGTAGTCATTCCTCGATTGTAGTCATTGGAAGGCCCCTCTGAGAGCTTCACAGCTGTTCCAGTTTAGTTCATGGCTAGTTATACAGCTGGCTTTTGAACTGCCTCTGAGATGGTAGGAGAGCTTGTCTTGACACTATTATTTCCCCCACAGGGCCAAGGTCCTGGGAACAGCCATTTTGTTACTTATATGCTGGCTGTGATGATGCAATGACTTTTGAGACTAATCAAAGGCTAGCTCCTGTTTCCCATTCTCCACTTTCAAAAGAGCCAATGAGATATAGCCCTTGGCTAGTTGGGCTATCAGATCCATTGTCATTACTGCAATGATCAGTGAAATGTGGAAACACTGGTTTGAGGATTCATTTGAGATTGTGTATGCCAGAATCCAACCTAGATGGCTAAATTACAGAAGGTAGAACTATGAGCAGTAGGTAGGAGTTGCATTGACAGATTTTGACTTGATATAAGTATAACCTTTATGTAAGAGACTCTCTGCTAAGTCAAAGAGCCTGAGTCTGTTTTGGGACCTTTTACTTCTTCTCTTTGGCTTGTCTAACCCCATTCAAGTATAGGGCACTCCACAAAAGGATGGTCATTAGCTCCCCTTACAAGCCCTCAGGCTCACAAAGCATCAAACATAAAATAGTTTTTATTTATACAGTAAAGAACACAGAATGGACTTGCACCTGGCAAAGCAGACATTTTGGCTGCATAGGCAGCTAAGAAACTTCTGCCTTTCTTGTTGGGCCTATGCTTTCCTCTAGAAATAAATACAGTCTTCAAGAGTGCTACCCTTTGTGGGACCCCAAGCAAGGGAAAAGAACTCTGTGTTTTCTAGAGAGTCAAGGGATGCCTGTTTCTGATGAACCAACTCTCCCCTAGGGACTTTCATAATGTGTGACCTCTCATACTTTCCTGGTTAAACCTTGTTAACACTTGTTTAAGTCAGAAGCAGGATTTAAACCCAATTTAGCAATGCTCTTTCCATTATAGACACTGCTTGGGGCAGCTAGGTGGAGCAGTGGATAGAGCACCAGCCCTGAAATCAGGAGGACCTGAGTTCAAATCTGGCCTCAGACCAAACACTTAACACTTACTAGCTGTGTGACCCTGGGCAAGTCACTTAACCCCAATTGCCTAAAACACAAAAAACAAAACAAAACAAAAGATACTGCTTAAGAGTCTCTATTCTACATTCTAAGACCTCTTCTAGCTCTTAATATTCTTTGTCCTATGTTCTAAGGCCCTTCTCAGCTCTGATGTTCTATATGTTAAGGTTCTTATCAGTTCTGACATTCTATGTCCTATATTCTAAGGTCTTTTATAGCTCTGACGCTCTTTGTTCTAGGTTCTCTTCCAGGTCTGATATTAACTATTCTCAGGCCCCTTCCAACTCCGACATTCTATGTCCTAAGGTTTTTGTCAGTTCTGAAATCCTCTATGTCCTAAAGTCCCTCTCAGCCCTAACATTTTATGATTCTATATTGTACATGCATTCCTTTTCAGATGAGATGTGCTTTAGAAATAAATTTTAAAATCATCATTGTGTGAAGTCATCTCTCTAGAGACAGGTTTTCCTCTTTTACCTTCATTTGTTTCTAAGGTAATCAAAAGCTCCTGACCTGTAGCAGGTCCGTTTCATGCCTCCTTTCTTGATTTCCCTCGGCCTTACTGGCCCTGTCCTGGCAACATCTATAAAAATGAAAGCCCTTCAGAGGAGGGCTTCTGACAGTCTTCCAGGCACAAAGGCCTGGGGATGATGACATGGACCAAGACTGAATTCTGTGGCTTGCATTCAGGAGACCACTTTGTGTTGTTAAAATCAGTCTATCAAAGCAGTTCATCCTTTTGGGCCTGATAACCCTTATTATACAGCCTGATAATTGATCCATTGACTTCAAGTAACTCTCCTTCTTAAGGCTTAGGAAATGAAGTCCCCATTCCACTTAAATGTGGTATAGTGGTCAGTCTGTTGGCCCCATGGGGGACCAAGTATTCTGACATTTACTTACTTGGTCCTCATTTATTTAGTCCTGCTACCCCCAGGCAAAAGGAGGGCCATGAATTTTCACTTTTTGGTAAAGGGAAAGGTCCTCTAGCTGAAAGTGTATTCTATTCCTCCTTGGGACCCAGCAGGATTAAGCTAGAGTAGGGTGGATGCCAAATGATTTTAAGAGTGGGTGTGACCAGACAGTAGACCCCAGCTGGGTTATTCAGGGTAGAAAGTGGACCCTGATTGGCTGCCTCAAGGAGCCAGGTGGGTCAGATAGCAAGCCTTAGCTGGCTAAATCATGGAATGGGTATGGCCAGATGATCCCTGTTGGTTAACCAGTGAGGTATCCAGCCCACCCTGCAGATATGGTGAGTGATCATTGGCACTAAAAGGGCCAAAGTATTCAAAGTGATTCCTTATGATTTCCTCTCTCAGAACTGGCTAGATGAATGTGTCCATTTTGTTTCCCAGGGTTGTGGTGGGGCTCATATGACATTATAGCTGTAAAAAACATTTTTGCAAACTTTAAAGCACCATACAAACAAGTGTTTATTATTATTATTGCTGAAGTCCCTCCTAACCCTAACATTCTATGTTTTAAGTTCCCTTTAACCCCAGACATTCATTCTCTGTTCTCTGTTCTAAGCTTCTTTAGCTCTGCCATTCTGTATTGAATATCAAGGCTCCATAGTCACTTGGCTATCAGCCACTGGCCTGGCCTTCTGATGTTATCTTTTACCTTCTGGAGACTCTCCCTTCTCTTACAGTTTCTCTTGCCTGGTGATTTTCTTAATTACAGGCACTTGATACCCATCTCAGACAGGGATGGGTAATTAACTGGAGATCATTGATGACCTTGGGTGATTTGAATAATCCCATCCAAGTGCTAAAGAGAGAGCTAACAGAGGATTAATGAGGATACTTTGCTGGCTCCTGAACCATCTTCCCATTCATTCATTCAGCAAGCACATATTAAGGGCCTACTATGTGCCTCATATTATTCTACACACTGGGGATAAAATATTTCTAGTTGAATAGATTGGGTGGATAACACTATCTATACAGATAAGTAAACACTCCACATATAAAAAGTAAATGCATAGTATTTTTCACGAGGGTGGCATGACAATTTTGGGACTGATCAGGAATGACTGAGGCCCTTGAGCTGAGCCTTGAATTAAGCTCAGAATCCTAAGGGACAGGTTGAGGCAGCAATTTGGGGGGCAAAGGGACAGCCCATGCAAAGGCATGAAAGTAGAAGATGGAATATTGATTCTCTTGGGTCGAGGCTGTGTATCTGGGAGTGACAACTGACTTGAGCCTTGAAGGAAGCTAGGAATCTTAAGAAGTGGAGGTAAGGTCCAGAGGGAGGAACTGGAAGGCCAGTTTCCCTAGAACAGAAATAGCCCCAAAAGTTAGGTTGAAATCAGACTGTGAAGGGCTTTAAATTCCAAGCTGATGAGTTTGTATTTAACTCAAGAGGAAAGAGAGAGCCATGGAAGTTTCCTAAGCAGGGGAGTGTGCTTTAGGAAGATTATTTTGGCAGCTGTGTAGAGCAGAGATTATAGAGGGAAGAAATGGAGCCAGAGAGACCAATTAAAAGGCCGTTGTAATGAATGAGAGACAATGAGGACCTGATGAAAGTGGGGGCCATGTGACCGTGTTATGGAAGTATAATTGGTAAGACAATCAATTGGCTATATGGAAAAGAGTTGGGAATCAATGATGACTCCAAGGTTGTGAATCTGGATGACTAGAAGGATGGTCGTGACCTTGACAGAAATAAGGATATTCAGAAGACAGTTTGGTTAGTGGGAAAGACCTTGAGTTCTGCCTTGGAGCTTTAGGTGGCAATGAAATGTCTAGTAGATGTCCAGGTGATGCAAGACTAGAGCTCAGGAGAGAGACTAGGACTGGATATATCCATCTGGGAGTCATCTTCTTAGAAATGATTGTTGAACCCATGGGAGATGACAAGAAGGAACATCCAGATAGGGGGAAGGAGAGCCAAGAGGCAGCAGAGTCATGAAAGCTGAGAGAAGAAAGTGTATACAGAAGGGGGTGGCGCTCAGAGTCTCAAAGGATGACAAAAGACTCTCAGATTTAGCAATTAAGGCATCATTGCTAACATTGGAGAGAGAGAGTGGTCTCACTTGAGTGATACAGCAAGAAGACAGATTGGAAGGAGTAAAGAGAGGAGAGTAAGTGTAGCTAACACATGTAGCTAATACATGTAGGTAACAAGTGTAGCTAATATGTGTAGACAACTTTTTCTAAGATCGAAAAATCTTAGATCTAGAGCTGGAAAGGACCTCAATGATCATCTAGTCCAACTCCCTCAGTTTACAGATGCTGCCCAAGGAGGTTGTGACTTACCCAGGGCCACACAGCAAGAGAATGAGGATGCTTTGGTCCAGATCTATCCCTGAGACGTGCTCCATGCGTGAACAATGCAATTGAAAATAAGCATCTTTGATGGTGAATATGTCAGTGTCCTCATTTCTGCCTGCACAGCCCTATCCATTCATTGCCTTTATTTAGCCAAATACAAGTGAGCTCAGCCCCCTCCTTCCTGTCTGGGCTTTTAAGAACTTGAGTTCTCCATCAACGCTGCTCTAAAGCAAGCTGACCGAGTTTGGAAGGACAGGATGCAGTTGAAAGCTGGCCCTGACCTTTGAGCAGCATAATGCATTTGTGATCAATATCGTGGCAAATTCATGGGGACAATTTTTTTTTGAAATTTCGTCTGCACCATTAGCAATTACATCTCCTGTCTGCCCGGCGCCCAGTGCTGCCCAGTCAGGTGTCCAGGAAGATCTGGGCAGATAAAAGAATTCAGGCCAAGTCCCCTGGGGGCTGCCAGCCTCTGTCTGAGAGCCATCAGCCATTTGGAGGGGATTGTGGGGGAGAGAAGAAGCCATGGTTGGAGAAGGTAGGGTCCGGAGGGGCCTGGCCAGGCTAGCATCATCCTGGGGCTTTCTGTGTCTGCTCACATCTCACATATATTATCATGCTTGGATTCTCTGAGCAGTGAGCAAGAGTTCTCATCTTGGAGCCAGGAGACCTATGTTTGAGTTTGGGCTCTGGGCCTTACTAGCTGTATGACCTTGATCAAGTGTCTTATCCTCTCTTAGCTCAGTTTCTTCATCTGTAAGGTCAGAAAATAGCATTTCCCCAGCCTACCTCAAAGGGCTTTTCTATTGTCAGAAAAGTATTTTTCAACCTTGAAGGTTTTTAGAGATGTGAAATATTCTTTGAGCTTCTAAGGTACAAAGGCCCTTCTGGGGCTAAGCAGAGCATGTCTAATCTCTTTTTACAGTGACAGCCCTTCAAACACTTGTCATACCCTTCTTGGTGGATAGAGCACTGGACTTAGAATCAGGAAGACCTGAGTTTGAATGACCCTGGGCTAGTCACCTAATCTATTGGGGCTTATTTTCCATGTCTGTGAAAAGAGGGGGTCGGACTTGATGGTCTCTAAAATCCCTTCCAGCACTAAATCTATGATCCAATGATCCAAAGACTGTCCAGTTCCTAATGAAAAAGAAATGTTTTCTGTTAAAATGGCTGTCATGGAAAGCAAAGATTCATTTTTCTAGCTCTTCTGAAGCTTTGTTTTGTAGGGTCTTCTCATCTTCCCAACTCTATGTCTCTTAGCCCGTTTCTCTTCTCAAAGTGCTGTTCTGGTTGGCATCCATATAACTAGTGACAAATTAGACTTGACTGAGAACCTGGCAGGCTCTGTTCCCCCAAGCTCACTGGCAAGGCAGATGGGGACCAGATGCTTGGGTCCCTCTACTTACATGATCAGGACATGTCACCACAGTGTGATAACAGGAGAAATAACACTGGCTTGGAACCCAAAGACCTGAGTTTGAAGCTTGGCTCTGCCATTACTATCTGTGTGACCTTGGACCAGTCACTTCCCTTCTCTAGGATTCAGCTTCCTCTGATATAAAATGAAGGGTTTGGACTAGATTTTCCCCAAGGTTCCTTTCATCTCTGACTTTCTCTGCATTGGTATATTGGTAAATTGGACAGAGCTAGTTACATAGCCCTGAAACACTGTGGCTTATAATCTGTCCCTTATTTGTGCATTAGTTTACTTATGTCTTTAGATGTCACAGTACCCTGTGTGGGCTATTTAAAAAATGGATCATGCTTGAAATGAAAGGTCAGGTGCCATGCCTTTATATCACTCAAGTGGATAGCTGTCTTTTGTCAAGGCAAAGTCAAAATAACCATAGAATCACTGAATCTCAGGGCAGGAAAGTGCTTCAGAAACCATCTAGTCTCATTCATAGCTGAAAAAGAATCTTGTCTACCTCATATGTGACAAATGGCCATCCAGCCTCTACTTGAAAGCCTCTGGTAAGAAGGACCCTTCTAAGATAGCTCATCCCATTCTGGGACAGCTCTCCTTGTTAAGATTTTTTTTTTCCTGCCCAGAACCTAAATCCTCCTCAGCCCCAGTCTTCTCTTCTCTAGACTAATCATGCTGACTTTTTTCAACCTATCCTCATATGTCACGGACTCAAGGCCTTTCACCATCCTATTGGACTGCTTATTTGACATTTGAAATTGGACATCTCATAGACATATTAAACTCAATATGCCCAAAATTGAACTCATTATCTTCCCAATCCCAGGCCTCCCCTCTTCCTAACTCCCCTGTTGCTGTCCAGGGCATTATCATCCTCTCAGTCATCAAGGCACATGATCTAGATGTCATCCTCAACTCCTTACTCTCACCCCCCATATCAAATCTGTTGCCACATTCTGTCATTTTTACCTTCACAACACCTCTCATATACACCTTCTTCTCTCCTCTGACATTCCCACTACCCTGGTACAAACATACCTAAAGTATCACAACAGTCTTCTGTTTGGTTTCCCTGCCTCAAGTCTCTCTCCACTCCAACCCATCTTCACTCAGTTGTCAAACTGATCTTCCTAAAACATAGGTCTGACCTTGTCATTCCTCTATCCAATAAATTCTGATGTCACCCTATCACCTCCGGGATAAAATAGAAAATCATTTGTTTGGCATTCAAACCCCTTCCTGAACTGGCCCCCTTCTATCTTTTCAACCTTCTTACACCTTATACCATGTACTCTTGGATCCACTGACGCTGGCTTCCTTGCTCTTTCTCCAACAAAGCACTCCCTCTCTCAGCTCTGGGCATTTTCACGGGCTGTCCTACTCACCTGGGATTCTCTACTTCCTCATCTCTGTTTCTTGGCTTCCCCAGTTTCTTTCAAGTCTCTGCTGAAATCCTGCCTACTACAATAAGTCTTTCCTCATCCCCTTCAATGCTAATTAGTGCCTTCCCTCTGTTGATTATCTCCATTTTGTGCTATACATAGTTGTTTGCATTTTGTCTTCCCCCATTAGACTGGGAGCTCCTTGGAAGCAGGGACTGTCTTTTGCCTTCCTTTGTATCCCCAGCACTTAGCATGGTGCCTGACATATAGTAGACACTTAATAAATGTTCGTTGACTTGACAATTCTGGTTGCATTTCTCCAGATGTTCTCCAGCTATTCAATGTCCTTTTTTCCTTTTTAAATATTTTTCAAGTTTATGAACCTTACAGCTAACCTCAAACATGAATATTTCTATACACGATAACAGACAGAAAAGGAGGAATGTATATGAAACCTTGAATCTACCATGTACAACTTGTTCTTTAAAGTACATGTCAATTTCAATGTGTTGTACCATATTGCCCTTCTTGTATGTGTTTCCTTCTGAACACATTCTCTCTTCTGGGAATTTTTATGTGTTTCACTGGGACTTTTTTCTTTCCTTTTTTTTTGGTATCATTATTCCTACCTCCATAAAGCTCTTCCCTCCCCCAATAAAAGCCCTCATTTACAAAAAAATAAGCACCTACAAGTAAAACACATTTGTGTTGTATTGGTTGTGTCTTAAAATGCATATGTGATTCTTCATTTATAGTTATCAGGTTGGTAACTTGCTTCAACATTGACCCACTGGAGTTGTGGTTGGTCATTGCATGGATTAGAGTTCTTATAGCTTTCAAAGTTGTGATTTACAATGTTGTTGATGGTATATAAATTGTTCTCCTGGTTCTTCTCACTTCACCCTGCCTTAGTTCATATAAGTCTTCTCAGGTTTCTCTGAATCTCTCCCTTTTGTAATTTTGTATGTTGCAATAATATTCCATTATCACTTTCCTTCTTAAACTGTGATGCCTAGAAATGAATGGACTATTCCAGATGTGGTCTGACCAGAGTATGGGGGGTTATCAGCCCCTTACTCCCAGGAGTCAGCTATCAATCAATCAACTACCAATCATTTATTAAGTGCCTATGACCTGCCAAGTGGGGACCATCTCTAGTTGTCCTGATCTATATCTTGCCACTGGACTCAGATGGCTCTGGAGGAGAAAGTGAGGCTGGTGACCTGGAGTCCTCCCTCTTAAATCCAATTCACTTCCAAGTCATGCCATCATCTTCCTGATGCCACAGTCCTCTTCCAGAATGAAGGACAAACAGCATTGACAATGACCTGCCAAATACTGTGTGATAGTAAGCTCTGGGGATGTGCCTCTCTTTACATAGACCACAATCCCATTGGCTTTTTTGGCTGCCATATTGCACTGCCGTATTGAACCTACTCTCTTGGGTTGAAATTCTTCCTGACTCCAAGTCCAGCATTCTATCCAATGCAATGCCTCACTGGGAATAAAATGGTGAAAATGCTATTATACTACCTTCCTCACAGAGTGATTGTGAGGAAAGCACTATGAGTTCTTACTGAGGGGACCCAGAAGGGCTAGATTTGTGGAGTGGAGGCTCATAGACTTCAGAGGTCATTCAGTCCAACTCTTACTTGGGCATTAATTCCTTCTCTAACACCTATAAAGTAGGCATCCAGCATCTGCCAGAAGATATCCAATGATAGATTAGATGCCTCTGATTGCTAACTAAGATCTTCATAACAAGCCACAATCTTCCATCCACTGGCTCTGCTTTGACCCCAGGGGCCAAGTACAATACATCTAAGTCTCTTCTCTATGACTGCCCTTTTGCCATTTAATGACTGTAAACAGAGCTAAAAGGGATATCAGAGAGCATCTACTCCACCTCCCCCAACTCCTTCATTTTATTGGTGAGGAAGCCAGGGCTAAGGTAGGTGAAGCAATTCAGCCAAGTCTTACAGGTAAGAAGTAGCAAAGCTGTGATTTGAATTCAGGTTCTTTGACTCCAAATCCTGAGCTCTTTCCACCATGTCACACACGTGCTCTCTCTATGATTTCATGACGGCCCTCAGCCATCCAACAACCTGTGTTCTGGGCATGGCATGACTTTCTAGAAGGCATGGTTTAAATACCCCACCATTCCACATGGAAATCCCTGGGTCAGATCATCATGCTCTTAATTAGACATGCATGATGGCAATCAATTAAGGATGGCATAAAAGCCAAGTGAAGTAATGCAAACCCCATTAGGGATTTCTCATTTGTTATATATGCATCTATGGGGTGAATTCCCATTAAGGCAAACAGACCTATTATTGAAGCCATTTCAGGATAGCCCTGGCTTATCTCTCCCATTGACATTGATTGTACCTGGCATAAAGGTTAAAAACAATTATGTCTGCTTGGAATATTTATTATCTTATGAGATCCAAGCTGGGTCATTATGTTTGTTTTGATTCTCCTTATCAGAGCTTGGCTAGGGAAGGCTCTTTAATGAGCTCCACTGAAATATTAAGGAAATGTTTTTTTTTTCTCTTCCCAGAACTCAGGGTGACTGTCAGGAAGAAACCAGGCAGCTAGTGTGCTCCATTAAGGCCAAGGTTGGGAGACTTGGTCCCAGTCTCCTAATCCCACTGTCCCCAGTGCTTAGAACTACTGGCCACTTTGGGGAAGAGTCAGATCAGAATCTCAAGGGAGGGGAGTAAGAAAGTGTGAGGAGCTTTGGCCTGGCTCAAGAGACCTGGTTTGAATCCTTGCTCTCTATTTCACCAATTGTCAGTATTGCATGACCTTGAACAAATTACTTTCCCTCATTGGGAGAAACTTTAAAGTTGTAGTTTGCTCTACCGAACTAATTTTTTGGTAAGTCACAAAAATAAAAAATCAGGATCTTGTGTTCCCTACAACTGTCAATTGCATGACTGTGGGGATAGATAAGGTAGTGCAATGGAAAAACCACTGGTTGCACAGATGACTTGGGTTCAAATCTCACCTATAATATAACAAGTCCCTTTTCCACCCTGGGCCTCAGTTTCTTCCTCTGTAAAATGTGGGGGTTGGACTAGAGGGCCTCTGAGGTCCCTTCTAGCTCTAGAGCTAAGATCTTATATGTGACCCTGGACAAGTCACTTCTCCATGAGCCTTAGTTTTCTCATCTATAAAATAAATATATTATAAAATAAAGTTGCCTCTGAGGTCACTTCTAGCTCTATGTCTAGGATCCTATGAAAGCTGAAGTAGAAATCCATTTGCAGAAGCCTTCCTCTTTTCTTCCTGTGTTTTTAGTATTTACAGGTTCTAGTGGACAGCAAGCTCAATGGGTCAATAGTCTAACATAGCATGGGACAAAAAAACCAACTGGTGAGCTCTTACACTACATAGTGTCCAGAATAAAAGAGGCCACAGCTGGACTGTTCTGGGTACCACTTACAAGTGAAAAGTATCAGTAAGTTGAGAGAGTATAGAAGAGGGGAGACCAGGATTCTGAAGACTGGAAACTGCCTTAAGACCATTAGCAGATTGGAGAAGTAACTGGAGACATTTAGCCTGTAGCAAATATAGCTGAGCAGGAGGAAGAGGAATTGACATTATAGCCATGTCTAAGTATTTGAAGTTCTGTCATGGCGAAGTGGGATTAGCTTTGTTCTGCTTGGTTGAGAAGGGAAGAACTAGGAGCCCCAAGGTGGAAGGAAGTTGCAGTGAGGCAGATTTTGGATCTACAGAATGAAAAACTTTCTAACAACTGGTGTTATCCTCAAATGGAATGGGCGGCCTTGAGAAGGGGTGACTTCCCCATTATTGAAGAGCTTCAAACAAAAGTTGGATGACCACTCATCAGGAATGTCTGGTTCGGCCACAGGTGGGGCTAGATCGCCTCTGAGGGTCCCCTCCACCTATGGGATGCTGGGAAAACTGGGTTTCTTTGTCTTTTCCCCATTCAGAAATATGGATAGTCTAATTCTCCCTTCTTTCCCCACAAGTGATGGTCCAGCTTTCCAGGCATACTAGGTCCTTCTCTTCTATTCAAGTCAGTGGGACAGCTTTGACCCACAGGATTTTTCCCAAGGGTCGTAATGCACTCAAATGAATCCCCAGTCTTAATATCTCTCTCACTAATGCCACCCTCCCCAAGGGAAGAGGATCACATGAGGCAGCATACAACTATTAGGATAGATTGCTCCTGATTCCCAAGTCCCCAGGCCACCCCAAAAGGGCACAAAAACCTCCCTTTCCCCTTATATCTACTCTGCATAGCTTTTGTCTCTCCAATTCAAAGCCAGTTTTTAAAAATTAATTTATTTTGAATTATCAACAATCACTTCCATAGGCTTTTGAGTTTTAAATTTTTCTCCCTCTTCCTCCCCACTTCCCTACCTGAGATGGCAGGCAATCTGATACAGGCTATACATATACATTCCTATTAAACATATTTTCACGTTAGTGATGTTGTAAGTAAGAATTAGAACCAATAGGAGGAACCACCAGAGAGAGGAAACAAAACAGCTTTTGTCCTGGCCTTCCAAGTATAATGCTACTAAGGAGAAGAACGCTAATTTCTCTAATACTTTCCTCCCAACAGTCCTGAAGCAGGTAATGTACAGATTGCATCCCCATTTGACAGATGTGGAAATGAGGCTTAGAGAGGTTAATTAATTCACCTAAGGCTACACAGCAAGTTAAGTGGCAGAGCCTAGATTTGACTCCAGGTCCTCTGACTTCAGATCAAGTGTTCTTTCCACTGTGTGATGCTTCTTTCTCAGACACTAGTGTCCCTCCTTTCTGGAACCTTTCACGCCACTCAGTTTGACCCGTCCTATGTGCTTAATCACTTTTTAAGCTCTGTATAGCCCTCCCCCAGTAGACTGTAACCTCCCTGAGGGCAGGGACTGCATCTTGTTTCATCTTCCTCACCCCAGTGCCAGACACAAGCCCTGGAGCACAGCAGGTGCTTGAAGAACATTGATTGAGCTGAACTGAAATCCTGCACAATCTTGCACAGTACTGGGCACATGATGACTACTTCCTATGTATTTGGTGGATTGGATTGAATGAAACTTTCTCTGCTGCTAGCACTATGAATTGAGATCTGTGGTATTTCAATCTGGTTTGGCTAAACTTTAAAAAGAATGCCTGGCAGAATTATTTCCGTCAATAACAAGTGGAATTAGTCTCCTGTGTATCTCAGAGTGAATGATTCAAAATCAGAAGCAAATCAGAAGCCGTCTACTGTGACCTTTTGGTGCTGATGGTCCCCTCTTTATAGTTTAGTGAAGTTGTAAATGGAGAGACATGAGACATGTCCACAGGCAAGCCAGTCAAATACGTAATATGAAAAGGTCAGCTCCCACTCTCCATTGTGATCCCAGCCAGCCAAGACAAGCTGGTGTGTGACAGGCACTGAGGCCTAGGGGAAAAAAAGCCAGTACCCTGGACCTGTCTACTCATGGAAAAGGCCTTCCTCTAGTCAAGGAAATCTCCCGACAGAATTTGGTTCCAATGCTATCTGCCCTTCCTCCTTCTGCCCTGCTGCTGTACCCTAAGGATAGTGGGCCATGAACGCATCAAAAAAATTGGATACCTATTTCAATATAATTGGTTTCCTTTGTAATCTTATTTATTTTATGCATTTAGAAATGATTCTAAGAATGGATCCATAAGTTTCACCAGATTGCCAATGAAGTCCAGGATATAAGAAGGGGTTAAAAACCCTGGAGTTAAGACTTCAGGAGCTCTTCACCTTCCCTTCATTTGAACCTTCCTCTCTGTGCTGTTTCCTTCAGGATGTGACTTCCTTGTGAGTGAGGATTGTCCTTTTCCTCTCTGCAATCATGGAGCTTAGCTCATAATAAATACTTATTAAATGATCTTTCATCAATTCATTCATTCACATTGACACTGAGGGGACATCTGGTAAAGAATTTATCTTTGCCAAGCCTGGCCATCCTCACTACCTTGGTGACTTTGGACAAGAGGTGATATTATTTGTGGAAAGAGTGTTTGATTTTGAATCAGGAGATCTGGCCTCAAATCTTGGCACAATGGGCTTGGAATCAGGAAGACTTATCTTCATGAGTTCAAAATCCAGCCTCAGACACTTACTAGCTGGATGATCCTGGGCAAGTCATAACTCTATTTGCCTCAGTTTCCTCATCTATAAAATTAGCTAGAGAAGGAAATAGCAAACCATTCCAGAAAACCTCAAAATGGGTCACAAAGAGTCAGGCATGACTGAATCAACCAAACAACAACAACTTGTGTCACCTTGGGCAAAGCACTTTCCCACTCTGGTCCTCAGTTTCCTCCTTTGTAAAATAAGCAGTTTAGAACAAATACTTTCCAAAGTTTCTTTCCACCGCAAATTCTTCAATACAAGTGGGCAATTCCACCAGGCTGGTAGTAGCCTTTTCCGGCATCCTGCCTACTTTGTCACTAATGCCTTCCTTTCTCTGATGATACCTCTCTTCCCACCCCCTCCCCTCGATGTTTATCTTTTCATTTTAGTAATGGAGATCCTAAGGGAGTAATAACAGCAACATTTATAAAATATTTTAGAGTTACAACACACTTTACATCCATGAACTCATCTGGCTCTCCAAAAAGCCTTGCTGAGCAAATATTATTATTCCTATTATACAGAGGAGGACCATTGAGGCCCATAGAGGAAAAACAACCCATGCTTATACATCTAGTAAGTGGCAGCACTGGGATGCATATACTAAGACCTTCTGACTCCAAGTCTATTTTTCCTATCTCGTCCTGCATCTAAAAGTGATCACATAGCATCAGGTGAGAGTTCTGGGTCAATATTTCAGATGGTTATGTATATTCTTATGTACTCAGCACATTGTGGCTTACCCATCAGGAATATTCTCCTCTCTGCCTATATATATCCCACCTGTTCTGTAAGGTCCAGCTCAGGTCCCCCCACATCCATGAAGCCCTCCTTGTCTTCTTTTTTTCCTTTTTAAAATTTTTTTAATTTTGAACTTAAATTCTAAAACTTAAATGCACAATAAGAAAAGAAAAATATAATAAACTTAAATATTAAAACTTAAATACAAAATACGAAAAGAAAAAAAAGCATTGCCATGTATGTGCAAAGCAGAACGTAAGAGAGGATTCAAAATATATAGGATAAATTTCCATTTCAAGACCCTCCTTGTCTTCTATAGCCTACAGTGTTCTTGCCCTTCTCTGAAGTTACATAATGTCCTTTCAGGAATAGAAAAGAGGGAACAATTTGGATAAGTTGCTGTCTTTTGCTGCTGAGTCAGTCACCAAATGTCAATATCAGACTGGTCCTCAGTGGGAATCTAGTCTAGACCAACTTCAAGAATCTCCTCTCCAGAACATCTCACAAGAGGGCCAACAGAGAGAAAGTCTAGGTGTTCTACGTTGGCATCTAGGCCCTCGGTAAAAATACCTTGAAGGAGGTCTCCAATGCATTGAAGAAATCTTCTGTGGAAGATTTGTGGGAGGATGTGGACAAGACTCACACAGGATGAGAAGTCATGGAAGAGTGTGCTATCTGCACTATCAGAGGGAAGATCCATGTGTATCAAATCCATTAAAGTGCAGACATATTTCAATTAGGCATAGGCATATGGATGTGGGTATTGTCCTTTCTGACAGCATTGAGTACATGGTGAGCTTCTTGAGAATGGGTCCTGCTGGTCCTGCTCTTGAGAATAGCAGTCTCAGGTCTCCCAGCTCTTCTGATGATTTTCTTTGTGGCCTTGGGCAAGTCACCTTCCCCCTCAAAGTCTCTTTAATATAAGAACAATACAACTTACACTATCTATCTTACAGAAATGTTTAATAAAATAATACCCAGGGGTTGTCTCTGCTTTAGTTTTGGGCTCAAGCATACTAGATTCAGTCTTAAGGGTGCCTAACTTCTAATAAAGGGGATTTAAGTTTTTTTCTCACACAATCTACTTCACGATACCCCCACTTTGGACTGGGGGAATCTCAAAAACAAAAGCTTATTTAAGTATGGCTCATTTTGGGGGTCTCCTCTAAAAGAGAATGAGAAGATCCCTTCTAGAAAAATTATGCAGTGTACCCACTAGCAGATACTGGGTATGGGACAGCGCTTTATTTTCTCTACCACAAAAAAATCTTTAAAATACAAAAGCTTCAAAAGCATGAACTAACACATACTAAAAACATAAACTGTAACCTATCACCTCAATCACATCCTCCCACAATATAGGAAAAACTCATGAGACACTTACAGGACTTTAGAACAGTTTTTACTTTTACCACTGTCTTGGCAGCAATTCATGGTAAGTCCATTTCTTCTGGTCAGCCAGGTAGTGGCTTGGGATTTCAAGTTCCAGGATGATCTTATTGGTGATCCACCCCTACTCTGAAAAGCAGCACAATTATAGGAAACAGCTCCCATCGCCAGTTCATTCCCAAGAATGTCCAACATACAGAGTTATACCAGGGCTGGAAATATGCATCTCTCAGGACCTCTGTTTAGTCACCTGTGCTCAGGAAAAGAAATGAAAAGCGGACTCAACACAACGTATGGTGTTTATTATACGGCTTTCTTGAAATGGAAATTTATTGCTGTATATTTTGAATCCTCTTTCACGTTCTGCTGTGCACATGACAATGCTTTTTTTCTCCTTATTTTATATTATTTTAGTTTAGTATTTGTTTCTTTTTTTTTCTTATTTTGTATTTAAGCTTAACATTTGAAAAAATTACAAAAAAAAGAAAAGAAAAGCAGAAGAGGCAGCCTGGGATTGGAGGTTTGAGTTCATTCTGGAGGAATTATGTGAAGGTGATGAGGGAGTCATGCTTTTTAATCATACTCCCTGGCTCACTATACCCTCTACCACTAACTCCCAGGCAAAAGCTTAGATATGAATCATGCCTAGGGTCTCCTCTAAAAGGGATTAACAAGGTCCTTTCTAGAAAGGTACTCACTGTACAAAGTAGTCAGGTATGGGACAGCTATTTTTTCTCCTGCAAAAGAAATGCTCAAAACACAAAGGACTCACAATTGCACATTAACAAATATTTAAAACATAATAAACTTTGTAGGACTGTTGAACAGGTATTTTATTTTCACTTCTGATCTGTGATACCTGTACAACCCACAAATTCATATTCTCCTGACAAGCCAATGCATAGCTTGGGCTTTAGAACTTAGGGTGTAGAATCTTCCTTGTAGGTTCTTCTCTGAAAAGGGCTGTGTTTGCAGGAATCATCTCACACTGCAAGTCAACTCCAAGGACTTTTCTGCCTCTCAATAGTATGAAGTTACTGACATGACTAGAAACATCAGTTTCTTAGGACAGATATTCAGTTACCTGTGTTCAGGGAAATAAACTCAAAGGAGAAGAGGCAGTTGGGAACTAGAGGAGTCTGATCCCCAAAGAAAGGATTTCAGCTTTTTCTCATATTCCCTGGCTCAAAACACCCCCCATCCCTGAGTCCCCAGGAAAATCCTTTAAATAAAAATTGAGGTCCAATCTAAGGCTCACTTAGGACAAATACATGATCTTACTTCCATGTACGAATAGTCACTAAAGCAAGGCTGGGGAGGGGTAAGAGAATACCCCTTGCTGGAAGTCTAAGGATGAGTTGGCAAAGTCTCAAGCAAAACACTCAAAAGAGGGCAGTAGGCAAAGTCTCTGGCTTCTCCTTTTAGGAAAATAAGTACATTAACTTAGGACAGACAACTTCATTTTGTTTTAAGCATAAGTTTTGTGACTAAGTAGTTGTTATATAAGTTCTTTTTCCATACTAAAATAAGGACTGGAAGTAAATCTGGCAATGATGTATATATGTTCCCCAAATCTGGTAAACAACTACTAATGAATATGTGAATGGTATGTGTGTACGTATCCTCAATCTGGTAGATAACTGATGAATGACCTCTCTAATGATATTAGAAAACTAGAGCTTTGATTGATATTTTCTTTCAACATAAACTTAGATGTAACTTGTAAATGCTCAGCCAGAACCATAAAAACTCCCGTAGGTTGCAGCCATCATCAGCCTGCTCTGGGGTCTCACCTAGGGCAGACTTCTGTGTTCTGTGAACTTTGAAATTATTTGCCACTTTAGAAGGAGACACACAGCCTCTGGTGGCATAGAGAGGGAACCTTGTTGTGAGCACTGGTATGAGATATGCTTACCAAGTCTTTTGGAATCAGGTTGGTGGTTTCTTCCTAGAGGGGTTGATGTTTGTCTTGGCGAATATTTAATAAAGTTTGATTGCATGCACTGATGAGTGTAAGTCTTATTAGTGTACTGTCAGTCCTAATAACCATACATAATTTTATTCACGCACCATTTGGTACAGCGGGCCGTTCTTCCAGGCTTGGTTGTCAATTCTGTTTCTGCACAGTACTCATCCCCCAACCCCCACACATCATGCCGACCAAGCGACCAACCTGGAACCTCTGGTTCCTCGTGCTCTTTGGCAAGAGGCCAGAGCACAATGTGGTCCATAGGAAGGAGCCAGGGAACAAGTAAGTCCATACAGATGTGCACTTCCTGGGATGGTCTTGGCAGCATATATTTTCTGTGGTCAAGATACAAAGTTCAGACATACCTCATACAACGCGCAGTCCATCTTAAATGAAGATCAAATTTGATAGTATCTGTCAAGCACAGTGTAATTATCAAGCCCAGGAGAAATGTAAGGGATGACTTACTTGTAGCAAAAGATTCTTGGCCGCCTTGTTATAAAACAGAAGAAACAACCATGTGTCCATGACATGTGTGTGTGTGGGGGAATGACTGGAGAAACTATGGTTAAGAAATATAATAGGATAATATTATACCTTATGAAAATTACAAGTATGAAAATACAAAGACATACCGGAAGATGTGTATAAAATAACCTAGGCTGAAGAAAGCAGAGTCAGGCCAACATACTGACCCTATTTTTTTAAAAGCCCAACAGCAGTGGTGAGAGGCAGTATAGTACAGTAGAAAGAGGGCCAGCCTCCCACCCAGGAAGTCAGTCTTGTCCATAGTCAAGTTCAAATCCTGCAGTATTTACCCTTGACCCAGGTCAAGCCATTTCACCTTTAAGTGCCCCAGGCAAATCTCAAAAAAGAAGAGGGACAGCTCTATATCATAGAGGGCATTTCCATACCAGGAGTTAGCCACATGATGAGATCACAGGTGCAGACTTTGCTGTGCCACTCCCCCCCCCAAAAAAAATACACCAAAGACAAAGAGAACAGAAGGAAAGCAAAAGGGACATTTCTGTTATTACTTTGGAAAAGGGATACCCCAGTCTGAACAAATTAATAAAAATATTTAGTAGTTAATGGTTTTACATTGGATCATATTTGTTTGAATGTTCAGTTGTTTAAGTTTACAATGGAAAAAAAAGCTTATGAGATGTAATTTTGATGTGTAATTCTCTCTAACAAGAATTCCCATTCCTGGGCAGCTAGGTGGTGCAGCTGATAGAGCTCTAGCCTTGAAGTCAGGAGAACCTGAGTTCAAATCTGGCCTCGGACACATGATACTTAATAGCTGTGTGACCCTGGGCAAGTCACTTAGCCCCAACTGCCTCACCAAAAAAAAAAAAAAAGAATTCCCATTCCTACAGTGTTCATCAGAAACAACAAGCATTTATTAAGCATCTACTGTGTATCAGGCACTAAACTAGGTGTTGGAGGCACAAAACCAAAATGAAACAGTCCCTTCCTTGAGGCTCATATTCTATTGGAGTTCTCCAGGAAGCTGCTTCGAAGACCTACTAGAGATCATGGGATCCTTGATCTAGAAATGGAGGGGACATCAGAGGCCAGCTAGTGTGACTCCTTCATTTTACAGAGAAGGAAACTGAGGCACAGACTTGCCCAATGGTCATATGGTTAACAAGTAGCAGAGGTGATGTTCAAAACAAGATACAAATCCAGCATTCTTTCCTCTATGGTAGCCTGCTTAATAGTTACAGGCCTGGAACTGGAGAAGTGAGGCAGGTTTGTCATCTTATCAGAAGGAAGGAGTTGGCCACTTCTAGGAGTCCCTCATTCTATCTTCCTCCTGTTCGGACTCCAAGGCCTGCGCTGTCCCAGTGGGATCTTCAGCCCTTAGTCAAGTAGGCATAATAAATAAAGTTACCCTAGCCCAAGACTCTGTTTTTTGGCGTAGAGACATCAAGCAGTCAAGGAAGGGGTGGGTAATGACGGTTGGCTTCAGCTAGCCAAAGGTTTGTCATGTGATGCAGGAAGATTTATTCTGTATAATTGTGGAGGCCAGAATTGGAACCAATGGGAGCAAGGGATATGGGGGAGGGATAAAGGAGAGACGACTGCTGGACATGGGAAAAGAGTATCCAGAAAATCACAGCTTTTTGGTAATCTAATGGGTGATCTTGACAGTGTGTTAACTTTTTATACACTTCTGAGAAACTCTTTTTGAGCTAGTTTGAAACTAGGGGTGTTCAAAGCCAGGCCCAGGCCAGCTCAGTCATAAATGTTTTCTCTTGAAGGAGATGAAGGCAGGGAGTGGAGAGATGGGGCAGAAGGCCTTGGAGGGCTCAGTCCAATTCCAACTGATCCTATTTCACTCTTTTTGCCCATAATAGAAGCCCACCTTGCCAGGTTTGATACTCCATGATGTATCCTTTTTCCACATAAAAGACCCAACAATTCTAGCTCTAATCCTCTCTGATTTAGAATTAATTATAAAACGGTCCAGAGCTTTCCTGGGCTGCTTTTTTATGCTTTGATCTTAACAGATGAAGGAGGCCCACCCTCCTAGCTCTAACATTGCTTCACTGAACATCTTCCCATTATAAGAGGCCTACCCTTCGAATGTCTGATTCTCTGTGACTGAATATTTTCCCAATGAAAGAGGACCATGTTTTAGCTTGACTCATAATAAGAGTTCTATCCTTTCCAATTTTTATACTCTGGGCTTTAATCTCATTAGGATAAAAGAGACCCATCCTAATAAAGTTATCTAGGTTTAAGCCCACACATATTAAAAGAATATTAATCTTTCCTTTCTAATTCTCATGGATTACATCTACAAGGTAAAAATTCCAAATACTCTTTTAGGGATTGGTTTCTACATTTCAGCCCTAAACAACGAAAGAGCCCCAGCTTTAATACTGGCTGAGTTAGCATTGTCCCATTAAAATGGGTTCAATCATTGTAGATCTGCTCCACTGTGATGTAAGCACTTTCCCAATCAAAGAGCTTCAGCCCTTATAATTCTACTTCTCCAGTATTTAATTCCAGTTAATAAAAAGTCCAAGTCTTCTAGCTGGGAGGCTCCTTGCTTTAGTCATTTCATGATCAAAGAGGGGCCCCCCAAACCATTCTAGTACCAATTCTCTGTGATGTAAAAGACGCTGACCTTTTCTAGTCAGCTGACAATTCTAGCTCTTAATCCTTTAAGAAAAGAGTGCTTAGCTCTCCTAATAACAAGTCTCTGTGATTTAAGTACTTTTCCAATGAAAGAGGCTTAACCATTCAAGTTCTCCTCAAGGTTTTAATTTCAACCAATTTCAGACTACCGTTGAGCTTGAAGGCTTCCTGCTTTAATGCTTTCCATGGAAAGAGCCCCCAGCTCCACCTTTATGGTTCTCTCAAATTTAAGTACTTTTTTTTTTAAAGGCAATTGGGGTTAAGTGACTTGCCCAGGGTCACACAGCTAGAAAGTTTCAAGTGTTTGGTCTGAGGTCGGATTTGAACTGAGGTCCTCCTGACTCCAAGGTCAGTGCTCTATCTACCTAGCTGCTCCAGATTTAAGTACTTTCTTAAAGAAGGAAGCTGCATCTCTTTCAATTCTACTTCTCTGATTTAAGTACCAAACAGGAAGAGGCCCACCTCCTCTAGCAGACAGGTTCTGTGCACTTGTCCTTTTTAAGTAAAGAGGTCCCAATCTCCTTCTGGTTCCAGTTCTCTCTGAAAGAACCCAATCTCTTTACTTCTACTTTTCCTGGCTTGAGTCCCAGGCAGCCCTGAAGCCCCAAAGCCTAAAGATCATTGTCTTTTCCCATTCAGATTCTCCATGGATTAGACCTAATGGTTCAAAGATTACAGGAACTCTAAGGATAGTTTTTCTGTGCTTGAGTCCTGACCCATCCCCGAACCCCTCCAACTGCCAATGTGATTGCTAGCTGGTTTAGCATTTTGTCATTGATAAGGGGTTCTGATCCACTGTGATTTGAGCAGTTTACCAGTTAAAGAGGCTCACCCCTTCTAGCAGATAGGTTCTGTGCATTTGTCCTTTCCAGTTCTACTTTTCTAGACAGTAGACCATTCAAGATAAAGAATCCCGCCCCTCCCAATTCCAGATCTAATATAAAGTCTCTGTGATTTAAACGCTTTCACAGTGATAGAGGTCTACCCATTTCAATTCTTAGCTTATTATTTAATCATTTTGGTGTAAAAGAGAGTCACCCATCATATTAGGGATTCTCCATTGTTTGGACTAATGTGATAAAAGATCCTTGTTCCTTCTTATTCCAGTCTTGATGTGAGAGACTCAAAGGTTCAAATATTCCAAACCCTCTAAGTCTATTTTTTCTGTGCTTTATCTCTAGCCAATGAAAAAGCCCCTCAGACCTCCAACCCTCAATGGTTGATTTAGCACATTCCCATTATAAAGAGGTTCATTCTTCCGGATATACTCTTTTCTAATTTAAGTGCTTTTTCTATGAGAGAATCACTTCTTTTAGTCTGATTTCTCCTGGTTTTAGTCTCAGCCAGTAAGAGGCCCAGCTCTGTATTCATTCTTTCATGGTCTAAGAGGCCCCCCGTACCATGTTCTACTATCAATTTTCTGTAACTTAGATATTTTCTCCATGAAAGAGGTCCCACTACTTCTAGTTTTAGTCACAGCAAGTAAGAGGCCCTAGCCTCCTAGTTCTTCAGCTTAGTGCTTTAATCCTTGCTATGTAAGAAGCCCCCATGCCTCCATTCTAGTTCCAGTTCTCTATGATTGAAGAACTTTCCCCATGAAAAAAACCCATAGCTTTTGCTCTACTCCTGGTTAAAGTCCTAAGCAATAAGAAGCCTGATCCTTTCTGGTCTTATGTGCTATGCTTTAGACCTTTCATGATCAAAGAAGGCCCCCAATCTTTTTTCTAGTTTCAAGTTTTTGTGATTTAAATATTTTCCCAATGAAAGATGCTTACCCATTATAATTCTTAGAAAACATTATCTAGTCATTCTAGGATTAAAAAAATTCTAATCCTTCTACTCCTTTGTGTTTTACTGTTATCATACTGAAGAGTTGTATCCCTTCTAGCTTTTACTGATCTATTTGTTGATAATGTCCTTTCCTCCCATTCTGGATAAAAGAGACCTGCTCATCCTAATACAATTCCCCATGCTTTAGGCCTGGCTTTGGCAAAACCTGGCCTCCTCCCTATTTTTGTAAGGTCTGTGAGCTAAGAATGGTTTTTACATTTTGAAATGGTTGAAAAATGGTCAAAAGAAGATTTCATGACATGTGAAAATTATATGAAATTCAAAGTTCAGTGTCCAAAAATAAAACTCATTTGTTTAAGAGTTGCCCATGGCTACTTTTGTGCTACAAGGCAGAGTTGAGTATTTAGGACAGAGACTTCACGTGGTACTCTCATTGCTTCTCACTGTAGTGTGATGCACCACAAATCACAATAATGCAGTTATAACTGGACGTTGTTGTGTCACGTGTATATGTGTTGTCCCACAATGTTTTATTTAATCTTTTAATACCAGACCATGCCCTTCATGTCAAAATAAGAAAAGAAGGGGGGGCGGGGAAGTTGTCTTTTGAGCTCAGGAATGTGATAGAAATTTTTCTTAACAAATACTGCCCTCAATCACTATTATCAAACACTGAATGGCTTTGAAAATTATCTTTTGTTACAGGCTTGATAATGTTTTTTAATTAAATCAGCCTAAAATTACAAGGCAAAACAGTTTTTATATGTGAAAGTTATACTGTAGTAAAGTCAATTCTACAAGTAATTTCAAGCTACTTTATACACTTCCTGTGTTATCAAAAGTTAAAACAAGAAGTGAAATCTCCATTCCCATACAAAATTGCAGTGGATATATTTTCTGAGCTCAAACTACAGTTCCATTAGCATTTTGCAGACCTCAATGTGAGTGGGAAAGAAATTTCCATATTTTAAAACCCATCTAACTATGCAATTGAGGAGCTCCCACCTAACCTTCAGTTGGAAGTGATCAATCTGCAATTTAGACCTAAACCACAAAGTATTAAAAGGAGATTGGGTAGACCTATTTATCCTGAATTGATGTTACTTTCAATTGGGAAAATACTTAAATCACAGAGACTTGGACCTAGAACAGGGTTTGGGAATCTCTTTATCTTGAAGGCACTGCAACACAGCCTAAGAGCTGGAAGGGGTGGTCCTGAATTGCTGGGACTAAGACAAGAGAAGTGGAAATGAAAAGTGTCAGTCTCTTTCATTGCAAAGGTACTTAAATTACAGAGACTTAGAACTAAGATTCATTGATTAGGATGGAAGCATATAAAAAGTATCCTTAGAAGAGTCTGGAATTCTTTCACCTTTTGGCCTAGTCCTTGAAGAATTAGTGATTAATCTACAATGCAATGACGTGCTAAAAAGTAATATCAAGAGAAGAATGTAATAGAATTATATAAATGCCTTCCAAGTGATAACTACGCTCAATGAAAATCAAATGCTCATGGACTGATATCGATATTTGGCAGTTCCTATCTGTGTGAAAAGATATTTTCAAAAATGAAATATGTAAAATCTCATTACAGATCAGCATTAATAGATGAACATTGATTTTGATAAGGAACACTTAATGCTGAGCCCCAATTAAGTAAAATGTAAGCTCTCCCCCCAAAAAGAATTCCATTCTTTCCACTAGTATAACTAAAAAATTGTACTCAATTATTCTTGTCATATTTTGAATTTGTTCAAAAATGTGTGGAAATTTGTTGTCTCTCCTGTCACATAATTACCTACATAATAAACTAGATTTTGCCTCTTGGCTCGCAAAGCCTAAGCTATTTTTGATCTGGCCCTTTACTGAAAAAGTTTGCTGAGCCTTGCTTTAGACCCAAGGATAAAATAGCCTCCCCTCTTCGCATTCCAGTTCTCCAAGAACTAGATGTAAAAGTGAAAGGATTCCAGACCCTTGTGAGGATATGTTCTTATGTGCTTGCATCCTACTTAGTAAAAGATCCCTTCTAATCCCCAACACCAATGCATTATAAAGGACTATTCTAGATCTGCTCCACTGTGGTTTAAGTACTTTCACACTTAAAGAGGTCCACCCCTTCCAGTTCTACTGCTTGGAGTTTTAATCTCAGCTAGTAAGAGGCCCAATGCTTCTAATTCTTAGGTTCTGTGCTTTAGTTCTTTAAAGATAAAGAGCCCCCAGCCTCCTTCCCCGTTCCAGTCTCTATGATTCAAGTACCCCTGCAATGAAAGAGGCCCACCCTTTTCAGCTCTTAGGCTGTGTTGCAGTGCCTTCAGGATAAAGAGGTCCCCAAACCGTGTTCTAGGATTTTCTGTGATTTAAGTATTTTCCCAATTGAAAGTAACATCAATTCAGGCTAACTGGGTCTACCCAGTCTCCTTTTAACATTTTGTGTTTTAGGGATAATACATCAAAGATTCCCCTCACTTTTTGCTTTTATACTCTGTCCTGTAGTCTCATTCTGGATAAAAGGGACTCACCCATCTTGTTAAATTTTCCCACAGTTTAGGTCTGTTCTGTGTTCTAATATTGGTTGAATTAGCACATTCCCATCCTAAGGCGTTCAACTTTGCCAGATCTGTTCCTTGGTAATAAAAGTAGTTTCCAAACCCATCTAGGGTTGGTTTTATATGCTTTACTTCGAACTGATAAAGAGACTCACCCCTTATAGCTCTAATCCTTTTTGATTTAGTCCTTTCTCCAGGCTTTAGTTCTTTCCCAATAAAAGAGACCAATGGTTCCTGTTCTCATCCTTTATGCTTTATTATTTTGCCAGTAAGAGACATACCCCTCATGGCTCCAATTTTCTTTTCTTTAATTTCCCCCCAGTAAGGATTGTGCCCTTCATAGCTCTTTTACTCAATGCTTTTGTCCCTTCTGGATAAAAGAGGCCCACCCTTTCCTGGCCCAAGTGAGCTTTAGTGCTTTCCCACTAAAAAAGGCTAATCTGTCCCACTGTGGTTCTCTGGGTTTTAGAACCAAAGGAAAAAAGATGGTCATGGGCTTATTTTCTGTGCTTTAGTCCTAAATTATAAGAGAACCCCCTGTTTCCAACTCTTAGACTCCATGGTGTATGTACGTATGTGTGTGTGTGTGTGTGTGTGTGTGTGTGTGTGTGTGTGTGTATATATATACACATACATACACACACATGTATACGTGTATGTGTGTATATACTACATATATATATACACATATGCACGTACACACACACACACACACACACACACACACACACATATATATACCATAATCCTTTTGGTGTATCTCTTATCTTTCTCTTATAGTCCGAACACCTCTTGGATAAAAGAGGATCACCCTTTCTTGTTCCAATTCCTTAGAAATAACCAATAAAAGAGGTCCACCCCTTCAAGCTCCAATTTCACATTTTAGTACTTTCATGATACAAAAAAAGCCCATCTATTTGAGCTCCAACATAACTTGACGTATTCATTTCCAGATAACAGAGGGCCACCTCTTTTCAGGCTTCTGTGCCTCAGTTCTTTCTGGATAAAAGAGGCCCAAATTTGCAGGTCTAGTTTCCCCTTCTCTAATCTCCTCTCCCCTCCCCAAAAGAGGTCTACCACCTTCTAGCTCTAATATTCAGCGCTTTAGTCCTTTCCTCATAACACTGGCCTGCCTGAATTTTCCTGACTGTCAGAGGCCAGAGAGAGTAGCAGGTTGGTGAAACTAGGGACAGAAGGTGAAAAAAGGCTCCCAAAAGATGTGTAGCTTCCTTCAAGTCAACTCAAACAGAGTTTCTCAGAAGTGTAAAAAGCAGCTCAGGCAAAGCGGAAGTTGGCTCATTACAGGATGAAATGGAAAGCACGATCAAAGAGGAAAGGAAAATTATTGAAGTATTAAATGAATTTCTTAATGGATTTACAAGGAGGACGCTAGCCAAATGCCAGCTGTCGTTTGCTATTTACATATCATCTTATCTGACTTCAAAGTTGCCTCAGTAGGGCTCCAGCAAACTAAGAAGTCTGTGGTGTGGGGAACTGGGCGCCATGGTGGCAGTTATGGGCAGCTTCCCCTCCTCTGAGCCCTGGCTTCAGGAAATAAAGAAACATCAGGTGAGAACACAAGCTAAAAGCAATGGACTCATATTTCGAGACCAGCCAAAGTCTGCAAGGTTTAATGTCCCACAGGCTGGGCATAGAGAGTTCAAGCAGATGACCTTGAAGAACGCTTCTAGCTTGAATAGCCTGTGCTTTTGTTCCTGCCTGATAGAAGAGGCCCAGCTCAGACTTTCTACAGGAGATGAGATCAGGAAAGCTCAGAGACCATAGAGGGTTTGGTGAAGCTGTGCATAGAGGACCAGCTTCTTGAGGACTGACTAGCAGCCAGTGCTAGAGATCAAAGCAGAGATCCCCACTCTTTCTAGACTTGGGCCATCTTATCAGGCCTTCCCCTCACCAGAATGTATAAATACTAGGTGTGGCCTAGGACTTGGATCCAAAGCAGGCCTCAGAATTCTGGCACTGATCCTTATGAGCTGTGTGACAACAGGCAAATCAGTTGACCTTTCTGAACCTATTTCTTTTTCTGTAAACATGGAGAAAACTGAAGGGCATTGCTTTGTAACAGACATGAATGTAGAGTGCTTGTGTGATCCTACAAATTGGTGCTATGTGGATTTTCACTATTTTGTTGCTGTTGAGTCATTTCAATCACGTCCAACTCTTCAGAACCCCATTTGGGGTTTTCTTAGCACAGATACTGGAGAGGTTTGCCATTTCCTTTTCTGGCTCATTTTCCAGTGACTTGCCCAGGGTCATACAACTACTAAGTGTCTGAGAACAGATTTGAACCCAGGAAGATAAGTTTTCCTGACTCCAGGCCTGGCAGTCTATGCACTATGGCACCACCTAGCTGCCCTTTCACTACTTTACAGATGGGGAAATTGAGGCTCAGAGAGGTAAAGCAACTTGTACTGGGTCACACAGCTAATAAGCACCAGAAGCAAGATTTGAAAGCAGGTTTCTCCTGACTGCTAAATTCAGTACTCTTTCCTTTTTGCTTAGAAAAATCTGAATTATTGTTTCTGGTGTGTTTTTATTTTTAAAATATAGAACTACAGCGGACTAGATGTATAGCTGTGGGTAACATCTGTAGACCTCAGTTTTCTTACTTGTACAATGATAGGGAGGCACCTGAAGTGTCCCTTGCCAAAGCTAATATCCCCATTCATGCTTTTAATCTACCTGTACCATCCCCTCCTGCCACCTCTCAGCCCTTACTACATTAGATCTCTCCCTTTCTCTCCCTGGTATGTTCCTAATGTCTCCCCTCTCTATTGGCTCCTTTCCTTCTATCTACAAATATGCCTAGAACTAGACCAGGGGTCACCCTTGAATTAGACAACACTCAAACACTATCCTTCACGACCTGGTTACTCTTCTGAAGTACCCTCTAATCTCTTTCCTTCCCTTTAGTGCCAATATTTCAGTTTTTTTGAAAGAGTAGGCTTCCTCTCCTTCCTTTCTCACTCTCAAGTTTTTCAAATCTGGCATCTGTTTCTCACCACTGAGAAGAAACTATTCTCTCAGAGTCTAAAGCCCACAGCCTCTTGCCAGTCCTTACCCTCTTGGATCTTTCTGGAGTATTTGACATTGTTGAACATCCTCTCCTTCATGAAGAACACGCCCTCCTGCTCAGTTCTCATGACTCGGCACTATCCTGATTCTCCTCGGTCCTCTTCTTCCACGCCTTTAACTTGTGTTCTAGCCTTAGTCTTCGCCTGTGCTTCTGCCTTCTCCTGTCTCTTTAGGTGCCTCCCTTGACAAGCTCAGATGCTAGCACAGCTTCCACTTTCTCCTCTGTCTCAGAGGATCATAGATTTAAAGCTGAAAGTGGCCTTAGAGGCCACATAGTCCAACGCTCTTATTTTATGAAAAAGGAAACTGAGGGCCAGGTAAGTTACTTGCCCAAGACAACATAGGCTCAAAGGTCTAGAACTGGAAGAGCTCTCAGAGACCATTTAGTCCAATCCACTCATTTCACAGAGGAGTGAACTGAGGTCCATGGTCTTTCCCCGACTCCATCACACTGTTTGCCCAAGCCCAAATCAGCTATAAGAGATACAAAGGTTGATTGCAAAGGGGAAGCCTGGCTATGGGCTTGAGACTGCACAGCTTCGGACGCCACGTACAAAGTCAATGACAGTGACAGGTAGTGTGAAGTCAGAAGGACTTGGCTTCAAATCCTGCCTTGGCCTTGATGGCTACCAAGGTTTCTTCCACCTTGAAAGCAACATTCCTATCTGTGTACATGTTATGTCTTATGTCTACTGTCTGGAAGAGCCACTTGAAAATTCATCTCAATTCTATTTATGGTTCAGTTATGGAAAATTGTTAGCTTATATATAAGGAAATGTCTTAACACACTTTTATTTCTGCAAGTATTAATATACAAGTTAGTATGTATCTTTTGGTATTGATCCCTGCAATGAAATGCAAGCTATAAAATTCAAGTATACTTACCAAATTTGAGTCCACATTTGTTTTTCTCATGGGCAAATGGTCTTTGCTGAATCTTGGAAATTTCATCTAAAACAAACCAAATTCACCTTGGCAATGGAAATTCAGTATATCCTGATTGTTGTGAATATCCAGTTTGAAAATAACCCTTAAAGATGTGGGCCCCAAAATGTCATTGGTCATGTCCATACTACTGTTTCCTTCCAAACAATCAGGGAAGATCATTTCAAAGTTAAGGTTTGCTTACCTTTTGCCAGTTTGTAGCAGTGGATTCTAGGATTAATTGGTAAGCCCTGGATCTTGCTGCAATCTTGTTCTCTCTGTCCTGATTGCTACTTCCTGGAACCTCTGTCCTAAGGTGGTTGGGAAGAGAGTGTTTTGTAAACTGTGATGTTTTGTAGAAAAGGGAGGCCAAATCTGCCTTTTCATTATTCTGGCCAGGGCCTACCTGGAGCTTCAAGATCCTCACTCCTCAGCCAACTTCAGGATAATGGCTGCCTGTGCCCATGCCTAAGATACCACTTTCTGTTCCAACAAGAAATGAAAATGAATGCCCCAGGACCAGAAGGCAGGACCCTTGCCTCAGTATCACAAATCATATGATTGTATTGGCAACTAAGTGATATAATAAGTAGGGCCCTGAATCAAGAAGACTTGGGTAAGTCACTTCACTTATGTTTGCCTCAGTTTCTCCATCTGTACAGTGGAGATAACAGCACCTATCTCATAGGGACATTCTGAGGATCATATAAGCTATCATAATGAGCAGTGCTATATAAATGTATATAAAATATACAATAAAATATAAAAGCTATTATCACATAGTGGAGCTGAGCTCTAGAGCTGGAAAGGGCCTCAGAGGTCATCTAGTCCAAACCCTTCATTTTACAAAGGGGTCACTGAGGCCTAGGGAGAAGAAGGAACTTGCCCAAGGTCACACAGCTAGTACAAGAGTATATTCTTCATTGCTGATGCCATAACTTCCTTTTGTGACTCCATGGATTCCTGGCTTGGGCATAAGTACCTGCTGACTCCTTGACTTCAGAACAGTGCTTGGCACATAGGAATCACTTAATAAACTCTCGTAATTAATTAATTGATTTGACGAACATTTCTTGGGACTCCTCACTGCTAGCCTTTCACCATCCCTAGCTCCCTGATAATGTTGTTGTGACTTCCTGAATTCCAGAACTATTCTTGGTTCTAGTTACCAACTGCTCTCTTGGCTCTGGCTATAATTATCTAGCTGCCATGTTCTTTTCTCTTTTGAAAAACATTTATATTTTTTCTAATTGCATGTAAAAATAATTTTTAATATTCTTTCTTTTAAACTTTGAGTTCACATTCCCTCCCTCCCTCCTCTCCTCCTTTCTTGATAAGGCAAGCAATTTGATATAAATTATATGTGTACAGTCATACAAAACATATTTCTATATTAGTCATATTGTGAAAGAAAACACAGACCAAAAACCACCCCCCAAGAAAAATAAAGTTTAAAAAGTTGCTGTACTCTAATGTCAGGAAATTGATTACCCCTTACCCACTGGCCTTAGCTACCTCCAGATACAGGAGTATAGCCTATTGAACCGATAATTAATTTATGGAATTATGAAATAGGGGCAATCATACCCAGTTCTTTGGGTACTTTCTGGGAAAGACCATGATTGGCAGTGGGAAACAAGGCAGCAATCACACTTTAAACACACAGGGCAGGAGGGCAAAAAGCCTATAAACCCACAAATGGTGAAAAGTGGTACTGAGGCAGACAGTGGTGTGGGGACTGGGGATTCAATGGTGAATGGAGGCAGGCCCTAGGGAGGGAGAGAAGAAGAGAATATCACTCATGTAACCATGGATTGGAGTTAGGAGCCCTTGACAGCATGGGCCCAATGGAGAGGGAAGAAGCCTTGGGGAGCATGAGTTTGAGATCTCATTTTTATAGGATTTGGGGGGAAAACAGTCCAAATCCTATCTGTTTCACCTTGAATTTAGATAATTAATATATCTTTGTTGTTGTTCAATTGAGTCTGACTCTTTGTGAACTCATTTTGGGGTTTTCTTGGCAAAGATACTGGAGTGGCTTGCCATTTCCTTTTCCAGCTCATTTTACAGATGAGGAAACTGAGGCAAACAGGGTGAAGTGACTTGCCCAGGGTCACACAGCTAGTAAGAGTCTGAGGCCAGATTTGAACTCAGGTCTTTCTGACTCAAGGCCTGGAACTCTATCCACTACACTACCTAGCTGCCCCAATTAACATATAAATCATTTCAAAGTTATCAGTAAAACTTCAAAGTCATCATCTCAAAGTTACTACCACCTTTTGAATGTTCTGCTCATCTGGTACGGTGGACTTCTGGATTTTGTCATTACTTTACATATCATTGGGATGATTTGTACATGACTTCCAGGTTCCCCTTTGCAATCTTATTTCCTGATTATTCTGAAGGTGGGGTCGTGGTTGGGGGACCAAAACAAGATATTTTCAACACATTTTTCAATCAATCATTCAATTAACTGATATTTATTACCTACTATGTGCTAGTCCCAGAGGATACCAACACAAAAGGGTGAAACAATTCCTACACTCACGGAGATGACATTCTAATGGCAGAAATAAATACATACATATAAGTATATGCAGAATAAAAAATGAAATAATTCCAAAGTACTTAGGGAGGAAGGACACTAGTAGTTGAGGCTGAGCAGGAAAGGCGTCATGTAGAAGATGGTGCCTGAGCTGCATATTGAAGGAAGAGAGAGATCACATGATATGGGGAGATGGAGAAGGTGAATTCCAGGCATGGGGGTTGGCTAGTGCAATAACACAGAGATGGGAAGTGAAGAGTTAGGTATGAGGAATGCACTGTAGGGTACAGGAGGCTGACTTTGGTGGTACCAGTCTCCTCAGTGGCTGCTCACTCCCACAATTCCAGATGCAGAGGTCCCTTCCCTGAGAGAGCACAGAGCATTTGCTCCTCCCCAAGGATATTCTATAATCACCATCACCACCAGCATTTTATGCGGGAAGGGTTCTTAGTGTACCCAAAGTCCATTGTGGTCATGTTGGTTGGCAGCATCAGAAATCCATTCCTTTTCTCCCTTTGTTACATACTATGTGGGACCCACCTTTCAGGAAGAGGAGAATGAGTTCAGCTGACATAGTCAGGTAAGGGACTCTCAGCTGAATTGGGACACAGATCATCATTGTTCAGCTCTGCCAGTGGTGCAACCCACCCAGCATCTTTCCTCATGATAGATGCCCCCTGAACATCTGGCATCCTGACCTTCTTGGAGCTCCTTATTTGTCATGTGATCCTGCAAAGACATTTTTCACAACCTTCTGTCCATTGCATGCTGGGTATCTGATAATTAGATTCTGTTCTTTGCATTCTACTGGGGACCAACATTACAAAGCCAAAGTTACCACAATCAGGAAGGCATGGCAATTTGTCTGTGGGGCCAGGAAGGCAGGAAATGTTGCCAATTACCTTGACAAGGGTACCAGCCTTCCTCCCATTCTAAGGGAACCATAGTTGGCTTATGAAAGCAGAGCTAGCAGGAGCAGCTAGGTGGCACAGTGGATAGAGCACCGGCCCTGAAGTCAGGAGGACCTGAGTTCAAATCTGGCCTCAGACCAAACACTTGACACTTATTAGCTGTGTGACCCTGGGCAAGTCACTTAACCCCAATTGCCTATAATAAAAAAAAAAGCAGAGCTAGCTCAAGTTTCTAGGCTAATGTTTCTAAAATAGCCTTCATATTGCAGAGCTGACTATGTTGACAGAACAGAGAGCAAGAAAGCCAGGTGAGGTCTCTAATTAGAAGGCAGCTCTCCAGAGTATGAAGAGAGAAGCTCTCCAGAGTCTAGTTACTTGAGTGACTCCCCAGATGTCTGTTGGTGTTCTGCTGTCTTCTGTTTGTCCATGCTGTGAGTTACTCAAGGTCTTGGGCAGTGAGAATATCCAACAATTGGATAATAACAACTCTGTGCCATAAGATCAGTAAAAGCTACATCTTTGCCCATTGCCTTCTGAGCCCTCTTCTATGATTTTGGGCATTCTTGTGTTAGAGATTATGGGACTGTAACAGTCGGAGGTCATAGGACCCTGAAAACATGACCAACGTGGGCATCCTTGGAAGGTTAAGCCTTCATGGGCACATCCTCATTAGTGTGCTGAAACTGATCCAGGAAGTTGTAGATCTTTTGTTCCATTCTATGGTGTTTTGCTGCAGTTGCTGACCGAAGAATGAGTTTCTCACTAACTGTCTCTGTGATCTCTAAACCATAGATGTGCAATGGGAAGTGTTCATTTCACATCTACTCTGTTTGATCAAAGTTCATGTCTGCAGCTGCTGTGGCTTTCTTTCCTTGAAGCTTGGGGAATTTGTGAAGCTGTTTCACATACATTAGAGCCTCACAATGCCCTTGTAGTTTGTGCAGGGTTTGCAAGGAACTGTTCTCTCCATTTGACAGATAAGGAAACTAAGGTAAGATAAATGAAAAGACTTATGACAGCTAATAAGTGGCAGAGCCAAGACTACATTCCATGTTCTCTTTTATTTTTTTGAAGGCTCATTTGATAGATAAGGAAACTGAGGTAAACAGGGTGAAGTGACTTGTCCAAGGTCACATAGCTAGGAAGTGTCTGAGGCCAGATTTGAACTCAAGTCCTCCTGACTCCAGGGCTGGCTCTATCCACTGCAGTGCCACTTAGCTGCCCCAACTCCATGTTCTCTTAATCAGGGCTCCTTATCTTATACCTGTGTACCAGTCTTCCTAATAACAATAATGGATTCTATCTTCATAAAGCTTTTAAAGTTTACCCAGCTCTTCCTCTATACAACCCTTTGTTGTTAGTAGGTGGTAGTAAAAGTATTAACAGCCTTATTCCACTGGTGAAGAAACAAGTTACCAGGAGTGAAATGATTTGCCTACAGTTATACAGCTAGTTAGTGTCAAGGCTGCATTGATTGTCAGGGACATGGGGTGATTTCCCCCAAAATTTTGGGCTGGGTTTTTCATTTATGTTATTACCACCACAAAATGAAATGTTGCCCCCTCCCCTGTGATGGGACATGGAATATCATCTCCCAAGATAACAGACTGAGAGACTTAGAGCTGGAAGAGACCTCAGAGGCAACCTAGTCCAACTCCCTCATTTTACAGAGGAGGAAACTGAGACCCAGGGAGAGGAAATGACTTGCCTAGGGTCATACAACTAGTAAGTGTCTAAAACAGGATGCCATCTCAGGTCTTCTTTATTCTGAGTCCTGTGCTCACTATCTCCAAAAGGAGCCAAGAAATCATTTCTAGGTCAAACAAAACCCCCTTTTCCACCATTTCACAGATCTGGGGCTACAGAGGTGGTTAGATTATAACATCAAGAAAATGGCAGCTAGAGAGCTTCCCTTCCCTCTTCTGCTTTTGCCGCCACAATTATCTTGGCTACAAATCTCATTCATAAAACTCTTTGAAAGCGCTATCCGGATGATGGCAGAAGACAATGGAAATCAATGGAGGGTGATTTCATTCCCGGATTGAAGTTCCCATTTAATAGTCTGGGGGAAAACACACATGAACACCAACCACTTTCTTTCTCATTAATAGATTCCTTGGTAGCAATTACGAGGCTCAACTTTCTGAAATTCAATTACTCTTGGAAAAAAATATGAATCACAAACACTGTTTACCAATTGAAATGCAATAACGGTCTTGCATCCAGGAGGGAGAGAGGCAAGCGGCTGAAAATGATACTAATCATGCCGCTAATAAGTGAGGGGCCCACTATGGAGCCGGAGAAATAGGCTAGTGCCTGCCTTTTGGCACCCACCATTATGTTTCATTTCCTTGCCTGATTCATGGTATCCTAGCAACGACCCAGGCCTGCTCATCCTAATGGATCAACAAATGATGTGCTGGGGGAATCTATCACTTTGGGCCTGGTCCACCAAGAAGGGATGCCACTGCTCCTTAGGAGACATCTGTCCCCAGACCAACTGATTCAGGGCACTAAGAGCTGCTTTCTTTCTGGGGGTAGTCATGCAGCTCTTATTTACCTCAAGTAGTCTACCCTGGACCTTGTGGCCCAGGCTCACGTTAAATACGTAGAGTAGAACATTGATCCTAATGTGCTATTTGTTCTTTGGTCTTTTTCAGTTGTGTCCAACTCATTGCGGCCCCATTTGGGGTTTTCTTGGCAAAGACACTGGAGTGGTTTGCTATTTGCCATTTCCTTCTCTAGCTCATTTTACAGAGGAGGAAATTGAGGAAAAGACAGTTAAGTAACTTGCCCAGGGTCACAAAAGTAGTAATATCTGAGATGAGATTTGAACACAGGTCTTTTTGACTTCAGGCTGGGCACTCCGTTCACTGCAGTGCTGCCTAGCTGCCCAGTTAGCTGATCCTAATTAGGCATGCACATTCAACAGGGCAGCGGAGGAGCAGGAGAGTAGGGATAGCCAGCAGCAGCCATAACTTTAGGCAGACTAGGCCGTTGCCTATGTGGAAAAAATGTAAAGGCTTTTGGGACCCAGGGTTGCAGAAGCAACAACCCTTGAAGGCTTGGGAGTGGTCATAGTCAAGTGGAGCTCCTGAGCTGCTCAGCCCTGTGGCCTGATGACTGGTCTTGTCATTGTTACCATCTGGATCTAGGTCTATGGTCCTACAGTGGATGTGGCCTCAGTTCCCCATTGGGCTGGTCCGGTTTGCTTTAGTCATCTCTTCTCAACATAGCTGACTGTGCTTCCTAATTGCCACATGACTCTGAAAAACTATGGTCACTGGCTGCTATCTAAGTCCCAATACCTTTGTTTCTCCATTTTCCCTGTTCTAGGCCATGGTACACATTAGTATCCTTAGCTCCTGCACAGATTTGATAGTACCCGGCTGACCGTTCAGTTTTTTGGGATAGCTCTCCTAAGGAGTGTTAGTAAATCCTTTTTCAGTCAGGGGTTCACCTAATAATTATAATAACAATAATAATGATAATTTATATAGTACCTACTATGTGCCAGGCACTGTGCTAAGTGCTTTACAAATATTACCTCATTTGATCCTCACAACAATCCTGTGAAGTAGGTGCTATTATTATCCCCATTTTATAGTTAAGGAAACTGAGGCAGAGAGAGGTGAAGTGACTTGCTCAGGGTCACAGAGCTAGTTAAGTGTTTGAGGTGGAATTGGAACTCAGATCTTCCTGACTCGAGGCCTCGTGATCAATCTTCTGTATCACCTAGCTGGCTGCTACCTGTTTCTACAGTAGCTATAGGCCAGATTTAACTCTTTGCCTCCTATTGCCCTATGAGTGGGCTCTGATAAGGAAGTCCCAGATTATCATAGGATCCTAGCTCTAGAGCCAGAAGGGATCAGAGGCCATCACATGCAACCCTAGGAGGAAAGATGTGAGTTTCCTAAGGTCACACATAGGATCCTTGGTCTAGAGCTGGAAGGGACCTCAGAGATCATCTAGTCCAGCCCCCTCATTTACATATGGGGAAACTGAGGCCCAAGGAGGAGAAATAAATTACCCAGGGTTGCACATAGGACCCTAGATCTAGAGTTAGTAGGGACCTCAGAGGCCAGCTAGTCCAATGCTCTCATTTTACAGAGGAGGAAACTGAGGCCCAAGGAGGAGTGAGTTGCCTCTAGGTCAAATAAGTAGTAAATGTTATAGAAGCAGGATCTGAACTCAAGTCATCTGACTCCAGAGTTTGTAGCTTCCTCACGGCTCCTCTTATGTAATCCTTCAGTGGTAATGTGTTACAGCCTCCCCGTGCCCATGATTTTCCTCTCCATTGCCTGTCAGGTGGCCTTCAACTTCAATTCCCTGAAGCCTGTGACCCTGTGATTGATGACCAGGCCTGGAATTGTGGCATACTTCTGTAGTCCCTGCTGCTTGGAAGGCTGAGGCTGGTGGATTGCTGGAATTTGGGACTTCTGAGCTGTAATAAGGCTAAAGCTGATCTGGTATCTACTCTAAGTCTCCACCAATATGGTGAGCTTCCTGAATAAGAGGGCAATCAGGCTGCCAAAGATGGGTGGGGAAAGGAAGGGAACAGGCATTTATTAGGTTCCAGGTGCTGTGCTAAAGCATTTGCCAATTTTACCTCATTTGATCCTCATGGTAAATGCTATTATGACCCCCATTTTACAGTTGAAGAAACCGTGGCAGGCAGAGTGAAAGCTTCTGTGCCAGGCCCCAGCACTTTCAGCCTCGGTGAGATAGGGAGACCTAGTCTCCAAAACACAAAACAAAACTGCATTATTGGTTTAGATCATTATCTATCTCCCCCTCCCCAGCCCCTCTAGTATCTTTTAGCTCACCATTGATTCCATGGTCATTCAACAGCTCTCCTGTGCACACCAGATTAGAGGGAAATTTGGGAGAGAGTCAGTGGGATGAGATACACTGACATTGCTGGGAAGCGGAAAATTCGAAGTCTACCATGGAAGACGGAGGGGGGGAGATGTGAATGAGCTCTAGAACACTGACATTGTCCTCACTGATTCTCCTTTTTAAATGCACTTTTCAAGAGGTAATTTGAAAAATGTCAAATGTTCATGAAGAACACTTGTTACAGCTGCAATTCCTACACATTTTTAATCTTTGTCTAGTGATGGCTTTCCAGTAAATGCATTCACACTTGTTGGCTTCTGAGAAATGACCAACATGAAAGGATTGTTCTGGAGACAAACTGAGTGTGCAAGGGACAGAGAACAGAGATTGGATTAAGGAGAAGGGGAGGGGGAGGGGAGGAGGGAGGGAGCTGCCTAGGTTGCCGATTGTTGGGACTGCCTAATTCCTCAGTGAATGGCTCATGGACCAAGGAGGTAGGAAGGTCCACTTCTCCCTTGCCAGCACCTTTATACCGACCTGCCCTCCTTCTCTAACTGCCTCACACTAAGCATAGTGCCTGGCACACAGAAAGTGCTTAGTATATTTACTAACTCTCTTTATCATTTCCTTTTTGCATACAAACACGTTCAGGCCATGTCCTTGAAGAGAAATCCTAGCAGTGGAAATTCTCATTTTGACTCTGATACTTGCTTGCTGCATGAATTTGAGCACGTCACTTCCCCTTTCTGGGTCTCAGTTTCCCCCTCTGTACAATGAAGAGATTAAGCCTCTGAGGGTCTCTGAGATTCCTTCCAGCTCTAGACCTAAGATCCTGTATGTGACCTTGGACAGGTCACTTCCCCTCCCCAGGCCTCAGTTTCCTCCTCTGTAAAATGAAGAGGGTTGGATTAGATGACCTCTGAACTTCCTTCTATCCAGCTCTAAAGGTGACTTTAAACAAGTCACCTTCCCCTCCCTGGGCCTCAGTTTTCTTCTCTGCACAATGAAGGGGGTTGGCATAGATATCTTATCTCTGAGGACCCTTCAGTCTAGCTCCAGACCTATGACCACATGACCCTGACAGTCATGTGAGTTACTATCATCTCTTCATTAACTTCTGTTCCTTCACTAGACTCCTATGAAGATTAGTCCATATTTGCTGCTCTACCTCTTCTCATTTTTAACCCTTTGTAATTTGGCTTTCAGCTTCTTTACTGAAATTGCTTTCATGAAGGTCACAGATGACCTCTAAATTTCCCTATCTCTGAGGCCATTTCTTAGGCCTTATCATCCATGGTTGTTTTTCTGTAGGATCCACTCCCTGCCCCCGCTTTTGGAAAGATCTTCCCACCCTTGGATGCCTGCAGGCATTCTCTTCATGCTTTCCTAGCAAACTTGCCAGTTCTGGGAAGGAGTCTCTTCGCCCTCTCTTGCTGAGTTGCCATCCCCCAGACTTCTTCCCCAAGCCTGCTTCAATCCCTTCTCTCCCAGGGTGACCTCATTTATTCCTGCAGTTTCAAGCCTCATCTCTCTGTTTGCCTCCCTAATTCCCATCTCCAGTTCTTAACACTGGCCTGAGTCATAGTTCCATATTTCCAATTCTGTTGTTCAAAATGGAGTTTTCCTCCCATCCCCCACACCTTCAACAAATCCCAATAAACCTGCTCATCGTTGTGACTGATGATCATATGGTACCATCAACTCCCCAGTCATCCAAGTGCAAAACCTCAGTGATATTGACATCTCTCTTTCCATAATCCAAGTAAGTGACTAAGTCCTGGGCCCCTTCTACAGTCTCTTATCCATTCCTTCATCTTAAGACATTAAATCTAGAGCTTAAGGGAAACTTAGCGCTGAACTGAGTCCAAACCCTTCATTATACACATGAGAAAACTGACACTCTCTAAGGATCATAAATCTAGAGATCATGGAGGCTATTTAGTACAACCTCTTTATCTGACAGAGGGATGAGGCCTGGGATCCCATGGTCATGAACAAGATCATCGATATAGGGCCAGAAGGAACCTCAGAGGCCATCTAGTCTGACCTTCTCATTTTACAGAGGAAGAAACTGAGGCACAGGGAGGTGACTTGCAGAAGTTTATCCAGGAATTAAAATCTAGCCCCTCATACTCCAGAGCCACTGTTTGCACCGTTACACTACAGTTTGGACTAGAGAAGGTGTTCTTTGCCTAATGTCCATTAACTGTTTTTTCCCCCTATTTTAACAACTATTTCAATATAATCAGTTTCTTTTGAAATTTTATGTACTTTATTTTATACATTTATAAATATGGTTCTGATAAAGGGTTGACAGGCTTTACCAGACTGCCTAAGGGAGTCACATACAAAAGAGAAAGAACTCATGGACTAGATGATCTTTTGAGGATCCTTCCAGCCCTGATAGTCTGTTATTTCCCTCTTTGGGCCTCAGTTTTCTTTTCTATTAAATTAAATCAGAAAACTATCCTTGTGATGAAGTCTAAGGTCCCTTATGTATGTATGCAAGCAGGGCTACTTTCCATAAATATGGCCCAACACAATAGGCCATCTTCTTCAAGAAACCTTTGCTGATTATTTCCCCTTTTGGCCCCAAACTGCACTCCCAAAGCACTCTGGACTCCTCTGAGGAGATTATTTTCACATTGTACCTTGTATTTTATGTATCTCTGAAGCCCCCGGGATATTAAACACTGAGCCTTGCACAGAGGAAGAAACTGAGGCCTGTGTTGATGAAGTGACTTGGCCAGCTTCACACAAGGAACCAGGAAGGTCTGAGCAGGGTTCTGACAATTCAGAACAGGATGAATGCCTAGATGACGTGCTACATTGAGGAGTTGGGGACATCCTGAGGGAAGACAGTGTGCTTGACTCTAAAGCAGGTATGGCAAATCATGGCTCTCTGGCCAAATCCAGCCTGCTGCCTGGTTTTGTGAAGTGGGGAGCTAAGGATGGTTTTTACATTTTAAATAAAGGCTTGTAAAACCTGCAGCAGGCTGGATTTGGCCCAGCGGACTGCAGTTTTTCTTCTCATTATTGTTGAGTCATGTCTGATTCTCCCTGATCCCATTTGGGATTTTCTTGGCAAAGACAATGGAGTGGTTTGCCATTTCCTTCTCCTGCTCATTTAACAGATAAGGAAACTGAGGCAAACAGGGTGAAGTGACTTGCCCAGGGTCACACAGCTAGTGTCTGAGGCCAGATTTGAACTCAGGTCTTTCTGACTCCAGGCCTGGTGCTCTATCCACTGAGACACTTAGCTGTCTACCTCTGCTCTAAAGCATCATTGATCTACAGTACAGGGTAATGGAAAGAGATCTGACTTTGGACTCAGGGGGTCCATTATTAAATCCCATATCTTCTACCTATATGACCTTGAGCAAATCATTTCCCCTCTATGATCCTCAGTTTCTTTATCTTTAAAATGAGAAGCTTGCACTAGACAGGCTCTAGGGGCCTTTTTCAGAGGAGACAACCCACGTCCAAAGGACTTCTTCCACTCTAAATCCACACGCCCCTGCTTTGTAGTTTTGCCAAGGGCCAGCCCAGCAGTTGAGTCCCATTAAATAGATGTGGACCCTGTTAAGTAGCTTCCTGGTCTAAGATGAGTCTTGGCTCTGGGGGCCAGGTCAGTGATGACCTTACTTCCTTGCTGGGGCTGGTCGAAAGCCTGGCCAGGTCACTGACACATCAGCTGGCTCCCTGGGTGCGTGAGTGATCATTCATTGTCTCATGCCTTGAGCATTAATGAGGCCGCAATGGTCATTAATTAGGCGATGTTTGCAGCCTAGGAGGAAACTGCTCACTCTGGGGAAATTCAGGAGCTGACATCAGAGGACAATGATTCAGAGCAGGGTCAAGGAGAAGAATTGATGAGTTGGAAACTAGCAAAAAATATCCTAAGATGGCTCCCATGCAGGCTGGAAGAATGAGGGAGCATACTTGTAAGGGGCAGAGTGGTGGAATGGGACCAGCACTGGCCCTGGAGTCAGGGGACATCTGGATTTGGCTCTACCACTTCTTAATTGTATGACCTTGATCATTTTCCTTCTCTCTGTCTCAATTTTTTCATCTGCAAAATGGGGACGATAATACCTGTAGTATGGGCCATATTAGGCTATTGTGAGGCTCAAATGAGCTAAGCATTCTCCCCAACTCACATTCATTGGGCAGACCCTCCAGGAGACCAGTGCCTGGGGTTCAAGGTGCTCTAAGAGTCTGCAATTTCTGAATTCAAGCTCACAAATTCCCAATGATGAGTTCAGTTTTAATACTCAGCCAGAGAGGCCCAATGAGTTCAAAGCAAAGGCATTTACTGAAATGGTATACCACAAACAGTGGAAACAAAACTTGCTCCTCCCCCAATAAATCTAGAGCAAGTTCTTCTACAGCTAGGTAGTGCAGTAGATAGAGTTCCAGGCCTGGAGTCAGGAAGACTCATCTTCCTGAGTTCAAATCTGGCCTCAGACATTGACTAGCTGTGTGACCCTGGGTAAGTCTCTTAACCCTGTTTGCCTCAGTTTCCTCATCAATAAAATAAGCTGGAGAAGGAGATGGAAAACCACTCCAGTATCTCTGCCAAGAAAACCCCCAATGGAGTCACAAAGAGTTGGAGACGACTAAAAAACAACTCAACGACAACAACAACAACAACAACAACAAATATACACAGTGTCAGTGGGAATAGTGGGCATATATGTACACAGAGTGAACAAATAAAGAGGCAAATGTGTAGAGAACGTACATAGCCAAGGCAGCACATACCTCTGACACCACAGGACCCCGATGTTCTGTCTCTTTCTGTGGTGTGTTCCCCCAGGATCTCTGCAGGCCAGGTTGTTGCCCTGGGCTCCCTGGGCCTACTTCTCCCCACAGCTCCCAGCCATCACACAGCTGGACTCTCTAAACCTGATCTCTGCTGGGAAAATTGTTTGTGCTCTTAAAGGCTGCCCAGGGCTGGCTCACACTTCAGCCAACGTCTGAAAAATGCATAACTTTTTAAGGTGCAAATACACAATTGGCCAACAGTTAGTCAATGAGTATTAAGTTCTTACTATGTGCTAGGCACAGTGCTGGGCTGGGAATACAAATACAAGCAAAAACAGAAGATAGTCCCTGCCCTCAAGAAATTTACATGATGACATGAAAGGAAGCTGGAAAGGGGTGGTATAGTACAATATATCCTGGAACATGAAGAAGTGTAGATTGTCACCTGGTAAGAAGTGAAGAGAGATGACTGACCTAGGAACCTTCCTCAAAAGGAGGTTCTGGGAAGACTAGGTAACAGAAGCTATTCTTTGTCTCATTTCTTACCTAGCCTTAATCACTGAATGGGTGTTGCCTCAGACAAACAGACCTGGGAAAGACCTTAGCTTAAAAAGACCAAGGTCTCCCACTGTATCCAGGGCCATCTCTAGTCATCCTGATCTATATCTGGCCAGTAGACCCAGATGGCTCTGAAGGAGAGAGTGAGACTGGTGACTTTGCAAAGGCCTGCCTCATTTAAATTCAATTCACTTCTAAGTCATAACATCTCCTTCCTGATGTCATTGGCACTCTTTGAGAAATAAGGACAAACAACAATCCAATTAAAGGGATGGCCTCAGGAAAGGTGGGTACTTCTGAGGTATGAAATACAGGAAACTGAAGTGAGCTTCAAGGATCAAGGGGCTTCTGGGACATGATGGAGAAGTCCAGAGTGTAGCCTTGTGAGAAATGAAAAAATAACAGATGATGAAAAAAAGGCATATGATCTGCTTCTCTTCCAATTTTTATGCTATGTTTAATATCATGTTATGTTATGCTATGTTTAATATGCATATCAATTTTGAATTTTTTAGAGAATATGGTATATGGTATTGGCCTAAGCCTAATTTCTGTTGAACTAATTTCTGGTTTTCCCAGTACTTCTTATCTAATAGGGAGCTCTTTCCTGTGGAATTTGTGTTTTCCAGTTTATCAAAGAATAGATTATTGAGTTCCAATATTTCTGATTCTCTCCTGTCTAGTCTGTTCCTGGTCCTGATGCATTTACAGGAGAATTGTTCCAAACTTTCAAAGAAAAATTAATACTGATACTGCACACATTATTTTTGAAATTGAAAAAGAAAGCACTCTATCAGATTACCTTTATTAGAAAAATAGGAGTCTTAATGCCTAAACCAGGGAAGGATAAAATAAAGGAGAACTATAGAGTAATATGATTAATGAATATCAATTCAAAAAGTTTAAATAAAATCCTATCAAAGTTACTACAACAATTCATCTAAGAAATCATTCATTATGACCAAGTCAGATTTATACCAGAGATGCAAGGATGGCTACCATTAAGAAAACAATCAGTTTAATCAATCAGATTAAAAACAAAAAATATAAAACCGTATTATGTCAATGGATGCAGGAAAAAACCCTCTGAAACAGTACAACACTAATTTATGCTTAAAAACCCTACAAAATATGACTACATATGTATAACCTGTACCAAGTTGCTTGTCTTCTCAATGAGGATGGGTGGGGAGGGAAGAAGGGAGAAAATTTGGAACCCAAAGTTTTAAAAACAAATGTTAAAAAAATTGTTTTTGCATGCAACTGGGAAATAAGACATACAGGCAATGGGGTATAGAAATCTATTCTGCCCTATAGGAAAATTGAAGGGGAAGGGGAATAAGAGAAGGGAGGGCAGATTATGAGAAGGAGTATTCAGAATGCAAGCCATCATGGGGTGGGGGGAGGGACAAGACGGGGAGAAAATTTGGAACTCAAAATACTGTGGAAGTGAATGTTGAAAACTAAAAATAAATAAATAAGCAAGCAAATAAATAAATATATAAATACTCTACAAAATAAGGTACAAAAGGATCTTTTTCAATGAATTAAGCATACAACTAATAAAACTAGAAGGCTAACAAATTTTTAAATGAAAATTAAACATCAAAATAGGAATTCTAAACATTAAGGAAAAAACTAATAAAATTAAAAGCAAAATATCATTGAATTAATAAATAAAAGCAAGACCATTTCAGGTTTTCTGGGAACAAAAAGATAAACAATTAGCTAATTTGATTTTTAAAAAAGAAAGAGGAAAACCAAATTACCAATAGCCAATAACCATTCCACAAAAATAAACCTTCTTTTAGCTAATATGCAAATATATTTTGTGTGACTTGACATGTAGAATTGATATCATATTGCTTACCTTCTCAAAGGGTAGAGGAAGAAGGATGGGAGGGAGAAACTTTGGAATTGAAAATTTTAAAAAATAAATGTTAAAAAGCTTTTAAAATACAATTGGGAAATATTTAATGAAACAAATTAAAAAATATTTTAGCCTTGTACTCCTTTTCCAATCTTAAACCAATTGGTTGTTTCTAGTTCGATTCTAGCTTTTCTTCTTGGCTTGCATACAGGCTCCTCAGGAGACAAGTTAAGATGATCTCATGCTCCCATCTCTTTGAGGACTTGCCACATTTTGTCGTGATCCACAGTCAAAGGCTTTAGTGTAGTCAATGATGCCAGATGAAATCAGGTTAAAATAAATATTCAAGGGTATCTTAGTGGGGCACAGAAGGGCACCCAAAGTAGAACCAGGAGTTGGGGGGGTGTCAAGAAGGGGCAGTCTTACTACTTCTGCCTCACTGTAGGGCTGTTGACTAGGATGGAGCAACCAGTATATTTCCCTAAGTCAGCAAAACACCTCCCTCAGTATTCAACCCCCACCCCCCACCATACACCTATGCATTTGCATCATGTCATTCTTTCAGCCCTTTAGAGATCCCTCAGTGTCTCTTGGTATTTACTAGCAGACACATCTCTATAAAGCTCCTACCATTTACCTTCCCTACACCTTCTCACCTTCCCACTTTGCTCCAGGTACCAAAATTCTCACCTCTGTCTGGATGATTTTTATATAGTTATCCCTTCCATATCACGTGGATTAGGGGCATGGTAGCCCCCACAATCTTGAAAATCTGCATAAAATTTTTGGCCCTCCCTTCGTACCAGAGAAGAAATCTGATTTTTTTCTTTTTCTTTTATGGGGTGTTTACATTACTTCACTGTAATATTAGGGTTGATATTATACATTACTATACCTATATTTTCTGCATTTCTCAGTTTCTAAACTTTTTGTGTGCTGGCCTTCACATATCATCTGCAGCTTCCATAAAACTCCCCCCAAATTCCCATTTAATTTCTTATGCCAACCTGAGACATATTGAAATTGTGATGGGGAAAGTCGCAATACAGAAGGGATAACTGTATAGGATTCTTCATTCTTTCTCAGCATAAACTGAGGAGCTTTTCCCTCCCCAGCAGCTGAACCTTGAATAAAGGCCAACCCACCTAGTGCCCAGCAGGACCAGGGCTCCCCAAAGCATAGGGCCCTGTCTGATTGGCCTTGATTCACGAGTAAACAGGATGACACAGTTACAGAAGAACATGGACAAGCTGAAAATGATCTAGAGAAGGGCTGTTAGAAGGGTGAGCAGACTGAAGACTGCCATCATAAGAGGAATTGAAGGAATTGGGGACCTTTAGCATAGAGAAGATTCAGAAAGAATGAGCATCTGGAGGGCAACCAGGTGGGAGAGGATCAGACTCATCCTGCCTGGTGCTAGAGGAGGGAATTAGGACCTGTAATGGGTGGACGTGGTAAAGTAGATTTCAACATCCTGCCATTCAAACCTTCCCAATAATTATGGCACTATCTCCAGGGGGAATGGGCCACCTCAGGAAGTGGTAGCTTTCTTTTTAGTGAAGGTCATCATGCAGAGGCTGCTTGACCACTTGTAAGTTACCTTGCAGAGAGAATTCTTGTTCAGGTATGACATTCAGAGCCCTACCTGAACAAGAATACTCTGGATGTGATAGATTCTGAGTTTGCTTTCAACTCTGAAATTAATAATGATAGCTCATTATTTTTATAGTGCCTTAAGGTTTACCAATCTCTCTACTTTTATTACCTTTTAAAAAAACCAAGCATTTATTAAATGCCTGCTATGTGCCACAAACTGTGCTTAGTGCTTTTTACAAATATTATTTCTTTGATTCTCACAACACCCCTGAGAACTAATTGGTGCTACTTATTGAGGTCAAGAGAATGGGATAACAGAGGAAGGAAGGTAGGAATGCTGAATGCTCGGAGCCAAGTCACATGGACAGGGCTCTTCCAGGCCAGGATGGAAGTGTACTATCTAAGGAGGAGCAGTGGCCTGTCCCCCAGGGAAAGATGGTATGGCCCACGGGTGTCATCAGGAAAGAGAGAAAGCTTATCAAGAAGGGCCATAGGAAGAATGTGATGCTATGGAAAGAGGGCTGGTGCTGGAATTCAATGGACTGAATTCAAATCCTGCTTCTTACTATGTGTGACCCTGGATAAATCATTTAACCTCCTTGGGCCTCAATTTCCTCCTCTGCAAAATTAGGGATTTGGATTAAATGGCTTCTGAGGTGCTTCCAGATCTAGATCTAGGACCCTATGTATCAAGTTCCTTTGGGCAAGCTATTTAAGCTCAGGGCCTTAGCTTCCTTCTTTGTAAAATGAGGGCGTTCTACTAGAAGACCTGTGAAGGTCCTTTTGGCTCTAGAGAGCTATGATCCTATGATCTGGGCCCTCAGTTCAAACTCTGCCTCAGACATTGAGTGGTTATGCGACTTTGGGCAAGTCCCTTGCCATTGCTGCGCCTCAGTTTCCTCATCTGTAAAATGGAGGGTTGGACCAAGTCTCATCTGTGGTTGCTTCCAGCTCAAACTCCAGGAACCTCAGAAGAGGGAGGGAAGTCAGTGACTTCCAGCAGAGGGGTGTGGAGGAAGCTTTTGGTCATCTGCAATCAACAATTGGGATCCAGGTCCCTGGCTCCCAAATCTACTGTAACAGAGAACTTCTCAAACCTTGTCAAGGTCTATGGCCCCTGCCCAGAAATCAGGTTGGAGTCTAGACATTTTTGTGTATTGGGAAGAAGAGCCATTCTGCCAGCAGGGTATGCAGGGGAGCCACAGGGATGGGCCTCACCCCTTTCTTATTTTCCTCTCCCTGTCTCTCTCCTCCCCTTCTTAGGCTATCCCCACCTCCTCCCACAGGGTCTCCCTTCCTCCTCCATTCTCTGTCCTCTTCCCTCCCATTTCCTTGCCCCCTTTTTCCTACAACTTCTGATCCCTTTCTTTCCTCCCCTTATACATTTTCTCTTCTGTTTCCCTCCCTTCCATCTCCCTTCGCTGCTACTTCCCCCCTTCCCCTGTCTCCCTCATCTTTACTCCTTTCCCTCTTCCACTCTCTGTCTACTCTCCTGCCCCTCCTTAAAAGGCAGGGGGAATGAAGGGGGAAAAGGAGAATGGGAGATGGAGAAGTGGAGATCAAGGGTAAGGAGAGATGAAGGGGAAAGGTGGGGCATTCCTTTATGTCCACTCTTTTTCTTTTCTCTTTCCCCAGTCTTTCCATCCCTCCTCCCCTCCCCAGTCCCTCCCAACCTCTTCTATCCCTGCTCCTTCCCCTCTCTTTGGCACACTTTTATCCTTCCCATACATATCCTCCCCATCCCAGTCTTTTCCCCATTTACATTTCCTCACTCCATTTCCCTACCCTTGTCCTTCATTCTCCCTCTCCTACCTGCTTTGTGTCTCCTTCTTTTTTTTTCTTCCCCTTTCATCTATCCACCTCTTTCTTCCATGCTTCCCCACGATTTGTCCCTTCTTCCTCTATCACCTCCCCTTTTCCTCCTCCCTCTCTTGTCTCTGTCTCCCCTATATGTCCCCTTTTTACTCCTTTCTCTCTTCCTTTTTATCATCACTATGTTTCCCCTCAATGCCCCTTCGCTCTTCACATCCCCTTCCTACTCTTACGTCCCTTCCCCCCTCTTGATGTCCCGTACCTCCCCTGATGTCACCTTCCCCTTCTTAATACCCCTGTTTCTCGCAGGCCCTGAAGTCAGGAGGACCTGAGTTCAAATCCGGCCTCAGACCAAACACTTGGCACTTACTAGCTGTGTGACCCTGGGCAAGTCACTTAACCCCAATTGCCTAAAAGCAAAAAAAAGAAAAAAGAAAAAAAAAGAAAAAAATACCCTCCTCCCTCTTTATGTTCCCTTCCTCCCCCTTCCTCCCTTGATATCACCTCTCCCATACTGCATATCTCCTTGCTCCCCTTTGCCCCGACCTTCCTTCCGCTTCTGTTGCCCCCTACCTCCTGAAGACAATACCCAACAGGCACCCCAGTTCCGGTAGAGGCAGAGGTATCAGGAACAATAATGGCGGAGTCAGCTAACTCTCCGCTGCTTGAGGCGGTGGGGTGCCTGCAGTCCTGGCTCCTACGGAGCACTACGCCTCAAAAGCTGCTGAAACATTTGAAGAGGCTCTCAGACTTACCTATGACACTGGACGTACTCACGGGGACTAGAGTGGGGAAAACCGTGAATGCTTTGAGAAAATATGAGCAAGTCGCGGTCTTTGCCAGAGGCCTAGTGGCCCAATGGAAGAAACTTGTCCCCGTGGTTCAAACTGCCACCCAGAATAAGGAGCCGGAGGTGCTGGGGATGCCGGAGGTGTCAGAGATGCCGGAGCCCAAGAGACGTTTCTCCAGAAAACGGCCCCGAGATGCGTTGCCCAAGGAAAGAGAGGTAGAGGGGCCCGATCAACAAAGTGGGAAAGCTTCGTGTAGCCAGCTGCCAGACAGTCCGGAGGGCAGGAAAAAGAAATACCAAAAACTTGATAAAAACCTCAAAGACTCCCTCCGTGGGGAAACAAGAGAAAGGGGAAAAAGCAGAGGAGAGGGTATAAAAGGAAAAGGGGAGAAAGAAGGAAGGGATGCAAGAAAAGGGGAGACAGGAAAGAGGAAGACAAGAGGAAAGGGAATAACAATAGCAAAAGGGGAATCAAGAGAAGGAAAGAAACAAGAAAAAGGGGAGACAGGAAAAGTAAGGAAAAGAGGAAAGGAGGAGACAGGAGAAGTGGGGACAAAAGGGGATTCAAAAGTGGAGAAAAAAGAAGAGAAGATAAGAGATGGGAAGGCATCTGGGAACCAGTTTTCACTTTTGCATTATTACAACTGTGAATTATCAGGCAAGTCTCATGTTCTGTCACCTCAGGCTTCCACAAACCTTCAACAGGTGTCCATGGAAAAAAAGGCAGATCAGCTGAGGCCACCCCAGAAGCCCCACAAAAGGCAGAATCAGGTCATACAGGACAAAGAGGGAGACAACCCAAAGAGATGTCGTGTGAAACAGGAGATTAAAGTGACTGTTCATCGACATCAACATCAGAGCAAAGGTCACAAGTCTTCTGAGAAAAACAAGGCTCCACTGAGTGACAAGGGGGAAGGGAAGCACTTGGAGCTGAGCCAAGAAAAGCTACCTCAGGTTGCTTCCAGAGAAGAGGGTTCAAATCCATCCTCTAAAACCAGCCCCAAGGGGAAACAGGCAGCGCCCAGTGCCCCCAAGAAAGAGAAGAAAACAGAAGGCAGCAGTGGCAAGAAGACATGTGGGCCTCCCTCGGAGATGGCTTCTGGCAAATCCGTTTATAAACCAAAAGACAAAGATGCTCAGAAAACAGAAGTGCAAAAGTCCAAGCTAAGTGTAGATAGCTTGCATGGACAGATGCAGAAGGGAGAATTCACTCCAGAAATACAACACAAAGAAGGTTCTAACAAGTTGAAGACCCAGAAGAGAACTGAAGCCTTTAATGCAAACAAAATACCCTCCACAATTCAAGGAGCTCAACAGTCAGAGGTGGATGATGGCTTTGAGCAGCACTCGATGTCCTTTGAATCATACCTTCTCTATGACCAGCCCAAGAAGAGAAGGGTGGGTAAAACTCCAACTTCTGGGAGCAGAAAGGAGAGCCGCCCAAAGCTGAAAAGCCACAGTGCAGTTAAAAAACTGCCCATGGAGAATTCTAGCCAGCCAAAGAAGCACCAGGCTGGGGCTGGTTCAGCCAATCCCCAAAAGAGCTCTGATGGGAGTCCAGCATTACCAGCCCTCCAATCATGGACAGGTTCATCATCAGTTAAGGACATTTGTCACCCTCTTTTGTCATCGCAGACTGTTTATCACCCTCTTTCTTCTGGTGAACTGAATCCTGCCTTTTGGCTGAAAAAGCAAGTACCCTCCACCTCCCAAGAGAACAGAGTAGCTGAATTACCTATGAGTAGGGTTAATTCAAAAGTGGAAGTATACTCCGGCTCTAGAAACTCTTACACACCAAAAGTGTTATCCCTGTATGAACAGTGCATCAAAGTCCTTGAGAAGAATATAGACTTAATCTATGAAGTTGGCCAAGTGCCCTATGATATGCTCACACCAGTTTTGGAGAAATGTTCCCCTCAGCAGCTCTATAGAATTGAGGACTACAATCCTATATTCCTTGAGGACTCTGATAACTTATGGAAAGTTCACTGCTCTCACGATTTTAGGAAAGAGCTACCACAAGAATTCGAATCCTGGCGCGAGATGTACCTTCGGCTCCATGATTCTCAGAAGGAGCGGCTGTGCCGCTTGACCAATTCAATCCGATTAGCTCATGCCAAAAGACCCAAACGTCGACAGACCAAGATGTTATTCATTAACCCTGCGTCCAGGTCTCCTTATGACATTCCAGAAAGACAGATATTGAGAGTAGGAGGAAGAATGGTTCTCAAAAATGCCAGCATCAAGACTATACAGCATACCTCGAGCAGCAGGAATTCCCTTGACAGTGGTGCCCAAGACAAGGAGCCATCTGATGGCCCAAGTACAAGCAGTGCTCACTTGGTCCCATCAAGGAGCCATGCAAAGTTCTGAGCATTCTAAGAAAACACTTAGGAGGAAAGTTGCTCCTATGATGGCCAAGCCTGTCAAGACTTTCAAAAACAGATTTGCCCAGTCATAAACTTTTTCATAAAGAGGATAGGGAAAGAAAGGAAGAGATCAGGGAAGAAATTTGGGTATGTGTGGATGTGAAGGCTAGGACCAAGAAGCTCACCAAAAAGACTTGAACCTTTGCTGCTGATAAGCCTATTGCTTTGTGTGTTTCCAAAACCTGCCTAGAAATAAGGATTAACAGCACCATTTTCCAGGTTTTAGCATCTGTAAACTGTCTACTCAAACAAAACTCCTTCCTGCCTCTCTCCCTGGAAAACTTTGGACAACTGAGGAAAGGTGTGAATCTTCATGCCTTCCCAGGGATTTTAAGGTCAATTTAAACTTTTTCAGTTAACTTCTTTGTCCTTAAATACTTATATGAATCTGTGATCTGTCTAAAATCTGGGTTCCCCTGGGATGCAGATTACAATGAATCTGTGCCCACTTATTTTGTGCTTATGGGCCTTCATGTCCTCACTTAAGTTTTTCACCAGAGGCCCACATAAAGTGTTAGGGTCCTTCTCACCATGTGCCTCCCTTTTATCTTTTCAGCTAATAGATCTCTTTGATGACATCTGCTATACCACTAATGTTTCATAACTCTTGGTTTCTAATGTGTTATGTTCTATTTGCGCCCACTGTGTGCCTCCCCAGCACTCTTTGGGTGAGCCTTAACTTCAGTTCTTTAGATCAGTTATTCTCAACCTGTTTTTGTGTTGTGGACCCTTTGGGCAGTCTGGAGAAGCCTATAGACCCCCTTCTCAGAATCCTATTTGTAAATGCATCAAATGAAAAACACAGGATTACAAAGGAAACTAATGCTATTGAAATCCAGTTATCAAAAATATCAAGAACAAAACAAATAAAATGAGTGGATGGACCCCAAGTTGAGAACCCCTGCTTTGGTGCCTGTAGTGTTCCATGATTCAGAGCCATATAACAGATTGGTATTTAAAAGGTTGAATTTTGTTTCAGCAAGGAACTTGGAGTTCTAAAAAGAACTTTGCAGTCTCCTGAAAGCAAGTTAGCTGGGTTTCCTCTTGTTCAATGCTGGAGTCAACATATCATCTATTTGTAGTGTCTGTCCAAGATATATATGCATATGTGTGTGCATTTATGTATACTGATGGACAGGCTCTGTGTTGTTGGCAGTGTGCATTCTTTATCTACTTGTGTTTTTTTCTCTATAGATGATTAGGCTAAAATTTTTCGATCATGAATCTCATTTAGGATTCTAGTACTTGACACGGTGAGCATGATGTCATCTGGAAGCTGGAACATGTGAAGGTCTTTACCATCTGTAGGAAATCCCTCCTTGCTGGTTTTCCTCCATGGTAGTAGCAGGCACTTTTGGTGAGCATATTTCCCCCTGTTTTACACCTCACTTGTTATGAATTATCAGAGGGTTGTCATACAAGATTATCTCTGTTGTTGGATCTTTTAAGGAATTTTGTATGAGTGTGTGGGAGAAAACTTGTTGAAAGAGTCTTTCAGGTAGCATTTGGCTCAATTTCTTCTTTCTCATAAACAAACAATGAGCAGAGTGAAATTTTGTTATTGTTTTCAGCTTTCAGTCAATTGTGTTGTGGTAATGACTTCACATTATGTGGAATGTCACTTTGGAAAGCCTGCCTGTTCCCTTGTTATATACTAGTAATACCCTCCTTGATCATTCTCTTATTGTGTACAGAGATACCTTTTATTTTACATATATGGGAAATTAGGCTTATAGGTTAAAATGATGTTCTCTTTATTGCCTGTTGGGTGGGAAACAATAGGATCCTATGTGTAGAGCAGGGAGGGACCTTAGAGACCATTGATTTCAACCTTCTCATTTTACAGGTGAGGAAACTGAAGCTGAGAGAGGGTAAATGATTCACCCCAGATAACATAGCTAGTAAGTGTCTGAGTCAGAATTTGAACACAGGACTTTCTGACTCCAAGCCCAATGCTCTAGTCACTCTGCTACCTAGCTGCCTCTAATAAGGTGGGAGGGGTTGTGTTTTGGGTTTTTGGTGATGCTCTTGATCTATTGTCCTTCAGATACTTTGAGCACGAGTCCCTCAATGCCCTCACAGTTGTGTCCCCTCAAGCACGGATCTCCTCTGTGTCTACTTGGTCTGGTCCAGCTGTTTTTTTCTTTGTTTTCTTCATTGACATTCCCACTTCCCCAGAAGCACATGTGGAACTGTCTGAATGTTTTTGATGGCAAAAAGCTTTGTTATAAAAATCTTTGCAAGTTTTCCCATCTTTCATTTATTGTCCTCCTTCTAGTTTCATCCTTAAATCTCCTCTGGCTTAACCTTGTTGTCAACTGTGAACAATCATTTTAATGAATAAATGTTGCCTTGATTGTGTAAAAAAAAGAAAAGGAACACTGTATTTGAAGTCAAAAGACCTGGGCACACTGGAATCAGTTACTGTCTCTGGATAGTAACTACAAGTCCCTTTCCCTCCCTGGGCCTCAGTTTCCTCCTCTGTAAAATGAGGGATTTGAACTAGACTAGTCTCTTCTAGCTTTGGTGTTCTGTGATCCTCAGCCTATCATAACTTTTGTACCTTAAGCCCACCCAGCCATCTCAGAGGCCCCTTCCTGCCTCCTTGATAGCCAAGGTATCCTGACTCCCAATCCAAGACCCTTTCCAATAAAAAAATAGACCTAAGAGCAGCTCTAGAGCCAGCTTTGCCACTAATTTACTATGTGGTCCTGGGCAAGTCCCTTTCCCTCTCTAGGATTTATTTTCCTCAATTGGTAACATGGAGGTGGGGCAGCTAGGTGGTGCTGGACCTGGAGTCAGGAAGACCTGAGTTCAAATCAGACATCAGGCGTACTAGCTGTGTGACCCTGGATAAGTCACTTCACCCTGTTTGCCTCAGTTTCCTCATCTATCAAATGAGCTAGAGAAGAAAATGGCAAACCAACCAGTCCAGTATCTCTGCCAAGAAAACCCCAAATGGGGTCACGGAGAGTCAGACATGACTGAACAATAACAAACAAAAAGATGGGACTCCATGATCTCTAAAGTCTATTCTTCTCAGCTCTCATGTCCTGTGATGAAGACTATTATTGTACCTGTAAAGTTCCTTCCTGTGGTTACAGAACTCTCCAGCCTCCCTGAGAGGGGTAACCCATTCACCCATTTTCAGCTTTGAACACATAAGCACTGAGATCATTGTCTGCTCTCACCTTGGAAAGCAAAGAAGGTAGGGCCCTGAGAGAATGGAGCAGAGGACGGGGGAAGAGGGATGGCAGGTATGATATAGTGGACAGAGTGTAGTAAAATAGTACAAATGCACACTGGACTTGAAGGGAGGGAAGGAAGGAACATTTATTAAGTGCCTACTATGTACCACATATGGTGCTAAGTACTTTACAAATATAATCTCATTTGACCCTCACAACATCCCCATGAGGTAGGGGCGGTTATTATTATCCCCATTTGATGGATAAGGAAACTGAGGCAAACAGGTGAAGCGACCTGCCCAACATCACACAACTAGGAAGTGTCTTGGGCTGGATTTCAACTTAGGTCTTCCTGTCTCTAGGTCTAGGCCCAGCTCTCTGTGCACTCTGGCACCAATTAGCTGCCTCTAAAAGTTGGAAGAACCTAGTTTGAGACAGTATGCTACAGAGGGAAGAGGACTGGCTTTAAAGTGAGAGGCCCTGAGTTCAAATTCTACCTCACTGTCTGACTTTGTGCACGTCACTGAGCCCCTCTGGACTTCAGTTTCCTGATCAATAAAATGAGAGTGCTGTACCTAGATCACCTCTAAGGTCCTTTCTAACCTTAAATCTGTGATACTGTGAGGCATAGGTCAAACACTTACCAGCTGTGTGACCCTGGGTAAGTCACTTCCCAGCTTTGAGCCTCAGTTTCCTCCTTTGAAAAGTGGGAATTATAACTCTTGCTGTTTCACTATCTGACTAGGTTATTGTGAAGAAAATGTTTACAGGGTTAAAGAAATGAGAGTAATAGCATGTTATGTTTATGGTTTCTAGGAAGACAAATCTCAACTACTTTACCATGTTTCCTGGAAGTTCAGTGCTCTTCAAGAGGGTTGGATATCTGGATGTAGAAATTGATTGCTCTTTTAGCTTAGAGAGTAAGACTTTGTAAAAATATTCATTCATGTATGTCCACGTGAATAATAGGTATTTCCAACTGGGGCCCTGAGAAGTTTTATGGGGGGTTCATTACAAATGACCAGGAATGAGGCAAAAACTTTTGAAATGGCTTAACATAAACTTAATCAAAAAATTATCCACTGGGACCAAGTTGGATTTATAGGAGACATGCAAGGATAGTTCGACATTAGAAAAATGTTTAATTTATTAATATAATTAGTCATATTTAAAACAAAACTGATGAAAACATAATTATAGCAACAGACGCAGAAAAATCCTTTGACAAAATACATTACTCATTTACGTCAAAAACTCTACAAGGGATAGTTATGGTAAGCCTCCTGTTAAATATGACAAAAAGTGTTTATCTAAAACCAAAAGTTAGCATTTTTTTGCAATGGAGAAATACAAGAAGCTTTCCTCATAAGTACAAGGGTGAAGCAAAGATATCCCTTTTCCTCACTATTATTTGATTTTGACTTAGTTCTAGAAATAGCAATAAGAGGGGAGAAATAAAAGTATAAAGGTAAGATTAACGTTTGAATCCAGGGCTCTCCTGATCCCAAGTAGGACAGTCTGACTACTACAGAATGCTTCTCACTGTTAGGGGTAGAGAAGAGACCTTAGCATATGGAACCAAAGAGAAGACAAAATGATACCTCTTTAGAGATGATGTGACAATTTCCTAAGAGAACTATAGAGGATAAACAAAAAAACCTAATTGATATGATTAAAAGCTTCAGAGGAGTAGCAGGTTACAGAATAAATCCACCAAATTGTCAGCATTTCTATTTAGCAAAAACAAAAACCAGGAGGAAATGCTAACAAGAGAAATCCCATTCAAAATAACTACAAAATGCATAAACTCTCTTGGAAGCAATCCACCAAGACATAATCTTTGATTTGTTTTTTGACCCACTCGTTAGCATTATTAAGTTTCCATTTAAGTTTTTATCTTTTGCTTATTTTCCCTATATTAATTACTATTTTTATTGGATTACGAACAGTATAGGATATGTTTAGTATTCCTGCTTTTAAACATTTATTTGTAACTTTTCTGTGCCTTGGGCACACGGTATGTTTTTGTAAAGGGTACCAAGTTGTGCTGAGAAATATGAATACTATTTAATGTTCCATTCAGAAGATACCGTAAGTCTTTCAATTTTAAATTCCCTGACTGGCAGAAAATAGGCTTAAATTAGCATTTCACGTCATATACCTCAATAGGCTGCATGACTTGAATATAAAAGGCCTTATCGTTAAAAAAAATTGGAGCAGAATAAGAAAAAGTGACTTCCACATCTATGGCTAGGGGGAAAATTCTTGACCAAACAAGGAATAGAGGAGATCATAAAATGATAAAAATAGGTACTTTTGACTACTTAAAATTTAGAAGCTTTTTACAAGAACAAAGTCAATGTTTTGATTTTGGGAGGGAAACTTCCAATTGGAGGGGGGAGGGTGGGAAAATCTTTGCATCAAACATCTGTAATAAAAGTCTGATATCCAAGAGACCTAGGAAATCAGCATGAATATGCAAGACCAAGTATTTTTATCCCTATTTACATTAAAATGGACATTTACCAAATTTTAAAATCCACCCTGCCCCACCTGCCCCCTAGCTATTATTAATTTCTCTGTGTTTTGGTAATTTTATAGTAATTCCTGATGGTTCTTAGAAATGGTGTAGGCATTTCCACGTGATATGAAGCTAACACTATGGAGCAGGCTGAGTACTTAATAATTAACGTCCATCTTTAAAGATGCAGAATTGCTCCATTGTAAAGGTTTATCTTTGGAGGTGCCTTATGGGCTACTGTCCAAGCTGACAAACTAGGTGGGGAGTTTAGGAGAATTTTCTGTTGGTTGCCTGAGAATTGGAAACAGTTCTGTAAATGAATTGAGCACAGTTTAAGTTTTACAAAATATTTTCAACCAGGTTGAAGCTTGGCCAAAAATACCTGTTTAGCAAAAACCATTAGACCATTGCCAAGTAAATATCATTTCATCACTGCTGTTTTTGTGCTCAGGCTGTTATCAGTATTTCTGGTAACTTCTTTTTCCCCTTTGCCAAATGCCTCCAAGACTCAACTAATACCCCATTTCTTGAAAAACACCAACAACTATAACAACAACAGCAAAACAAAACACTTTCCCCTGATTAATATGGAATCATTTCTCTTCTTGCCCTTCCTTGTGTGTACAAAAGTTGATATGTGAATTCTGTATTTATTGCCGATGATTTAAAAGCTTTTCCACAGCTATGTCTAACTCAGTATTTTGAGTAAATTCACTGTATTCAGGAACATACTCTAGTTTGTACTGGCAGATGGTTCGTTTGGATGCAATTCAAGGTGTGGCTTTTTGTGTTCTAAAGCTATTTTGGCTGAATCTTTATTATTTTAAATAATAGTTTACTAAATTAAACCTGAACAAATTGCTTACCTCTCCCCTTGACCTTCGAGTTTGTCTCCTCTTGCCTTCCTCCAATCCCCCCCCCCCCGTAGAGTTTGTCCATTGGTCCACCCTGCCCCCAACAGTAACAGCCAACTAATGTTTTTTTGTATGTTGGCTACTTTTCTAGTTCTAACTCCTCTGCCGTGGTTGGTATGTATGACAGTGTTTTCCAAATGTACTCCAAATAACCTGTTATTTTTTTTTAACTTTGGTATGAGTAGGAAGTTCTTTGAAAAAATGTTAATCGCATTATTTGCTACTCTAAAATAGTAAGCTGTGAATGTCTCCCAGTCATACATCAATACCATTTCAAATTCCTTGAAAGATCCAACAGGGATAACCCTTTTCCACAATCCTCTGATCATAAAACAATATGTATGTTCACCAGAGCTGTTTCCTGTGGTGATGGGGGAGGTCCGACTCAGAGTGCAAGTTGGGGGGATTCCTTATGGATGATGAGGTCTTCCAGATGCTTCTGTTTGCCAATGACATTGTACTGCTTCATTCAAGTCCTGGAACTTTTTTTTTTTATTTGCTTAGGCAATTGAGGTTAAGTGACTTGCTCAGGGTCACACAGCTAGTATGTGTCAAGTGTCTGAGGCCAGATTTGAACTCAGGTCCTCCTGACTCCAAGGCCAGAGCTCTATCCACTGCACCACCTAGCTGCCCTTAAACTATGGTGGTTTTTGTTGTTGTTGTTGTTGTTGTTTTTTGCTTAAGTCCTAGAACTTCAAAGAGCCTCCTAGGTGAGATCTATAATCAGTTAAAGGGCTGTGACCTTTCCTGTCACACTGGAAAAACCAAGTCAACAAAGAATGCTTGTTGCCTAGACTTCAACGGTCATTGGGTTGGACACCCAGTAGAGTTTGTCCGTTGGTATGTATATTTAGGATAAACTATACAGATTGACAATGAGCTGAGGGCCAAGAATCCAGCAGCAGGAGGAGAGTGAGGCTAAATTGCTTTTAGGAAATTGCATAGCTCCTTCAATGACCCCAAGCTTGCAAAGAAAGCAAAGGCGTATCTTTTTAGTGAAAGCATTCTATTGGTGTTGCTGTATGGTAGCAAAATATGGCACGTGCCAGTCTCTAAGGAATTAATAGTAAAGATCACAGTGAGGGCAAGGGATATGTATATGGTAGCTTTAAGCAGGATGCAACATATAACCAGTGAGGAACTCCAAAGAAGGACATCTTTTGATACCATTAAGGACTTGCATGATAGGAAGAGATGATGGGCTGGTTACATGGTGAGGGCAAGGAATGACAGATGGATAGCCTGAGTGCTCCAGTGATACCCTTTGTGATATGTGGAGAAAGCATGGCAGACCTCCAGCATGTCAGGTGGACCCTCTAGGGTGAACTTATGGGAAGATATGGAAAAGAGTAGCATGAGATGAGTAGGTACGAGTTGGTTACAATCTGCACTGTTGAACTGTGTGGGTACCCTGGCTAGAACACCGTGGCTAGAGTCAGGAAGACCTGAGTTTGAATCCTGCTCCAGATACTAACTAGCTGTGTGACCTAAGGGAAGTCACCCTTTTTCAGCCCATTTCTTCTTCTGCAAAATGAGGGAGGTTGGATTTAATGATCTTGGAGCTCCAATTTAATGATCTTAGAGCTTCCAGCTGTAGATATTTGACTCTTTGATGTCAAAGTACATTTGGGTATCAAGAGGACTCCCAGTGAGGTAACTCCCTCCATCACTGCAGGTCAAAACTTACCCTCAGATGTCTAGTCATTGAGACACTGAGTTATTTACCCAAGGTCAAACAGCCAGTTTGAGCCAGAGGTAGTATCTGAATGTGGACTTTGTAGCTTCAAAGCTAACTCTGTGAGCTACACTAGGGAAGCCTCTCATTTATTATGGTGCTTTGAAGCTTACAAAGTACTCTATAAATTATCATATTTTGAGCCTCATGCTACCTAACCTGTGAATTAGGTTCTCCCAGTGGGAATTGCATCCATTTGCTATGTGGGGAAACCATAGGCTTAGGGAGGTCACGTGATTGGCTCTGGTGAGGTAGCAGCTGGTAAGTGGAGGATCTGAACTCAGGGCTCTCCTGATCCCAAATACAGTTGTGTTACTCTGGCAGCTGCTTTTCACTGTCCAAAGTGAAAGGGACCTTAGGGCCTTGTGACATAGAACTGCAGAGTGGAGGTGAGAATTTACATATCATCAAATCTGTCTAAATGGAGAGAAAAGACTTGGCCTCCTGACTAACTTCAGTTACCTCTATTTCCACATCTGTTAAATAGTAAAAATAATACTTAGACTGTCTCCCCTATGAGACTATTACAAGGGCATGGCTTTGCAAATCTTACAGTGCTGAAGAAATGTTTGTCATTATTGAGAGTAGTATTGTTGTTATCATTATTATCCTTTTTTTTTTTTTTTGGTCTAGGCAATGGGGTTAAAGGGACTTGCCCAGGGTCACACAGCTAGTAAGTGTTATGTGTCTGAGGTCATATTTGAACTCAGGACCCCTGAATCCAGGGCCGGTGCTCCATCCACTGTGCCACCTAGCTGCCCCTCACTATTATCCTTTTTATGAATTAGTGACCCAGACACATTCTCTAGGTGGTGCCTGAAGGGGTCATAGAGGGCCTCCTGGAGACCAAGAAGGTCTATAGAGATCCTGGATTCTTTCAGAAATCTGTTGAAACCTATGGATCCCTTCTCAGGACCATGGTTTTTTTTGGGGGGGGGTTGGGCAATGGGGGTTAAGTGACTTGCCCAGGGTCACACAGCTAGTAAGTGTTATGTATCTGAGGCCAGATTTGAACTCAGATCTTCCTGAATCCAGGGCCGATGCTCAACCCACTGCGCCACCTAGCTGCCCCCTCAGAACCATGTTTTTAAAGGCACAAGATAAAATGTATGAGATTGCAAAGTAAACCAATTATATTGATACACAGTTATGGAAATATTTTAAAAAACAAGTTCATGGGTCTCAGGTTAAGAACTTGGGTCTTAGGTGGTCTAAGGTTGTATTTGAAGGCTAGGGAGAATTTAGAGGGAACTGGGGAGGGAAGGGGAATTCCAAGCATGATGAGTAGCTGGAGAAAATGCCCATAGGAAGAAATAAAAAAAATGGAGTGAGAATACTGTGCATTGGGGGACGAAGGTCAGTAGACAAGTCATGTGGATCCATTTTGGGGAGCAGTGGGAGAAAGGCCTTAAATGCCAAGGAAAGACATTTGGAACCTATCCTGTTCTCCATGGGGAACCTTTGGAGACCCCTCGGGGGGGAAGTCCTCTGGAGTCCTTTTTTCTGTCTTATTTTACTCCAGTTGCTTAGAAAGATGAGGGATGTGACATTGGAAACCCTTAGTTCTTCTCCTTGGGCTGGCTGAGTTACCCTTTGTTGTTGTTTGTCCTTCATTCTCCAAGAGGACCATGACATAAGGGAGATGATGCCATGGCTTGCAAATGAATTGGATTTAAGTGAGGGAGGGCTGTGCAAAGTCACCAGCCTCACTCTCTCCTCCAGAGCCATCTGGGCCCAGGGGCAAGCCATAGGTCAGGGTGACTGGAGATGGCCCCCCGAGTTATTCTTTAGGATCTTGGGATATGCAGGGGTAAGTGCGTATAATGATGTGAAGGCAAATATTACTCTGATGTCATGGGGGACTGATGTAGATGGTAAAGCATGCCCCCACCTCTTGGAACAGGGGTGGTAAGCTACAGTTGCAGAACGAGGCATATACTGTCAGATGTGGCCAATATGCTGGTTTGTTTTGCTTATCTGGACTTGGTTATGAAGGAAGGTTCTACTGGACTAGGGGCAGCAGGAAGGGAAATGCCATTGGAAAGTGATTCTGATGGACACAAAAAGGGCATCAGGAAAACTTCTTCAAAAGAAACTTTGATGCACAGGATAGCAAAGCCTTAGAGATTGTCTTATTCATCTTCTTTATTTAACAGAGAGAAGAAGGACCTGCCTATTGCCACACAGGTGTCCAAATGGCCCTTGGCACCTGACCACCTCCTCCAGAGCAGGCAGGCGCCTCATGACTCAGAGCAGTCCATTTGGCAAATCTTTCCTGAGGTTTTCTCGGGGAACCAGAAGCTAGTGCCAGGAAGTCTTGTCCTTAATTCCAGCCAGTTGATACTGACAGTCTCATTGGATGACCACCTGTCCAGAGGTTAGAGTTAGATGGCTGCCAAAGTCCCTTCTAACTCTCAAATTCGTTGATCTTGTGAGTCTGAGCACCAAGTTACCATTCCAACCCAACAAGCACCTACTATGGGCAAGGTGCTGTGATAGGCAATGGGGATAACAAAGATGAAACAATAACAACAACAAACCACAGTCCTTGCCTTCTATTGTCAAGTTCAGATTCTGACTGCTATTTGCTAGCTGTGTGACCTTTTAAAAGAAGACCATTAATAATTTTTTAAAGAGAGAAATAGGTGTTTAAGTGTAGAATGGTGAAAGCTAGAAAGGCCCTGAGAGCTCATCTTGTTATCTTATAGATGTTGTGTTGTTTTTCAGTTGTGTCTGACTCTCGGTGACTCCTTTTGGGGTTTTCTTGGCAAAGGTACTGGGGTGGCTTGCCATTTCTTCTCCAGCTCATTTTACAGATGGGGAAACAGAGGCCCACAGGGTGAAGTGATTTGCCCAGGGTCACACAGCTAGTAAGTGACTGAGGCCGAATTTGAACTCAGGTCCTCCTGATTCCAGGGCCTGTGCTCTATCCACTGCAGCGCCTAGACCTAGCTGCCCTGAGAGATCCATGGTGACAAAAAAATAGCAAGGATCAGAAAGAAGGTGGGACAAGGACTCTGGGCTTTCTAACTTCCTGGCACATCTGCTAACCACTAAGCCACATTTCTACTCTAAACCCCATAAGACCAACAGAAACTTCATGACAGCAAATGGCATGGGTCCCTGTCCCATTCCCACTTTTCACCCTAAGAGAGCTTTCCTTAAAGGTATACACTTGGTCCAAGTGCACATCAGTGTTCAGCTTCTCTTAGTCCTCTAACCATCTGCTGGCTTTTGATGGAAAGATTCTAGAGGGCTGGGAGGACCATGTGAAAATGCTCCCCTGAGCATGGGTCCTTTCCTGTTCCCTTCCAGAGAATCTTTCAAAATGGAGAATCAAGCGTGTGTTGGCTTTGATCATACTTTCCTTTCTTTCTGGTCAGGGAAGCCATTCAGTGCCAGCACTCAGATTCCCTATGGGTAGTGAGACTAGAATGTTTGGGTTAATGTAGGCTGTTTCCACAGGGGCCTGCGGGGGAATGCAGCTGGGCTGTGTGTTATCTTAATTACCCAGACACCAGCTAGCCAGGGCCTGGGAGGGTTTGCAGAGACATAGGTGAGATAGGGATTGCTCTTTTGCAAATAAAATAACAGTTGTAAGCTTTGAAATTCATTCTCCAATCAATCAATCCATTAGCTTACATTTATTAATCACCTACTGTGGGCTACAGGCACAGTGCTGAGTGCAGTGGATAAAGAGACAAACATGAAGCAATCCCTGCCCTCAAGGAGTTTCCATCCTACTGGGAAGTAAACCTTTTAAGAATATTCAAAATATATACAAAGTAGATTCAAGGTGATTTCAATGGGGAAGTACTAGCAGCTGGGTTGGGATCAGCAAAGATTCTATAGGAGGCACTACAGTTATTCCTTCCACATGGTGGGGGATGGGGTTAGGGATGTGGCACCCTGATGATCTGGAAAATCTGTGTAAAATTTCTTAGCCCTCCCTTTGTACCAGAGAAGCCTGAACTTTTTCTTTTTCTTTTATGGAGTATTTACAGTACCTCACTGTAAAATTTGAGTTGATATTGTACAATATAATACCTATATTTTGTGCATTGGCCTTCATGTGTCATCTGCTGCTTCTGCAAAACTTCCCCCACCCCCTGCCAAATTGCCACTTAATTTCTTATGCCGACCCGTGATATATTGAAACCACAATGGGGAAAGTTGTGATGTGGAAGAGATAACTGTACTTGAGCTGAGGCATTAAGGCAGCCAGGAATTCTAAGAGGTGGAGGTGAAATGGAAGGGCATTCTAGGCAAGGTGGCACAGTTTGTGAAAAGACAAGGAGATGGCAGATAAAATGTCACATATGAGGAACAGTAAGGAGACAATTTTGGCTGGACTGCAGAGTAAATGAAGGAGCATGATTTATAATAAGGCTAGAGAGGCAAGTTAGAACCAGGTTGTAAAGGACTTTAAATGCCCAATAGAGGAACATGTATTTGATCCTAGAGGTAGTGGAGAGACACTGCAGTTCACTGAGCAGGAGAGTAACATGATTATTTGGCATTTTCTCATCCTTCATTGTGGCATAGAGGGTATCCTAGGTTTTTGAAAACTATGCTAGTGAAATAGGAGCTCTGGAAAGCACTACTACAGAATCGTGGAATTTCAGAGTTGGAAGAGCCCTTAGAGCACAACTCATACCAGTGTTAAAAGAAATCTTGATCTGGGGACTTTGTACACCAGAACAGGAGGTCCTTCTAGAACATCTGTGCCAAGTGGTCGCTCAGGTTTTGCGAGAAGATCTCCAGTGTGTATGTTGAGGGGGATGGGAATGAAGGGGGAATTTTAGTTCTCAAATGTTGAGATTCTATCATCTTTTGGAGGAAACAGCTAGGGTTGGCCTTAAATGTAGGTGGACAATTGGATGCAGGCATACTGTGACTTTATGGGCATTTCAAGGTTCACATGCTCCTAAGTGTCTCCCCCATCAGACCCCCACGCCTGTGTTGTGCCTGAAATTGCCATCCCCAGTCACTCTTGTGTTACTGCATTAAAGGGTCTAGTTAATGCTTTAGGGGAGATGCCACTGCAATGGAAAAGGCAGGTTGACAAAAATCTAGGAGGGTTTCTTTACCTGAGAGTCTGAGCTTTTTAAAAAAATATTTTTATAACTGTACTTCAATGTAATTGATTTCCTTTGTAATCCTATATATTTATGCATTACTCTGGGAAGGGGTTTCCCCAGATAGACAAAGGGGTCCATGACACAGAAAAGGTTCAGAATATGTGCTCTAGAGCCCTGGGGCACTGGGAGGAAGGGCAAGTGTAGGGGAGGATCAGCATTGGGAGTCCCTGGAAAGCTGGAAACTGTACAAGGGCACTGTGTACCTGAAATACTGAAAGAGGGACACAGTGGAAATGACTAAAACCCAGGTGGAAGTCTTTGTTCTATTACTAACTTCCTCTGCTAGACTTTAAATGAGTCACTGCCTGACTCAGGATCTGTTTCCTCACTGTAAAATGAAGGGAAAAGGGTGGGTAGACTCATTGATCTTGGTGGCTCTACTAATCTATGACTCCAGCAAAGGGCATTAGAGAAGGGTAAAACAAATTGCCGGGTGAGGTTAGAGTGGTATCTGGGAAGGCTGCCCAGAGGAAGTGGCATTTGAGTTGGATTTCCAAGGAAAAGGCAGGGAGATGTGAGAAGTCCAGTTTGGCTGGGCATAGGGTACGTGGAAAGGAGCCATATCAGATAACACTGGAAAGGCAAGGTGGCATCAGTCTAGGGAGGGGATTGAATGCCAATCAAAGGAATTTGATTTTAAATCAGTAGGCAATGGGGAGGCACAAAGTTGGCAGAAGAGGGACTCTATAAGCAAATCTATGAAGAAGAAAGATGGTTATACCATCTGAATAAAGCACTGGATTTGCTTCCAATGCAACTAACCATAAAAAGAGGGCAGATTGGTATGGAGGAAGCAGGAAGGCAGTCCTTCACTTTACAAATATTCAAGTACCTGTTATCTATATGTGGTAGGCACTGGAGTGTGAGTAATGTACCAGATGGGAGGTGAAGACAGTATAGTAGTGACAGAAGGGACTTCATAAGCTGAGTCTAACCCCATTTTACAGATGAGAAAACTGAGGCCCAGGGAGGGCCAGAGACTTGCCCAAGGTCACACACAGATCTAACACTGGAGAGGACCTCAGGGGCCATCTAGTCCAACCTCCCGCATTTTACATAAGAGGGAAAAGAAGCCCAGGGAAGGGAAGGGACTTGCCCAAGGTCACACAGCTTATCAGTGTCAGAGGTGGGATTTGTGTGCCATTCTGGTCCTCCAAGGCAGACTGCTCCGGTGTGGCTAAATACAACCTGAATAGGAAGTGGGGTATGTGTGTGTGTGTGTGTGTGTGTGTGTGTATGTATGTGTTTGTGATGAGGGTGGCTTTTTTCCCACAGACTCCAGAGGTCAAGAAGAAAAACAGCTCTTAAGCTTTTAGCTCTGTGCTGTCCTGAGAGGCTCCAGTCTCCAAGCAAACCCTCAGAAGATAAAGAGGAAGAGAAATGGAAAATTGGAAGCCTAGGTGAGAACCAAGTGAGAAGGCCTCTGGAGAGCCGGGCCAGCTCCTGTTTCTAGATATTTGTACTGAGAAGCAGCAGCAGCTGACGGTCATCACTGCATCCCCTTTCCCCCAGTGTCCCCTAAGACACAAAGTCCTCATTCCCACTTTGCACAGCAAGAGGGGCTAAGTTGAGGAAAGGCAGACCTGGGGAGGGGGAGGGAACTACATGTGTGGTCATTCAGAAAGAGGCCAGGAAGCCTGACTTATTTTTTAAGCAAGCTTCAGTCAGAAAAATCCCTTTCTGCTTTGATCTTTGTCTTCTCCTTTAGCCCTTCTTGTTCTCCACCTTGGTCCCTTCCCCATCTTTTCTTCCCTCCTGTCTCCCCATCCATCCTCCCACTCCTTTATCTTTTCCTCCCAGGGGATTAGGGTTGTTGTAGAGAGGGAAGAGCAGGGCAGTTGGAAGGAGGAGGACAGAGGAGGGAGGAAAGAGAAGTCACTTTAATTCAACCAACTTATGGAACTCTATGAGGGAGTGGGATGTTAAGATGGGAGTGGATGGCAAAAAAGGAGACAGTGCTCATAGACCAAACATTTCGTGAATTTGGGGGCAAACTCACTGAAAGAAGAAGGGATTGGATGATGACTTAGAGAGAGTAGCTGGGCCTTTTATATGTTTTTTTTTTTTGAGCTAGGGAATGCTGGGAATGACCAAGGAGTCAACAAAAAGAAAAATGGAAGATGTCTGAGTAGACAAGAATGGATCAAAGACCTGGAGAATCGCTGGAAGACCTGGACAACATGAGACACACACGGCAGTCCCTAGACCACCATAGGGAAGAACTAGTTCAACCCTTCCCCACCCTCACCAAACAACCACCTCATATAGCTTAGGAAAAAGCTTTAATCATCTTCTAGAACTTTGATTTTAATTCTATGTAGCACCATGGTCCTAGAATTCTCTGTATTAATGAAATGAAGTTTCCATCCCCATCCCTATCTTCAAGTTTACTATGTAAGATGCCACTGGGAAATTCAGCTTAAAACAAATAGAAATGAATTTGGTTCTTTATCTGTGGGTCACCTTTATTGATAAGTTGTCGCCGTGGCTGCTGATTTGGGTTCTTGAAGTCATAGCTTCCCTATAGGATCGTACGTCTACAGCTGGAAGGGACAGCCCCCATATTTTATAAGACAGGACACTTGAGGCAGACAGGTTAAAGGGCTTGTCCAAGGTCGTACATAGGGTAATAGTATTCTGAATCTTGAGCTAGAAGGGATCTCAGAGGCCATCTAGCCCAACCCTTTCATTTTAACAGAAGAAGAAACTGAGACACAAAGCATCAAAATGATTTCCTCAAGATCAAAAAAGTAGTAAGCAGAAGAGGCAAGATTTGAACCTAGTTCCTCTGACTCTAAGGTCAGTGCTCTTTCCACTGTACTTTGTTGTTCAGTCATTTTCTCAGTCATGATCCCATTTGGGGTTTTCTTGGCAAAGATACTAGAGTGGTTTATCATTTCCTTCTCCAGCTCATTTTATAGATGAGGAAGCTGAGACAAACAAGGTTAAGTGACTTGTCCAAGGTCACACAGCTAGCAAGCATCTGAGGTCAGATTTGAGCTCAGGAAGATGAATCTTCCTGACTCCAGGCCCAGTACCCTACCCACTGCAGCACTACCCAGCTGCCCACCTCTGCTGTACTACACATCTGTAACTTAGGGCATTTGGCATAAGAATTGGATTGTTCAGGAGGCTTCCCCTGCACTACGGGGTTGGTGGTAACCTTCGAGAGCTGTGATGGGGAGGCCTCATTTTGGGGGAGTGCATCAATGAAAGGAAGAGATCTTGTGACCACTGCCCCAGCATAATACCATTGGCTGAAGGTAGGGATCATCATTCCCTCTCCCTTCTCTATAGTAGTTCATTTACACTGCTATAATCATTATATATACTATTCTTGAGGCAGTCTTTTTGTGTTGTGGGGGTAGGTGTGTACAAACAGGCTGCGCCCAATTCAGTACAATGATTCATTATTATCTACCATACATCAAGGAAAAGAGTTTCCATGCCAGGATTTCCCCTTGTGTTGGGCTTTGGGGACACAAAATATGACAAATGACACATTCCCTGCCCTCAAGGTGCTTACAATTAATTCATTTATGGCAACATAATTGGGGGAAGGGGAGGGAGGTACCCAAACAACAAGACACGTTTCTAGGAGAGTTGGGAAGGCTAAACGCTTTGGCTTTGGAGCCAGAAGTCCCACACTGGAATCCCAGTTCTGCTGGACCTATTTAGACCTCCAAGGTCAGTTCAGCTTTAATTCTTACAGTGCTATTTATAGATTACCTACTGGAGCTTCTTGGCGTACTTAGGATTAGGGAGCATCCTGGCCAGTCTATATACCTCTGTCCAGCACACCAAGGACAGCCTGGTCTCTGGCTAGGCACCCTTGGCCAGGTTCTTGGCCAAGTCTCTCTCCCTTTCTTGTTTGGAGGTGCCATTCATCTTCCTCTGCCACCCACATCATGTTTCTCCTTTTGAGTTCCAGTCTTTCGGGGACCTGAAATACTTTGCTTTTTCTCTCACCTAATTATTCTCTTCCCTCTAGCCCAGATAGTCATTGGGGGATCTTCTTCACTCTGATTCTTTGTTCACTCCAGAGACATTTGATCTCCCCTGATGGAGACTGAGGGGCCTCCCTGGTTTACCCTCAAAATAACAGCTACAGTTAGTTAACAAATCCTAAAGGAAAAACACCACCAGGGCCATGAAATTAGCAGAGGCCAGAACAGCTGGACACAGAAGGTAGAGCCAATAACATCTCTGTTCAGAATAAATTTCTATGGCACTTTAGGTTTATAGAGCACTTTCTTTGGGGTACTTCCATAAGATATATAGTATCAGGATAATGATATTCATTTTACAGCTTGGGAGACTGAGGCTCAGAAAGTAGAGGTGATATGCCTAAGGTCACGCAGCTAGACTGTAAGAGCTGAGGTTTGAACATTGTCAGCCTTATCTCACTTGATACCCTTTGCATTTGAACCAAACTTACCAACTAGCGTTTCCTGGTTCTCAATCTCCTCCACCCACCCCCTCTTTCCCCCATACCCAAAATGTGGCCCTCTTTATCTGAACATGACTATTCAAATTCTCTTCCTTCAAGGCCTACCTCAGGGGCCACCTGTTCTATGAAGGCTAAATAATAAATTTAGGGTAGGAGAGATCACTGTGGCACGAGGGGAGGGAAGTGATCAGAGAAGCCTGCATAGAAGAGGTGGCCCCTGAGCTAGACCTTGAAGGAAGGCATAAATTTCTCACTGTAGTTTGTGTGGCTCTCTCCTTGGCCACCAGTTTTATACAGTCCTTTGTATCCTGTATGCTTTTCTACGTGTTGCATGTTGTCATAGAACAGCTTTCAAATTGGAAGGAAATCTGGATGTCATCTAATCCAAGCCCCTTATTTTACAGAGGAGAAGACCGAAGCCCAGAGAGGGGGAAGTGACTTACAGATCTTAGATTGTAGAATTTGATCTGGTAGCAACCACAGAATCCTTCTAGTCGAACCCCCTCATTTTACAGAGGGGGAAACTGAGGCCCAGAGAAGGGAAGTGACTTGCTATAGGTTATATAGCTGGGAAGTGGCAGGGTCAGGATTTGAACACAGGTCTTCCGACTCAAAATCCATTGCTCTTTCTGGTGCAGAATGTAAGACCTTTGAGTTCAGGAAATATGTCATTCATCATTTTGTAGCTCCTGGAGCCTAGAACATAGTCAGTGATTAATAAATGTGTATGTGACCCTGTTAATGTATTGACTAAAATTACATCTAAGTTCTGAAAAGCCTGTACCAGGCTCAAGTGAATAGGCATCTCATCCAGGCAGTTGACTCAATCCCCAGATCGTTAGTTTCACTTACCTGAGAAAAAATCTCCCCACCAAATGAGAATTTGGCCTTCAAGGCAGCATCAGGAAATGAAACTTCATTTTTTAAACTTCTTCAAGCCTTCAGGCAGGGTTGACTGTATACAGTATAGACTAGGGAAAATGGGATCTCAAGGTGGGAGGGGGGACACTGAGCTACCAAGGTCATGCTCAAAGCAAGCCTAACACAGCTTATGTGGACTTGAAAATCATCACTCATTTCCACTCAGGGCTTCTTCTGACCTTGAAAATATCTAATGGAAGGTACACAGACAAAAGTCCAGATGTCAATTAAATCATAAGAACGATTGCTGACCCAAGGAAACCTTTTGCTTCTAACCCGTTTAACCTTAACAGGCATGCGCCACAGAATTTGTCTTCTCTTGTAGGGAGGTAGCTAGCCCCGTATCGGGGAAGGTAGTAACACTAACATATTCGGAGGTGGGGGGGGGGAAGATAAATAGAACATTGGTCCCTATAGGCTGAATGATGGGACATCTATTTTTTTTTTTAAATCAAACATGAACACTAAAAATGTGATGCGTGATGACAGGATGACCCAACCACCATAGCAACAGCCAATGTTTTCTTCCGATAACAACCGAGGGAAAGGTTATGCATATCATTATACTTTAGCTCCACTAGTTAAGCCCTCACATTGTCAGCAACCAGCGAAGAATGCATATGGGTATGTGCCCGTATTCACACCATCCAAACAATACAATGGCTGAGGGCCAAACTCTGGCTAATGGGGTCACTGCAGTAAAGTGGAAAGCTTACTGAACTTGGAATTAGGAGACAATTTATTTCTGATGCTGACACTAAAGGCTGTGTGACCTTGGACAGGTCCTGTTTTTGAATCCTCTCTCAACCTCAGTTTCCTACTCTAGCAAATGCTAGCATCTAGTATCTCACTTGGATGAGATGATTTGAGGTTCTTCTCATTTTATGTGGGCTGATGATATTGACTAGCTGATGATTACAGGGGCATAGAAGGCCTGGCTAATGCCAGATCTCAGGAGAGCTAGCAGAAATTATTAGTGGTATTGGATATTAATCAGAGTGACAGAAGATCAGCAGGATTGATCAATTTGAGTTTGTGATTGGTACTTCTGGAAACCCAGTTCTGGAGCAAACCTTTACAGTTTCTTCTTCATTAGGTTCAACTTTATCCAGACCTGGGTAGCTAACACTAATGTTAATTGAAGGGTGGACTTTCTCTGCAAGACAGATATTGTCATAATCAGGGATTAAGTGATAATCGGACTTGCCCAGACCAGGGACCAGATAGACCTGTAAGGAGGGGGTCAGGGAAGAAAATAAGATAATATAATCTTAACTCACATTTCAATAGAACTTTAAGATTTGTGGAATGTTTTCCTCCAAACAACCTTGTGATGTATACTTACAGAGGAGGAAACAAAGGCTGAGAGAGAGAGAGAAAATTATTTACTATGGTGAAGTCACACGGCTCTAAATGGCAAAGTTCAGTTTTGAACTCGCAACTCTTGGCTGCGCATCTAATGTCCCTTCTGCCATACTTTGCTGGAAGCCCAGAAAGATGGCAGGTATTTGGCATCAGGGTTGTTGGGAGCTAATGTTCTATCTACATCTTCAGGATCTGCCACTGTGTTCTGCACACATCTGGTGCTTAATTGATGTTTGTTAACTATGTATGAAATTGATCAGTCTCTTCAGGCCCTGTCTTGGGGGCCCCCTTCAATCTTTGGGCCCTCTCACCTTAGCCAAGCTACCCAGATAGTAGCTATATATCTGCCCTGGGATTTCTGCAGGTGATGCTGAACTTTTCAAATCTGACAGCCACAGAGTAGATAAGATCAACTTCCAGTCTTCCAGACTCCCACTGGGACTCCAGAGCTTGGGCTACCCAAAGGATGTAAACAAAGGATGCGACTGAATCTTGGAAACTCAGAATAACGGCCTCCTTCTCCCTGAGTGGACCAAGGCCGTGCTATGCATGTCAGGCACTGTTCAAGTTCCCTCCTTATCGTCACCAGCTCAGTGTCCTCCTGGCCAGGGAAGAAGATGTCTCTTCAAAAATATTGCTAGTTCTCCTATATGGCCCTTGGAAATGGCCACAGATATATTGTTACCTGATACAGCACACATGTTGCTTGATGAATGGAATACCCCATTGGGAAGCATCATTTACATTGAAAAGAACACTAGCTCTTGCAACAGAGGACCTGGGTCCAGATCCTGCCTATGATGTCTACTACTTGCATGATCTTGGGCAAGTCACCTTCCTGGAACCCAGTTTCCTTCTCTGTAAAATGAGGGGGTTGGCCTAGATGGCCTTGCAGTCTGAGATCTAAGACCTTTAGTAACAACCTCCTTGGGTCTGTTTCTTCCTAAGATGAAGAGGTTGGATTCAGTGGCCTCTGAGATCCCTGCAAGCTTTAGATCTATGATCAGAAGTCACTTAGCTTCTCTGGGCTCATCTTCCTTCTTGGTAAATTGAGGGGTTGGACTAGGTGACCTTTAAGGTACCTTCTGACTTTGAATCTATAATTCTTTGTGTAAGAAGGATGTACGAGGCAACATGGTATATCTGAGTGGATAGAGAGCCAGCCTCAGAGTTCCAACCACCAGGGGTCTTGCCCCCTGACTTCTCACCTCTGACACATGCTGGTTGTGTGACTGTGGGCATCCTTGCAGGGCCCCAGACAATTCTCTTTGATTATAATAAACTGCAGAGAAAATGCTAAGCTATGTTGGTAGAAGGAGTTTTCTCCCCAAGGAATATCCTACTCCAATGAAATGCCAGGTTAGGACCAAAACCAGAGAGAGTATGCGTCACAGGAAGTTTGGGTAGCTGTGTAGTTGGATGGATGGCACGTCAAAGGAGGAAGAAGAGTTGTCCTTTCAGATTTGCAAAGTACTTGATAGATATTATCTCATGGGATCCTCATAATAATCCTGTGTTCTTATTGCTCCCATTTTACAGATGAGGTAATAGAGGCTCAGATAGTTTGAATGTATTTTGCCCAGGGTCACACAGTGAATAATTATGTAGGATTCAAACCCAGGTCTTGATGACTCCAAGTTCCACTGTACCACACTGTCTGTCAAAGAAGGAGCACTGGATTTGGACTCAGGAGACCTACATTTGGATCCAAGGTCCTACACTTTTCCCCTGTGTTACCTTGAGCCAATCACTTTCTCCCTTTGAGTCTCAATTTCTCTCTCTGGCAAACAGAGTTAATAACTTGTAAGTAACAGCCTGGGGCAGCTCAGTGGCACAGTGGATAGAGTTCTGGACCTGGAGTCAGGAAGACCTGAGTTCAAATCTGGCCTCAGACATATACAAGCTGTGTGACCCTGGGCAAGTCACTTTACTCTGCTTGCCTCAGTTTTCTCATCTGTAAAATGAGCTAGAAAAGGAAGTGGCAAATCATTCCAGTATCTCTCTTCAGGAAACCCCAAATGGAGTCACCAAGAGTTGGATACAACTGAAAAAAATGGCTGAAAATAGCAATAACAATAAGAGCCCTGATTTCACTAGTCTGCTGAATGGAAGGCATTTAATGAACCTTTTAAGTGATGAATAAGATTTGAGTTAGCCTTATTATTGGGAGAAGGGACAAGCCAGCATGGCCCAGATGTCGTTGCTACAATGTGGAAGCCAGTAGGAGACTAACATTTCTCCTTCTACCTTTGTCTATGTTTGTAATGGGGTATTGAGCAACGAGATTCAGAAGATGCTCCCGATCCTACCACCAGGCAGAATTTCTGGGGAAGGCAAACTAGGCCTCATTTGGATAAGTGTAGAGCAGCCCAGTGGTTACTGGGAAAATGGCCCATTGCATCTTTCTCAGTTTATAACAAATTTGATTTATTTAAAACAACGTATATTTAAGGGACACTTCTATTAGGAAAAGCTATCTGCTGTATGATCTGGGGAAATGACTATGCTAAAATAATTTCAAATATGTGATCCTCTTTCCATTCAAGTAAGCAAAATAGGGACGATTTAGGAGTACTAAGATGGAAGAGAGAATAAAATGTATTAAGTGCCTATCATTATACTTTACAAATATTATCCCATTTGATCCTCACAACAATTCTGTGAGGTAGGTGCTATTATTATCCCTATTTTTTGACAGTTGGGGAAACTGAGGCAGACAGGTTAAGTGACTTGCTCAGGGCCACTCAGCTAGTAAGTGTCTGAGGCTACATTTGAACTCAGGTCTTCCTGACTCCAGGCCCAGTGGTCTATCCACTCACTATCTAGCTGCTTCTAGTTGCATTTAAGGCTCTCTATATTCTGGTACCACCATGTCTTTCCAGCATTACTTCATGTCACCACCCTCCACACACTCAGGTAAGACTGCTCTCCTCTCTGTTAGTCTATCAACAAGCATTCATTCATTTTTATTTTTTTTTATTTTTCTTAGGCAATTGGGGTTAAGTGACTTGCCCAGGGTCATACAGCTAATAAGTGTTAAGTGTTTGGTCTAAGGTTGGATTTGAACTCAGATCCTCCTGACTTCAGGGCTGGTGCTCTTATCTACTGTGCCACCTAGCTGCCCCAACAAGCATTCATTTAGCACCCACTATGTACTTTGCTAATTGCTAGGGACAAAAATAAAACCATGTTTGCTTTTCACAACCTTGACTCTTTCCAAGTCTCGCTGATTTGATTTCTACAATATCTCACATCCATCCCCTTCTCAGTTAGGTGATGCCATAGAGCACACAGAGTGCCAGGTCCAGAGTCAAAAAGACCTGAGTTCAACTACGACCTCAGACACTTACTAGCTGTGTGATTCTGGGCAAGCCACATATCCTCTGTCTCAGTTTCCTCATCTGTAAAATGGGGATAATAATTCCTCTTTACCTCTCAGGGTCATTGTGAGGATCAAATGAGATGATATTTGTAAAAAGCACTTAGAATAGTGCCTGGCACACAGCTGGCACTATATAAAAGTTATTATTATGATGATGATGATTTTCTTGTCTCATATAGTCTCTACTCACTCATCACATCTCACCTGGACTACTTCGGTAGCCTCTTGCTTGGTCTTTCTGCCTCTACTTTCTTTCCTCTCTAATCCTTTCTTTACACAGCTACCAAACTGATATTCCTATAGTGCAGGTCTGCCTATGTCACTCAAGTGCTCAAGAAGCTCCTGTGGCTCCCTATTGCTTCTTTCTTTACTTGGCGTTTAAAGCCCTCCAGGATCTGGCTCCAGCCTACATTTCCAGGCTTATGGCATACGTACTTGGTCTGCATTCTAGCCATGGAGCCGTCTCCAGTTGTCTAGATCTTCGTCTTGCCACTGGACCCAGATGGCTCTGGAGGGAAGAGTGAGGCTGAAGACTTTGCACAGCCCTGCCTCACTTAAATCCAATTCATTTGCAATTAAAGATTTCACCTCCCTGATGTCACTGGTCCTCTTCCAGAATGAAGGACAAATGACAAGGAACAAACAAATGATTCTAACCAAACCGCCCTACTGAATCTCAATAACTTTCTATTGGCTCTAGAATAAAATAGAAAATGCTCTGATTGGCAGCTAGATGGTGCAGTGGATATAGCACCAGCCCTGAAGTCAGGAGGACCTGAGTTCAAATCTGACCTCAGACCAAACACTTGACACTTACTAGCTTTGTGACCCTGGGCAAGTCACTTAACTCCAATTGCCTAAGGGGGAAAAAAAGGAAGAAAATGCTCAGTCATTTGCACCCTTCTATAATCTGACTTCCCTCTCCTTGGAGGCAGAGGATCTTAGTGAGAATTCTGGCTCTTCTGTCTGCTATCTGTGTGACTTGGGGCTAGTCACTTCATCTCTTTAGGCCTCACTTTCCTGATTTGTAAAATCAGGGTGTTGGACTCAGTGTCTTCTAAGGTCTCTTCCTGTTCTCAATCTAAGATCCTCTGTGCCAAGGAAATGAGTGAATTGTACTGGATAATTGCTGAAGTTTCTTTCAGCTCTCATATGTTGCTCCTATAATCCTAGGAATACCTTGCAGTCTCATTTCATATTATTACCCCTCCTATGCCCTATTGTCTGGCTAACTATTCACTCTAGGTGGCATTCAGCCTCCAGTCACACTGCGCCTTTGCACAAATGGTTCCTCAAATGATGCTCCTATGGCATGAAGAAGGCAGCAGGGAGTAATAGCTAAAGTGCTAGACTCTGACTGTGGCCGACTGAGGTTCAACTCCTGCCTTAGGCATTTATTCACATCATGGTGTGATCCTGGGAAAATCACTTCATCTCTCTGGGCCTCATCTGTCAAATGAAGGTGTTGGCTTCAAGGATCTCAAAGATCTATTTCTAAATATGTGATCTTAGGACCATTCTGTTTGTTCTCTTCTGGGCACTGATTTACCTATATCTTTCCCAAAATGTGCACCAAGAAAAAAGCACCAGCCTCCAGATATAGTCTGACCAGGACAAAATGCAATGGAACTCTTTCCCTTTTTGGTCACTCTGCCTCTCCCAGTGCTTAGGTTTACTTTGCCATTTCTAGTAGCCATGTTTCACTGTTGACTTATATCGAGCTTGTAGTCCACTAAGGTCCCCAGATATTTTTTATGGGAGCTAGCATGTAACCATACTTTCTTCATCTTGTCTTGAATGGAATGGAAAAACATTTATTAAATACTTACTATGTGCTAGGGATATTGATATTGGGAGGCACAGAGCATATAAGAGGGCTCATTTGCAGGGCAGATGGAAAGGTCGAGTGGTCCTTAAGGTATAATCACAGAGCCAACAGCAAGACCCAGGGGTCCATTGGATGCACTATGGGGAAAGAGAGATGCTGATGTAATCCAGGTGAGTGGAGTTCTATCTGAGATTTTAGAGGGATGAAGAGATTCCACTCTGGTCTGATAAGCTCTGCCTTTTGGTGTCTTGTAATGGTCTCTGAGTGGCCAGGGTTCGGGCATCTGTCATCTGATACTTTCAAAATTGATTTTTCTAAAGCCCAAGTGTAGTACTTGACATTTCTCTCTCTTAAATGTCATTGTATGAGTTTTAGTCCATTGTTCAAGCCTATTGAGATCTTCCTGGATCCCGGATACATCAGCCAGTATATTAGTGATCCTGCCCAGTGCCTTGTCCTCTGCAAATTGGACAAGCTTGCCTTTATCAAAGTCCTCAAGAAAATTCTTGACTCTTTGACCTCATCCTATATCAAACTAGTTCTCATTTCTCTAGCACGTTAAGATTTACTGTGGAATTTTTGCACAACAGCCCTGTGAGGGAGTTAGTGCAAATGTGGTCATCCCCATTTTACAGAGGTTCAGAAAGTTTAAGTGATTGTCCCAGGGTCACTAAACTAGTAGGGTTGGAATGAGGGGTCTTGTTTCAACTCTGGAGCTCTTTCCATATGACATATTACCTGAACAAGTGGAAAGAGCACTGGATTTGGAGTCAGAAGACTTGGGTTCAAATCCTGTCTCTACTATTTACTGTCCACATGACCCTGGGCAACTCATTTCTCCTCTTGTAGCCTCAGTTTCCCTTTCTGTCAAAGAAGATGCTTCCAGATGGTTTCTGAAGTCCCTTCTAACTCTAGATCTAGGATGCTATGTGTGATTTTGGGCAGGTCACCTAACTTCTCTGGATCTCCGTTTCCTCATCTGCAAAATAAGGAGTTTGACTGCAATAAGCTCTAAGATCCCTTTCCATTCTAGATCTGTGATCATGTTTGCTGTTATTTTCAAAGAAAGCCCTTATATTTCTCCTGAAACCGTTAATATACACTAAAATATAGGGCAGTGCCTATTTTTTGAGAATGAAAAATTCATCTTTCCTCAAGGGAGATATACCTGGAAGGCTCTAGAAGGAATATCAAATGGGATTATCCATTGAATTCTGAACAGCTCCACTGTAGCCATGCTCTGGGCTGCCTGGGGTGGGTCTACCTTCTGAAAGAGTGAGGTCAAAGGCAGATCCTTTGGCATCCTATGGATCCAATCGAAGGAGCACCTCCCCCATACCCTCACCTCATGGCTCCACCGGGTAGCTTCATTTTTAAGATTCAACCTTTAAATTTACTTTTGTCGTTCAGTACCTTTGTCTGGGAAGGTACTAAAGAATCAGGAGTGGGGCTGGTAAGCAGCGTCTTGGAAGATGGAGGCACATGCTCAACTGCTGGCTACCAATCAATGTTGGGGAAACTAGGATTTTCCTGACTCCTTTATTCTGAGCCTGGAATAAGGCATCTTACTTTTTTCTTTAAGGAAAGTCCTAGTAAAACTTGACTTCAGCAGCCACTGATAGATACTAAGTACCTTTTTCTATATTGCTTTAACCTCTTTTCTTGCAACAGCCCTGTGAAGTTGTTACTTCAAGAATTATTAACCCATTTTATAGTTGAGCAAACTGAGACTCTGAAGGATGAAGTTCCCCTACACTGATGAAATCAGAGATATAGGCCCATTTCTTAGGACTATCTATAGAGTAGAAAGAGCAGTGGAGGTTTTTTTCTGCGTTATTTTTCTGTGTTTTTATGGGTCAATTGGACTTTGTGACTTTATTGTTTGTATCCCTAGCTTAAGCACAATGCTTGGCACATTATAAGTACATTGACCAATGCTCATTTATTCATTCAATTTGGGGCTCAAAGGGACCTCGGGGATCACCTGGCCCTTTCTAGAGCAGGTGGCCACAAACTAGAAAGGAAAAAAAGACTTCAGCAAAATCATACACAGCTAGTTCACGGTAGATCTGGGCATAAGAACCCAGGTCTTCTGGTTCTAAGTCCAAAGCTTTTTCTGCTCTACTTTTTAGAATGAATTTTCTTCCTCATAGTATAATGGAAAGAGCACTGGAATTAGAGTTAAAAAACCTACATCAAGTCACGGCTTTGTCCCTAGCTGTGTGACCTTAGGCAAGTCAATTAATGTCTCTAAGCCTCAGTTTCCTTGTCTGTAAAATAAAGCTTATAGGATTTAGCACTAAAAGGGAACTTAGAGAAAGGAGGCTGGTGCTGCAGTGGAGACAGTATGGGGCCTGGAGTCAGAAAGACTGATCTTCCTGAGTTCAAATGTGACCTCAGACACTTAATAGCTGTTTGACCCCGGGCAAGTGACTTAACCCTGTTTACCCCAGTTTCCTCATCTATAAAATGGGCTGGAGAAGGACATGGCAAACCACTCCAGTATCTTTGCCAAGGAAACTCCAAACAGGGTCATGGAGAGACAACACAACTGAAAACAACTGAACAACAAAAAGTTTAATCTCTTTACTTTAAAGATAAGAAAAATGAGGCCCCAAAAGATGAAATGACATGGCCAAGGACATGCAATGATGATGATGATGATGGTAGTGGTTGTGGTACTGGTTGTGGTGATGGTGATGGTGATGATAATGATGATGTTATGGCAGAGCCAAGATTCAAACACAGGACTTTTGAATCTAAAACCATTGCTGGTCCTACTCTATCATGCTATTTTAGAGCAGAAAGTGGTTAAAGTGGTCATTGAAAACACTAACCTTTTTTATGGTGACATATGGTTTAACAAAAGAATGGGCAGTGCTATCTTGAAGTGAAAAGAGCCATCTGAAATGACCTTCCTATGAGGGTATGAAAACATGTAATCGAAATAGCCAGAAAAAATGTCTTGTTCATAGCACACGCTGGCACCCAGTAGGCATTTAATCAACACTTCTTGAATTGAATTGAATTTGTGCTCTGTGTCTCAGGAAAGCAAACCCTCATTCTCATTCCCAACCTCTGCCTTTGTATCTCCAGAAGGTCATTCTCGAGCATTTCCTGTACCTCCTGGGATGATTTTCCAGCAGAATTTTGACCCATAGAGTCCCACTCATCCTTCCCTTGAGCTCCTGGAAATCCACACTCCCCAAATTTAGGGACATCATGGCACACTGTGCTCGGCTTTCCTCTCTTCTATCACCAATCCTAAGCTGGACTGGGTATTCCTTCTTACCTCACCCCATCCTATCATTTCACTTTCAGCAGCAATTCCCCTTCATTGCTTCATCTACCTTTTGAAGGATGAAATTGTCATTAAATTATTGAAAATACATGTCTCAGTCAACTGCATTCGCTTATAAAATTCTTTTGTCTTTTTAATGAGCTCTGAACCCTAGATAGAATAGCCCTGGCTCCTTATGGTAAGAATTACTCTAATGGAATGTAGTCACTGTCAACAAAGAGTTGGTTTTTGTTTTTTTCTTTTCTTTTCCTTTAGAAATATTGCAAGGAAAAAACATATGTAATCCTTAAGGCCCTAGAACAGGGGTTCTTAACCTTTTTTGTGTCCAGGACCCTTTCAGATATTTGGTGAAGCCTATGAATGCATCCCCTTCTCAGAAGAATGTTTTTAAATGCATAAAATAAAATACATAGGATTTCAAAGTCATATAGAGTCATATAGAAATGTGGTTATCATGATGTTATAAAAAACCCAAAGTTCATGGACCCCAGCTTCAGAACTCCTCTGGCCTAGAGAAACTTGAGCTATAACTCTAGAGCTACAATTCAAGAAGACAATTCTAGACTCCAGCTGGTCTAGGGTAGATGGGTCTGCATAGTCCAGCCCAGGGGATGAATAACCCATTCCTTCTGGCAGGGGAGAGAGAGGACAGGTTATTCTAGCCCATGGTTCCTCTTAAGATCCTTGTACCCATACATTTTTTAACTTATCATTAGACTTTAAAGGTAGCTCTGGAGTTCATGGCAAACTGTGAGAATAATAATATCTGCCCAGCCTCCCTCTGGGTGTTGTTTTGGGTAAAGGGCTTTGGAAATCTTAAACTGTTACTGGAATGGAAGCTATTAGCATTCTCTGAAATCACAAGAATGATGAGTGGTAATTCTGAGGAACTGGATCACAGGTTTATAAGGATCTTAGAACTCTTTAATTCAACCCCTCCTCCCCCTGCACTTGGACAGTATGCCAGACAGGGCATCTGGAAGATCTGGCTTGGTATTTACTAGCTGAGTGACCCCTGGGCAAGTCACTCAGCTTCCCTGGCCTCAATTCTTTCACCTGACAAATGAGAGGGTTGGCTTTGATGATCTCCCGTAGCAGGCATTTAGGGGTACAGTGCAGAGAACACTGCACTGGGAGTCAGAAAGACAATTTCAACTCCAGCCTGAGACACTTACTAGCTGTGTGACCTTAAATATATAAGTCAATAAGCTGCTTTCTGCCTCAGTTTCCTCATCTGTAAAATGGGGATAATAATAGCACCTATATCCAATGGTTGTTGTGAACATCAGATGAGATAATATTTAGAGGGGCAGCTAGGTAGTGAAGCCGTCCTGGAGCCAGGAGGATCCGAGTTCAAATTCGACCTCAGATACTTGACACTAGCTGTGTGACCGTGGGTAAGTCACTTAACCCTGATTGCCTCAAAAAAAAAAAAGAGAGAGAAAGAGAGAGATAATATCTGGAAAGCATTTTGCAAACCTTGAAGTGCTATGTAAGTACTAGCTACCATTTATTATTATCAATATTGTCGTTGTTGTTAGGCCTGTGCTAGCTCTACATATGTGATCCTATTTGACCTTGGGTAAGTCACTTATTCTTTCTCGGAAGTTCTTCACGTGTAAAATTTCTATTAACCTTTTCCCTATTAGGTCACTATTAACTCCAGGATCAAATATAAACTCCTCTGTTTGGCATTTCAAACTCTTCCTAACCTGCCCTTTCTTACCTTCCCAGTCTTCTCAATACTTTACTTCCTTCTCATCTCTCTGTGATCCAGCTATAATGGCCTGCTAGCGGTTCCTTGGGCACAAATCATAACACTCCATCTCTCATCTCTGTGCCTTTGCCCTGGCCTGGATTGCTCTGCTCTGCCCCGCCTTAACTCTGCCTTTTGGTTCCCCTGGCTTCCTTCTAAACTCAGCTCAAGTCCAACCTTCTACAATGGGCCTTTCCCAGTGATCCCTCTCTACCCCAAAACTGTTAACATCTTCCCTTCTCAAATTACCTTCCATCTACTCTGTACATATCTGGTATGTACCCAATTATTTACATGTTGTCTCCTTCATTAGAATGTATGCTCCTTGAGGACAGGGACTGTTTTATTCCCCTTTCTTTGTATCCCTAGAGCTTAGCACAGTGCCTGGTACATAGGGAGCACTTGATAAATGTTTGTTGACTGACTCACTGGGCTTGATTATGTTTCAGATCTTTTCCAGCTTGACATCTATGATTCTTCATTTTACAAGGGATGAAAGTGAGGTCTAGACTTGGGAAAGATCTGTCCCAAGGTTACACAGCCCGTTAATGGCATAGCCAAGATTCAAACCAGGTCCCTAGACACTGAATTCATAGTTCCTTCTATAAGACTGGTGTTGGGAGGTAGGAAGGATCTCTATCTTCTGGGGTCCCTACTTATGGCATTTCAGAATAATGAAATTAGATTGATCAGGGATAGGCACAGTTGAGACCTCGTAAGACAAACCAGTAAGACAAACTTCTCGTTTGGGATATCCCAAGTGATTCTGCCTGGGACCATCTGCTGTAACTAGGAATTTACTAGGATAGCTGCTTTGGCCTGGCTTAGGGGCTAGACCTAATTATGATGAATATTGTTGCTGAGTTCTAAATAAGAATCTGGCAAGTTCAACTGGTAGGATCTCTATCTTCTGGAGCAATCTAAAGTGGGAGAGAAAAACTTTGCTTGGCTTATCAAGAGTCACATGTCAACCCCAGGTTGGAATACCCCACTTCATCAGAAACTCGGGTGCTGAGAGTCATCAAGGGATGGAGCCTTTAAAAAAATCACTCTTTGCCTTTTGCCTGGCAATCACTTGGAGAGGTAAGAGCCACAGAGAGAAGAGGCCCTTCTGCTTTCTGAAGTTGGGAAATACTCCCAGACTTTTCTCAAAGAGCAGGGAAATCAAAAGCCAGAAGACCTGCCATAATCTAGAATCAGGGGCTTCATGGGGTGTGGGAATTCCTTCCATCAACCATATTTCATTTTCTGGCCACCTCCTCTTCTGGACTGGTTGACAACATCCTTGAGACAGTGACTTCAGAGAGTGATGTCTCTTCTTCCTCTCTACAAGAAGCTCCTGCTTCTTGATGTGGAGAAGGTCACTTGTAATATAAAACCAATAATGGGGAGCCATGATATGGAGCTTCTTGAGCAGAGGAGTGAGGTGGTCAGACCTGGGCTTTAGAAGTAGCATTGTAGCCGTTGGGCAGAGGATGGCTCTTCTAGGAAATGGGAGTCACTATTTATTCAAGTGTTTTCATATATTCATGTGTATTCGTGTATTCATTCAGAATACTCTCAGGTAACAATTTGACTTTTTGGTAGTCTGTGAAAGGTAGCTTTGAGGTTATAAGACCTACATTGGAATACAATACTAATTAGCTATATGGCTTTGGGAATGCAGCTTTGTAGGCCTCAGTTTCCTCCTTTGGAAAATAGATTGAGAAGGAGATGTTTTGAAGGATTCTTCCTTTCCAGCTCTAAATTCTTATAGTCTTAATTCAAGGTACAGTTTTTAAGGGAGCTATAGCATTTTGAGCTGAAATGGGGCCTTAGAGGTCATCTGGTCCAGCTCCTTCATTTCACAGTTCAGGAAGCAGAGGCCCATAGAAGGGAAAGGACTTGTCCAAGATTACAGTCAAGTAGCAGAGCTGGGATCCTGACCTGAGTAACCAGGTTCCGAATGCAGTGTTCTTCCCACTACCTCCAATGCTCAGTCTTCTTTTGAAGACCCTCTAATCATACCCCACAGGTCTATTTGGTCGACCTATGTGACTGGCCTTCACCATCTTCCGCTTCCTTCAATATATTCCCCTTTGTACAGCCTTACAAAGAAACAAGGACACAGGACTTCAGAAGGAACACTCGGTTAGAATCCTGGATCTGCCAATTAGTAGCTTTGTAACTTTAGACAAGTCACTGAACTTCCATGGGCCTCAGTTTCCTCCTCTGTAAAATAAGGAACTTGGACTAGCTGGCCTCTAAGATGCCTTCTAGCTCTAAATTTGTGACCCTATGATTCTTCTCTAAGTGGTGATTTCTCTCATCTTTAAAAGAGGAGAGTGGGAAAGATGTAGTGAATAGAAATGCTAGACTTGGAATAATGAAGACCTGAGTTCCAATCTTTCCGAAGGCCTTTACTAGTTGTGTGACCCTGGATAAGTCACCTAAACTCTCTAGGCCTCAGCTGACTCATCTATGAATAGGGACAACCGTAGGACCTTACCTCCCAGGGCTTTTATGAGGATCAAATGAAATAATAATAGTTAATTATTAATATTATATAGCATGTGCTATGTTTACTATGTTAACATTTACATAGTGTTTACTATTTAGCACAGTGGTGCTAAGTGCTTTACAAATATTATCTCATTTGATTCTCACAACAGCCTTGGGAGGTTAATGCTGTTATTAAACCGATTTGACAGATGAGGAAACTGAGGTAAACAGATGAAGTGGCTTGTCCAGAGTTACACAGCTAGTGTCTGTGGCTGGATATCAATTCAGGTCTTCCCTGTCCTCTAACCACTGAACTTCCTCGAGATAAATGTATTTCGAAGATCATCAAGTACTATGGAAATGTCAGCTATGATGGTAATGATCTCCATGGTCTAGCTTGCATCTCCATGATCCTTGATCCTAAGGAGCTCTGCTTTGGGTGCTGGAAGTCAGGAGATGAAGAGAGGGAAGAGTTAATTTCCCTCTCAGCCTCCCCCCACCTTGCTTCTCCCTCAGCCCCAGCTCCTTGCTATTTAAACAGAGACTTGACATTTCTAATTAGGAAGTTTTACATACAGGCCAACAGAATTTACCCCCAGCTGGGAAAACACGGCTTAGTAAGAGTTTGACATGGGCCCTCATTGATCTGCAGATTATCTCCGGTTTGAGACTCGAGGGGGGCCTAGGGGAGGCTGTGGAAGGGAAACAAATGTGGGAAAGTGTCAGGAAAGGCTTTCTGGGACTGCGGGTGAGCTAGATCAAGTCTGTTGAGCAAGGTCAAAGCTGCTGGGGGTGGGGCGGGGGACTGGCATTGTTCTCTGCACTCACTGCCCCCCCAACCATCCTTCTAGAATAGAAGCTTGCAAAGTAGTTCAAAACCCAGCTTGTTAGGGCTGCATTGTTTGGGAAGCTGGGTGAGTGGGCTCCCAAGAGCAAATATCGCCACCAGCGGGACTAAGCAAGGTTAGTATAACCTTGAATCTTGTGGAGGGGAGGGGAAGAGGAGAGGGGAGGTGAAAGATGAGAAGTGGAGGTGGGAGAGCTAGACAGAAACCCTCGCTCATGTCCAACTCCCTCATCTGACAGAAGGGGAAACTGAGGTTCAGAGAGGTTAAGTGACTTGCCCAATGTCATTCAACTTGTAAAGGACAGAAACTATTCGAATCCAATTCAGGATCATAGACTTAAGAATTGGTAGGGATTTGTGAGGCCATCGAGTCCAGTCCCCACATTTTACAGTTGGGGAAACTAAAGAAGTACCTTGCCAAAGGTCACCCAGGCAAATGTTGTTAGAACATTTTTACCACTTGAAAGAGGCAACAGACTCAGAGGTAGGCAGAGTTTGCCCCCCCCCCCCCCAATTCCCTTTAGTATGGCTGGCCCTTCCTTTGGCTAGTAGGCAAGGTGGCCTGGGTGATGGAGTTATGTTCTGGGTCAGGATCCTTGAATCCAGTCTTGGCTCTGGACTCACTAGTCATGTGGCCAGGAGAACACGGTACTTGATATGTCCCCTAGTGTCCAACATGGTAACTGCAGAGATGTTGGCAAGAAAGCTCACAATACACTTTACTAGAGATGAGGCCATTGTTATCTTCAACTTGTAGTGTCCTGTCCTGGAAGAACACTAGTATTAGAATCAGAGGTCCTGAGTTCAAGTCCGGCCTCTGTCAAATGTCACTGTGTGACCTTAGGCAAGTCCCTTCCCCTCCCTGGGCCTCAGTTTCCTCCTTTGTAAAATCAAGGGCCTAAGAGGTCACTTCCAGCTCTAGAGCTCAGATACTAAATCAATGAGATCACAGATTCATTGGATTAATGGAACATTGTCTGAGAGGGAGCAAGCAGTCTGTGCTTTCCTTTTCCTCACTGTCCTGGTGGAGTCAATGGTAGTTTATCTGCCTGATTATTCTCTCACACCCTTCTATGGTGATCAGTAAACCCACTGCTTTGCTGATGGAAAAAAAAAACCCACCAACTTCTGGCTTAGGTAAAAAAAGGTTTCAAACTGAATCCCCCTTTTGGTGAACTATGGTGAGCAGCAATCCTCTGCAAATATGCTGAATACACACCAAAGGCTCACAGAACAGGAGCTAGCTTTAGAGCTCCAAGGGGTCTCATGGGGGCATCTTGTACAAAGGAGGAAACTGAGGCTGTTAACAGTGAAGAGTAACATAGCCAAGGTCACATGGGCAACATGTGGCTGAGCTGGAGTTTGAACCCAGATCCTCTGCCTCCAAACATGGGGCCACAAATGGCATCGCATCATGCTGGCATTCATTCCAAAGCTTCCTTAGACCTCTGTGTCCTTGGGCAAGTCATTTTGCCTTCTGGGCCTTGGTTTCCTCCTCTGTAATATGAGGGTATTGGACTAGATAACCTCTGTGGTCCTTTCCATCTATGGATCTATGAAGTTTATGATCCAGGAAAGGAAATGTGGTGAACAAAGGGAAATTCTAGAATTCATAATTAGTGTACACTGTGACAGCTGTTATTAATATTCCGGTAGCTGGAATATTCTGGTAGAGGAACTGAAAGTACATTCACTCAAATTGCTTTTTGCTTCTGGAGGCTGTTGTCATGAGTGTAATTGGCTGCTTTGGAAGGAGAGACAATACCACTCTGCCCCCAAAGCCTACCAAAGAAGGTTTTGCAGCTGCTGGATTTGGCTATATAACAAGACTCCCAGACGGTGAAAGCCTGGATCACATGTCCCTGATTTGTCTTTTTTCCTGTGGCCTGTGTCCCCAAAATCTGTTCTTTGCAGTATAGCTGACCTAGAAGATGGATTGTCATCAATATTACACTTCTGGGGAATGGGTGGGAAAGTAAGGGTGAGTCAAAAGACCTCTTGAGGGATGGAGTGCAGCATAAAATTAGCTGTGGTCACATCTTGCATCTCCCCAGTCCTGATGGGCTTGAGTGTTAGCTCAGTTCTGATTTAGCTTGCTTTTTCTTTGATGAATGATTTCACCTTCTGCTCATGCTCCCAGTTTCTCCAAGACCCAGGCTGCCCCCTTAAAGGATCTAGGCATGCCCTGAACCTAACAGTTCCAGGAAAGCTATAGAGTTCAGTTGATTAGTTACTCCTCTCTCACCTCCCCACTCCCCCAAGGCTTCCTGACTGCAGCAGGTGGGCATAGGAATGTGGATAATACAACCCAGTTCCTAAGCAGCATTTTCCAGTAGGGACAGTCACTAGATGAATGAGTTCTGAATCTAGGCCTGGACGTCTCCTCAAGGCATGAAGTCAGAATAGTTGGTGCTCCTCCCTGCTGTGTCCTGGCTGGCAGAGGCCTTTGACTGCTTCTCACGGTAGCTAGCTTGTTTCCGACTCAAAGGCTCACCCTGGCAATAAAAACCCAACACTGCTATTCTGTCCCCTCATCTCTGACCCTGAGATCATCCTTTCTCTTTCTGGTGGCTGAGAGGCATATCACATCTCCCTCTGTTACTTGAGCTTTTTAGCTTAATGGGTAGGGCTGACCAATGCTCAGAGTTACTTTTCTCAGAAGGGACAGATACATTTAACCACTAGTTAACCACTAGGCTAGTGCCTTTCCCTCTAAGGTGACCTGCCATCTACTTTGTATATATCTAGTATGTATCTAGCTATCTGAGAATGAAGAACAAACAATGAACAAGATATGTTCATATTGTCTCTTACTTTAGAATATATACTCCTTGAGGGTAAGAATTTTTTTTTTTGCCACTTGTACTTAGGACAGTATCTGACACATAGTAAGCCTCAATAAATGCTTGTTGTTTGATTGATTGATATTACTCCAGACTTGGCTTTGATGTGTATATCACATTTTGATGAGTAGAAATTAGAGATGGGTCAAAAATGTGTTAGGAAATTTACAAGTACAGTATGTGCTACCCAAGGAAAGCCTGTATCTCCTCACCCATAAAAAAAGCATTGGCATTAGTATGGGGGCATCTTCAAGTGTTGTGCACAGGAGGGCTGAAGAAGCTTCTAGAACTTTGGTTTGACAAGTCTACATCCAATCTGGGGCACTGAATGTCACATCAAAAAACAAAGGAAAATCTGCTTATTGTTTGTGTTTAGAGAAAGGCAGTGAAATACAGTAAGGAGTGTGGGTCTAGAGTAAGATGACCTAATTTCAAATCCCAGCTCTGCCACCTAATACATGTGACCTTGGACAAGTCACTTCCTCTCCTTGGGCCTCAGTTTCTTCTTTTGTAAAATGAGGGGACTAGACTAGAGGGCTTCTAGAGTCCCTTTCAGGTCTAGATCTAGGATTTTGTGATCCTATGTGTGACCTTGGCCATGTCTCTTCTTTCTGGGCCTCAGTTTCCTCCTTTGTAAAATGAGGAGGCTGGGCTATATGGCCTCGGGGTCCCTTCCAACTCTAGATCTGTGATCCCATAAGTCCAGCATTGGTGGTGCTTTGGGTGACATTTTACTATGTGGCTTTCAACCTGGTTTCTATGCTCTGAGCATTGGAGCACAGGCAAGCCATTCTGTGACAAATGATCCCCCAGTATTTCCAAATGCCAGGAAAATGCAACTGGTTCCCTCATATTCAGGGGTGGTTGTTTTGGAAAGATTTCAGAGGCCTATGGGGTTGGTTTTCTTACCTGCCATAACCATTCATTGTAGAGCAATTCCATTATCCTATCCAGACTCCTGGTGACTTAGTTCCCCTCTAGCCTACATGCTGAGAGATCAAAAAAATACATAGAATGCTGCCAACTTTCTCCATTTACATTTGTCATGGAGATATTCAAAGGTCATGTTGCCTTTGTGATTCTGGCTCACTGTTGCTAGCGACTGCTGATCTTTAATTAAAAGGTCAGATCTCTCATCTTCCTCCAGTGACTTATGATTATTTTCATTACCAATGAGCTGAATTTGTATTATTTAATAAAGTTGGGTTCAAATAATTATTTAATCTCCAGAGCAGTGGAAAGATTGATTAACTGTGAAGGCTAAAAGGAATGGAAAGGATTCCAGCTCAATTAGAGCTTGCCATTAAATGACAGAGGGAGAAACACAGAGGGACCTTTTATTAGAGGGGTGACTTCTGGCTGGGTTGGTCTTTGGCTAACAGGGAACCTGGCATACTTGGGACCTGAACTATGAGCTACTGAGAAGTCTGCCTGGTTTGCTGTGAGGGTTTCCCACTCCCCCTTTGGGTGGGGCTCATATTATGGTCATGGAGCTTGCCCAGGGCAGAGCTGAAGTAGAGAAAGGATTGTGAATAGATGGTGAAGTGATCCACATGGTCTTATTGATGGATGACATAAAGCCCTGGAATACCACAGGGCCTGATCTTTTGAGGGGCCACAGAGATTGTTGAGACTAGCCTATCAACACCCCCACAATAAAAGCCAAGTAAAGGAAAAATGCTTATGACCCAGGCTATGACATGCAGTTGGCTGGGCAGCCCATGGAGCTGGTCCATCAGTACATACATCTTGAATAGATACTGTAGATAGATAATGAGCTGATACCAGAAACTGACCTAAAGGACAGAAAGCTGGATCAACTTTGGGAAATGAATGACAGAGGAGGGATGGACCCCAGAGGCCATTTGGTCCAACTCCCTCAATTTACAGAAGAGGAAACTGAAATGACTTCCCCCAAGATAGTTAGCAAGTATCTATCAAGTGCCTACTATGTGCCAGGCACTGAACTAAGCAATGGGAGCTCATATTCTAATGGGAGAAATAGGTACATAACTAGAAGACGTATGCAGAGTAAATGGAAGACAATCTCAGGGGACAGCACCAACAGCAGCGGGATGGGAGGAGACTGGAAAAGGCATCTTGGCAGAAAGTGGGATTGGAGCTGAGTCTTGAAGGAAACCAGGAGGTAGAGGCAGGGGAGAAAGCATTCCAGGTAGAGGGGTTCATTAGTACAAAGGGGAGTTCTGCGTGCTTGCACATCTAGATTGTAGACTATGGGAAAAGAAACAAAGTATAAGAAGACTGGAAAGGTAGGGAAGGACCAGGCTGCCCCAAAAGAGAGGAGATTCCATTTTTCAGTGGCTTCCCCGTCACCTCCAAGGCATCCTCCACACTCTATGCTCCAATGCCTTTGGCCTCCTTTCTGCCCCTTCAGCAAGACACTGTCTGGAGACACTGGGAATTTTCACTGACTGAGCCCCATGCCTGGAATTCTTTCCATCTTCATCTCTACCTCCTGGAATCCCTGGTTTCCTTCCAGTCCTTCTTAAATCCCATCTACAAGAAACCTTTCCTGATGCCCTTCCCTATACTGATTATCTCCAATTTGTCCGGTATGTATGTATTTGTATACATACAAATGTATGTATTACACTGGTTGTTTACACTAGTGCCTAGCACCTTGTCTGGCACATAATAGGTGCTTAATAAAACTTTATTTACTTAGAATAAAGCAGGTGCTAGAGAGAACACTGGGTTGTGTCAGGCTGGGGTGCTGTGGGCTCAAGAAGGATTTTAATAGTCAAATGAGAGAAGTAGAAGAGTCCTTCAAAAATATAATTGGCCAATTGGAAAAAAAATACACTGAAGAAAACAAGTCCCTAAAAACCACAATTGGCCAATTGAAGAAGGAAGTACAAAAACTAACAGAAGAAATCTGTTAAAAAAAATTGGACAAATGGAAACTAATGTCTCTATGAGAGAGCAAGAAACTCAAACAGAAACAAAAAAATGAAAAAATAGATGAAATGTAAAATACCTCATCAGTAAAACAACGACCTGGAAAATCGACTCAGGAGAGACATTTAAAAATTATTGGACTACCTGAAATCATGATGAAAAAAGAGCCTGGACAGTATCTTTCAGGAAATACTAAAGAAAACTGCCCAGAAGTCCTAGAACCAGGGAAAATAACCATAGAAGAATCACCGATCACACCTGAAAGAGATCCCAAATGACAACACCAAGGAATTTAATAGCAAAATTCCAAAATACCAGATGAAAGAGAAGGTGCTGCAAGCAGCCAGAAAGAAACAATTTAAATGTCATGGAACCACAGTCAGGATTACACAGGACCTTGCAGCTTCTACATTAAAAGACCGCAGGGCGTGGAACATGATATTCCATAAGGCAAAGGAGCTTGGAATGCAGCCAAGGATCAATTACCCAGCAAAAAGGAGCATCATTTTTCAAGGAAGGAGGTGGAAGAAAGATACAATATGTTGTTAACAAGGGGGGGCTGTTTAAACCCCTACAAGGGAATATGACACTTGCAACCCTTGAGAACTGTATTCTTATTACACCTTGTTAAGGAGTATACATAAAGAGGGTGGATATTAGTTGACTTTGATGTAATGATAAAAAATCTAATCAAGTGGGTTAAATGGATCCAAATAAGTGGATCAATCTGATCTTAGAAAATGTACTGAGAAAGGAGGAGGCAGACAAGGGTAAATTACATTACAGGAAAAGACACAAAATCCTATTACAGCAGAGGGAAAGAAGGGGGGGGAGCATTGTTTGAACCTTACTCTCATCAGATTTGGCTCAAGAAGGGCATAATAATCAGTTAGGTATAGAAATCTAACTTGCCCTATAGGCAGTAGGAGGAAAAGGGGAAAGAAGGGAGAGGGGGGGGGAAAGAAGGGAGGGAAGAAGCAGTAAGAAAGGGGAAGAAAAGGGAAAGGGATAATAAAAGGGGGAAGGGACTGAAGGAGGCGGTGGTCAAAAGCAAAACACTAGTGAAGGGGGAAAGGAAAAAGGAGAAAGAAAAGCATAAATGGGGAGGGAAAGGATGGAGAAAAAGACACAGATAGTAATCATAACTGTGAATGTGAATGGGATGAACTCCCATAAAACGGAAACGGATTGCAGAATGGATTAAAAACCATAATCCTACAATATGTTGTTTACAGGAAACACATTTGAAAAAGAGTGACACATACAGGGTAAAGGTAAAAGGCTGGAGCAGAATATATTATGCTCAGCTGAAGTAAAAAAGCAGGGGTAGCAATCCTGATCTCAGACAAAGCAAAAGCAAAAATAGATCTAATCAAAAGAGATAAGGAAGGAAACTACATCCTGCTAAAAGGCACCATAGACAATGAAGTAATATCATTACTAAACATATATGCACCAAATGGTATAGCATCCAAATTCTTACAGGAGAAGTTCAGGGAGTTACAGGAAGAAATAGACAGCAAAACTATACTAGTGGGAGACCTGAACTTCCCCATCTCGGCACTCGATAAGTCTAACCACAAAACAAACAAGAAAGAAGTTAAGGAGGTGAATAGAACATTAGAAAAGTTAGATATGATAGACCTCTGGAGAAAACTGAATGCAGATAGGAAGGAATATACTTTTTTCTCGCAGTACATGGCACATACAAAAATTGACCATGTACTAGGGCATAAAAACCTCACAATCCAATGCAGAAAGGCAGAAATATTAAATGCATCCTTTTCAGATCATGATGCAATAAAAATTATATGTAATAAAGGGCCATGGAAAGATAGACTAAAAAATAATTGGAAACTAAATAATCTAATCCTAAAAAATGATTGGGTCAAACAAATCATAGAAACAATAATTTCATTCAAGAGAATGACAATAATGAGACAACATACCAAAACCTATGGGATGCAGTGAAAGCAGTTCTTAGGGGAAGTTTTATATCTCTAAATGCTTACATAAATAAAATAGAAAAAGAGGAGATTAATGAATTGGGCATACAACTAAAAAAACTAGAAAAGAACAAATTAAAAATCCTCAACTAAACACCAAATTAGAAATATTGAAAACCAAAGGAAAAATTAATAAAATTGAAATTAAGAAAACTATTGAACTAATAAATAAAACTAAGAGCTGGTTTTATGAAAAAACAATAAAATAGATAAGCCTTTGGTTAATTTAATTAAAAAAGAAAAAAGAAGAAAACCAAATTACTAGTATCAAGAATGAAAAGGGCGAAGCTACCACCAAGGAAGAGGAAATTAAAACAATAATTAGGAATTATTTTGCCCAACTATATGCCAACAAATTTGACAATCTTAGTGAAATGGATACATATTTACAAAAATATAAATTGCCAGATTAACGAAGAGGAAGTAAAATACTTAAATAACCCATCTCAGAAAAAGAAATTGAACAAGCCATTGATGAACTCCCTAGGAAAAAATCTCCAGGGCCAGATGGATTTACATGAATTCTATCAAACATTTAAAGAACAATTAATTCCAATACTATATAGACTATTTGGGAAAATAGGTGAAGAAGGAGTCTTACCAAATTCTTTTATGATACAAATATGGTGTTGATACCTAAACCAGGAAGAGTCAAAATAGAGAAAGAAAATTATAGACCAATTTCTCTAATGAATATAGATGAAAAAATTTTAAACAAAATACTAGCAAATAGATTGCAGCAACTTATCACAAGAATAATACACTATGACCAGGTAGGATTTATACCAGGAATGCAGGGTTGGTTCAATATTAGGAAAACTATCAGCATCATTGAGCATATCAACAACAAAACCAACAGAAACCACATGATCATCTCAATAGATGCAAAAAGCTTTTGATAAAATACAACACCCATTCCTATTAAAAACACTAGAAAGCATAGGTATAAATGGAGTCTTCCTTAAAATAATAAATAGCATCTATCTAAAACCTTCAGCAAGCATTATATGTAATGGGGACAGGCTAGAAGCATTTCCAATAAGATCGGGGTGAAACAAGGATGTCCATTATCACCACTGTTATTCAATATTGTACTGGAAACTTAGCTTTAGCAATAAGAGAAGAAAAAGAAATTGAAGGTATTAGAATAGGCAAAGAAGAAACAAAGCCATCACTCTTTGCAGATGACATGATGATATACTTAGAGAATCCTAGAGAATCAAGTAAAAAACTACTTGAAATAATAAACAACTTTAGCAAAGTTGCAGGCTATAAAATAAACCCACATAAATCATCAGCATTTCTATATATTACCAACAAAGCCCAACAGCAAGAGATAGAAAGAGAAATCCCATTTAAACTTACTGTAGACATTATAAAATATTTAGGAGTCTACCTCCCGAAACAAACCCAGGAACTCTATGAACACAATTACAAAACACTTTTCACACAAATAAAATCAGATCTAAATAATTGGAAAAACATCAGTTGCTCATGGGTAGGCGAGCTAATATAATAAAAATGACAATCCTACCTAAGCTAATTTACTTATTCAGTGCCATACCAATCAAACTACCAAAAATTATTTTATAGAGTTAGAAAAAATAATAACAAGATTCATTTGGAAAAACAAAAGGTCCAGAATATCAAAGGAACTAATGAAAAGAAATGCAGGGGAAGGTGGCCTAGCAATTCCAGATCTTAAATTGTATTATAAAGCAGCAATCATCAAAACTGCTTGGTACTGGCTAAGAAATAGGGAGGTGGATCAGTGGAATAGGTTAAATATGCAAGACACAGTAGTCAATGACTATAGTAATCTATTATTTGATAAACCCAAAGACCCCAGCTTCTGGATAAGAACCCACTCTTTGAAAAAAACTGCTGGGAAAACTGGAAAAGAGTATGGCAGAAACTAGGCATAGACCCAAATCTCACACCATATACCAAAATAAAGTCAAAATGGGTTCATGACTTAGATATAAAGGCTGATACCATAAGTAAACTGGGAGAACAAGGAATAGTTTACCTATCAGATCTATGGAGAACAGAAGAATTCATGACCAAACAGGAGATAGAGAACATTATGAAAAGCAAAATGGATAATTTTGATTACATTAAATTGAAAAGTTTTTGCACAAACAAAGCCAATGCAACTAAGATTAGAAGGAAGGTAGAAAATTGGGAAAGAATTTTTACAACCAGTCTCTGATAAAGGCCTCATTTCTAAAATATATAGAGAATTAAGACAAATTTATAAGAACACAAGCCATTCCCCAATTGATAAATGGTCAAAGGATATGAACAGACAGTTCTCAGATGAAGAAATCTATAGTCATATGAAAAAATGCTCTAAATCGTTATTGATTAGAGAAATGCAAATCAAAACAACTCTGAGGTACCACATCACACCTATCAGATTGGCCAACATGACAAAACAGGAAAATGATAAATGTTGGAGAAGATGTGGGAAAATTGGAACACTAATACATTGTTGGTGGAGTTGTGAAATGATCCAACCATTTTGGAGAACAATTTGGAACTATGCCCAAAGGGCTACAAAAATGTGCATACCCTTTGATCCAGCAATAGCACTTCTAGGGCTATATCCCAAAGAGATCAAACAAATGGGAAAAGGACCCACATGTACAAAAATATTCATAGCAGCTCTTTTTGTGGTGGCAAAGAATTGGAAATTGAGAGGATGCCCATCAATTGGGGAATGGCTGAGCAAGTTGTGGTATATGAATGTAATGTAATACTATTGTGCTATAAGAAATGATGAGCAGGCAGACTTCAGAAAAACCTGGGAAGACTTATATGGTCTGATGCTGAGTGAAGTGAGCAGATACAAGAGGACTTTGTACACAATAACAGCCACATTATGTGATGACTAATATTGTTAAACTGAACCCTTCTCAGCATTATGAGGATCTAAGACATCTCCAGAGGCCTCAGGATGGAAAATGCTGTCCACATCCAAAGAAAGAACTATGGAAGTCGAATCGCTATCACTTATTTTTACCTTCTGTTGAGTTTTGTTTCATCTTTCTGATGGTTCCTCCTATTGGTTTTAATTTTTACTTACAACTTCACTAATGTGAAAATATGTTTAATGGGTATGTAAATGTAAAGCCTATATCAGATTGTGCACAGTCTTGGGGAGGGTGGGGGGGGGAAAAAGGGGAAGAAAAATTTTCAATTCAAAAGCATATGGAAGTGATTGTTGATAAATCAAAATAAATTAATAAAATTTAAAAAATGTTTTTTAAAAAAAGAAAAGGAATTTGGTTAGAGATGGATGAGGAAGGAGTTTGGAGGACGGTACCATGTATTGGAACCAATGTGTTGCCTTAGCCTCTTTCCTCCATGTTCATGTCACCATATTTGTGTATGTAGTGGGTATGTGACAGTCGGGTGTGTGTATGTGTGTGTGTGTGTGTGTGTGTGTGTGTGTGTGTGTGTGTGTGTGTGTAGTGGGTAGGAGGGAAGCATTGTGTCATGTCACTATTACACCCCCATAGGCATACCCCCCCCCCAACACACAGCGTGTACAAGTGTAAGAAGCAAGCAATGCTTGCTGTGATATCAAATTTGCGAAGTGGCATGGGGTCTTGGAAAGCGGCCTGTATCTGGAATCCAAAGACCTGGGTGTTTGTTATCTCTTCAGGTGACCTTGAGCAAGTCATTTTACCTCCCTGTGCCTCAGTTTCCCCCTCTATAAAATGAAGAGGTTAGACTGCACGACCTCTAAGGTCCATTCTTGGCTCTAGATCATATGAAGTCACTTCTCTCTGGGCTTCATTTTCTTCCTTTTAAAATGAAGTCTTTGGGCTGAATGAGGCTGGAAGCTAGAGGCTCCCTTTCAGTTCCGAATTTTATGATCGTATTGAGGATCCTCATTCGAACTCCCACTTACAATAATGAGTCCAGTCTCACAGAGCAAGGCTAACTAGATTTCCCCCTCACAGTTCTAGGGGTACCCCTGACAGGTTATGGGATGATTTTCTAATGCCATCTCAGACAATCCTCCCACATGGAAGATATGCATTCCCATGTTTTAATTGTATAGGCGTGGATTGTGGGTGTCTTGGAAAGATTTCCCTGGAATCTGGCCCACCTCTGCAGAAAGGAGGAGAGCGAAGGGCTGTGCCTATATCACCAGCAAGCTAGGTGGGGTCAGGGAACGGAAGGAGATATGGGCTCCAGGAGCACTGCAGGGACAATTGTTCTTTTTTCCAGTCTCCAAGAAGAGAATTGGACTAGAGTTATATCTATATGCCCTCTTTGAATATCTCTGGGCTAGAGGTACTACTGTTACAGGTCTAAAAGGAAAGCTACTTTTTTGGTAGCTCTCAGGTGGGAGAGTATCCTTAGCTTGCATTTGCCAACTTAGACCCTTCTTAATAAACACTGGTGACACAAAAAGTGAGTTGACTGAACTCATTTATCCAAGCAAAGTCACAAAGAGAAATAGGAGAAGTCATACCAATAGAAGAATACACCAAAGAGAATACAAGTGTGAATGGGCTCTTTAGCTGGGAGTGAGATCAAATCTCATCTCATACTAGGAGAGAGTTCCCACTTGGAAAAAATCTCTCTCCAAAGTCTCTAAGGAGATAAACTAGAAATTAGGGACAAGTTGAACAGTTGGCTTCCCCTACATGTCAGCAGAGTCCAAAGTCCTTTCCTCTCCATGCCCTGGACTGTGTCCTCTATTCATATGTCTCTCTCATGAAGTCTCTAGAATCACATGTGTTTCTCTCCTCAAAAGCTCTCCCCCAGTTCTGGACTTTAAGACTTTTTTGGAAGCCTGGTTCTACAGTAATAATCAATCTAATGACATTTCTCTGAATTGGGCCAAATGAGCTTGGTTTGAGATTTTTGTTTCTAAATCAGAATATTCTGGAGTATAGGGCATTCCTAACAGATGATATGTCTACTTCTGAAAATAATCATTACTGATATTAACAACAAAAGAACATGAATGAGAATGGCCAAGCTTAGCCAAAGAAGAGATATGAAAAGTCCCCTTTATCCTTTATTTGAAAAAGAGAGGGACCATACCTAGGGGTATGGAGCACCACAGATAATGGCCATACACTTTTAATATGTTGGTTACTTTTGCTGAACTTTTAAATTCTTTGCTATAAGAGATGACTCCCTGGAAGGGAATACATTAGGAAGTGTAGGCTATATAAAAAAATATAGTACCATTTTATTTGTTAAAAATCATAGATGACATCTAGATAGCATTGTAGATATTATATCATTCTCTTCTCATAACAAGCCTGGGAGGTAGATGCTATTATTATCCCCATTTTACAGATGAGGATAAACAGGTTAAATGACTTGCCCAGGGTCACACTGCTGGTAAATGTGTGGCATGGGATTTGCACTGAAGTCTTCCTGACTCCAGGCCTGGTACTCTGTTCCTTACACTAGGCTATCCCTCCTCGAAGCATTCTTGCATCACTTTGGGTTCCATTTTATTGACAGAGGGCACTGTGGCAGAAAGTACATTGCGGGGAGGAGGCAGAGAGGTGATAATACTTCCGGACAGCTTCAAAAATTCAGTTCAATGGGAGAGGAGTTTTTTCTGCCCCCCCATCTCCCTCTACCCCCTGATTCCTATCTCTTCTCCTTCCATCTTCATCTCTCAGCTTTGTCCTTCATTATTCTTAGCCTGGGTTTCTTTGTATCTTAGCTTTCACTCTTCCCTCACCAAATGCAACCCAGGGCAGAGTTTTGATGGAGGTGGGGGTGGACCTAGAAATGGCCTCAGGCATCTATGACCCAGGCTCCTAGAGCAGTTGTGAACTTCCTTGTAGCTGCCTTGCAACCAGCTGGGTTAATTAATTCGCTTGGCTTTCCCCAAATCCAGGGGAGTTCATTTGAATAAGAGGCAGCATAGACTGAGCCTCCAATCCCCTGATGGGATCCTGTCTCGTTTGAGCTCAAGAAGCTGATGTAATTAAGTTGGGGGGAAGGGGAGGGTTTGATTAGCTGGACTTTGACAAGGCTTATTTGATTGTGTCAGGCTGGGGTTTCTTGAGGAATTGCCTCTGTCTCTGAATTGAACCACAACTTGACATGTCTGGGAACTTGGGATTTCCAGGTTGGGAGGCTGAAGGAATTAATTTTAATTGGCTAAAAGTAAAGACTGAGGAACTTCCCAGGCCTGCCACAGAGCCCATTATCTCATCCAGCTGGACCTTTTTGCCATAGTGGCCTGCGATTTCTGTGACACCCACTGAACCTAGTGGTCCCTTCTGGGCTGCTTCCCTGAACAAGTGACTGGAAGTTTGCGTCCACCCCACCTTGCCAGCAGAGCTCCCTCTCCCAGCCATGCTCCAGCGATGGGGTAGAATCAGTCAGGTATTGCTAATAGTGCCTCTAGACAGGAAGGCAGTGACAGGGTTTAGTGCTGAGGGGTAGGAGCAGGCCAGCTGGGTTAGGAATGAAGTTGCTGTTTACCTAGTTAATTTTATATCCTTTCCTAGAGGCCAAAAATCTACCACAGAGGCCCTAGAGCTGGAGTTCAGCTCTTAGTTGCTGCAAGGCAGCCTCTTGCTGATGAATCAGCCTATTTCCCAGACTGCCTCTGTCTCTAAAGCTGGAGTGCAAGTCCTTACTCATCTTACTCACAGAGGAATAGAAATTTGAGGGAATTTACACTAGAGATTATCTAGTTTCCTCTCCTACCCTCTCATTTTACAGATCAACAAATATTTATAGTACCTACTGTGTACCAGATACTATTCTAGGTGCTCGGGATGTAAATACAAATGAAGCAATCCCTACTATCAAGGGGCTTACAACACAGACATTTATAAGTTTATACAGGATAAATATAAAGATAATAAACACAAAGAAATATCAAGCAGTTAAACACAAGGTAATTTGAGAGGGCTGACACGAGCACTTGGGGATCATCAGCAATAACCTAAGTAAGAGGTGATGAGGACCTGTTTAAGATGGTAGCTGTGGGAAGGAACAGAAGGGGTGGAAAGTGAGAGATGTCACGTAGACAGAAATAACAAGATTTGGCAACTGATTGGATATGTGAAATGAAGCAGAGAATGAAACTATGATGGTTTATCAATGAAAATAGGCAACTTAGAAAAAAAGGAGGATTAGGGGAAAAGAAAATGAGTTTCATTTTGGATTGTTGCATTTAAGATGGCTCTGGGACAACCACTTCAAAATATCCAATAGGTAATTGTTGATGTGTGACAAACTCTCTGGGGAGAAAATCCCACTGTATGCATTGAGATGGGAGTCATCTGCATAGAGATGTCAGTTAAACCCAAGGGAACTGAGGAAGTTAACAAGAGAGACAATATGGAAAAATAAGATGAGAAGACCCAGGACAGAGACTTGGGAAACACCTACAGTTTAGGCAATGTATGAAGCAGCAAAGGACACTGTGAGAACGAGGGAACAGAAAGGTAGGAGGGAAAGGAGAGAAAAGCATCGCGAAAGAGAGGAGAGAATATCCAGGAAAAGGATGAACAAGTGTTAAATGCAGCAGGAGGCAAAGAATGATGAATACTGAACAAAGACTATTGGATTCATCACTTAAGAGATCACTGGTAACTCTGAAGACGGCAGTTTCAGTTGAATGATGTAAGAAGTCAAATGGCAAAGAGTTGGAGTTAGTGAGAGGAGGGGAAGTGGAGGAAGTGAGCAGAGACAACTTTGTCTAGGAGTTTGCCTAAGAAAAGGAAATGACATATAGGAAGATAGTCTTAAGACCCAGTAGGGTCTAATGAAAGTCATTTTTTTAATTCTGAAATTCAAAACCAAAAAAGAAAGAAAGCATTTCCATAAACACAGCAGAATACAAAAGAGGGTCCTATATCAAACCATACATTTCCATTCACTGCTTGCTTTTTTAAAAGCATCTTAAAAATTTCTATATGACTTTCAAAATTGTCCTGCTTGTGCGTTTCTGAACTTTATTTTGTTCTCTTCTGCGCATTTAGAAAAAAGTATTAGAGTTTATTTGATATCACTTTTGCAAAAACTCGTCTCCTCCTAACCCCGCCTAGAACAAGAAAGGAAAAAAAATAGTCCTTGTAAAAATTAACTACAGGAATTTTTGGAAGATAGCAGAATAAATTCCTCCTGCACTCGGTAACTTAAATTAATGCCTCAAAGTGAATTTTAGAGCAGCAGAAATAATTACAAGTCGGGGTAAAGCAGTCATCCAGTCTAAGACAACTTGGGAGAACATTAGGTAAGATCTGACCTCCAGGTGAGCTCACTGAAATGCAGCTACCTCTGCGCAGATTCCCCTCAATCAACAAACACCTAACCCTGGGGGTAGCTGTGTGGGCGGCAGCCTCAGCTTCCGGGACTTTCCACCCTCAAACTGAATAGGGGTTCGATGGCTAATCAGGGGAAGACTGCGCGGCCCTGGGCCGGCGCTGGATTTGGGGCGCAGGCGCACTGACCCCACAGTCCCAGGCTGTGGCTGCGGGGCGGAGTGAGCATGCGCCCCGAGTGTGGTCATAGAGGGCAGAGCCCTGCTGGCTGTGGTCACTGCCAGGGGAGAGAGGAGTCCCAGGTTTTGGTTCCAGGGCAGACGGGTGAGTTGACTTTTGTGGCATCCAGAAAGATAGCAGAGAGCAAGAATATTTGCCATGGCAGCTTTGCTAGCGCCCCTGGTCCAGGCTTAGGGGAGAGAGGAGTGCCTGAGGTCATTTATAGACCAGGGTGTGAGCCCAAGGAGCAGTGATGACTCCTGGGCTTGGATTGAAGGACATTAGAAGAACCATGAAGTCAAAGGCCCCCATATACAGCTCAGAAAACAACAGCATGAGAAACCTGAGGCATTGTCTCCCACACCACAAGTCAAGGAGAAAATATTATAAGCAACTAGAAAGACATAATTTAAATATTATGGAGCTACAGTCAGGTTAATATAAGATTTAGCAGTGTCTACATTAAAAGACTGAAGGGTATGGAATATTATATTCTCAAGAGCAAAGGAGATTGGTTTGCATCCAAGAATAACCTACCCAGCAAAGCTGAGTGTAATACTGCAAGGAAAAAGTTGATGTTTGATGAGTTAAAAGACTTTCAGACATTCTTGAGGAAAAGACCAGAATTGAACAGCAAATCTGACTTATACATACAAGAATCAGGAGAACCATAAGAAGGTAAACATGGGAAACTAATCACAAGGACTTTGATAAGGTTAAACCATTCACTTCTTATATGGGAAAATGATTATAACTCTTAAGAATGTTATCAGTACTAAGATAGCTAGAGATAGTATGCATAGAGGGCTTGGAGTTGAGTTGATTATGATGAGAATATCCTAAAAAATAAAATTGGATAAGGAAAGGTAAAAAGGAGTAAATTATATCATACCAAGAGGCATGAATGGAAGAACTCTTACAGTGGAGGGGAGGATTGGGTAGAGGGCAGAAAGCACAGGAGCCTTATTCTCAATTGAAAATGGGTTGAAGAGGGAATAACATTTAGTTGGGTGTAAAAGTTCATAACTGACAGAGGAATAGGAGGGCAAGGGGATAGATAAGGGAAGGACTCCTATGTATAAGAGAGGCTGTGGTCAGAATTAAATTAGATTTCTGAGGAGGGATAAGATGAAAAGAGAGTGAGAAGAATAAGCAGTGGGGGGAAATAGTATGGAGGGAAATACACAACTAGTAATTACAACTTTGAATGTGAATGGGATGAAGTTGTGCATGAAAGGAAGTGGATAGCAGAATGGATCAACAACCAGAACCTAACAATATGTTGTTTACAAGAAACACATTTAAAAACAAGAGACACACAAAGAGTAAAAATAAAGGGCTGGAGTGGATTTATTATGTTTCAACTGATATTTAAAAAAAAAAAAAGCAGGAGTAGCAATCATAATCCTGGACAAAGTTAAAGCTAAGATAGATTTAATTAAAAGAGATAGGCAGGAAAACTATATTATGTTAAAAGGTACCATAGATAATGAAGTAATGTCGATACTAAACATATATGCAGCAATGGTATAGCATCCAAATTTATAAAGGAAAAGGTAAATGACTTACAGGTGGAAATAGATAGCAAAACTATAAGAGTGGGAGGACTTCAACCTTCCCCTCTCAGAAATAGGTAAATCTAACCAAAAAATAAATAAGAAAGAAGTCAAGGAGATAAATAGAATCTTAAGTAGGATAGTTATGATAGACATCTGGAAAGAACTGAAAGAGAATAGAAAGGAATGTACCTTTTCTCAATGGCACATGACACTTTTTAAAAAATTGACCATGGAAACACAGATTAAAAATTAATTGGAGATTAAATAACCTAATCTTAAAGAATGAGTGGGTCAAAGAATAAGAAAAATAGAAACATGTAAATATTTAGAAACTTAATTAGAAATAATAATAAATAATTTTATTAAAGAGAATGATAATAATAAGACAACATACCAAAACTAATGGGATGTGGCAAAAGCAGTAATCTATTAGGACATAAAAACCTTATAGTCACATACAGAAAAGCAGAAATATTAAATTCATCTTTTTCAGATCATAATGCAATAAAAATTATATCTAATAGCATTAATTGTTCTTATAACGCAAAAAAACAAGAAAATTATGAAAAAGTCAACCAATTGGAAAATAAATATAATAAAATTATATATATAAAATATATAATATAAATATATATGAAATATATATGAGACTATATAACAAAAATGACAATTCTACCTAAACTAATGTACTTATTCAGTACCATCCTAGTTAAACTGCCAAAAAATTATTTTATTGAACTAGAAAAGATAATAACAAAATTCATATGGAAGAACAAAAGGTCAAGAATACTGAAGAAATTAATAAAAAAATGTAAAGGAAGGAGGTATAATTGTACCAGCTCTTAAACTGTGCTACAAGGTAGTAATTATCAAAACTATCTGGCAGTGGCTAAGAAATAAAGTAGCGAATCAGTGGAATAGAGCAGGTATACGATACACAGTAATAAGTGATTACAGTAATTTTGTGTTTGATAAATGTAAAGATCTAAGTTTTGGGGATAAGTTTTGGGATAAGAACTCACTATTTGGTAAAATTGCTGGGAAATTGGAAAGCAGTTTGGCAGAAACTAGGTACAGATAAATATCTTTCATCCTTTACCAAGATAAAGTCAAAGTGGATACATGACCTAGACATAAAGGAAGATAAACATAAATGAGAAGACCATGAAACATATTACCTAACAGATTTATGGATAGGAGAAGAATTTATGAATAAACAAGAGACAGAGAACATTATAGGATATAAAATGGATAATTTTGATTATAGTAAATTTTAAAAGTTTTCATATCAATAAAACCAATGTAACCAAGATTAGATGGGAAAAACATTTATATACAGTTTCTTGGGTAAAGGCCTCATATCTCAAATATATAAAGAACTGAGTCAAATTTATAAAAATATGAGTTATTCCCCAATTGATAAATGATCAAAAGATATGAACAGGCAGTTTTTGGAAGAAGAAATCAAAGCTCTCTATAGCTAGCTATATGAGAAAAATGCTGTAAATCATTATTGATTAGAGAAATGCATATTAAAACAACATTGAGGCCCCATCTCACACCTATCAGGTTGGCTAATTGGTAGAAGGGGAAAATAACAGTCGTTGGAGGGGATATGGAAAAATTAGGATATTAATACACTGTTGGAACTGTGAACTGATTCAACCATTTTGGAGAGCCATCTGGAATTAGGGGCAAAGAGTTATAAAACTGTGCAGTACCATTATTAGGTCTTTTTTCTAAGGTGATTGGGAAAAAGGAAAGGAGCCTATATGTTTTAAAATATTTATAGCAGCTCTCTTTGTGGTGGCAGAAAATTGGAAACTGAGGAGATGCCCATCAATTGGGGAATGGCTGAAAAAGTTGTGGTATATAATTGTGACGGAATGCTACTGTGCTTTAAGAAATGACAAGCAAGTAGATTTTAGAAAAACATGGAAAGATTTGCATGAAATAATGCAGAGTGAAGTGAGCAGAACCAAGAGAACATTGTATCCAGTAACAATAATTTTGTACAAAGAGTAACTGTGAGACACTAAGCTGTTCTGAGTAATATGAATATTCAAATCAACTATGAAAGACTTATGAAGGAAAATTCGATCTACCTCCAGAAAAAGGACTGATGTAGGGAAGTATGTTATTATATGGTTCCACATATTTCTGTATCAATGTTGGTCTCTCTAATGTGAAGTTGGGAGGGAGGGGAGACAACTCAAAATGTAAGAAAAAATTTTAAAAAAAGAAATATTTTTAAAAAGTAACTATAGGTGAACAAAACAAATCTATACAGTGATCATATCCCAAAATATATGTCTCTTTCTACACTTTTTCTCCGTCACCTCTTTTTTCCCCCCCACTCTCTTTTTTCCCCCTCTGAATATTTTATTTTGCCTGATTACATGTAAAACAGTTTTTACATTTAAAAAAAAATTCAAGTTCCAAATTCTCTCTCTCTCCTACCTCTCCTTCGGAAGGCAGTTTGATATGGATTATACATGTGCAGTCATGTAAAACATATTTCCATATTAGTCATGCTGTGAAAGAAAACACAGACCAAAAAAAAATCCCCAAGGAAAATAAAGAAAAATTTTAAAAGGTATGTTTTGATCTGTATTATACTCTATCAGTTCTTTTTTTGGAGGTGGATAGCATTTTTCATCATATGTCTTTTGGAATTGTCTTTGATTATTGTATTACTGAGATTAGCTAAGTCATTCACAATATTGCTGTTATTGTGTGCAATGTTTCAGTTCTGCTCGCTTCACTTTGCATCAAAGTCCTTCCAGGTTTTTCTGAAAACATCTTGCTCATCCTTTCTTATAGTACAATAGTATTCCATCACGATCATATATGACAGTTTGTTCAGCCATTCCCCAAATGATGGGCATCTCTTCAATTTCCAATTCTTTGCTACCACAAAAAGAGCTGTTATAAATATTCTTGTCCATATAGGTGCTTTTTAAAAAAATCTCTTTGGGATACAGGCCTAATAGTGGTATTGATGGGTCAAAGGTTATGTACAGTTTCATTGCCCTTTGGGTATAGTTCCAAATTGTTCTCCAGAATGGTTAGATCAATTCATAACTCTACCATTAGGGCATTAGTGTTCCTATTTTTCCACATCTCCTCCAACGTTTATCATTTCCCTTTCTGTCATATTAGCCAATCTGTTTGCATTTCTCTAATCAATATTTGAGAGCATTTTTTCATATGACTATAGATAGCCTTGATTTCTTCATCTGGAAATTGCATGTTCATATCCATTGATGATTTATCAATTGGGGAATGACTTGTATTCTTATAAATTTGACTCAGTTCTCTATGTATTTGAGAAATGAGACTTTTACCAGAGAATCTTGCTGTAAATTTTTTTCATGCTTATAATTACTGTGTATTTCCTCCATCCTATTTCCCACCTATTTATTCTTCATTCTCTCTTTCTTCACCCTATCCCTCCTCAAGTGTTTTGCTTCTGACTACTGCCTCCCCTAATCTACCTTTCCTTCTATCAGCCCCCCCCTCTCTTATCCCCTCCCCCACTACTTCCCTGTAGGGCAAGATACATTTCTATGCCCAACTGAGTGTGTTTGTTATTCCCTTGTTGAGTCAATTCTGATGGGAGTAAGTCTCAAGCTTTGCACCACCCCACCCTGCCATTTTCCGCTTCACTGTAAAAGCTCTTTCATGCCTCTTTTATGAGATAATTTACCCCATTTTATCTCTCCCTTTTCCCTGTTCATCCCTATTTCTCACCCCTTATTTTTTAAAATTTATTTATTTTTAGTTTTCAACATTCACTTCCATAAGCTTTTCAGTTTTAAATTTTCTCCCCTTCCTTCCCCACCTCCCTCCCCAAGACAGTGTGCAATGTGATGTAGCCGCTACATATACGTTCCTATTAAATTTATTTTCACATTAGTCATGTTGTAAAGAATTGGAAGCAATAGGAGGAACCTCAAGAAAGAAGAAACAAAACCAAACAGAAGGAAAAAAAGAGTGAATTACTGGTATGCTTTGATCTGCATTCAGACTCCATAGTTCTTTCTTTGGATGTGGATAGCATTTTCCATCATAAAACTTTTGGAGATGTCTTAGATCCTTGCATTGCTGAGAAGAGCTTAGTCTATCAAAGTTAGTCATCATACAATGTGGATGTTACTGTGTATGACATTCTCCTGGTTCTGCTCAGTTCACTCAGCATCAGTCCATACAAGTTGTTTCCAGGTTTTTCTGAACTCCACTTGCTCATCATTTCTTATGGCACAATAATATTCTATTACATTCATATACCACAACTTGTTCAGCCATTCCCCAGTTGATGGGCATCCCCTCAATGTCCAATTCTTTGCCACCACAGAAAGAGCTGCTATAAATATTTTCGTACATATGGATCCTTTCCCCATTTTTATGATCTCTTTGGGATACAGCCCTAGAAGGGCTATTGCTGGGTCAAAGGGTATGCACATTTTTATAGCCCTTTGGGCATAATTCCAAATTGCTCTCCAAAGTGGTTGGATCAGTTCACAACTTCACCAACAATGCATTAGTGTTTCAATTTTCCCATATCTCCAGCATTTATCATTTTCCTGTTTTGTCATGTTGTTCAATCTGATAGGTGTGATGTGGTACCTCAGAGTTGTTTTGATTTACATTTCTTTAATCAATAGTGATTTAGAGCATTTTTTCAAATGATTATGGATAGCTTTAATTTCTTTATCTGAAAACTGCCTGTTCATATCCTTTGACCATTTATCAATTGGGGAATGACTTGTATTCTTATAAATTTGACTTCTCTATATATTTTAGAAGTGAGGCCCTTATCAGAGACATTGGTTGTAAAAATTCTTTCCCAATTTTCTACTTTCCTTCTAATCTTGGTTGCATTGGCTTTGTTTGTGCAAAAACTTTTCAATTTAATGTAATCAAAATTATCCCTCTTGCATTTCATAATGTTCTCTATCTACCCCTTAATTTTTTTTTTTAAAGATATCATTCAATCACAGTCAACTCACACTTGTATGCTCTGTCTGTATATACTCCTTCTAACTGCCCTGATAGTGATAAAGTTCATAGGAGGTACAAATATCACCTTCCAAAGTAGGAATGAAAACAGTTTAACCTTACTGAATCCCTTATGATTTCTCTTTCCTGTTTACCTTTTTGTGTTTCTTTTGAGTCTTATATTTTAAAGTCAAATTTTCTATTCAGCTCTGGTCTTTTCATCAGGAATACTTGAACATCCTGTTTCATTAAATATCCATTTTCTTCCTGAAGGATTATACTCAGTTTCGCTGGGTAGGCTCTTCTTGGCTGTAATTCTTGCTCCTTTGCCCTCCAGAATATCATATTTCAAGTCCTCTGACCTGTTAATGTAGAAGCTGCTAAATCTTGTGTGATTCTGATTGTGGCTCCATATTTGAAGTGTTTCTTTCTGGCTGCTTGTGATATTTTCTCCTTGACATGAGAGCTCTGGATTTGGCTTTAGTATTTCTGGGAGTTTTCATTTTGGGATCTCTTTTAAGAGGTGACCAGTGCATTCTTACAATTTTTATTTTACCCTCTGGTTCTAGGATACTAGGATACCAGTTTTTCTTGATAATTTCTTGAAATATGATGTCTAGGCTCTTTTTTGATTATAGCTTTCAGATAGTCTAATAATTCTTAAATTATCTCTTCTTAATTTATTTTCCAGCTCAGTTTTTTTCCAATGAAATATTTCATATTCTTTCTTTTTTTTTCTTCATTCTTTTGATTGGAGTTTTGTTGTTTCTTGATGTTAATGGAGTCATTAGCTTCAACTTGCCCAATTCTAATATTTAAGGAATTATTTTCTTCAGTGACCTTTTGTAACTCCTTTTTCATTTGGCCAATTCTGCTTTGTAAGGAGTTCTTTTCTTCAGTGAATTTTTGTACATCTTTTTTCATGTGGCCGATTCTGCTTTTTAAGGAGTTCTTCTCTTCAGTGGATTTTGGTACCTCTTTTACCATTTAGCCTATTCTATTTTAAGATGTTATTTTCTTCAGTATTTTTTGTTTCTCCTTTACCAAACCGTTGGCTCTTTTTTTTTCATGATTTTCTTGCATCGCTCTCATTTCTTTTCCCATTTTTTCTTCTACCTCTTTTATTTGATTTTTAAAATCCTTTTTGAGGTCTTCTAGGAAGTCTTTTGAGGACAGAGACCAATGCACATTTTTCACTGAGGCTTGTCATTTTGACTTTGTTCTCTTCTGAATTTCTTTTTTGACTAGCTCAGGCTAGTCCCTTCCTTTACTCTACCATCTTGGCTCTGCCCCTTCTTATCACTTCTTTCTCAGGAGATGGGTAATGGACCTCATTATTGATTCTCTGGAATAATGATAAGACATTGTTTTTTTTTTAATCAGTTCTTTTTGTTTGTTTGTTTTTTTGGCTAGGCAATTGGGGTTAAGTGACTTGCCCAGGGTCACACAGCTAGTATCATGTGTCTGAGGCTGGATTTGAACTCAGGTCCTCCTGACTCCAGGGCTGGGGCTCTATCCAGTGTGCCACCTAGCTGCTCCCTTTAATCAGAGTTCTTAAGCCTTGCAGAGTTGTTGGTCTTTACCATATTGTTATAATCGTATAATCTGTTCTCCTAGTTGTGCTTACTGTGTACTGCATCAGTTCATATTACTCAGGATTATCTGAAAATGTCTTTTTCATCCTTTTTTATTGCGCAATGATATTTTTTTATGTGTTTGATAATTTCCCAATCTGTTTTCAGATAACCTGAATGATTACCAGAGGTAATCTAAAGTACTCCTTAGATTTTAGTCCTCTTCTCCACTCTCCTTCTCTTCTCCCTTCCCCTCTTCTTCTCCCCATCTCCTTCCTTTCCCTTCTCTGTTCTTTTCTTTTCTTCCCCTTTTAAAGTGCCCCCTCCAGGATCAGAAATGTTCCTTCCTCAGGATTAATCCACCCTCTTAACTCTCTTTTTATACCAAACCAATTTACCTCCATGATCTCTGTTTTATCTTATATAACTTTTTCAGTACTCTTTGAATACATTAAGGTTTTGTGGAGACATTTCTCCTATTAGAATATAACACTAAATGATCATGTAGCCCCTTTCAGTTATTCATATAAATTTATCTTTCTAGGTTTCTGTGGACTTGTGTTTGTGTTTCAAAGTTTCTACTCAACTCTGGTCATTTAATCTGGAATGCTTCATAGGTTTCTGTTGCATTACAAACCCATTTTTCTCCCTGTAGGATTATGCTCAGCTTTGAATGCCAAGTCATTCTTTGTTGTAAGCCTAGTTTTCTTTCCTTTTAGAATATTCTCTTCCCAGATCTCCTCTTATTTTTCGAAGAAGCTGCCAGGATTTGTGTGACCCAGATGGCTGTTCTAGTACTTGAACTCCTTTCTTCATACATGTACCATTTTTTTCTTTGAAATGGGAAAACTGGATTTTGCCATGATATTCATGAGACTTTTCCTTTTGAGGTTCCTTTCTTGAGGTGATTGATATATTCTTTTCTATAGTTACTTTGTCCTTTAGTTCTAATGGATCTAGGATATTTTTATTTTTAATTTCTTGAAATATAATATCTGGTTTTTTTGGGGAGGAGAGGGAAGTCATGGTTTTCATGAAGTCCGATGATTCTTAAATTCTTTCTCCTTAGTCTGTTGTTTAGATCAACTGTTTTTTTATATCAGATGTCTTAGATTTTATTTTTAAATCTTTTGATTTTGTTCTAGTATTTTATGTTATCTGCTGGAGGCACTGATTTCTAATTGGTATATTCTAGTTTTCAGGGATTCCATTTCTTGGGTTATTTACCACTTTCTCTTCTAAGCTAATTATTTTCCTTATTCTTTCCTCAAGAGTTTTTTTATATTCTTGCTTCTTTTCTTCTAGATATTCATGTAGTCTTTGTGGAAAATTAATTTTTCCTTTGAGTTGCTACTTGAAATTGTTAAGGAGTTAAATATGTTACAAGTTTTTATACTGGATGGCAATTTTTTTATACATTACTCATTTCTCCAGCTTTGGTTCCTTCCAGGGCTATGACCTGCCCCTTGCTGGGCACATGAGCAGGGTATTCTGCCCAGCTTGGTGTCTCCATGAGTATCCTGTGTTCTTGCACTGATGTCTTCCAGGATTTAGCTCCCTTGGAAGGAAGGAAGGAAATGTGTGAGCCAGTGTGCTAAGCACTTTACAAATATTATCTCATTTGATCCTCACAGTAATCTTGGGTAGTAGGTGCTATTATTATCCCAGTTTTACAGATGAGGAAACTGAGGGAGACAGAGGTTAAATAACTTGCTCAGGGTCACACAGCTAGTCTGCGTCTAAAGTCAAATTTGAAGTCAGGTCTTCCTGACTTCAGGCCCAGCACTCTTTCCGATGTGCTACCAAGTTGACTCTTGGATCTTCTAAGTTTAAAACTCTGGCTCTTCAGGGCCCTTTCTGGTATCTCAGAAAAGAGTGTTAGGGAGAAGCCCTGGACCTAGGCTGCCTTAGCTTTAGTGCTATGGCTGTGCAGTGCATTGCCTGTTGCAGCTTCCTGGGCTTCCATTGTTCTCACCTTGGGGTTTTCTGAGCATCCTGGGCCTTTCTCAAAGAAGCCCTTGGATACAGAGCCTTGAGGGCTATACATGCCCCTGGCCATCTCTGGTCATTCAGCAAGGCTGTCCTGTGCTTGTGCTGGCCTTGCTGGCAACTTGACTAACTTCCTGAGCAATTTTAGGATGGAAAAATCATTTATTGTAGCCTCTTTTTGCATTTCTTGATCATTATTTGGTATGGAGTAAATGTTAAGGTTTTGCTGGAGTAGATATGTGGGAACTTGGTGGTCTCTCTCTTTTTCAGGTGAACATCTTGGCAAGGAGTCCTCTAGTAAGGCTTTTTTAAGGATGGAGTGGGAGGGGGAACTTGGACGTGTTTGAAGGTAGTAGGAAAAGACCCAGTAGATGGAGAGGGGTTATTAGATTAGAGAGAGGGAATGATATGGGAGATGGGAAGGGATGGAAACAAGGAAACATATTCGGGGGGGTTGACCTTTGCAAAGAGAAGGATACCTCATTATCAGAAACTGGCAAAAAGAGAAGAGAATGGGAGAGGTGACATTAAGGGGTTTTGAGATGAAGAGACAGGTAGAAGAGGGAGTTCACATTGAATAGCCTGAAGTTTCTCAGTAAAATAAGAGGCAAGGTTATCAGCTGAAAAAGGAGCCCAGGGAGGCGTGACAGGCTTGAGAAAGGAAGGGAAAGTTTGGAAAAGCTTTTGTGGGGAGGTGGGGTATCAATTACGGAAGAATAAAAGGATCGCTTTGTAGCAGTGAGGGCTCAATGAAATGAGGTAACACGAATCCGTCAGTCATCATGTTTATATGACTTCCTCCAGCTCTGTTCAGTAGCTTGTTAGTAGGAGTAAAGGAGGTAGATGCTGGGAGTAATCCAGGGTTGAGGTTTGACAAGGGATGAATAACAACACGACAAGGGAAACAGAAGATGATATAGGGTTGATATGGATAATTATAGGGACAAGATTAGAAAGCGAGCGAAGTGAAGTCAGATCAAGGGTAGGAGCCTGAGAAAGAGCCAAGGTAAGGAAGAATTGGAAGTCTCCACGAGGGTAAAGATTGGGTTTAGGAGGGGTGGGGCATAGGAAAGATGGCTTGGTAGGAGGTTTAGTCAAATAGGGAATGCTAATGTTTATCATTAGGGAACTGGAATGTTCATTAGTAATGAAGATGTCCAGCCTGTTACCAACCCTATGTGTGACTGAGGAAAAGGGAAGTGGTAAGTCAGGGAATTTAAGGGAAGTGAGAAATACCAATGAGCAAATGGAAGCCTGGGGAGAAGAAATGACTCACCCAAAGTAGTCGACTACAGAGCTGGGAAAAAAAAAACAAACCCAAAGGCCCTGGTTCCAATCCCAGCTAAGCCAGAATACACTCTCTATGTGACTTTGTCTAAGTCACTGCCTCGCTCTGGCTATCTTGGTTTCCTCAGAAACAGAGTGTAATCTCCTTGGGGGAAGAGGCTTTTTAATTTCTGTTTCTATATCTTCAGCATCTAGCATAGTGCCTAGCACATAGTAAGTGCCTAATAAATTTGTATTGAGTGATCAGTAAGATCAGGACCACAGTAGTAGATTTAGAGCTAGAAGAGATCTCATAGGTAACTTGGGCCAATTTTCCCTAACCCCCAAATTACAGATGAGGAAGCTGAGGCCCTGACAGGTTAAGCAGTTTGTCCATGGTATTCTTGTTGTTTATTTGTTTCAGTTGTGTCTGACTCTTTGTGACCCCATTGGGGGTTTTCTTGTCAAAAATACTGAAGTGGTTTGCCATTTCCTTCCGCAGCTCATTTACAGATGAGGAAACTGAGGCAAACAGGGCAAAATGACTTGCCCAGAGTCACACAGCTAGTAAGTGTCTGAGGCCAGATGTGAACTCATGCCTTTCTGACTCCAGGCCTGGCTTTCTAGCCACTTCAGTGCCACCTAGCTGCCAGCCTGTCCAGGGTCACATGGGTGTTAAGTGGCAGTGCTGCGATTTAAAACCAGGTCTTCTGACTCCAGGGTCAGTACTCTTTCTACTGTACTCACCTGTCTTCCTTGATGAGCTCTAATTCCCTTCTAGCTCTAAATTTATGATTCCATGACTCCAAATCTGGTGCTTTTCCCACTTAAATTACTGGTTATTTTATATCAGGATGTAAGGACCAGAGCATATATGGACACATGGAGTATACCCAAATGAAGAGGGCAGAGTCAAGGGAACAATGTGCAGAGAAAGGTAAGAGGTTGGAAGGGCTCTGATCCAATACAACAGAAGATGTTGCTACAGTCATAGGTGTACGTAGTGTAGGCTGGGTATGCCTGATAACCCAGGGAACATTCCCATTGGCCTTTCCCCTTCCTTACCCAGCCCAGGTTCCGGGTTCCCATGCCTATCATCACACCATACTGCCTTATTTAGAATGCACATCCTTCCTTTCTGGAAACATTTGGTAAACTTCACAGTGGAAGGTGATATTTTCTATTCATTGCATCTTTTTGCTTAACTTTTCAGAAAATATACCTTGTAGGTTGGATTGTTTGGGTGTTTGTTGGGAGATAAAGTGCAGGTCCTTTGAGGGTAGACTTTCATTTTCATCTTTGCATTCCTAGTGATTGGGGCAGTACCTAACATGTAACAAGCGCTTAAATGCTTGTCGGGTTGGTTTGAATTAAGTCTGGAAGGGATTCTGTCTCTGACGGGAGCACCAAGGATCATTTTTGGTGGGGAGGATGCTGTTTCCTTTTCATATGGTGCCTTCAGGAGATAAGGAGGGATTCCCCATCCCCTACATCCCTAATGTGCCTAATGTCGAGAGTGCAGGATGCATGCATGGAGCCCACCATGCTTTTTTGGGCACAAGCCCTTCCTTATGAATTAAAACTAAGAAAGATTAATTAGTTCCCCACAGTAGAGCATGTGGAAGAGAGCTGCCTTCTGCCATGCATGTGGAGAAGATGCTACAGGTCTGTGATTCATGGCTCTGTCAGAGCAGGAGATACAGTGTATGAAAATACCATATAAATGCAAATACCAATACAAACACTGCCTTCCCCCTGTTGGCTAGTGATAAGGGGCTCATCCAGATGAGACATTAAGATTTAAAAGCAGAAAGTAATAGCTGTGTAAAAAAACAATTACTCTTCAAACGAATTTTCCTTTTTAAGAAAGTCATTAATGGTGCCATCCTCTACCTCCCCCCACCAAGACAGTTGCTGCCCTCTAAATGGGCCTGCCAAAGTCGAACATGATGCATTTGTGATTAATTAAATTAGAGTGAAGGTGAACTTGGAAATGGAATTGGGGATTGAGTGTGCAAAGAAGTGTGTCTTCCATATAAGCAAGTGGCTCACACCTGGTCTCCTCTGATAGGGTTGACTTAATAATGACTTTGGATTTTGAGGTCTTCAAGTACATAGAATGGAAGAGAAAGTCCTGACTGAGAAGGCTGGGAACTTGGCATGTTTTCCATAAAAGATGTACCCTCTCTATGTTCTTGAAAGTGGAAGTAGGAAGCCTAAGAGCTAGCTACTTCTTCAGTGGTGTCTTTGGGAATGTTTGCAGCTTGATGGCTTGCCAAAAATAAGCAGGTTCAAGAGAAGGTATTGAGAGGTGGTGCTGTGTAGGGGATACAGAGGTAACCTTGAAGTCAGGAAGATATAGGTTCAAATCTTACTTCTGATACCTAGTGGTTGTACGAGTGATTCTCTTAGCCTAGCACTGTTCTGGGCAACTTTCTAAGACTCCAAGTTGAAGAGAAGTTGCCAGTCTGCATGGGTAGAAGGAATTTCCCCACTTAGGACTTCCCTATGCTAATAAAATCATAGGTCTAATCTTTGGCCATGTCCAGAGAAGTAAAGGCTCATCTATTTTTTTTTTTTTAAGAAGAAAGGGACCTTAGAGGACTTTCCATGCGGGAACAAGTAGAAACTACACCAGGCCCCAATCTGTGGTTGCATATTCAGTGTGACTGGTGTCCTCAGCTACACATAAATAAAAGCATGAAATTGAGCCACATGTCAGTTATACAGTCCGCATAGCCCAGGATTCTTTTTCTAACGGCAGAGCCCTGTGACAGGTAGGGGGAAAGCTAGGTGGAACTCTATAAAGGTGAGGGAGAATCTTCTGACATATTATGCTGAAAGACATATAGTGCTAGAGAAAGTGCCCTGGATTTGGAGTCAAAAGAACTGTGTTCAAATCACACGCATGCCATTTACTCTTGTGCTACCTTGGGCAATTCCCTTTGTAGGCCTGGATTTTGTCAATCAAATGAGGAAGTTAGACTAGATGACTTCTAAGCTTCCTTCCAAAGCTGAATCATTTGATCCCTATGACCGGGAGCCTTGATTAATAATCAGGCATCCATGGATTTATCAAAGCCCTTCCTGTAGCTGTTCATGGTGTCCATCCATTCCTTCCTCTTGGTGAACTGGATGTTTTATTCTGCAGAGGAAAACTTTCCTTCATTGGTCTTCAACTTCCTCAGTGTCATCCTCATTCTCTTCTTTGTTTAGAATCTCTTGGACTGTTGCTCCTTGCCAAGAGCAACCTCTCTTCTTGTTCCCTTGTTCCTGTCCCCTGCTGTCTCTTTCCAGAGCTTGACCCTTGGATCATCCCTCTCCCCTCCAACCTTCCATCTCTTTTTAACCACTGTTTTTGTTTCTTCCTTGCCATGCCTAGATTTCTCTTATGCTTAAAAACCATTCGGGGCAGGTAGGTAGTGCAGTGGATAGAGCACTGGCTCTGGAGTCAGCAGAACTTGAGTTCAAATCCAGCGACAGACACTTGACACTTACTAGCAGTGTGACCCTGGGCAACTCACTTAACCCTGATTGCCTCCTCCACCAAAACCCTTCCTCAAAACCATCGACTTGTCCCTGAACCCCCTGGAGCTTTCTTCCTACATCTCTTCTCCCTTTCACAGTGAAACTCCTAGAAAAAGCCATCTCCACTACCCTAGGAGTTTGGAGATCTAGGATTTTAAGGCATGGTCCTGGCACTGCCTAGGAATTCCACCTTTGACCTCTCTATACCTCAGTTTCTTTCTCTGCCAAATGAGGGAGTTGAACTAAATGAACTAGATGGTGCTTCCAGCACTTGGAATGCTGAACTTGATGTCACTGGACTTGAGTTTGAATCCTAGATCTACCACAAACTGCCTCTGTCACCTTGGGAGAGTCACTTCACTTCTGCCTCTAGCTCTGTGATTCTGGAATCCCGTTGTCTTGATGTTTAGCCTGTGGGAAAGGATTTCCTTAGTATAGGTAAGGAAACTAATAACCTTAGAGAGAAAGGAAATAAGCATTTATAAAGGACCTATTATGTGCCACCTGCACTGTGCTAAGATCTCGTTTTATCCTTACAACAATCCTTGAAAGTAGGTGTTATTGTTAGCTCCATTTTACAGTCGAGGAAACTGAGTAGACAGAGATTGAATTATTTATCCAGAGTCACACAGCTAGTAAGTATCTGAGGCTGGATTTGAACTCAGGTCTTCCTGACTCCAAGCCCAGCATTCTATCCATTTCAGTACCTAGCTGCCCCTAGAATACTGAAAGGTTAAGTGATTTACCCAGAGTCACACAGTCAGTATATAGCAGAGTTGAGATTTGAACCCAGGTTTTCCTGACTTTGAGGCCAACTTTCTATCTACTTTTTATCTCCTCTTGTCCTTGTAGCTTGTAACTGTCTTCAAACATTTAAATGCTTGTCATATGAAAGAGGGATGAGACTATTTTTTAGCTACACAGGAGCAGAACAAACTTTACGGAAGCTTTATGGAAGTGGAATTTAATACAATGTAAGGAGTTGGATTATTGCTAACAATTAGAGCTATGCCTCAGGAGACAGTGAGCTGTCCAACAGTAAAAGGTAACAGGGGTGGCCCCCTGTTAAGGATGCCATAGAAGAGACTTCTGCACTGAGAGGTTGGGTTCAGTGGTCTACATTGCTTGCCTCCTTCCTTCAGAATTCAGCTCAAGTCACTCCCTCTAGGAAGTCTTCTAGAACTGACCCCATTGAGACATTTGTCTTTTGGTGGTCTTCTGGTACTTGCTTACGTGGTCTATAGAGATTTCCTTGGCATTGGCTTTCATAATTCTGCGGCAAGTGCTCTCAATCCCCAGATAGGATGTGAGCCCATTGAAGAAGAGGCTGACTGTGTCCTCCAATTCATTTGAGTCTTCCCCCAAAGTATTGCATGCTGTTTTGATACCTGAGGTACTTCATTGTTAGGATTGTGTGCTTCAAGTGGTTCTGGGAAAGCTTAATGAATTCCAACAGGACCATAACAAAAGCAACAATCATTATTAAGTACCTACTAGAAACCAGGGGGCATGCTAGGTACTAGACATGCAAAATCAAAAGGAAAATAGTTTCTGCCCTCAAGGAGCTGATATTCTACTGTGGAACATGCATCAAGGGCATAGATAAGTGAATACATAGTTATTTGAGGAAGGAAGGAAGGAATTTTCTGAAAAGCATTTGTAAAGTGCTTACTATGTGCCTACCACTTGAGATAGAAAGAAAAACAAGACAGGCCCTGCTCTCAAGGAGCTCACACTCTAAATTCACTTAGCACAGTGCCTGGCATATGATTGGGGCAGCTAGGTAGCTCAGTGGATAAAGTGCTGGCCCTGGAGTCAGGAGGACTTGAGTTCAAATTTGGCCTTAGACATTTACTGGCTATGTGACTCTGGGCAAGTCACTTAACGCTGTCTGCCTCAGTTTCCTCATCTGTAAAATGAGCTGGAGAAGGAAATGGCAAACCACTCCAGCATCTTTGCCAAGAAAACCCCAAATAGGATTATAAAAGAGTCAGACATTCTGACTAAACAACAACAATAACTGGCACGTAGTAGGCACTTAATAAATGTTGATTGATTGAGATAACACGTATAAGAGAGTTCAGCTACAAAGTGAATTGAAAGGTCTAGAAATCCTTAAGGGTAAAGTAGCAGGAGGGATAGCTAGGCCCAGAGATCCTTAGGGTCCATTGGCATCTCAGATGGCAGCACCAAGGGGCCTGCAGAGTTTAGCAGCAAAGCAGATGATAAGTCCTCCATCTTCCTGCAAAAAGAAGCAGAAGGATGAAGGAAGGCTTCATGGATGGAGTGATGCTCTCTGTACTGAGTTCTGAGGGAAAATAAGGATTTAGAGAAGAGAATGAAGAAGTACGGTATGCTCCAGGCGTGAAAGACAGCTTGTACAAATGCATGGAGGCTGGAGATGGAATTGCAGACTTGAGGAACAGCTAGTCATCCAGTCTGTCCGGGATAGCCAGTGCATTCTAGCATCATAAAAGCCTCCATTTTGATGAAGTGCTTTCCTCACAACAACCCTACCTGCAGGACCTTGGGTAAGTAAGCCTCAGTTTCCATATAAGGGGTTGGATTAGATGACCTCTAAAGTCCCTTCCAGCTCATACTCCATGATACTATGACATGCCAGGTAGGTAGTGCAATCTGATTGTGTCTATTTTGCAGATGAGGAAACTGAGGCTCTGTAAATGGAAGTGACTTACCCAGATGCCCATAGCTCTTCAATGGCTAGAATCGATTTAAACCAAAGTCTTCTGACTCCTAATAGCGACACTGACAATATGCAAATATCAGAAACACCACCTTGAATCACAAAATCTTGTCTCCTCCCAACAGGGGATATGCAAAGTTACTTGGTTCTCTAGTCCAAATCTAACCTAGGCCCCCTACTCTCCAGCCTATTGTTCTTCCCCAAAGCTGATCTGCACTGACACCTTACAGGTGCCCTCAGACCCCAGGGGGACTGAGGAAACAGTTGTCTTCAAGGAGGAACAAATCACACCAATGTGCCATTTAGGGTCAGCAAGTCACTTAACCTCACGGTCCTCAACTGTAAGATGGGGATCATAATAGCACCTGCCTCCCAGGGTTATTGTGAGGAGCAAATGAGATAAGTGCATAGCACAGTGCTAGGCACATAGGAAGTGCTATAGAAATGCTTATTCCTTTACCCTTCCTTCCCTGAAGCCAAGGGAGTAGTCACTCCTTTTTGCTTGACTTTTGGGGGGCTCTCCCTTACCCAGCAATCAATCAATCAACATTAAGCACCTATTATGTGCTAGTCACTGTGCAAAGTCAGGAGAAGGTCATCGGTGTGCCCTGATGATTTCTCTTGGGTAGGTTTAGAGTCCTCACACATCCCTTGGCCAGCCTGGAGGGAGAATGGTCTTGTTTCCTGTATGACCTTGGCCATTTCATGAGCTCAAATTGGGCGTTTACCCTATAGTCAGTCAGATAGTCGACAATCATTTAAGTGCCTACTATGTGCCAGATGCTATGTTAAGTGTCAGAAAGATAAAGAACAGTCTCTGTTCTCAAGGAGCTCTTGGTCTAATAGAAGAGGCAATATGCGAACAATGATGCAGTGATACAAGATAAATTTACAATATTTGGGTCAAAGGAATGGGAGCCAGAGTTAGGTTGCTGGCTGATATAGGCAATAACATGCTGGCATTGGAGTCAGGGAGACCTGATTTTGAATCCTGCTTCAGACACCTACTAGCTGTGTGACCTTGGACAAGTCACTTAAGCTCTCACAGCCTCACTTTCCTCATCTGTAAAATGGGCAGCTAGGTGGCGTTGTAGATAGAGTGCCAGGCCTAGAGTCAGGAAGACCCAAGTTCAAATTGACCTCAGACACTTAACTAGCTGTGTGACCCTGGGCAAGTCACTTAACCCTGTTTGCCTCAGTTTCCTCATCTGTAAAATGAGCCAGAGAAGGAAATGGCAAATCACTCCAGTATCTCCGCCAAGAAAACCCCAAATGGGGTCACGAAGAGTTGGACACGACTAAACAGCGACAATAACAAAATGGGTAAATAATAATACCCACTGCAGAATGTTGTGAAGACTAAATGAGATAGTGGATGTGTGTAAATGTTAACTATTATTGCCTTTATCGTCAAAGACTAGGACTGCATATTAGGATTTGGCCTCTAAGGAAAGGAAGGCCATTACTCAGAGATGCTGTCCTCTAGAAATGCTCTAGGTGGGTTTTGTGATGGAGAAGGAGCAAAAGAGAGAATTGGGGAGCCATACGAAAGAGTCAGGATGGCATATGGAATCAGAGTTGTCTTTGGAATCAAGAACATCTGGGTTCGAGACCTGCCTCTGATACAGATTCACTGTGTGACTGCGGATAAATTGCTTAGTGTCTCTGTGCCTTAGTTGACTCTCTAAGACTTAAGCACAGATGAATTGGTCCAGAGAGGAGCACTGGAAAGAACTTTGCATTTGGAAGCAGAGCACCGGATTTTGAATCCTGCTTTTGTCACTATACCTGGGTGATCCTGAACAAGTTATTTAACCTCTTTGGGCCTCAGTTTCTTCATTTGTAAAAGCGGGAGGCTTAGACTAGAATGTCCCTTTTAGTTTTAATCCTCTGGTCCTTTGATCTGCATTGATGGTGTGAGTTTCCACAGTGAGAGTTTCCTACAAAGGTGACATCATAGGACTAGACCAAAAGGAATAGAGATTAAGATGGAAAAGATCTGAGAAATACACAGACATACATCCAAAAAGATGCTGAGAGATGAACAGGCACACAAATAAACACAAACAGATAGGCACCCAGAGTGAGAGACAGCCTGGTGTACAAACAGGCTGACACAAGTACAAAGAGAAACACACAGAGAGAAATAGAGGCTGACCGAGAGCTACCGAAAGATACATGGAAGCACTGAGACACAGATGGACGCAAGAATGTAAACACACGGAGAGATGGGCAGGCATAGGAGCATAGGGGGAAAAAAAAACCATACACGAACATCCGTGTGGAAACAGAAAGCTTGAGAGATGGCCAGATACAACAATGTAGATCTGTAGGTATAGAAAGGGAAGGAACCTCAGGGCTCACTGGGTTTAATCTTATTTTGTAGATGAGGAAATTGGGGTTCAGAGAGGGGAAGTAACTCCTTATGGTTAGGTAGTGTGATGATTCGAATGCAGTTCTTCTGACTCCGAAGACAACATTGACATTGACAGAAACAGAATGAGAATACACAATTGAAAGAGAGACAGAATGAGAGGCAAACTGACATGTATACATGAGCCTCTTCTGAGAGGGAAGGAAAGGAAGGGGAGGGGAGGGAGGAAAGGGGAGGGGAAGGGGGGGAGAGAAAGACAGAGAGAGAGAGAGAGAGAGAGAGAGAGAGAGAGAGAGAGAGAGAGAGAGAGAGAGAGAGAGAGAGAGAGAGAGAGAGAGAGAACAAATTACAGAGAAGGAGGGAGGGGCAGAGGGGAGGGAGAGATGAGAGAGAAAGAGGGAGGGAAAGATGGAGAGAGAGAGGAAGAGTGACGGAAAGAGGGAGAGAAAGAGAAGAGGTGAGGGAGAGAGAGACAGAGAGAGGGAGGGAGCAACAGAGAGAAAGAGAGAGACAGAGACAGGGGAAGGGAGGGAGAGGAGAGAGAGAGAGAGACAGACGGACAGACGCTCTGAGAGAGCTAGATGAAGAGAATCACAGAGAGACAGACCATAGAGAACTCCATTATTCTGTGTATTAATGCCGAATTCGGCTTTGGCTGGAGTTCAGAGTGAGACGAATAACCTGCTGTGGGGATTGCTTGTAAAACCCCAGAAAACGTGTGCCCTGGAACATGGTATTGTTCTGCTGAGAGTTGCTGGGCCCGCTTTGGCCAAGCGGGGAAATTTCTAACTGGGGAAGCTAGCTCAGAAGGGCAGTCTCTAAGTGAGCCTGGAAAACACACGGGAGTTGCCATGACAACCCGCCTCAGGTGGCCACTGCCCTCACCTCATCCCACCAGAACCCATTCTTTCCCCACACCCCCAGGGAAACGGAGAGGCAGACAGAACTCTTCGCTGCTGAAGTGCTGTTCCCTGGCTGTGTTCTGCTACCAAGGGAACAAGGCAGCCCTCTGTCCCTGAGGAGATCTGGTGATGGGGAGACAAAGGCACAAAGGAAGCTGGAAGCTAGAGCCATGTTCAGAGAAACACACTGAAAACTTCAGCTCTTCTACAACCCAAGAGCACATTAGTTCCAGGGCTTCCCTGTTCCAATGTAGATTGCACCTATCTCTCTTGGCCTGGCCTGGCGATGAATCTGTGTCTGATCTTGAGCTAGGCTAGTCCTCAGATTGCAGGTTTGCCACCTGTTCCTGCCCCCAATCAATCAATTAACCAATCAACAAGGCATTTTTGAGGGTCTGCTATGTACTAGGCACTGTGCTAGGTGTTGATGGTAGGCATAGGGACTGGAACTATGATTTCACTGTGAGTCCTCGGCATAGAGAATTGCTGGGTATGGAAACAGGTTTGGCATGACTGCACGTGTCTGACCTATATCAAATTGCTCGCCTTCTCAATGAGGTGGGAGGGGAGGGAAGGAGAGAATCTGGAACTCAAAATTAAAGAAAAAAAGTTAAAATTTTTTACTTGTAATTGGAAAAAAATAAAATATTTGAGAATTGCTGGGTATGAAAAATAAATCATTTGGACTCCTACTCTATTCTAATCAGTATCAATCAATTTGATATGATTCTATAGGGGTAGTGATTATACGTTCTGTATATTAGGCCTGAGAATTGTGAGCTGCAGATTGTAAGATCAATTGCTTAATCATAGGAAACTAACTAGAGGCCCTTCACCCTTGTTTTTCCTTGTCATGGTGATCAAACCCAGAGTGGCAGAGGTGACTCAACTATGTGGAAAGACCTCTAATTTATTTTTGTACCTCCAGACCATTCTCTCTTGTCTAACACGAGTAGGTGACCATCTTATGACCACTTAGTTGAGATGACCCATGCTTCATCCAACCTATGACCCCTCTGCTAATATGTATTTTTGGCCCTGAAGAGCAAGATCTATCAAACAATGAGATTCTGTATTTTACTATGCCTCTCTTGCATATTTGGGCATCACACTTTATAAATACAAGGTCATATAGGAAGGGGGCATCTCAGAACATGAGGAATATGTGAGATCCACTTCATTAGAGGGGACAGTAGACCCTTTCATAAAGTGCCATTGGTTTAGAGCTTTGCTTTAGTGTCTTTTATTGTAGGTCGGACAATTTTAATCCCCACATGGTATGTTGAGAGACTAGGTGACTTGGCCAGGGTCACATAGTTAGTGTGTCAGAAGTAGCACTTTAATCTAGAAATTCCTGGCTTTGAGACCAGTTCTTTATGTGAGGTAATGAGTATACAAAGGCCAAAATGAAAATTTCTTCCCTCAGAGAGCTTACGTGATTTGTGGAGAGGCAGCATGTGTCTATATAAGTATGTAAAATTATGTGCAAAATAAATACAAGGTAATTTGGAGGCGGGACACCACGGTAAGGGCTCTTATAGGAAGTGGTGCTTGAGCTGACCTGTGAAGGGAAGCAAGGGATTTTGAGAGGCAAAGGTAAGGAGAGAGGGCCTTCTAGGTGTGGGGGACGGCCTCTTCAAAGGCATGGAAGTGGGAGATGGAATTCGAGGAACAGAGGGAAGGCCAATTTGTCTAGATGGTAGAGAGGGTGAATGTGGGTAATATGCAATATACCAACAATAGTTGCTTGGAGCTAGGTTGTGAAGGGCTTCCAGTGCTACATAGAGGAGTTTGTATTTGATTGTAGAGCCAGTTGGGAGTCACTGGAGTTTATTGGCTGCCATGTGGAAGATGAGTCAGCAAGAGAAGTGACATAAGTCAGGGTGGCCAGTTAGGAGGCTGTTGCAATCACCTAAGTTAGCAATGGTGTGAACCGGAACTAAAGTGGTGGAAGTATGAGTAGAGAGAAGAGGACATATGCAAGGAACGTTGTAGAAACAGAAAAGACAACATTTTGCAGCTGAATGGAAATGGGGGAGGGCTTAAGTGTGATTGAGGAATTGAGAATGACATCAAGGTTGAGACCCAGGATCACTGGAAGGATGGTGATGCTTTTGACAGAAACAAGGAAGTTCAGAAGAGGCATGGAGTTTGGGAGAAACATACTGAGCCTCTCAAAGCTTTTCTAGCTTTGTAAGCTCTGTTGAAGTCCATGCTCCACTGATACAACCTTTGAGGACTCAGGGTTACCTCCACACCATGATCAGGCCATGGAAGAAGAGTTCAGGAAAATGAGGGGAAAAACATGGCTGTTCTTATAAGCGTCTTAAAAGTAGGACAAAATATACTTGGATCTCCGTCTATGAAATAAAGCTAATTCCAGCTGACCTTTAAGAGTGGGATTGTTTTAAAATGCAGTTTAACATCCTGAATAAGAAATCAGCTGCCTAAAGGAAGAATTTCTCATTCTGTTTAACTCTTGTGGGTAAATTCCCATTGATGGACAATGGGAATCAATCAACAGTCATCTATCAAGCGTCTACTATCTACATGCCAGGCAGTGTGCTAGGTGAATTTAGATGGAATCCATACTTTCCAGAACTTGAAATTCAGAAGGCCCTTAGTTAGTAATAATGAACCTTATTCTTTGCCCAACACACCCAAAGCTGGGGGGCTGGAAACACAGAGAAAGAGAGTTCCCAAGAGGTTTCCACAGGAGTAGAAGACAGTGGCTCATTCTCAAATTGATAAAGGTCAAAGGATATGAGCAGGCAATTTTCAGAAGAAACCAAAGCTATCAAAAGTCACATAAAATGCTCTAAATCGCTAATAATTAGAGAAATGTGCACTAAAACAACTCTGGGGTACTACCTCACACCTATCTGATTGACTAACATGACAGAAAAGGAAAAGGTCAAATTCTGGAGAGGACATTGAAAAAACATGTACACTGTTAGTGGAGTTGTGAACTGGTCCAATCATTCTAAAGAACAATTTGGAACTATGCCCAAAGGGCTACGAAACTGTGCATACCTTTTGACCCAGTGATACAGCTAATAGATCTGTACTCCAAAGAGGTCAAAGAAAAAGGAAAATGACTCATACAAAAAGTATTTACAGTAGCTCTTTTTGTGGTGGCAAAGAATTGGAAATTGAGGGGAAATTGAGGGGATGCCCATCCATTGCGGGGAATGACTGAACAAGTTGTGGTCTATGAATGTATTGGGCTATGAGAAATGACAGACAAGATAGTTTCAGAAAACCTGGAAAGGTTCATATGAGCTGATATAAAGTGATACAAGCAGAACCAGGGGAACATTGTATAAAGTAACAGTAATAGTGCAACAATGATTGACTGTGAAAGACTGCTATTCTGATCAGTACAGTGATCCACAATAATTTCAAAGGAGTCATGATGAAAAATGCTGTCTACCTCCAGAAAGAAAATCGATGAATTCAGAGTGCAGATTGAAGCATATTTTTTCCACTTTTATTTTTCTTACTTTTCCCTCCACAACACGGCTAATGTGGAAATATGTTTTGCATGACTTCACATGTATAATATATATCATATTGCTTGACTTCTCAATGGGTGGGGGAGGGGTTGGAAGGAAAGAATTCAGAATGCAAAACATAGTTATTAGAAAAAAATTTTTTTAAAAGAAGGCAATGGCTCAGAAGCCATCATGTATTGTATTATATATTATGTATTATGGGAGCAGTAAGTGTTGGGGGCGGGTGGAGAAAGGAAATGTGTCCTACCAGGACTTCAGAGAGGGCACTAGCTGATTGCTGTTGTACTCAGAAAGTAAAATTAGGCCCTGGGGGCCCTGGAAAGGTTGTGAAGCTCTGTACTGTTTTTTCTCTTCAGCCAGTCCTGTTGCTGGCACCCATTACCAAGAGTGCTTTCTCCGTGCTCCTTCCTTATTCTTCCATTGTAAATATGGCTGGTCTGGTTACCCTCCTTAAGGTATTTGGCCTCTGCAAAGATAAAGCTAGCTTTTCACAGAAATTAATTGATAACAATGTATTTGTCATATTGTGATATGATAGAAAGAGCATCGAGCTTAGACACTAATAATCTTGGTTCAAATACATGATGCAAGTTTGGGAGGCAGTATAGCACATTAGAAAGAGTACTGGCTCTGGGATTGGGGGATCTGGGTTCAGATCCTGTCTCCTATGCCTCCTACTTCTGTAACCTTGAGCAAACCCTCCCTGGGCCTCAATTTGGCTTAGAGAAGTTGGATTAAATCAAGGGTTCTTGACTTGGAGTCCACCAACTGGTTTTTTGTTTAAAATATTTTAACAATTGTGTTTTAGCAGGATTGATTTCCTTTGTAATCTTATGTATTCAAAAATATTATTCCATGAAGGGGTCCGTAGGCTTCACTAGACTGCCAGAGGGGTCCATGATGAAGAAGAAGGTTAAGAACTCCTGGCCTAGTTGATCTTAAGGCATTTTCTAGCTCTAGCATCCTATGGTCACAGGATCCTAGACCAAGGTAGAAGGGGTCTGAGAGGCCATCTAGTCCACCTCCCTCATTTGACAGAGGAGGAAACTGAGGCCCAGGAGTGTAAGTTATTTCTAAGGGCTCTCTCAGTTCTGAGAGTTCTGTCCTGTGAGCTAATGCGAAAGGCTAGTCTGTAGCAGGAAATCACTACAAATAGCCAAAGCAACTTTTGGAGTGTGTCTCTTTACTGAGGCAAAGAAGCGGCCATTTTAGAAAGTTTTACAATTATAAAGGGAGAAACTAGAAGGGCTTTAAGATTAACCATTTGAAGGTTTGGCAGAAAATTGGATTCCCTAGATTCCCTCGATTCCTTGAGCATTTTGCTTAATCAATTAGGTCACTCTGATTTTTGCCCCAAACTTTTCTTGTTCAGGATTGCTAGATTATGTGGAGTGCAAGAAGAAACAGCAGGGTGCTAATTAGATGGCAGGCTTTGGGGGTCCTTCCATCTGTTTGGGGACTTCCCACTAGATATCAGTATATGGTCAGTACCCAATTATCTGCAATACTGTAAGGGAATGAAGGCCCAGCTCGTCAATCCAAACTCCATTTATATTTGGTTTCAAGATGCATTTCTGGATTTCTATTTCAATATGAGCATGTAAACTATTTTGAAAATCTGTAACATTTCAAAATAGTGAAGGTGCTGCATTTCGACTGTACTCAGGAGGAGACGGTAATTTGTTCAACATCCCCACTCTGGTCCTAACTCGTCTTCTCCTCACTTTCATTTCCATTCTGGGAAAAGGCAACATCACCCACCTCTCAGAATGGCCCAAAGTACCCATCTAAGGCAATCCACATAGCTTGTAACAAAGTGAAGGAAGAAATTTATAGTTCGAGTAAATGAAAGAATAAAGTATTTATTGAGCTCTTATTATGTACAATCCACTGTGCTAAGCATTAGTGATACACACAGAAAAGTAATACAGCCTGTTCTTAAGGAGCCAATATTCTGGTGGGAGAGACAACACATATACAAGATTTCAGCTGCAAGTCAGATGGAAAGGTTCCATGGTCCTAAGGGTGCAGTGGCAAAGCAGATGGTAAGTCCTCTTCTTTAATGTCATTATTTCATGTTACCTTTCCCAAGGCTCTAGGATTCAGGGTCTTGGACTGTCCATATCAGGTTTGTACTGGGATTAAGGATTAGGCTGAGTTATAGGCAAAGTAATATGAATATGAATTATCAATAAATTACTATTGATAAGGGATTAGAAGTGAGATTGATTGTAGATCAGCTTCAAAGTAAAGTGATCTACCCAATGACAATTGAAGTTGTTTTTGAATCTGTTCAAAAATTCTGCATCTTGGCTCTGGTTGCTAGAGTGTAATATCTTCATTCTTTCTCTTTACTTATCTGAGTTCTACCCATTGTCAAGTAACCTCTTCAGGAAGGCATCTGTGACTGTTCTAGCACCAACTGATCCATCTTTAATGCTCACGATTTGTACCACACAACCCAGTAATTGCACACTGGCACACCTGTCCCAAATGTCTGCTCTGGTGTCTGTGATTGCTGAAACATCAGTTGCTAATAGCATTTTGGTTACATTAGGATAGGGACTCTGTATGAATATATGTGTGTGTGTGTGTTGTGTGTGTGTGTGTGTGTGTGTGTGTGTGTGTCTGTGTGTCTGTGTGTATGTATGTATGAGTGAGGGACAGAGAGACAGACACACATAGAGACACAGAGAGAGAGAGAGAGAGAGAGAGTCTCAGTTGGTGCTAATGAGGTCAAAGTCATAGATTGGTCCTTATGTGGACCATAGTGTTCCTTGCCATTTTCTGTGGTTCCATATTGAGTCGTAACCCTGGGGACAAACTGATCCCTGACCTCATTTAGACCAAAGCTGAGCCCTTACATTGGCACTATTCCACTGGGAAGGCAGATGGGAGAGGGCATAATGGCCACTAGACCTGGGGAGGTGGCAGCCCAGAGGCCAAGTGAAATATCCATGGAGAGAATTGGCTGGTCAGTCTGGAGGAAATGACACCACCCCTAGGAAATGCACACCCTAGGATATTGGCATATGTAGCAGAGTCCAGGCCACCACTCCTTAGTTCCAGCTTTGGTTTCCAAGGCAGTTGTAGGTTGAAACTGTTGGGTGGGAAAAACAGCCAGGTCTTCAAACCCAGTTCTTGAGGAAGATCAGTACTAGGTGATACCCTCTCACCAATGAACCTAAAAGAGGAGTTTGGGAAATTGATCACAGGCTTGGCCCAGAAGAATGATATTATAAGTGATAGGAGATTTCAGTTATCTAGACATTCATTGGTGCTATCTCTTTGCCAAAAACATATTTTCTAATAATTTGTTGATGTGCCACTAAAAGGTGAAAATTAACAATGTGGTGGTACTTCTCTTCTGGAGATGATTATCACTAACAAGAAGGAACCAGTTGCTGGAATAGAAAACGATAAAAATCTTGGGGAGAAATGACAACTCCATCTGGGAATTTATGATAGAGGCAAGATGGACATACTCTGATGTGAACCCTCAATTTTGGGACAATAGATTTGAAGGCATTTTGAGATGGGTAGGAATCGACGGACAAAAACCTACAGAAAGAGAAAAAAATCAATCGTGCTATTTTATGGAAAGCTGCAGGCTAGATGACAGTATAACTAAGTCAACTCAGAACTGTTTGATTGGCCGGATCCAAGAAGTTTGATGTCCACTTGGAAGGAAGTCTTGAGTGCAGTGTCTCTGGGAGAAGTCAGCCCAAGAGGGGTGAGAAGCTCTATAGAATGAAATTCTGAAAATGCAAAGAGAAACCATTCTAATTAATAGAAAAAAGGGTATGTGTGTGTGTGTGTGTGTGTGTGTGTGTGTGTGTGTGTGTGTGCATGTAACTAAAGAGTGATTTAAATGCACAGAGAGCTCACCAGGCAATTTAGATCTTAAAAAGACTGTTATAGCCATTTATGGCAGCACACATCTATAATCCCATTGCTGGGGAGTCTGAGCCTGGTGGATCACTTGGCCTCAAGAGTTCTGAGCTGTGTTTTATCTAGGACAGCCAGGTGTTTGTGCAGTTTTTTGCACTGATATGGTGAGCCCCTGGGAATGGGAAGCTATGAGGCTCCCTAATGAGGCTGGAACAGGTTCAGGTTGGGGGAAGTCAAAGCCTAATGGGCTAATCAGCAGTGAGATCGGCTCATGAGTAGCTCCCGCACTTTCAGCCTGCATAAGATAGCATTACCTGATCTCCAAAATAAAAGATTTATATAGAAGATGGAAGTAAGGGCAGGGAATGGAGAATGAAGAGAGGGCCATGGATGTCATATCTTATAGGCTGGACCTGATTCAGGCCAATCTGGTTCTTCATGTTTGGGATTGGAATGAACTAGTAGATCATCTAACAGTTAACCAAGGAGGTTTAACTAGTCAGAGCACCCAAAGGATACTAAGCAAGGTTCATGTAAACATGATTCCTCTTGTTATCCACAAAGAATGTGTCTGGTCAGCAGAGTATGTTGGGTGTGGTGACTCCATGATGAGGGGACATCAGCCAGATCTGAGGGGCACTAACTCCTCATGGGTTGGTATTCTATGCCCTATGTGACTGGGAAGCCATATCAATGGTCTAGACCAATCAAGTGTCAGGGAGAGCTTCTCTACCTTTTAGTGGGGAAAATCCTAGAAAACAAACAAAGGAACAAACAGAAAAACTATTCTAGCCGCTATGGCAGATATTGATCCTTCCACAGCATGGTCTTATAAGAATTGTGTTAGGAGCGCTAAAGCTCAGAATAAGCTAAGGCTGGCAAGGAACACTAAGGACAACAAAAAAGGGGGTTTTTGCTTGGTCATTCATTTGTTTCATTTTGCTTTGCTTTAGATATAATGGGGAAAAGAGAAAGACAGTTAAGCGAACATCTAGGAAAGGAAGCAGTGCTCACACAACCCCAGCACGTCTTCATCAAGAGCAGATCACGTTAGACTAATCTAATTTCCTTTTTTAGACAGGTTACTAGGCTGTTAGGTCAAAGGAATGCTATTATTATAGTTTCTATTTCAACAAAACATTTGACAAAATCACTCAAGCTATTTTATGGAAAGCTGCAGGCTGGACAACAGTATAACTCAGTAGATTCAGAACTGGTCTATTGGCCAGGTCCAAGGAGTCTGATGTTCATTTGGAAGGAAGTCTTAAGTGAAGCATCTCAGGGATCTGTGCTTCTGTCCACCTTCTGTTCCACATTTTGCTCAATAACTTAGACCAGGGGTGGGGCACCTGCGGCCTGGAAGCCACATGTGGCCCTCTAGGGCTCAAGTGTGGCCCTTTGACTGAATTCAAACTTCACAGAAGAAATCCTTTTATTAAGTCTTTGATGAATACATAGCATGAATATAAAATTTGTAGATGATACAGAGCTAGGAGGGATAGTAAACATCTTCCCAGTCATCCAGACTTGTCACCTCAATGTTGTCCTTGACTCCTCATTTTCACTCACTTTACCTATCCAATCTTGTATTTTCTGCCTTTACAATATACTTCGTATATATCCATTCATATAGTAACCACTCTGGTGCAGGCCTCACCATCTCACATTTCAACTATGTAATAGCCTTTTATTGGTGTCTCTACCTCCCTCTAATCCATCCTCCATTCAGCTGCCAAAGTGATTTCCCTAACATACAGGTCTGATCATGTCACTTCCCTACTTAGTAAACACTTGTGTCTCCCTATTACCTCCAGAATCAAATATAAAATCCTCTGACTGGCATCCCAGCCTTTCATAACCTGACTCCTTTTCAGTCTTCTTGCACCTTCTGCATACTCTGTGATCCAGTAACACTGGCTTTGCTGCTCTTTGCACGTAATACTGTAATACTCCATCTCCTGACTCCCGGCCTTTCATTTGCTATTCCCTGTTACCCCACCCCTCCTTCCTGGAATGCTCTTCCTCCTCATCTCCACCTCCAGGCTTCTTTTAAGATTCAACTCAAATCCAACTTTGTGCAAAAGGGCCTTCTAGGGGGCTGCTAGATGGTGCAGTGTATAGAACGCCGGCCCTCAAGTCAGGAGGACCTGAGTTCAAATGTGGCCTCAGACACATGATGCTCACTAACTGTGTGACTCTGGGCAAGTCATTTAACCCCAATTGTCCAACCAACAAAACAAAAAACAAAAACAAAACAAAAGGGCTTTCCAGACCCCACCCTGCCCAACTCCACAGCATATATTTTGTATGTATGTTTTTATTGCATGTGAATGTGAACTCCCGAAGGGCAGGGACTGTGTTTTTGTCCTTATTTGTATCTCCAGTGCTAAAGACAAGATTTAGTTATAGTAACAATATCATAATATAATAACAACAATAATAGTAAATATTAGTGCCTTCCCTCTGTTGATCCCTCTGATGATTTCCAATTTATTCTGTCTACATCTTGTTTATACACAGTTGTTTTCTTCCACATTAGACTGTGAGCTCCTTGAGAACAAGGACTATTTTTTGCCTTTCCTTATGTCCCCAGTCCTTAGCACCGTGCAGATACTTGGTGTCGTTTAGTAAATGCTTGTTGATTAATTGATTGATTTGATGGCAAGGTCAGGAACAAAACATTAACTTCATGAGTACAAGGTGGAAGATTCACAACTAGACAAAACTAAATGTGGAGGGGCTTAATGGACTGCTAACTTAATCCAAGTGAACATTATGATATAGCAATTGAATTTTTAAAAACCTAATATAATCTTGGGCATTTGTATTTTTCCAATTTGTTATTTATTTGTAACATTCATTTAAAAAAATTTGAGTTCCAAATTTTCTCCTTCCTTCCAGCCCCTCCCCTACCCATTGAGAAGGTAAGCAATACGATATCAATTATACTTGTGAAATCATGCAAAACATATTTCCATATTAGCCACGTTGCAAAAATAAAATAGCAAGAAAAATAAAGTGAAAAAAATTGTACTTCAGTTTGCACCCTGAGTTTGTCAATTCTCTCTCTGGAGGTGGATAACATTTTTCATCAGAGTACTTCAGACTTATTTTGGGTCATTATTGATCAGAGTAGCTAAGTCTTTCCCAGTTGATCATCATTACCTTATTGACTCCATCAGTTTTCTCTCTGGAGGTGGATAACACTTTTCATCATAAGTCCTTTGGAATTGTCTTGGATCACTCTATTGCTAAGAATAGCTGTCATTCACAATTAATCATGGTACGACATTGCTGTTACTGTGTACAATGTTCTCTTGGTTCTACTCACTTCCCTCAGCATCAGTTCATTCAAGTCTTTTCAGGTTTTTCTAAAACCATCCTGCTCATCATTTCTTATAGCACAATAGTATTCCATCAAAATCATATACCACAACTTGTTCAGCCATTCCCCAATTGATAGTCATCCCCTCAGTTTCCAATTCTTTCCCACCACAAAAAAAAAACTGCCATAAATATTTTTGTACATATGAGTCCTTTCCCTTTTTGGACATCTTTAAGAGAGTAAAGTCATAGCCAAGATTAAGCAGTTGATAGCATCAATTTCTCCCTGAGGACTGTGCTTGCTGCTGGGTGAACATTTTAGAATGATTATTGACAAGTTTGATAGCATTCAGAGAAGGTTGACCAGAATGGTGAGGGGCCTTGAGGCCATGCCATATCAGAATTGGCTGAAAGAAATGGGGAGGTTCAGCTTGGAGAATAGAGGCCTTTTAGGGGGTCCAGGCAATGGAATGATAGTTGTCTTGGAGTATTTTAAGGGTTGTCAGGTGGAAGAGGGATTGGCCCTGTTCGGCTTTGGCCCCAGAGGATAGAACTAGGGGAAGGTTTGAAGTTACCAAAAGGCAGATTTAATCTCAATGAAAAAAAAAACTAATAAAAATTTTTGGCTATCCCAAAGTGGAAGAGGCTGATATAAGAGGAGATAGTGAATTCTCCCTCCCTCTTGGTTTTGCTGGTAAATGTTTAACAAGTAGCTCTTGAGGAAAAAAAAAAAACAAACAATTCTATGCAGAACCCACTTTTAAGTTTAATTTGAATAATGAATGATTCCTCCCTGGCTTTCTTAAGGCTAGACAATCAGCAAACCAATAAATCAAGCCCTGATTTATTGCTTTTGATGATTTCTGAGATAAAAATTCTCACACTGCAACTTTAACAGTTGGTTACTCTGAGCTATCTATAGCACAACCCATCCTCACTAGAAATTCTCTAGGAATATCTGGAGGATATCTATCTGTATCAGTATCACTTGTCTGGCCTATTATAGATAGGATTCTATTTTAGGTATAGGTTGAATGAAATCACTGCCTAGGTCCTTTTTGACTCTTCGACTCTGATTTGGACTCCATGTCCAGTGTATTTTCCATTTGATCATGATTCCTCCTCCATTCTCATCCTGCTTTCTTCCACCTTCCTGCCTTTACTCTTGTTGTTTCCAGTGCCTGGCATAGACTCCTCCTATACAAATATCTTTATCATGAAATCTGCTTCCTCCTTTAAGGGCTACATGACCTGCCACCTTCTTTAAGAATCCTTTCCCAGGGGCAGCTAGGTGGCAACTAGCTGTGTGACCTTGGGTAAGTCACTTAGCCCAGATTGCCAAAAAAAAGGAAAAAAAAGAATCCTTTCCTATGGTAAGTGTCCCTGCCCTCCTTGGATCTTTCATTGCCCTGTATTTGACCTCTAGCCAGTACTTATCATGTTCTAACTACAGTTATTTGTGTACAGAATTTAGCCTCCTTATTTGATGAGAAGCTTCTGGGGGGTAGGGACTTTGTTCTCTATGACACTGTACTTCACTAGTTTAATGTTGTCATCTCACTGGGGTTGGATTGTCTCTCCATCAAACTGGATCACAATCCATCTCTGCCTTCTCAACCGGTGTGATTTCTGCTTGTGTCTTTCCAGAGATCTTCTGCATAGAAATCATCTGCTGTGCTAGAGTCCTTCCTCTGGGTCTTTTAATCATACTGCTTAATAAATGTTTGTTGAATTGATTTGATGGATTTGACTCCAATAGCTCCCTGACAATATGATTTGGTTTACACAAATCCTCCACAGGTGCAACTCTTTAGGAACACGTCTATAGCAAAAGGTAAGGTCACAGCACAAAAGCAATCCCAAAAGATTTAGCCAAACCCAGGTCTCTTCCTGTAAAATGACAAAGAGTTTTAGGTTTTATACTAGGAAACTAAGAGATGTGGGCATTTCTTATCACTGGAAAACTTTTAGGCAAGGGAAGGAAAAAAAAAACAGAAGATGAAAAATAAAACCCTACAGCCTTTACAGACAAGCCTTTAACATCCTGCCAAAGGACTGTTGCCATGGAAGCAGGCAAGGAGGGCCCCTTGGCTGAGCTGAAACAGGTGTCTACTGAAATCCCTGGAGGTTTTTCTGGCTTTGAACTAGGAAGGTCTGTACTAATGGTTGACCATACACCTTGGTGGAATAGGCAGCTAGCTGCCTGATAGTGTGATATGAGGAGTACCGAAAAGACTTAAGAGCCAGCCCAAGTTCACAGATCCCTTCCACCCCAAATCTATCTTTGGCAGTCCATGGACCCTAGGTTAAGAACTACTGGGTTTAAACCCTTCTTGTATGTCTTTATGCTTTGGACTGGCATCACCTTTCAGAGTCACAGATTCTAAATATGTACTCTGCATCATGTAAGGTTCTAATCCTTGATCATGCTCATTATGAATGTTATCATTACTAGGCAGAGATAGACATAGTACAGAAGAAATATGACTTAGCCCCCCAGGATGCATATCCAGGGCTGGAGAATCACACTTCTTTCCCTGGAGGACATGCAAAGGCAACAGAGTGAGGGAGGTCAAACTGGAGTTTTATTCAGGGGCTTCCATCTCCCCAACTAAACCCCTATTCTGAGACTCTTCCTCACTATTTCCTTTCTTCTCTCATTCTTTGGGAAAACATATTGCTCATAGAACCACATAGGACCAGAGGATACCAGAGCAGGGAGATACCTTCAAGATCATCTATTCTGACCTCTTCATGTTACGGAGGAAGAAATTGAGGCCTGAGTAGAAGAACAGATTTGTCCAAGTTATAGGAATCCGATTCTACCACTTCCTTTCTGTGTGACCTTGGACAAGTTGTTTAACTTCTCTGGGCCTCAGTTTCCTCATTTGTTAAATGAAGGACTTGGACTAATGGTCCCTGGATTCTCTTCCATCTTTAGATCTATGATCCTAGGCAGCAATGCTGAGATTCAAACCCAGGTTCTCTGACTCCTAATCCAATTCTCTTTCCAATATACCAAACTGTCCCAAAACAACTTAGAATTTGAGTGCCAATATGCCAAGATTCTGCTTCTTCCCTCTCTATACCTTCTTCATATTTATGTTGGTCCCAATGATATCATCTGAAATCCTTCCCTCAGTGATTATCAGAGTATTTACAGTGCCTAGCAAGGAATAGCCCCCTTAATAAATATCTTTTGATTAATTCATTGATCAGATTCCTGAATAAGTATTTTCTTTCTTGTTTTTTTTTTGCAATTAAATTTTTTTAATGAAAATGTATTTTCTCTTTTTCAACCCCTCCTCCAGCTAAGCACCCCCCCCCAAACAAAACAAAAACCTCGTAAGAAATATGCATAGTCAAAAAACCAAATCCTTGCATTGGCCACTTCTAAAGCCATTATATTTGAATCTGCACTTTGAGTTCATGGCTTTACTTCCATCAGGGGATGGGTGGCCTGTTTCACATGAGTCTTCTGGAGTCAAGGCTGGGCTTTCTGATGATCATAACATTCTCTCCGTGAATTTCAAGCTAGTGCTCCAAATGTCTAGTTAATGCCAAGGGATTGAATGTGTTGGTATCGTGAGGCATCAAGCATCACTCTCATTCCCTGCTGGTGATTTGCTATGGCTCTTAATGATAGTCTGAAGTTTTGTGATCGTTGTAAAAAGAAGTCAAAGTGTTATTATATCAGAAATGTGCCTCCCAAACAGAGCAGAAGGTGAAAATCTAGAAGAAAGCATGTTAATAATCTAAGTATTTGCAAATTGTTTAACAAAGAAAATAGGTATTTTGATTCAGGTGAGGATAGATGAATTTAAAATAAATTCTTTTCAGACAATTTATTTTTTTCTTTAAGCAGCTCTGGTACTGACTTGCTGTGTGACCTTGGGCAAGTCACTTTTTTTGTTTGACCTTAGTTCTCCAATCTGCAAAATAAGGAGTTTGGACTCAGTATTCTCTAAGGTCCCTCCCATCTCTGGCATCCTCTGCTCTAAGATCCTTTCCAGCTCTGATATTCTGTGTTCCAAGTTCTTCCTGCCCTCCCCCAACTCAGACTAGCTTAAGAGCTGATTGTTTAGTGTTTAATGTGAGCCTTTATACCTCATAAATCATCAAACACTACAAATTGGGGCTTGATTTGTTGTTTTGTTGATTGTCTAAACTTAAGAAAGGGATGGAGAAAACTTTAATAGTGAAGATTAAACCTAAAAATAAGATGTACATGTTTTTCCCCCCAGAGAGCTTGTTGTTAAACATTTACCAACACACCAGTAGGTATAGTAGAAAGAACATCCGATTTTGAGTCAAATTATGACTCTGTGCTGAGACTTTCTCATGCCTGTTCATCCTTATGGGCGTCACCTGGCCTATATGGTTTATCTCTAATAAACTTTTTCTCTGGCTGAAAAAAAAATTATGACTTTGCTTCTTTCTATTGTACTATCTAGTGCAGCTCATATCACTTTTTTTTTTTTATAAAATTAGAAAATTGAATTAGATTAACTCCGAGATTCCTTCCAGTGTTTAGGTCCTGTGATTCTGTGGGTCCTATATGTGCCACTGTCTTACATATTGTATATTAGAAATTAGATGAATGAATCCTTTCCCTTTTTTGCAACTCAGTTGCCTTATTTGTAAATGGTTATTCGACAATAATGATGATGACACTGAAGATAATAATAATAGCAAAAATGTATATGGCAACAGGCCCTGCTAAGTGCTTTAAAATAATTATCTCATTTTTATCCTCTCAACAACCCTAAGAGGCAGGTGCTATTATTATCCCCATTTTACAGATGAGGCAAACCGAGGTTAAGTGATTTGCCCAGGGTCACACAGCTAGCAAGTGTCTAAGTCTGAATTTGAACCTCAAGACTTCCCTGACTCCAGACTCTAGACTAGAAGCTTTCAGAGACCTCTTGTAGTGCTGACATTCTATATATCTATGATAAACTAGGCAAATCCAAGCTGGTAATTCCTTGGTAGAGTTAAATGTATATTTTGATGACCAGATTATCAAGGACTGAGCATCACAGAGCTTACCAGCAAGAGCTTTCTATGAGTTAACATCTCCCCCGCCACAGTCAATCTCAGGTCTCTTCATAATTGATTTGCTCTATCAGCTATGTAATGAATTAGGATTTCTGTGAGGCTGTAGTGTTGACGTTTTCACTGGGGCTCGAGCACAGCCCAGTTCCTCTTCCTTTGAATCTCTGAAGACTGGTTAAAGTAATTAAAAAAGGCATTTGACTGTTGCTTAGAAACTGCCCATAGCAGTGAAAGGGGAAATGAGGCTTTGTGATACAATCACGGGAATTGAGAGCTCAAAGGGACATTCAAGATCAGCTAGTCTGACTTCCTCACTTAGCAGATGGGGAAACTGAGGCCTAGGGAGGTTAATTGGTGTCTCCCAAGGTGACAGAAACAGGACTGAAACCCGGCTCCTCTAATTCCAGAGTCAGTGCTCTTGGGCTATTTGGTCTCTAATGCCCATCCCTGTCACTTCATATTCTAAGGGCCCTCCCTGTACTGACATCCTACAATATGTTGAGTGATCTAAGATCCTGGGAAACCTCGGCATCTTCTATTGTATATCTCAAGGGCCTAATTTTCTATGGGTCCATTTAATTTTTGTACATCCCCCAGGTGCCCCTGTATATTGATTGAGAAACAATATTCTTCAATAAGGAATTCAATTTAATTCATTTTAACAAGCATTCATTAAATATCCACTAAAGGAGCTTGACACATTGTTTTAACAAACTCTCTTTCTTTCTTTCTCTTCCTTCCTGCCTTCCTTCCTTCCTTCCTTCCTTCCTTCCTCCCTCCTTCCTTCCTTTCCTCCCTCCCTCCTTCCTTCCTTTCCTTTCCTCCCTCCCTCCCTCCCTTCTTTCTTTCTTTCTTTCTTTCTTTCTTTCTTTCTTTCTTTCTTTCTTTCTTTCTTTCTTTCTTTCTTTCTTTCTTTCTTTCTTTCTTTCTTTCTTTCTTTCTTTCTTTCTTTCTTTCTTTCTTTCTTTCTTTCTTTTGTTCTTTCTTTCTTTCTTTCCTTTCTCATGCCAGGCACTGCAAATACAAAGATAAAACTAAGATACTCCCTGCCCTCAAGAGCTTATATTCTAGTGATGGAAAAGAGAATATGCATATGTTAGTTATACAAAATATTTTTAAAAATTACTGAGATGCACTGGAGGAAATTAGGAAAGCCATCTTGTAGGAAATGGTGCCTGAACTGAGCCTTGAAAGGAGTTAAGGGTTTCTAGGGGTAGAATTGAGCAGGGAAAGAATCCTAGGCAAGGAGGACAGCCTATGCAAAGGCATAAGGGCTGGAATGTCATGTTGGGGAAAACAGCAAATAGGCTAGGAATGGGGTTGACACCCCAGGTGTGGGGTGGGGGAATTTCCTGAAGGTCATGGTCCCTGCAGCTAACAACAAACCAAGCAGATTGTACCAGAGCTCAGCAGCTCTCAGTGGGTCCCCTTGGTTGCAGGTGAGCCGCCTTTCTTCTCGCTCCAGCTCTCCAGCTCTGGGATTGTCTGTAAACACAGAAATCCAAGAGGAGCCTCCTAGTAATTATCTGCATCTTTTTTTTTTTGCTTTGCTCCTTTCCCCTTGTCATGTTTCATTTCACAGCCATTTTCCCGAGAATGAGGTTGGGTAGAGCTGAGACGTGTTGGGCCTCATCTGTCACAACATATTGAAAGCAACTCACAATTGTGTACAGATTGTGTAACACCTTTCGATGAGTCTTATTTCTTTTCCTTAGATGGTGCTAATAGGGTATGAAAGGAAAACACGATTATGGGGATGATTATTATGGTGCCTTGCAGAGGCCCAAAGTCACTTGAATGGTTTGGAATTAAAAAGAATTGGTTTCACTGAGAAGTCCATCTTACTGTCCCAGAGCTGACAACCTATTTTTTTATCAGCTGATGACCCAAGAAAGCTCCCCTCCCTCCTCCTCCATCTTGAGATTTCTTATTTTTAATTTTAATGTTATATTAATGTTCTTCCCTATATTATTGTCAATCTTCTATGACTCCTTACCTCTATCTTTTATAACAAATAAAAAAATACAGTTAAGCAAAACTTGCCAACACAATGGCCACCTCTGTGATAATGCATGCCTCCTTCTGCAGCTATAGTTCACCTCTCTGTGGAGACCCTGGAGGCATGCTTCACCATCAGACTTCTGAAGTCATGTCTGCTCACAGCATCGATCAGAATTCTGAAGTCCTTCAGTGGTATTTTGTTTTATGATATTATTGAACACTGGCTCTGGAAATTCAAATCCTGCCTCCCTGTGGGACCTCAGGCAGTTATTTTATGGGGCCTTACTTTTTTCCCCTGGTAAATGGGTGAGTTAGACTGGATGGCCTCTGAGGTCTCTTCCATCATTAATCTCCAGATCTGTGGTTCTGTGTGTGGCTGGGGGTAAGTCTTTTCCCTTCCCTTTCCTGGGCCTCAGTTTCCTCTTCTGTAAAATGAGGGGTTTGGACTAGATGGCCTCTGAGGTCCTTTCCAACCCTAGATCTAGGATCCTATGATCCTATTGTATAGATTATTCTCTGGTCCTGCTTACTTTGCTTTGGGTTCATACGAGTCTTTTCAATCTGAATTCCTCATATTTGCTCTTTTTTACAGTGTAATAATATTCCGTTACAGCCATATAGTACAATTTGTTCAGCCATTTACCAATCAATGGATTTTCCTTCCCACTTTCCTTCCTGCAGATTTCTCTAAAGGCCATGAAAAGAAAAGCTAACCGGTAGGATATAGACTATCCAGCCACAGTAACTGGAAGCCTGTTGCTGGGCCTCCTTTACTGATGAGACAGAATGCTTTTGAATGAATGAATGAATGAATGAAAAAGCATTTATTAAGGACTTATTATGTGCCAGGCACTGTGCTAAGCACTAGAGATCCAGACAAAAACAAAGTAAGTCCTTTCTCTCTCTTCTAGCTCTGAATCTATGACCCTATAATTCGATGACCAGTATTTTGGTTTGGAAGTTTCAGGGATGGTGAGTGGAGTCATAGGGGAGGAAATTTACCCACCCTTTCAAGTATCAATGGCAGCATTGAATTGATAATTGAATTGGGAATCTAGAACTTTCCATCTGGGGATGGAAAGAGATGAAGGGAACATGCAATGTATCAGGCGATTAGACGACTGGAAAGAATATTGAAGCATGACTGGATTTGGCTTAGATGTAGTGGGCCATGGGAGGTACTCATCAAACAAAGTAACATGGTTCCAGGGTCAAAGTTTTGGAGATGAAGTAGTTAAACCCTATAAGGTATGGCTTCTAGTCCAAGTGGCAGGTGACAAGATGGTCAGGATTAGGTTTTGTCTTTTATTTTCGGTCTTTTAAAGAAGAAGATCCCAACCTCCTCCCTATTGTAGGAGAAGGTCTCTATTCTCCTTGCCTCTCCATTCTTTAATGAGACTGGTCTTCATGGTATAAACATGTGGGGCTGAGCCATTGCCAGATTGTACTCAAAGCCTGTGTAGCCTGGCAGGGCTTGTCAAAGGTCATGTTTCTCTGCTATAGTCTTCAAAACTCCAGGGTCATTTCTGGGCCATAATGAGGAATCAAAGGAGGAATTGAGTGGAAGGATGAAAATAAGACGTAATGCTACCTTATATTTCTATATCGCTTTCAGTTTTATAATACCTTTCTCATATCATCTCCTTTCAGTCTTTTTTCTTTTATTGTAGTCTGAACTTAAACACCCAGATGACCATTTTCATAGACACAGCTGAGTGCAACAAGAAAATTCCATATGACACAGTGAACCTCTACTTAGTGCTGCTTTAAATATTGATCTAGATTGATATATAAAATAAAATTCTACATATTGCTTTCAAAACTGTCTCACTTGTCTGTGTTTCTAACCTTCTTTCTCTTCTACACATTTTCAAAATGTTTCATTGATCTTTTTTTGGGCATCACTATTGCTAATGTCCCCCAAATATATTCTTAATCATAAGAAAGAAAGAAAGAAGGAAAGAAAGAAAGAAAGGAAGGAAGAAACCCCTTTTAACAAATAAGCATAGTCAAGCAAAACAAATAGACACAGTGGCTATGTTAAAGGTGCACTGCTCTTCCTACTTCTTGAGTCCAGCACTTTTTAGCTGGTGAGTAACAGGCTTCATCATCACTTCTCTCGAGTCACAGCTGTTCATTGATAAGAGTTCTGAAGTTTTCCAAAGTTGTTTTCTTATGATGTTGTTATCATTGTAGAAATTGTTCACCTGGTTCTGTTTCCTTCACTCTGCTTCAGTTCATACTACCTAGGATTCTCTGATGTTGTCTTTAGTAATTGTATTCCCACCATAATTTGTTCAGCTATTCCCCAGTTGTCTAAGAGGCCATCTAAGGCAACCCCTTTAGATTCTAGGTCTTTTCTTTTTTTCCCTTCCCTTCCTGTGTTTAACTCTCCTTTGTTTCAGAGAAGAGTGAGATTTATTTAATACCTACTCCCCCTAGTCTTTCCTCCATATTTTATACTCTTCTCATGAGGGTTTAACACACACACGAACAGCTTGGTTGAAATATACATACATGCATACATACACATGTGTGTATATATACATATATGTATATGTGTATATATATATATATATATATATATTTGTATATGTGAAATACCAAATTTTACTCCTTCTTTACTCCTTCCTGTGTATTCCTTTTGCTCTCCCTTCTTGTTATGCCCTTGATACTATCAGGACAGAACCAATCCACCTCCAGCACCTATGTTTTTCTTGTTTAACTCATTCAGTGTCCTTTGAAGAGATTAACATTCTGGACACCGGGGTTCTCTCCCCTATTAGAATGTTAGCACTAGATCATGATACAGCTCCTTCCAATTGTTTAAATAAATTCACCTTTCTAGCTTTTTCTGGACCCTCATGTTTATATTTCTCCTATTCAGCTCTGGTCTTTTCATCAAAAATGCCTGTCAAGTCCTTTGTCATGAAAGGTCCATTTTACCTTCTGTAGGGCTATACTTATACTCTCATTTTTGGGCATCTCTTGATCTATAATGGTTGATGTTTTCTTTGATTTACTAGGCAGTTCTCAAATTGGAGCTTTGTGCCCTGGCCAGGCTCCACAGCCTGATATATTTTTGAGTGGGTTGGTCAGCCCTATTTGTACTCCTCCTGGGTTACCTGGCTTCTTGCACTGACCACAACTTCCCAGGGTTAGGGCCCCCTGGATCTTTGAGGTGCAGAATGCTGGATATTCAAGTCCCCCTTTTTTTGCGAGGCAGTCGGGGTTAAGTGACTTGCCCAGGGTCACGCTGCTAGTGAATATCATGTGTCTGAGGTTGGATTTGAACACAGGTCCTCCTGACTCCAGGGCCGGTGCTCTATCCACTGCACCACCTAGCTGCCCCTATTCAAATGCCTTTCATGTGTCTCAGGATAGAATGTTAGGGGCCCAGGAGCCTTTGGGCCTGGAGTGTGTATCTGAGTCCTATAGTACCATTGTGGTTGCTGACCACTGCAATACTTGGAGCTTCAAAGGTTCCTACTAGGGGGATTTCTTGAGGTAGCCATCCACTCTTATTTCCTCTGGACACAGACCCTTACAGATGACCTATTTCACTGGGTTGTCTCTGGTCACTCTGGGATGCTAATCTGCATTGGCATTGGCTTTGCTGATAGTCCCTTTTCTTGTTGCCTTTAGAGTTCTTAGTGACCTCCTGTGCCGTTCTGTGGTGGCATAAGTCATTTGTTGTAGGTTTTAATTGGATTTATTGAGTATCATTTGGTCTAGTGTGAACTTCATGGTTGGACTAGAGTAGGGATGTGGGAGCTGGTCAGTCTACCTCTTGTTCAGGCAGCCATCTTGGCATGAAACATCAAATTTGATTCTAACAATGATCCTATGAAGTGGGCCTTATTATTATCCCCATTTTTGATATCCTTCTTATTAGTCTGCTCTAAAGTGAGTCAGGATTTTAAAAAAATCCTCTTGATCTTCAAGTTATTGATTTTTATTGATTTTTCCTGAAGGACCCTCCTCTCAGAAATATGGAAAATTACATCTTAGGGTCCATTTAAATATTTGCCTTTGTCCTATTCACCTTGGTCCTTAGCTTACTGGAGCACCTCTGCACTTGTGAGTATGGGAGAGGGGGTAATCCTCCCTTTTTGTAGTCCCACCCCTACGTGGTCCTACCAGCCTAAGCGGACCCTTTCTCCACTACCCCGTAGACAGAATTCACAATGATTCCAGAATATCCTCCCTGCTCCCCCATATATACTTACTAAATGAATCTTCTTGTGTAACAAAGAAAAATAAGCGAAACCAACCAACATATAAACTGTGTCTGATAGTGTATATGACATTCTACATCCCTAGTCCCCCATCTTACTAAAAAAAGGAAGGAGGTGCATTTCCTCATTTCTGCTCTAGGTTTCTTATTTGTAGAAATCGTCCCATTGTCTGGCTTCATTTCCTCTTGTAGTTCACAATAGGCATACCTAGGGCTGAAACACCAGAAACACCTGTTCTTCCTTGCCTTTCTAGGGCTTTTACCCAATGGACCACATTTTAGCTCTGGCTAGTTGTATAGTTACATACTCCAGATGCTAGCCCTCAAATGAGACTCAAATGTCATGTTTTTTTCTTCTCCCAAACAATTCCCAGGCATTTCATTCAGGCATGAGAGCAGCAGCTGGATTTGATTGATTAGGAAACATGACCATGATTTAAAATTTGCTTGAAAACAACACACACACACACACACACACACACACACACACACACACACACACACATATACACAGCTCTGCTGCTGTTACTCTCTTTAGCAAATATAAGCTGACTCTCACTGAAACCAAATATATACCCAGTGTTTCCAGAGGGTCTTAGACCTAGAAAAGCCCTTGAGAGGTCATTCAGATCCTTTTGTCTTGAAGCAGTATTAGACTATGAACTAGACTCTGAATATGACAGTGCTTACTAATTTAAGAATCTATGTTTTCCCAGATGTGGACATTCCCTTTGCTAATGATAATTTCAGCCTCACCATACCTTATAGCAGACGGATTTGAGAGTTGCTGTGGCTGGAAAAAATATTCATCATTTGACTAGTCTGGTGATGAGCCTCTCTGAATTTGGCTAGGCTGGCCAATTGATATCCTTAGACCCTTACTCGAATCTTTTCCATCGAAGTAGGATCAACTGTTGGCAAGAGTTCACCTCCATAGGAACAGTTAGGTGGTTCAGTGGATAGAGTACGAGCCCTGGAGTCAGGACCTTGTTCAAATCCGGCTTCAGACACTCACTAGCTGTGTGACTCTGGGCATGTCACTTAACCCTGTTTGCTTAAAAAAAAAAGAGTTAACCACATCACCATGATGTATCAGAGGAAGACTATACAATTAAGCACCTACTGTCTACAGAGTTGGATGCTAGGCATGGGGTAAAAACAAAGTTTAGATAAGACCCATTCCTTCCTGGCAAGTGGCTTAAAGTATGATCAGGGGATAAGACACACAGTGATTATATAATAAACACTATAGTAAATATAGGCTTTGTGACACTTTTTTTTAAGAGAGTAGATGGAAAGAGGGAAGGAGACTCTATCAGTCTCAACCTTATGCCCTTACCACCTTTGAATCTGGAGAATTTTCTTTTATAAATTCAGTGTGACATGGATCCATCTATGTACCACAGTCCATTCAATTGAACAATTCCAAGGTCACAGATGGGACCTTAGAGATTATCTAGGCAAACCCCCTTTATTTTGTAAGGACAAAAGCCCAGACAGCAGAAGGAACTTCTCTCAAGATCTCACAATTAAGAATCAGCAGAGCCAGGGCTCAAACCCAGGACATGCAGTCAGAGATTTAGAGCCACAAGAGACCTCCTGGGGACATCAAGAGCAAAGCTCTCAATGGACTCATGAGGTCCACTGAGGTCCAAATGATTTTTTCAAGTTCACCCAGGGAGCAAGGAAAAAAAGAGAGCTGGGATTTGAACCTGCATCCACTAGACTCCAACTCCAGCATTCTTTTCATCATGCCACAATGACTCCTGACTCAGTAGACAAAATTCAGTCACTCTTGGCTGACTTGATGAGTGAATTCTCTGGATGTTTCCTCTTTTTCTGTGTAGATATACTAAGCCTGACCACTTCTTCAGGCAAAAACTCTCCTTTTCTCTGAACTTCTTCTTTTTGGGGTTGTTTTGCAGCACTTTAATCTTTGCTTGGTTTGGTTTTTGTTTGTTTGTTTGTTTCCAGTGGCCCATCTATAACTGAAATCTTTTTCTCTCCCTCTGGCCACAGGAAGGGAATGGGACACCCTGACAGGGCAAACTGAATGATGCTGGATGTGCCAGGCAGAGGAACCCTGTGGGCCTGTCTTGTTTCTGCTTCCTTGGTTCAGGGTCACCTTGTTAGGCCACATAGCAGTCCTTTCTCAACTGTGGTTTCCTAGTCTTTGTGTGGATGAATATGGCCAGCAGGCCTGAAGAACTCCTGGCCATATGTTCTGTGTTCTTTGGGGAGAGGGGGTGGCTAGAGAAAGGAAAAGGCAGAAGCAAACAGAGAAAGAGGGAACAAAGATAGAATCTAGAGCTGGAAGGGACCTTAAAAGAACATTGATTTTCATATCCTCGTTTTACGGATGAGGAAATTGAGTCGGGGATGAGATGAGATGCTCAGTGACCTGTTCAAGGTCACACAGATAGGAAGTAGCAGAACAGAATTTAAAGTAAGGAGAAGAGAGGAGGGCAAAGGAAGGCAAGACAAGGCAAGGCAAGACACTAGCGAAAAGAATTTCTTTATATAAATGACCTACTTCCCAACCCCGCCTCCTAAGAATGAAATCTGAAATTCTGAGACTCAACCATTGTAGCCCCTTTTGATCTTCCTTCCTCTTTTCCTCCTTTGCTATCCTACAGATGGCTGCCTGGCTTCAGAGCAGTTTTTTTTTTCTTTTGAACCCGGGAGACTTCAAGCCCCAGCTGCGATGTCAGGACACCCTGTCATCCGACTGCACCATAGAAGGAAGCCGAGCACCCAGTGCTGTGGCTGAGAATCCTCCTTTCAGGTAAGAGAGGGCTGACCAGGCTGCAGTTGCATTTCTGCTTGACCTGTTCACCTTGCCCCTTAGGCTGACGCCATTCATTTCTGGAGCTTCTGTTTTATCACCTCGAAATACAATTATGGATCACGTTGGTCTCCAAGACAGCTGGGTGGTGATAAGCAACATTTGCTTTCTGAACACTCACACTGGCAGTTTGACACTTCAGTGGAACAGACTTCCAATTCCAAAGTTGTCTTGATTTAAATCTTGCCTGCAGGTCATAATTTGGGTGACGGTGGTGGCATAATTTAACTGAAAAGACTGTTGTGTACGCTATAAATTGTTAAAGGGACTGCCTTCACATTAGTTCAGCAGTTTAAAGGAATCAAATTTTAATGTAACGTGTGAAGATATTAAAGTAACCACTCCTCTACGCTGAGAAATTTGCCAACCAATTTTTCACACTATCCACAAATATGAATAGCCTTGTCCTATCCACCCAGACCAAGCCGCCTTTATATATAGGGAGATACAGCTGGGTAGATTTCAGGCTAAAAACCAAGCACTGGCTACTGCCCAAAGCCAGGAGAAGAACAATTAGCCAAGCAATCACATTCCTGTTTATACTTGTGCTCTACAGATGAAGCCTGTGTTTGCTGGACCAATGCCTCTGCTTTGATCAAAGGTGTTGGTGCATAAGAATATTTGTTGAGCTTGACCTCTTTGCTGTAAAAGTCAAATGGCATCTGTGGAAATGAAAAAAAAAAACACTTACATTGTTAATGGCCTTCACCAAACCAGAGCCAGCAAACAAAAAAATCGTCTTTGGGAATGGAAGTGTAAAGAGAAAAACAATGACTTTAGTAAGTATTCTTATGCTAGAGAAGAGTCTTCAGTCATGCCTTCGGCAGACTCACAGAACCTCAGAACTGAAAAGGAGCCAGGGGCCAGATCATCTAATCCAACTTTATCAGGTTATCTCTTTGACAATAGTTATTATACCTCTGTACCAACTGAAGCAAGAAATGACCCATTGTTTCCCCCTCGTTATTCTTCTGATTGGTAGCAAGACATACCAAGGTGCATATTATTAATCAGAATGTTCCAGGTTGGATGACATGAAAACCAGCTCCTGGCAAACATTACTCCTGACCCTCTGCAATGTTGTGCTGGTTTGTGTTCTTTTCCATTCTGATTTTGTGGCCACCTACTGAGGGACATAATTAAACCAATAACAGGCGTTGCAAACGAACAGCTAGTGTTTTGGGGAAGGACGGGTTATGCATACAAAGCTGCCATCCAGTCTGCTGATTTGGGGCTGGCTCTGTGTAGGGCTATATAATTTATATGCCAGGCTGTTGTCTAAAGGAGCACTTACTCAGAAGGTCCCTGAGAGCAGAGAGTGACTTTTATGCCCTGTTCTTTCCCTCTAAGACTTATGGGGTTTGCTATTATATATTTTATAATGTGTGGAGGGTATAGCTAGAGAACTAGCCTCGTGCGTGCTCAGCTTGTCCTCACTGGGAAATGGTTTAATTCACTACGTGAATACATGTACTGGAGAAGGAGGAAAGTGTCTCAAAGCAGGCCCAGCTTCTGTGTTGCTAGAGGATCCATTCAATCCAGAAAATGTTTATTTAAGCCTCTAAAATGAACGGTGCATTGTGGTAGGCATAGGGGATAAGTTTAGATAAAAATACAGCTTCTGCTTTTCTAGATCCTTCCCCCCACCCCCATTGGAAAGGTTCTCTTGTCTCTCCTTTCACAAGTTCCAGTATCTTGTCAAGTCAAATCAGCAACTTAACAAGCTAAGCAACAGTTTAGACTTATGTTCTTCTTTCATTCATTGACTGACGAGTCAATTTGCTAAGCACCTGCTCTGTGCCACACAGTGGGCTAAGTGCTGGGGATACAATAGAAAAGGAGCTCCTCCGCCTCCGCCTCAAGGAGCTCACAGTCTAATGGAGGAGACAGCATGCAAACAAGCATGTCCAAGCAAGATACCTATAGGAGAAACTAGAGATAATCAACAGAGAGAATTAGTATTTAGTGTTTTTTATTGTTATTGTCATTAAATCTTGTATTTAATTATAATGACAACAATAATATTTGCGTGGATCTGTGTTCTTATAAATTCAGGAGTTCCATCCAGTGATGCAGACAGCAAACCCATCCATTCCTGCCCAGCCTGTTACTCTTGTCCATGTCCTTCTGTAAGTTCCCCACCGGAAGTCCCTCCAACATGTTAGAGCAGAAGTGTCCTAATCAAGTAGAAACATGGGCCACTAACCGGTACGGAAGGATCCCTGCAGACTGCATGTGGACTTAGTTTTACAATGTGGTATTATCCATGTTTTATTGTATTTTTATCTATTTTGTTAAATATTTCCCACTTACGTTTTGATCTGAGTCAGGCTGTTGGAATGTGAGGTCACATGTCTGACACGTCTGTGCCAGAGACCTTCTCTATTTTCTCCTGATATCACAACAGTAAAAGTAAAACATGCTGACTGTGTACCTGGCATCCCTCACCCTTGTCATGTGACCTGCCCTTATTTTCTTCTTTCGTTCAATTCCTTGGTGACATCATTTACTCCTGTTCTGCTTTGGAATTCCTGTTGGCTATATGCTGCAGCTGCTCACACCCACCATGTGTCTTTCCATTGTCCTCTGGTGATTATTCTTAATCACATTTAATCACACACTTAAACACACTCTGTGTGTTTATTCTTCATTCTTCAGAGAGTTTTGTGTTCTATGCCTTGTAGTTGTAAAAGAATAACAGTAGAATAGTAGTTTTTGAAAGAAGGACCTTTAGTGTAATGGGAAGCTTGGAATCATTAACGGAGCTTTACAAGTTCCCAAAGAAAATTCAGCCCATTCCTCTCCTCCTTTTCAATTCTGTGCCCAACTTCTTATCTATTTGTACGGTCTAAATATTCTGATAGGCAAGCTCTGTAGGCTGCCTATCCAAATACAGGTTGTTATCTGGACAATAGATATTCTTTATCCACTTGGTATTTCTTGTGTAGATGGTGAGGCCAAATTCCTTTGAGCAATTACAGATCTCTTTCAGGAGACTACATAATGTGCTCAGGTTTGATGAAATTAGCACAATGTCATGTACGGACAAGAGCATCTGGAAGACGGGAGTCTCTTTCAACTTGGATTTTGTGCTGGTTCTCATCCATCACAGTGGGAAATCCTTTTGGGGAGCATAGATCTTTCAGCTTTATGCCTCTTCTAAGACACAGTGAGGGGAGGTATACCCCCTCCCATTTAGTACATAGTAGAGTCAGCCTTCAGACCTAGGTATTCACATTCCAAATATAGTAGTAATCTTTCTACTATGTGTGATAAATAAATTAAAAAGGTACAAAACAAAGGGCTGTGTGAGGTTCAAGTTAGGGCAAACTTTGTTCTCCACAGAATAGATAAAATACAGAGTTAATGCATGCCAACTGTGTATACTATATCCAAGAGGGCTAGAGAGGCAAAGCAAGGAAAAGATGGAAAGAAGAAAGGAAAAAGCTGGCATTTCAAAAGCTTTATAGTTACAAAGCAGCATTTTTCTCATTTCAGATTCTCACAAGAAGCCTGATAAGACATTACTGCAAGCATTATTGTAGGGCACGTTGTCCTTGGAAGCAGAGATAATTTTTGTTTTGAGTTTGCATCTTTAGAACCTAGGACAATGCCTTGAAGATGAATGGCTATAGGATCCTAGATCCTCAGCTAGAAGGCACCTCAGAGGTCATCTTGTCCAATCTCCTCATTTTATGGTTCCTTGAGAGCAAAGCCTCTTTTTGTATCCCTAGCACTTAGCACAGTGCCTGGCACATAGGAGGTACTTAATAAATGTTTACTGACTGACTGATTTACAGATGAGGAAACTGAGGCCAGGGAGATTAAATGACATATTCAAGGTCATACAGGTATTAAGTGGCAGAGTTCACATTTGAACACAGATCTACTGCTTCCAAATTCCTTTCTCTTTTTGCTATGCCATGCTACCTCTCATGTAAAGAAATTAGATAGGGGCAGCTAGGTGGTGCAGTGGATAGAGCACCGGCCCTGAAGTCAGGAGGACCTGAGTTCAAATCCAGCCTCAGACCAAACTTGACACTTACTAGCTATGTGACCCTGGGCAAGTCACTTAACCCCAATTGCCTAAAAAATTAACCCCCCCCCCCCAAAAAAAAAAGAAATTAGGTAAAAGAGAGTTTAGGGAGGGCTTAGAATGGCAGGGTAAGATGTTTGGGTGGGGTTGTTAGCAGCAAAAAGTCTTACCAGGAATTTCACGAAGCCATTGTTTGAACCAGGAAGAAAACTTTATTAACAGCCTGAGAAGGCTGGGCATCCCACCTGTAGAGGCACAGTGTCTGATAGATACACACCTTTTTATTCTCTATTCCTGATTGAATTTCCCTTCCCTGTTTCCCCATTGGCTCAGTACTATAGAGGTTACAGCCTATCCAAAGCGCTTAATTTCCCCACATGAGTGTCCACCCCTAATTACATCTCCTACTCCCTACAGTTTGGGGACCCAGGCCCTCATCCATTCTTGCTCTTATTTGGGAACACCCCTTTTGATGTTAATCTGTACCTAAATTCAGAACTGGTCTATTTACCCACCAATAGCATTTTCTTATTCTAATTTATGGCTTCTTTTGTTCAACTTCCACTGAATCCTTAGATTGCATTTTTCAGGTGGCTTTTGTGAAAATGAAAAATAGCTATTTCTCACAGACCTTAAACCCAGTTTAAGCTGATTTTAATGCTGTCACATGCTGTCACCACAGAGGTGTCCACACCCTGATGAGATATGCAGAAGCAACATCCCCAGCCACATTTCCTACAGGGTGATGAGTACAGTGAAAGTCCCCTATGAGTTCTCATCATAGCATCATAGATTTAGAGTTAAAGGACCTTAGAGGCCATTGATTCCAACCCCCTCATTTTGCTGATGAGGAAACTGAGGTTGAGCCAGGTTTAGTGACTTGTCCAGGGTAATACAACCAGTAAGTCTCTGAGGGAAGGTTTGAATTCTTGAGTAGAGATGTGACTTAATCACCAATCCATTAGGAAAATAACTCTGGTAGTCCTTGAAGGGTCAACTAGGGGAAGGAGAGCCTGGAAGTAGAGAGATCAGACAGGATACTACCATAGAAGTAAATCTGATCTAGGGAGAAAAAGGTAGTGAAAAGCAGCCCTTTCTCTCAGGAAGTTTACATTCTGTTGCAAAGTAGGCATGCTTCCTTTTGCAAGCCCCTCCAGGTGTGTGTATAAAATGCTCCACATCACCCCTTGCAGAAATTCCTTGCCCTTGTGGCATCCTTACCTAGTGGTTTAGAACTTTGCTCATTTTTTTTTTGGCTTTCACAATGACTTCTCTGAATTTACAACTTCCTAAGTGTCTAAACAATCATTATAACTGGAAAATACAAAGGGCAACATGTTCTAATAATATAATTTCTCCTTTTTAAAGCTTGCATAAGGTAAGATGTGGTTCATGAATAAAAGAAGAATTCCCTGGGAACTCAATCCAACTTTAAAAACAATATACCATTGACCCCAACATTAACCAAAGCCTGTGCTAGAGGTAGGCTGGCTAAATCAATGACTAATGTCAATATTGTCCCAAATGAAAGGGCCAGGATAAGCCCTGCTCTCTGTTGCAGTGTTAGCTCTGAATCCTTTACTTTTAGAAGGATATTGATATGCTAGAGGGTAACTAAGATGGTGAGAGACCTAGAAGTCATGCTGTATGAGAAGTGCTTTAAGAAATTTGAGGATGTTTAGCCTGGAGAAGAGAAGACTTAAGGGGAATGTGATGGTTCTTTTCAACTATTTGAAAGGTTGTCATATATAAGGAGGATTTATTTTACTTGGCCCCAGAGAGCAGAAGTAGGTACAATGGTTGGAAGCCACAAAGAAGAAGATTTCAGCTCCAAGTAGGGAATGATTTTTTAACAATGAGAGCCATCCCAAAGTAGAAAGGTCTGCTTTGGAAGGCAGTGAGTTCCCCTTCTCCCTCTTCCTCCCTTCACTGGGAGTCTTGAAGCAAAGAGTGGATGGCCACTTGCTCAGGATATTATGGAGTGGGTTTCTGCTTGGGTTTGGTCTTAGACTGGATGTCTGCTGAGGTTCCTTCAACCTCTGTCATTCTGGGGTTCTGTAAGGATGAAACGGAGTGTAGCCATCAGATGGAAGAAGTGAGACTATACATACTTAAGGGATTATTAGAGTATAAACAGATCAGATGCTCTTGGAAATGAGAGGAAGAGGAAGAGTGATCCAATGGCCTAGGGCTCTTGTTCCAGCTCCTTCATGGATGATTGGCCACTGTGTGGCCAAGGGCAAGGCATTTAACCTGTTTGTGCTTCCAGTCCCCCTTGGGTAAAAATGATTGCGAATTTGATTGCAAACTCTTTGGAGTCAGGTCTAAATCTTCTTTTCCTTTTAAGATACTTCCCCCCCCCTTTTTTTTTTAATGCTGCTTTAAAGGTTAAAATAGATTTTTCCTCACAAAATCCCAATGAGGTAGATAGGACTAAGATTATCCTTTACACTTTACAGTTGAAGAAACTGAGATTAGGCAACACAGTACAGTGGAAGAAGTGCTAAATTTGGTCTCATAGGTTCTAGATTCAGATCTTTCCTTTGTGATGTCCTAGCTGTGTGACCATATGTAAATCATTTCACCCTGCTGGACCTCAGTTTCCTCTGATGTAAAATAAAGGGGTTTGCCTAAATGACCTTTGAGATCCCTTCCAGCTCAAGATCTATGGTCCTGTAAATATTTGAGGCAAGACTCAAATCCAGAACTTCTAAGTCTAAGGCCAGCTTGCTTTCTATTATGCCAAGCTGCCTCTCAATTTGACAACAAAATCCATGAGAAGAATGGATCCAATATCTCAAAATGAGCTTCATAGGTAAATTCTAGGAAACATATTTACTCCTTCAAATGAGACGTGCTGACCGCTAGCACTCAGAATAACCTGTCTGCTCTTCCTGGACCTGGAATCAGGAGATCTGGGTTTGATCCCAGATCCATTCCTTATTAGCTCTGTGATGCTGGGCACATCCTATAATTTCTCTAAGCCATGGCATCCTCATCTCTGAAATGGGCAAAATAATTCTTACACTATCTACCTCACTGGAGTGTTTTGGGGAAGGTATTTCATAAACGTGAAAGGGCTATAGAAGTGTCAGATATTATTACTAGCTGTATGACCTTGAGCGTGTCATTTCACCCCATCTGAACCTCAGTTTTTTCATATGTAAAATGGGACCAGTAAAGATAGAAAAGAACAACAAAGATACTGAGTGCTGCAAATTATAATGACCAACCTTGTTACTGAAGAAGATATGTAAAAAAACTAAACTAAACTAAACTAACTGTCATGGGTGAGGTGGAGGACTATGGGTATGGAACACTATATACTGTCAGACTCAGCTGACATGTTTGATTGTGTTGCTGAACTGCTCTCCCCTTTTTTTTCTTATTTATGTTATGACTGATTGTAGGGGAGAGTTCAGAGATATATTCAGAAATGAAGGTGAGGTAAATTAAAAGTTTTCAAATGGGAATGAATCTGTTTCCCCTATCTACCTTGCAGGGGTGTTATACAGGGCTCATGAATAGCAAATGATTCGAAATTGTAAAGCACTACTATAAATGTGAATTATTATTATCCTTCTCCAAGCTCTACCCATCCCTGTTCTTCCCTTCCAGGGTCTGTTGCACCTATAGGTCATTAACTATTTTAAGCAAACAGGCTCAGGTCTGGGAGAGAGTCTCAGCCTGGTCCTCTTTGCTCAAGGCAGTACAGTGAGCATTCCAGTGGGGAGGCTGCATAAGTGCCTGGGAGAAGCAATCATCTGAGGCAACTCCATGGGTGGGCAAAGGCAGACCCCTGAGGCAGCCTGAATCATGTCCTGAGGAAGCTTACCTAGACACGCTCTAAGACGGGGCCAAAAGGGCGGTGGCACCAAACGGACACATGGTTGAGCTCCCTGTTTGGCTAGCAAGATGCCTGGTCCCAGGCAAGGAGGTGTAGTGGTCATGTCTTCCACTGTTTCCAACTGTGGATGGCAGCTCTGTCACCTGGTAGCTTTGCCAAGTGCCCCATCTCGTAGTTCTGAGTCAGAAGAGGCCCTCCTTGATACGTGAGGAGCCGACACAATTTCTTTTCAGTCCCCTTCCCACTTTCATCTCTTTCCTCTTATTGTCTCTTTCTTGAGGCTTTTCCCAGCCCCAGTGGACTCCATTCACCTCTAGGAAACCAACCTTGTACCTCTGTTTAGGCTGTGAGTGCTGGACTGGGATTCAGAAGAAAGTGGGTTTGAATCCAGTTTCTGTTGCCTATCAGCAGAAGCTGGGGGGCCATAAACAAATCACTTGGTTTCTCTCTGCTCTATTTTCCTCATCTGTAAAATAAGGACAATCACATGTGTAGTATCTGTTTCACAAGGTTTTTGTGAGGATCAAATGGGATAAGGAATGTAAAAAGCCTTGCCAAATTTGAAGCACTATGCAAGATGTCCTAGACGTCTGAGTGTGGTTTCAAGCTTTAGCAGCTGAAACTGTACTAAGACTGGGGACACCTTGTATAGATGTCAGTTATTTTTATGATCATTGTTGTTAGTGTTAGGTAGGCAACAGATAACTGTAGTGCAAAGGGCATTGGATCTGGCATCATGGAGAAGCAAGGGAGACCTTAGAAAGCACCTAGGCCCAAGATAAAACTCCTTATTTGACAGCCTGGGAAACAGAGGCACAGAAAGTCATACTTGCCCAAAGCCAAACAGGTAGCAATTAATCCATCAACATTTGAACTCAGATCCTTTGATTCTAGGGCAGCTAGGTGACTCAGTGGATAGAGCACTGGGCCTGGAGTCAGGCAGACCTGAGTTCAAATCTGTGACTCTGGGCAAGTTACTTCACCTAGTTTTCCTCAATTTCCTTATCTATAAAATGAGCTGGAGGAGAAAATGGCAAACCACTCCAGTGTCTTTGGCCCCCCCCCCAAAAAAAAACCCAACCAAAAACCAAATGGGGTCATAGAGAGTCAGACACAACTGAAATGACTCAAACGCAACAGCCTTTGATTCTAAATCTAGAGTTCTTCTGCTCCACCATAGCTGATTGTAGCTGGTCAGTTTCTATTAAGATGAAAATGGTAGAGGCACAGGGCACAGAGCTTAATAAATGCTTGTTGATTCATTGATTCTTAGCTACCTGATTTTGTTTCTGTTTTCTATACATATAATTTAATAATAATAATATCTAGCATGTATGTAGCACCTCAAGGTTTGCAAAGTACTTTACATGTTTTACCTCCTTTGAAAGTGACAACAACCCTATTAAGTAGATGCTATTGTTATCCTTATTTTACAGAAGAGGATACTGAAGTTCAGAATGGCTAAATGACTTGTCCAGGGTCACATAGATAATAAGTGTCTTGGCCATGATTCAAACTCAGGTTTTCCTGCTCCAGATCCAGTATTCTATCTACTATGTCCACTTAAGCTACCCCTGAACTGGGTCGAGCAGCCATATCCATCTCTTTAGACAACCTCTAGTTTACATCATCAGAATTATTTCTGTAGGGGCTTCATGATTTCATTTTTGGGAAAGTCTCATCCCTTTTAAGCAAACATTGTTTGGGAAATATTAGACCATTGCTTCCTGTCTGTCCATTCTTAGAACTATTTGAAATCTGCTCTCTGAAAATCGAGGGTTTCATCTATTCCTCTGTCATGACCTTTGAGATAGAGTGGTTAGTTGTCTCCAAGATTTCCTTTAGTTCTACTTTGGCAATTAGTTCCTCTTTGATGGTCAGACTTAAATTGGTTAAATTTAGTAATCATTTATTAAGGGTCTATTTCTACTATTAAGTATTTATCTCAGGAACATTTTGTATCTCCTCCATTTCCCAACATGGTATTCAGCATATTGGTAGCTAGGTAGTGCAATTGATAGAGTACCGGGCCTAGGAGTTAGGAAGACTCATTTCTGAATTCAAATATGCCCTGAGACACTTCCTAGCTCTGTGACCCTGGGCAAGTCACTTCACCCTGTTTGCCTCAGTTTCCTTATCTGTAAAAATGAGCTAGAGAAGGAAATGGCAAACCCTGCAGTATCTATGCCAAGAAAACCCTGAAGGGGGTCACAAAGAGTCAGACATGACTGAAACCACAACATTAAGCATACTGCAGGAGCAGGTGGTCAGAATAGATTAATTGAGCAGACACCTGAATTGGGCCTTGAATGAAAGAAAAGATGTCAACACATGGGGATGTTGTGAAGCAGTCCGTTGTAGGGATTGGATACCCCATGAGCAAAGACACAGACAGGAAAGTACAGGATGAGGGCATGGCACAATTAACACTCCAATTTGCCTGAGATATGGAGTATGTGAAACTGAATCATATGGGTGAAGGCTAGAAAGGTAGGTTGGGGCCTTGAATGCCACAATGAGGAGTTTGGACTTTATTTGGCAGGCAATGGGGAGCCACTGGCAGTTTTTGAATAGAGGAGGGATATGAGATGATTAGAATCTCTGCTTTTGAACCCTGACCTTACAGACACTGGTCTAAGCTGCTTGGTAGCAATTGCCCTGCCTGCTCTGTGTGGGTGAGTAGAAAATAATTCACTTGACAGAGCTTTGAGAAGAAAAATAGCATGAGTACTGGCAAAGTCATTAGAAAACCACATTTAAGTGAATTGAGGAGAGCACAAAATGTGCTGCAATTTTCCCTGAGGTCAGGGTGGAAACACAAAGCCCAAATCTTATTTTTCTCAACAGGTGCTTCCAGGTCCTTTAATTGGCCTGTGTGCTTTTGTCTGTGAAGAATCAAATCTCCCAACCAGGGAATAATGTTCCCCAAATTATGAATTTTGTACATATTGGCATAAAAAGCTGTATCAACTTCCAGGGAGGCCAGAAGTGCTCATTGTGAGATAAAGCCTCAGAGCTTTGTTTCTGCCAAGCCCAGTGTATTCATACTCAGGCGCCTGAACTCCAACTTGGTTTTTCCAAGAGCAGCAGAATGCTTAATGAGGTAACAATCAAGCCGTATGGAAATTTTAGAGGTCGTTAATCCATAGTGAGGATTAATTACTTGGAAACATTGGGGGAAAATAATGAAAACCAACTGGGTGGCTTTCAAGAGGATGGCAGATTGGCATGGATGGGCTCCATTCATCCATTCTGGTTGCACCTCCTCAATGCTGTTGAGTTATGAAACTGGGACAAGGGAAAGGGGATTCATGGAATTCTGGCTGCTAGAGGAGCCAGGCAATTCTAAGTCTTCTAGATGAATGTGCCTCACTTCTTGAGATGTTCTTCAAGAAGTTGCATGTATGATGAATTTGTGGAAATTGAATCTGATTTGGGCTTTATGCAAATAAAATGGCTAAAATGTCCATACTCATTAACTGAGAGATTCCACAGCTTGGCACATGCCCCAAGGAAGTCACTGATGAAAAGAAAGACTCCATGTAGACCAACATATTTACAACAGCCCTTTGTGTGATAGCCAAGAGCTGGAAACAGAGAAGATGCTCATTGATTGGGGAATAGCTAAACAAATTGTGGCTCATGAATTTAATGGAATATTACTTTGCTGTGAGAAACACTGAACGTGATGAATACTGAGAAATATGGAAAGACCTGTAAGAACTGATGCAGAGTGAAGTCAGCAGAGCAAAGAAAACAATCCACACAATGACTGCAATGCAAATGGAAGGAATAATCGACGCAGTACAGTAAAAAATGAATGTTGTGAAATTGCAAATAACAAGTTTGCCTCCCAAAATGTCATAAGAAAACACCTCACATTACTCCTTTGTAAAGGTATGTGTGGTTTTTTTTTGGGGGGGAAGGACAGGGAAGCTTATGGAACATTGCATATAATACTAGGTAGTTTTTTTCAAATGTAGTGATTGGAAGGGTGTAGCCAAGGTGGCAGAGAAAAGCCAGGAAGTTGCCTGAGCTCGCCCCAGTTTCCCTTGGAAACTATGTTAAATCAAGTCTTTAAATGGATTCTGCAGCAAAAGAGCCTACAAAAAGATACAGTGAAACAATTTTCCAGCTTAAGATAATTTAGAAGGACTTGTGGAAAGGTCTGTCTCACAGTGGGTGAAAGGGGAGTGCAGCCCAGTGCAGATGGTATCTGGGCAAGCCAGAGGGAGGCTCTTAGCCACAGCACAAGTCAGGAACTGAGGCCCCTTGGTCTTGGATCAGCAGGCCAGCTGTGTAGCCTCCAGCTCCAGCACAGAAGGTAAACTGCTAGTCCAGGAACCCCTAACACAACAGGCATGATTAGGCTGGGTGCCTAGCACAGTGGGCAAGCCACTAACACCTGAGGCTCCAATGCAGAAAGCCAGTGTACCAGGTCCCTGGCCTCCAGCACAAGAAGCTTGGGACAGGGCCCCCTGTGCCCCAGGAGCAGAGCTCAACTTTAAGAGTAATGAAATAGGCTAAAAATGAGTAAAAAAAGAAAAAAGCCCTGACCATAGAAAGCTGCTGTAGATAGGGAAGATCAAAATGCAAACTTAGAAGAGGTTAACAATGTCAAAATGCCTACATGTGAAGCCTTGAAGGGGAAGATGGATTGGGATCAAGCCCAAAAAGGTTTCTTGGAAGAGCTCAAAAAGGATTTTAAAAATCAAATAGGAGAGTTAGAAGAAAAATTGGGAAAAGAAATGAGAGTTATGTGAGAGTCAGCAGCTTGGAAAATGAAGGACAAAAATTGACTGGAGAAAACAGTTCCTTTGAAAATACAATTGGCCAAATGGAAAAAAAAATCCACTGAAGAAAACAACTCCTTAAAAAGTAGAATTTGCCAAATGATAAAGGAGGTACAAAAGCTAACTGAAGAAAGGAATTCTTTAAACATTAGAATTCAGCAAGTAGAAGCTAATAACTCTATGAGACATCAAGAATCAGTCAAACAAAATTTTAAAAAATGAAAAAATAGAAGAAAATGTAAAATACCTCATTGGAAAAACAACTGACCTAGAAAATAGATCCAGGAGAGATAATTTAAGAATTAGTGGACTCCCTGAAAGCCATGATCAAAAAAAGAACCTAGACATCATCTTTCAAGAAATTATCAAGGTATCTTAAGTAAGTAGCAACTTTTCTTAATCAATCAATCATAGGCTATAGATTAAATATGAAAAGTCTTCCAAATTGCAGAAAACCAAGATTATTAGAAGGATACTGATATCCTTAACAGGATGACATGAGGATTTGGGGGAAAACAAATTTTATTTTGGACATTTTAAGTTTGATTTCTGTCATAGGAAAGATGTCTACCAATGAAAACATATGAAGGATACATTTCTAAGTAATATATAGACCTCTACTTGAGTTCAGCAATGTATTTTTTCAAGATCAATACTTTGATTCTTTGATACGTCTATGATTTCATCCCTGTGAGTATTCCAACCACTGATACAGGTATCCTTCAAATATTTCATATCTTGTATGATTCTGGCTTATGTTTTTATGTAAATGTTACATAAATATATGCTCTAGGTGTTGTTTAGTCATTTTTCAATTGTGTTCAACTGTTTGTGAGCTCTTTTGTTGTTTTCTTTGCAAAGACACTGGAGTACCTCGCCATTTCCTTCTCCAGCTCATTTTACAGATGAGGAAACTGAAGCAAACAGGGTTAAGTGACTTGCCCAGGGTCATCTAGCTAGCAAGTGTCTGAGGCCACATTTAAACTTAGGAAGATAAGTCTTCCTAACTCCAGGCATAGTATTCTGTTCACTGTACCACCTAGGTGCCCCAGCTTAGCTTATACATGCTTTTATATAAATCTTCCATCAAATACAAGCAGAAGGTTCTTTTAATATACTATTCCTTGGTTCCTCCTAATATCCCCACAGCACCACTATAGAACCTCATCTGCTGTTGTTATTCATTACTACATTCCTCATCCCATTTTCCTTTTTAGTTATGGTCATGCTTAATTTCCTGTCTCTGATCCCTATTACATAGGAAGCCCTGGATAAATCACTTAAACTCCATGGGTCTCAGTTTCTTCATCTATAAAAAGAGAGAGTTGGATTAGATGGGCACTGAGATTCCTTCCTACTTTAGATCTATGATTCTACAGATTTTTTTCTATCATTTTTCCGGTATAAATTATTGTTGGATTGAGCATTGACATGCTATAGATAATTAAGAGATTTAAAGCACAAATTTGATTTAAATTTATTTATCACCCTATTTTACTATCTAATAGGCAGTAGCTATTGTGTGTAGTTTATGCCATTTTTCTTCTGTTATTCTTTGGTACTATGGTATTTTCAAGTAAACTCTTTGACTGGTCTTGTGGGAAAATGTGAAAGTTAAATGTCAAAAATGTACATGTTGGCCAATTACAATGCTTTCCTTTAAAGAAGTTATCTAATGTCTTATTAGAGTGACTTTCATCAGTTAGGAAATAGTGAGGTGTATCAGCTAGGGAGATTCAAGAAACATTATTATGGTGAAGTACTTATCAGTCAAAAGCAATTAATAATTAATGTAAGCTTTAAAAAAAAAAGAAATTATCAAGGAAAATTGCCGTGATATTTTAGAACCAGAGGGCAAAATAGAAACTGAAAGAATCCACCAATCACCTCCTGAAAGAGATCCCCAAAGAAAAACTCCTAGGAATATTGTAGCCAAATTCCAGAACCTTCAGGTCAAGGAGAAAGTACTGCAAGCAGCCAGAAAGAAATAGTTCAGATATCAAGGAGCCAAAGTCAGAATTACATAGGACTTAGCAACTTCTACATTAAAGGATCAGAAGACTTGGAATATGATATTCTGGGATTCAAAGGAGCTTGGATTACAACCTAGAATCAACTCCCTAGTAAAATTGAGTATAATCTTTCAGGGGAAAAGATGGACATTCAGTGAAATAGGGAACTTTCAAAATTTTCTGATGAAAAGACCAAAGCTGAATAGAAAATTTGATCTTCAAATACAAGACCCAAGAGAAGCATAAAAAGGAAAGCAGGAAAGAAAAAAAATTATTCAATAAAGTTAAACTGTTTACATCCCTACATGGGAAGATGATACTTTTAACTTTTGAGAACTGTATCTCTAGTAGGGCAGTTAGAAGGAAAATACATAGTCAGAAGGTGTGGGTATAAGTTGACTTTGATGTGATGATATAAAAAAGGGGGTGAAAAAATAATTGTACAGGAAAAATAGGAAAGGGGAGGTAGAATATGGTAAATAACATCACATGAAGAGGCGCAAAAGACCTGTTACAGTAGAGGGAAAGAAGAGAGAAGGTGAACATTGTATAAACCTTACTCTAATTGGATTTGGCTCAGAAGGAATAATATACATACTTGGTTGGGTATAGAAATTTGTCTTACCCTATAGCAAAGTTGGAGGGGAAAGGGGAAAGAAAAGAAAAGGGAAGCAGGGGCGGGGGGGGAGTAACTGATAGAAGGGAGGGCAGAAGGGAGGGGAAAGGGGAAAGAAAGGTGGGACTGATAGAAGGGAGAGCAGATTGAGGGAGAAGGTAGTCAGAAGCGAAACACTGGTGAGGAGGGACAGGGTGAAAGGAGAGAGAAGTATGAGCAGGGGGAAAATAGGATAGAGGGAAATACACAGTTAGTGATCATGAATGTGAATGTGAATAGGATGAACTCTCCCATAAAACAGAAATGAACAGCAGAGTGGATTTAAAAAACAGAATCCTATAATATGTTGTTTACAAGAAACACTTTGAAGCAGAAAGTTACACACAGAGTAAAGGTAAAAGGCTGGAGCAGGATATGTTATGCTTCAGATGAAATTTAAAAAAAAAACAGTGGTAGCAATCCTGACCCCAGACAAAGCAAAAGCAAAAATAGTTCTAATTAAAATAGATAAGGAAGGAAACTACATCTTGCTAAAAGGTACCATAGACAATGAAGTAATATCAATACCAAACATATATGCATGAAGCTGTATAGCATCCAAGTTTTTAGAGGAGAAACTAACTATGTGATCTACAGGAAGAAATAGACAGCAAAACTATACTAATGGGGGACCTCAACCTCCCCCTCTCAGAACTAAATAAATCTAAACACAAAATAAGCAAGAAAGAAGTTGAAGAGGTAAATAGAATTTTAGAAAAGTTAGATATGATAGACCTCTGAAGAAAATTGAATGGGGATAGAAAGCAATATACCTTTTTCTCAGCAGTACGTGGCACCTACCCCAAAATTTACCACGTATCAGGGCATAAAACCTCACAATCAAATGCAGAAAGGCAGAAATATCAAATGCATCATTTTCAGATCATGATGCAATAAATATTATGTAGAATAAAGGGCCATGGAAAAATAGATTAAAATTAATTGGAAACTAAATAATTTAATCCTAAAGAATGAGGGGGTCAAATGACAAATAATCGAAACAATCAATAATTTCATCAAAGAGAATGACAATAATGATACAACAAACCAAAGTTTATGGGATGTAGCCAAAGCAGTTCTCAGGAAATTTTATATCTCTGAATGCTTACATGAGTGAAGTAGAGAAAGATTACAACAATGAATTGGGAGTGCAACTAAAAAAGCTAGAAAAAGAATAAATTAAATGCCCCCAATTAAACACCAAATTAAAAATTCTGAAAATCAAAGGAGAGATTAATAAAGTTAAAAAAAAAAACTATTGAACTAATAAATAAAACTGAGAGCTGGTTTTATGAAAAAATCCCTATAAAATAGATAAACCTTTGGCTTAATTTGATTAAAAAATTGAAAGAAGAAAACCAAATCACTAGTATCAAAAACGAAAAGGGTGTATTCACCATCAGTGAAGAGGAAATTAAAACAATAATTAGGAGTTGTTTTGCCCAACTGTATGCCATAAGTCTGACAATGTAAGTGAAATGGATGGATATTTACAAAAATATAAATTGCCCAAATGAACAGGAGAGGAAATAAAATACTTAACCCCATTTTAGAAAACGAAGTGAACAAGCCATCAATGAATTCCATAAGAAAAAAATCTCCATGGTCAGATGGATTTACAAGTGAATTCTACCAAACATTTAAAGAACAATTAATTCCTATGCTATATAAACTATTTGGGAAAATAGGCAAAGTAGAAGTCCTACCAAATTCCTTTTATGACACAAATATAGTGTGTCACTGTTACCTAAACCAGGAAGAGCTAAAACACAGAAAGAAAATTATAGACCAATTTTCCTAATGAATATTGATGCAAAAATTTTAAATATAATAATAGCAAAGAGATTTTAACAATTTTTCATGAGGATAATTCACTAGGTCTGGACCAGGTGGGATTTATACCAGGAATGCAGGGCTAGTTCAATAATAGGAAAACTATCTGAATAATTGACTATATCAATAACAAAACTAACAGAAATCATATGATTATCTCAATACATGCAGAAAAAACTTTTGACCAAGTATAGCACCCATTCCTGTTAAAAACACTAGAGGACATAGGACTAAATAGAGTTTGCCTTAAAATGATAAGTAGTATCTATCTAAACTGATCATTTTATGTAATGGTAATAAGCTAGAAGCTTTCCCAGTAAGATCAGGGGTGAAACAAGGATGCCCATTATCACCAATTCAGTATTGTATTAGAAATGTTTGTTTTAGCAGTAAGAGGAGAAAAATGAATTGAAGGAATTAGAATAGGCAGTGAGGAAACAAAATTCTCACTCTTTGCAGATGATATGATACTATACGTAGAGAATTCTAGAGAATCAACTAATAAACTACTTGATATAATTAACCACTTTAGCAAAGTTGCAGGATATAAAATAAACCCACCTAAATCATCAGCATTTCTATATATTGCCAACAAAGCCCAGCAGCAAGAGATAGAAAGATTAATTCCATTTAAAATAACTGTAGACAATATGAAATATTTAGAAATTTACCTGCCAAGACAAACCCAGGAATTATATGAACATAATTACAAAGCGCTTTTTGCGCAAATAAAGTCAGGTCTAAATCATTGGAAAAATAGCAATTGCTCATGGGTGGGCCAAATTAATATAATACAAATGACAATTCTACCTAAATTAATTTGCCTATTCAGTGCCATGCCAAACTATCAAAAATTATTTTATAGAGCTAGAAAAACAACAACAGAATTCATCTAGAAGAAGAAAAGGTCAAGAATATCAAGGGGATTAATGAAAAATGCAAAGGAAGGCAGCCTACCCATACTAGATCTAAAACTATATTATAAAGTGGCAATCATCAAAATTATTTGGTATTGGCTAAGAAATTGAGTGGTAGATGAGTGGAATAGGTTAGGTACAAAAGACACAGTAATGTAAATGACTACAGTAATCTATTCTTTGATAAACCCAAAGACACCAGCTTCTGGGATAGGAACTCTGTATTTGACAAAAACTTCTAGGAAAGCTAGAAAATAGTAAGGCAGAACATAGGCATAGACCAACATTTCACACTGTATACCAAGGTAAGGTCAAAATGGGTATAATTATTTTGACATAGCAAGTGATGCCATAAGCATATTAGGAGAGCAAAGAATAGTTTACCTGTCAGATCTGTGGAGAAGGGAAGAATTTATGACCAAACAAGAGACAGAGAGCATTATGAAATGATAAATGGATAATTTTTATTACATTAAATTAAAAAGTTTTTGTACAAACAAAACCAATGCAACCAAGATTAGAAGGGAAGCTGGGAAGCAATTTTTACAGCTAGTGTCTCTGATAAAGGCCTCATTTCTCAAATATATAGAGAACTGAGTCAAATTTATAAGAATACAAGTCATTCCCCAGTTGATAAATGGTCAAGGATTTGAACAGGCAGTTTTCAGATGAAGAAAATAAAGCTATCCATAGTTATATGAAAAAATGCTCTCAATCACTATAGATTAGAGAAATGCAAATAAAAGCAACTCTTAGGTACCACCTCACACCTATTAGATTGGCTAATATGACAGAAAAGAAAAATGACAAACGTTGGAGAGGATGTGGGAAAATTGAGACACTAATACATTGTTGGTGGAGTTGTGAACTGATCCAACCACTCTGGAGAGCAATTTGGAACTATGCCCAAAGGGCTATAAAAATGTGTATACCCTTTGACCCAGCAACACCACTTCTAGGGCTGTATCCCAAAGAGATCTTAAAAATGGGAAAAGGACCCACATGTACAAAATATTTATAGCAGTTCTTTTTGTGGTGGCAAAGAATTGGAAATTGAGGAGATGCCTATCAATTGGGGAATGGCTGAATAAGCTGTGGTATAGGAATGTAATGATATACTATTATACTATAAGAAATGATAAGCAGGTGGATTTCAGAAAAAAACCTGGAAAGAGTTACATGAACTGATATTGAGTGAAGTGAGCAGAAACAGGAGAACATTGTACACAGTAATAGCAACATTGTGTAATGAACAACTTTGATAGACTGCTCTTCTCAGCAATGCAGTGATCCAAGAAAATTCCAAAAGATTCATGTTGGAAAATGCTATCCACATCTATAGAAAGAACTATGGAGTCTAAATTTTTGGAAGTGGAAAAGGGGAGAAATTTTTGGGGGAAACCTAGGAGATGCAAAACCAAAGGCTATCAATTAAAACTATTTCTAAATGTTCTGGTTTCCACGTTTTGGTAAGGACCTTGATAAGGTGGACAGAACAAGCAGGAAAGTGAAAGGGCCTTGAGATTATGACACAAGAACTGAGGACTTTTAACCTGAAGAAGAGAAGACTTAGGAGGCAGCATGATAACTATGTTTAAGTATTTTAATTGCTGTCTTATGGAAAAAGGATTAGACTTGTTCTGTCTAGTTCTAGAGGGAAGAGTTAGGAGCAATGGGGTGGGGGGTAGTTGCAGAGAGGCATGTTTTGACCCAAAGTATTCTGAGAAGGGATCCAAAGGCCTCACCAGATTGATGGCCAGAGGGGTCCAGGACACACAACCAAGGTTAAGGACCCCAAGTATCATTTTCTTCCTTCCTTTCTCTTTTTGGCTAGGCAATAGGGTTAAGTGACTTGCCCAGGGTCACACAGCTAGTGAGTGTTATGTGTCTGAGGCCAGATTTGAACTCAGGTCCTCCTGACTCCAGGACTGGTGCTCTATCCACTGCACCACCTAGCTGCCCCACCAAGTATTCATTTTCAACAGCAAAGAAATCAATCTGTGTTGAAGTACTGAAACGCAATTGTGAGGCAGTGTGGCCTAGCTTCCAGTCTAGTGGGGGAGATGACATGCGAACAAATCTCTACAAAGCAAAAGGAAGAGGGATCGGGGAAGGCTTCCCGTAGAAGCTGGAATTTTAGTTTAGTAGGTCAGGAAAAAAGACACAGAGAGGTCAAAATGTCTTCTACAGTCCCAGAGTTACTAAGTTTCTGAAGTGGAATGTGAGGTCTGGTTTTCCTGCCTACAAGTCCACCGCTCTGTCTATTAGATTGTAAGCTCCTCAAGGGCAGGGACTGTTTTTTTCCCCTTTCTTTGTATCCCCAGCCCTTAGCATAGTGCCTGGCACACAGTAGATGCTTAACAAATGTTTATTGATTGATTGGACTTGATGGCCTCCGAACTCCCTTCCAGCTCTAGACTCATGATCCTGTGTGTGACCATGGAGCAAGTTCCTTCCTTTCCTTATGCCTCAGTTTCCTCATCTGTAAAATTAAGAAGTTGGACTCAATGGCCTTTAAAAGTAGGAGTATGGACTCTACCCTTTCAGTTCTAGATCTATGATCCTATGCCTACAGTAATTTTAGATGCAATGGGAGAATTTCCTTTGTAAAGGAAGTATACAACAAATCCTTTGAAAAAGTGGCTAACCATTACCTAATATCGGTTTTTCTATCAGTCTGTACTTCCTCTATGCAGTAGGGACACACCATACAACCACCCATTCCCATGCCTCACCTTAAACAACAACAACATTCTACCACAAGAAATGAATGTACTTGGTCTAAATCTTGTGTGCATTTGCTAGTGTCCTGAACAAACATTGCCAGGTACTTGACTGCTACCATTTAAAAGGAAAGCGGGTATGTGTCAAGGTCTCTATTTCTGTTAGTTTCTGTCCTTCCTTCTTAAATTGGCCAATTGTGTTTTTTAGGGACTTGTTTTCTTCAGTGTATTTTTTTCCAGTTGGCCAATTATATTTTTGAAGGACTCTTCTACCTCTCTCATTTGACTATTAAAATCCTTCTTGAGCTCTTCTAAGAAGGCTTTTTGGGCTTCAGACCAGTTCATATTCCCTTTTGTTGTTGCAGGTGTGGGTTTGTTGACAATGTTTTCCTCTTCAGAATTTCTGTCTTGATCTTCACTCTTCTCATAATATGAATCTGTGGTATGTTTCTTTTTACTCATGGTGTTTCTTTATTCCCTGGACTTTAAAGAGATTGAGCTCTCCTGCTGAGGAACAGAGGGTACTGACCCAAGCTTCTTGTGTTGGGAGCCTAGGTCTTGGTCACTGGCTTTGCGTGCTTGGGCCTCTTATGCTGGCAATTGGAGGCTGTAGGTTTCTGGCAGCTTACCTCATGTTGGGCTGGAATCAGCAAGGCTGGAACTTTCAGGCAATTCTAGGTTGCCTGCTTTTCCTTTCCTTTAGCTTTCTTCAGCTCCTTTTAGATGGGTGCTGCAGGGTGTTTATCTGCCTGGGATCCCCTGCAGTGTTGTCTCCCTCTTTCTGCTAATGCACTGGGAGATTCCTTTGAGGTGGAGTGCCGAGGCACCTGGTGGTTTTCTGAGCTAGTTTCCACCAGTTCCCCCACCCTCACTGAGGCACTCGGAGGTCCAGGTGTTGGTGTTTGCCTGCTCTACCACCTGGGCTTCAGGATTTCTTCACAATTGGAGGCTGCAGGGCTTGGCCAGCTCACCTGGTGTTGGGTTGGAATCAGCAAGGCTGGGGCTTTAGGAAGCCTTTAGGTTGTTTTCTTCACCTCCTTTCAGATGAATGCCGCAGGGTACTTATCTGCCTGGGGCCCCTTGTAGTTCTGCCTCCCTTATTTTTACTGAGGCACTGGGAGACCTGTTTGCTGGGCTGCTGCACTGCTGCTCCCCGTCTTTCTTCTAGTTCAGGTGTTCCAGGGTTTTTTTTCTGGGGTGATATTTTCTGCGTTTTCAGAGGTTGATAGGGGAGGGTGAGAGCGAATACCTTTTCACTCCACCATCTTGGCTCCTGGAAGCCGAAGGTCTCTATTTCTGAGCAGCTCTTGGATAATGCCTTGACTGATGTTCATGCCCTGAACCTCCTGAAGCAGGGGGTTAACCCTGACTCCTCAGAGTCTCTGCCAGTGGAGTTCCACACTCAGTGAGGTCTTACCAAAGTGGACAACCTTATCAGCATGTGGTCCTAGGGGACAGACTGTGGCTAGGAGCCAGCCTACCCAAGCTAGAGGGGGCTTATTATCAGAAGGCTGGCCATAAGCTGGGGATGTTTTTTTTCAGTCTTAGCAATACTGAAGGGCATATCAAGCAATTCAATAAACATTTATTAAGTGCCCAGTACGTGCCAGGCACTGTACTAAGAGAAAGAAAGATAGTTCCTGACCACAAGGAGCTTACATTCTAAGGGGGAGGCAGAGAAGAGAGCTGGAAAACAGGGAAGGTGGGGGAAGACACCAGGGGGTACCCAGTACCAGGGCATCTTATTTCATGGAGTTAAAACCAGGCAGAACTACAGATGAAGAGTGAATATATAAAGTGGATATATATTAAGATATACCGTGTCTGGCATCAGCATCAATGAAGGGAGGCTGGAGGAAATCACATGTCTGAAATCTACATGATTAATTGATTGATAAACGGTCTAGTACAATGGAAAGAGCAATGTATTTGGACTCAGAGGAATTGGGTTCAAATCCCCATTCTGCCCCTTACTGTGTATGTGACCTTGGGTAAATCACCTGACCTATCTGGACCTCAGGTTCCTTATCTACTAAATGAGGAGGCTGAATGCAGTGGCCTTCAAAGCCCAAGCTCAATCTGTGATCTTGTAATTCTTACAAAGTGAATTAGGACTTATTTGCAAATGCTCATCAACTACCATTATACTCTTTAGAGCAAAGTCTTCCCTCTCCTCCTGTTCCCAGAGTGTCAGCTCCAGTGGGAGCTTTGGGCTCAGTTGTATATCCGGTAAAAGGGAAGCAGGAAGTTTAAGGGAGTGAAGTCTGTCCCTAAGCACACAAGTTATTTCCTACCAAATGTCAGTTTTAGCAGGTGGAATAAACTAGGAAACGCAACATCTGAATGCCTGGCAAATGTTCAACTCCCCAAATGCACATTGAGACCTGGGATGAGCCATGAGGGTAGACCTGGTCAGGTATCAAGCTCAACTTTTTCCTCAAAAAATTAAAAAGGTCCCCAAATACAGATTTACATGTGCCATCCAAATGTGCATTTTTAAAAGACCCCCAAATACATATGAATGAACCATGAAGTGAATTTTCAAATGTCAGGAGTCTGGCTTTAAAATGCACAACATTCGATTTCGAATGGAATTTGGGAACTCTTAAATTATTCTGGGAAACACAGAACCATATTGTGATGGATTGATTTCATGCTGGCTTGTTATGGAATCTGTTGTGTCCTGCTGGAGGTGAAAGGTGGCTTTTCTCTTTGAGAGGGGGCCATCCCCCTTGCTGTGACAGGAACCAGGTGTTTTTTTTTCTTCTTCAAAGACTATACTGCTTTGACAGAATGAAGATTTTCCCCTCCTATCAATCATCTCCTTGCTACCAGCTCAAAGGCCCCTCTTTTTAGGGGGAGCTTTGATCCCTCCTAGGTGCTGAAATGAAGCAAAGGATGTCAGTTCCCTTTCCAAGATGAAAAGGAAAAGATTTGTCTAAAAGTGCCAAGTCTGGGAGGGGGCAAAATCTGGAGTCAGATGAGACTTTTGCTCCTGGTTCCAGCCCACTGGAGGCTCTGTAGCCCAGTGTACGTAGACTCTTCAGAGCATAAATCAAAGGGACGCATCGATGTTAACGACACAAACTCCCTCCTAAAGGTACCATCTTTTTCTACTAGGGCTGAAGATGCGAGACTAACTGGGATGGTGATAGACAAATCAGTAACTGGAAAGGGGAAGAATTGTTGAATCAACTCGACACAAAATCTTTGAACGATTTAGGCAGGATGGTATAATGCAAAGATAATGAGACTTGAAGACCAATGACCTGCATTTGAATCTTAGCTCAGCTACTTAACTACCTGTGTGACCTTGGGAAAAGCACTTAGCCTCTCTGGCTCTCAGTTCTTGCTCTGTAAAATGAAAAGCTGAGGCCTCCTCCAGCAATAGATCAATGATCCTATGTGTGACCTTGGACAATTCCCTTCATTTCCCTGAGAGTCAGTTTCCTTCTCTATAAAATGAAGAAGGTGAACTAGATGACTTCTAAGGTTCCTCTTACACTTAATATACCATCATGGACTCTTAAACAAATACAGTATCACCTGAGGAGGGAGACAGCTTTGACAAAGTAGCACCTGAGATACATAAGTCAAAGTGAGCCATACCCCAGCTGCCCTGGGGACCTGGAAGGCCATGGCCCCCTGAAATCAAAGTTACAAAATCCCCAGACTGAATGGAATCTTGAGAGATCAGATGGGCCATCTGAGGCCCTGTGGCCAGGAGATGTTTCTTCCCCAGCTATGTGGGCCCAGGAACTTTGGAGAAACTTCTTGGAAGCTTCCTTTGTTTGTGGGACCTTATCAACTATGATTGGAGGTGAGTAAGCTAAGCCCAGTGACAGAGCTAATGATCTTTAAGCTTGTTATCAGAGATCAAGCCAGCCATGCTCTCCAAGCCTGTGGCTTGCTGTAAGGCTGCCACTTTCATAGATTGGTATTGGAGGGACACTGGTGAAAAGCAAAATGGCCAACCAAGAGAAAGTGGTGCTTTGCTGAGATCTTCCTTATTAGAAGCTTGGCATCCAGGATGTAGGAGGTAGTAGTCCTGCTGTCTGGCCTCTGTTCTGGTCAGAGACCATCTGCACCATCATGTTCACTCAGGACAGCAAAGTTTAGCAAAGATCTGGATAAACTGGAGTGAGTCCAGTGGTGGCAGGCTGGGTTGGCAAGAGATGCCTGAAGACAAATTTACCCAACCACTCTGGGCTTCAGTGACCTTTTCTGCCCGTGAGGAGGTTGGCCTGGATGGTCTCCACTTCTTGAAGTTATCTTCATATCATGCCACCAGGCTTACATCCCTTATAGCTCCTCTTTATGTGGTGTTGTCCTCCATTAAAATGTAAGCTCAGTGAAGGCAGGGTTTGCCTTGCTTGCTTTTATTTGTATCCCCAGAATCTTAGCACAGTGCCTGGCACACAAAGGTTAATAAATGCTTGCACTATCTATGTATCTTCCTTCCTTCTTTTTTTCTTTTCTTTTCTTTCTTTCTTTCTTTCTTTCCTTCCTTCTTTCTTTCTTTCTTTCTTTCTTTCTTTCTTTCTTTCTTTCTTTCTTTCTTTCTTTCTTTCTTTCTTTCTTTCTTTCTTTCTTGTATTATGTATAATTGCATATGTACATTTATGTATCCATCTCATATGTATATATGTATGCATGTGTGTATTTATCTGATGTATGTATGTGTATGCATGAGTATATCTATTTCATGTATGTATATGTATACATGCTTGTATCTATCTATCATCTAACTAAGAACCTATTATTTGAAGGAACTGGGGCTGTTCAGTCTGGGGAAGAAAAGACTTAGGGTGTTCAAGGTCACTGTCTTCAAGTGTTTGGTGGGAAGAAGAGATTCACCTTGCTCTTCTTGGCCCCAGAGGGTAGAACTAGGAGCAGTAGGTGGGAGTCCTGGATTCCCAGTGCTTGGAGCTGTCCCAGAGTGGGCTGGCCTCCTCCCAGTGGGTCATCAAATAGCTGGAGTGTTGTACAGGGGTCTCTTGTTCTATCACCAGTTGGACTACATGGGCTCTGAGGTTACTTCAGACCAAGATTCTGGGTGATTCTGTCAGGTCATTGAAATAGAGTCAAGTTTCAGGGTTTATAAGGATCTAGGGGCCTTCAAAACAGTATTTCCACAGCAAATGTTTCCCCCCTGTCCCCAGCCCCTTCTTGCTCTCAGTGTCTGGCACAAGGAGAAAATATGGGAAATGTTTTTAAAAGGGCACATTTGAAGGGTTCATGTTGCTTTAGTGAGAAGGTGAAATTTGTTGCCTGAGGCTCTTTTTTTTCTGAGTTCAAGAGGGGTCTTGGATGAATTTAGCACCGCAGTCACCAATGTACAGTGAGGAAGTAGCTGGGAATACTGCAGGATCAAACTGTGTCAATGTGCAACGACACAGTGGAGCCCTGCCCCATATGCCAGCTTTTCTTACACTTACACTAAATGCCACAAGTCTTTGCTTTCTGAATTTGGGGACCTCCTATGACCCATCTGGATCCTGGAATCATGAGAAATCCGTCAGGAAATGAGAGAGCAGGGCCTTGTTAAGTTGCCTTGGCTATCCTTCCTCTCAGCAGGAAACACTAAATAGGGAGAGGTGGATGTAGAGAACATTGCATCTGGGTCCACACATGGCTGCTTAATGTGAGGCCCACATTGGCCAACAGTTAGACTGCATAGACTCACTTCTTCTTTGAACTTGAAAGTTTGCAAGGGGTTTTAAAGATGTCTCATATACATCTCATAACAAGTCTGTTTGAGGGAAGCATGACTGGTATTGTTCTACCCATTTTACAGATGAGAAAACTGAGGCAGACAGGGTGAAGTGACTTGCCCAAGGTCACACAGCTAGGAAGTGTCTGAGTGTGGATTTGAACTCAGGAAGAGGAGTCTTCCTGACTCCAGGCCTGTCATTCTTTCCACTGCAGTGCCACCTAGCTGCCCTAATAGATACTATACTGACTGTTAAAGAGAAAAGACCATGCATTTGAGCCTTGGACTTGTGAGACAGAGGACATGAGCTCAGATCACTGAGACCTTCTTAAATCATATCCTTGAGGCAGTGTGGTATAGTAGATAGTGCCCTGGCATTAGAATCAGAGGACCTAGGTTTGAATCTTGACTCTGCTGCTTACTCCCTTTAGTGTCTTAGGCACTGCCTTTAAATCCTCATATGACCTTGGCAAGTCTCTTTCCCACACTTGGCCTCTTTCTTCTCCTCTGTACAAAATTGGGACTTGGACTAGATGATCTCTAAGTCCTTTTCCATTTCTGCCTCTAATGAGGAGCCTTGCCAGGGCTGAATGCCTATGGTGGTACCTGATGGCAAAGCAGAAATGTGAGATCATGGTGGAGCATGGAGGTTGTAGGCTGGTGAGAATAGTAACATGCTGTTTGCCCCATGGGAAGGGCACATCTGAAATAACTAAACCTGACTGCTCCATGCTAGAAGGGGTGGGATTAGGTGGCGGAGAGGCCCCTTCAGCTTCAAGTCTGTTGTATGACCTTGGGCAAGCTACTTTTCTAGGCCTCAGTTTGCTGATCTGCAAAAAGGGGGTCAGATTAGATGACTTGGGAAATCCCTTCCAGCAATTCTATGTACTCATAAAGGAGGGCTGTCCTTCTTGGGAAGCAAGAGCTATGCAAAAGCATGTATACCCTTGAATGTCCTTCCTACTTCCCATTCCCATTGAGCTCAGAATAGAGTCTTTTGAGCAAAGAGGAAGTTAACCTCTAAGCACTAGGGAGAGACTAAACCTATAGTTCAATCCATCCATACGGCCGCCCCCAACGGACATGCTTTTCTATACATTATCCTTTCTCCTTGCAGTTATCAGAACATAAGGGGCATTCGAGGCTCTTGTCAAGTTGCCCAGATGCTTGTTTTGAATTGATGGGTTTGAACAGGTGCAATTTGTTACGTCCCTGCCTCCCCTTGCAAACCTACAAAGAGTCCGTTCTCTGCAGATACATTATCTTCACCTTCCCTGAGGAACTGCTTTTCTCTTAGTATTTTTCAAATGGCTTGAATGGAGTAGAAAAAGTTTAGGTCTGAACTGAAGGTCAAAATTGATTGATCGGCTACAAACCAGCCTTGGCTATACAGATTGGGTGGTAGATCTCTGAAGATTTCATTCCAAAGCAAAAGAAAACAAATGAAAAAAATGGTAAAGAATTTGAGGAGCCTTCTTTTTCCATCTTAAGAGGTTCCCATTCATTTTCTTTTGCTTTCTTTGGTTTTGTTTTTGTCATTCTCCGAGAAAGTGCTTAGTGCTGACCCTACAAATGGTAATGTGCCCTTATCATGCTAGAGCATGTTTATAAGAGAAAGCCTAGTGGAGGGGAAAGTATGCTTTCCTTAGAGTCAGGAGATCTGGGGTTACGTGCTGGCACCTATATTTACTGTCTGGGTGACTGTGGGAGAGGATATTTGCCCTCTCTGAGCCTCAGTTTCCTCGAGGCAGTGGTATAATGGATAGGGTACTTAGAGTACTTAGAGTTTGGAAAACCTGGATTCAAATCCTGTCTCAGTAGCTTGTGACCTGGGGCAACTCATTTTATCTCTCTATATCGCAGTTTCCTCCTTTGTAAAACTGGGGGGGCTGGACTTGATGGCCTCCAAGATCCTTTGTTAGCTGTAGAAACATGATCCTTTGGGTGACCCTGAGAGGTCATTTCACTTTCCTGGGCCTCAGTTTTCTTGTTAGTGTCTAAGGCCTTTTAACGATCCCGTGGACGTAATGGCACTATTGGTCTTTGTGAAAGAAGTGCATCATTAACCTTAAAGTGAAGGGGTATGTGTGTCTGAAATCACTCAGACCCAAAACAAAACAAAATAAAACACAAAACCCAAAAACCAATCCATTGTTCCAGGTACAATGTTAGGCCTTGATAATACAAAAATAAAATGAGGCCCTGCCTTCAAGAAGTTTACATTCTACCGCATTATTCTTATATGACTGAGAAATGGTCAAAGTGGTTTTCACCCATTCAAATTAGATCAACTGTATAAACACCAGTCATTCAAATGGCCATTAAATAATGAAATGCAAGCAATTCAACCCACCAAAGTTCATTTCAGAAAATGACAGTGTTACTGCCTTTTTGAAGGAAAGTCATGGGGTCACCTATGGGAAACAGAATACCACCATTCTCCTGGTTCTGAAGTGAGAAAAATAAGTCAACCAGCTACAGGGGAATGTAGTCTCCTGCTACCAAAAAGGTGGATGGAGACAATCCAATATGAATCACCGGGCTAGGAGATCTCAACCTTCAGGCAATCGAGAGGGAATGTGAGCAAGCAGGGAGTTTGAATTGATTGTACTGTCATATCTTCACAATGACAGATGGCTGTCTACCAAATGTACTTGGGGGAGGGGCATGAGCAGAGGAGAATAGTAACAGCCTTGTGTAGTGCTAAGTCCTAAGTGGATATTTCTGGATAAGGGCCTTGAAGGCATATTCCCCACTTCTCTTAAATCCCCTTCTCCTATAGTTGAGCAGATCTTTTTTCTGAACTTCTGAGGATGATGCAAATTTACCAGAGGGAGTTAATCCTGTGCCAGTGGGAATCAGAAAGACCTGGCAGCAAGCAACGTGTGCCTTCTTTAGTGCACTTCCCTCCCCCCTTCCCATCTGTAAAATGGAAATTATTATACCTTGCCTCTTTCACAGGATACACAATAATAGGGTAGCAATAAATATTTGTTGAATTGAATAGAAACTAGATTAAGTAATGATGATAATGATAGCTGGCATTTACATAGTGCTTTAACATTTAATTCAGTAAGCATTTAGCCAATGTTTGCTTGGTGTTAGATACTGTGCTGGGCACTGAGAATTGGAAGACAAAAATCAGAATGGTCCCTACCCTCAAAGAGATTCCTTTCTAATGGGAGAGTGGCACAGCAAGTCTACAGATAAGTGTGTGTATCTACATACAAATATACATATATACATGTGCATATACATAGCAACTAAGTGCGTTGCAGTGGATAGAGAGCCTGGAGTCAGGAAGAGGTGAGTTCAAATGTGACCTCAGATACTTACTAGCTGTGTGACTCTGGGCAAGTCACTTAATTCTTTTTGCTTCAGTTTCCTCATCTGTAAAATGAGCTGGAGAAGGAAATGGTAAACCCCTCCAGTATCTTTGCCAGGAAAACCCCAAATGGGGGTCACGGAGAGTTGGACGAGACTGAAACAACTCAACAACAACAACAAAAATATATACACTCAACACCTACAATGCTATTTCCAAGGGAGAAGTATGTGGAGCCCAAACTGCTGAGGGACAGTATTAGAGCTTCCAAGTGGTAGATGTGGGAGATGACGCATTGTATATGGGGAATGTCAAGTAGACCACTTTGGCTGGGCCAGTGGGTATAACACTTTCTACACTTTACCTTATTTGAACCTTTTTACCCTGTGAGATTGGGATTTTTTTGTGGGGGAAAGGGAGCAACAGAGAGGGTTATGAACTAGACTAGTGACTTCATTGTTGTAAGAGGCTTCCAGTGAGGAAACTCCCTCTACCAATGCAGATTGGCATGTGCTGTACAACTAAGAGTCAAGAAGACCTGAGTTCAAATCACACCTTACTTTCTAGGTAAGTCACTTAACTCCTCTGGGTCTCAGTTTCCTTGATTGTAAAATGGGGATGATAATAATAATAGCACCTACTCCGCAGAGTTGTCCTGAGGATCATATTAGGTAATATTTGTAAATTGCTTAGTACAATGTCTGGCTCCTGCAGGCAATTAATAAATCCTTATTTCCTTTCTTCTTGACACTTGCCTAGCCCTCTTTCCACTCCACTAGGCACCATGCTGTCTCTAGTACTACAGGTATTATTATCTTCATTTTACAGATGAGGCAACTGAGGCTCAGGTTAAATGACATGCCCTGAGGCACACAGGTAGGAAGCATCAGAAGCAAGATTTGAACTCAGGTCTTCCTGCCACCAAGTGTATCATATGAAAGTACTATGTAATATATACTGGGCTATACCAAAATTATGAACTTCAGGGGAATGTAAATCTTCCTAAATTTCCTGAGTGATTTAAAAAAGATAGGATGCTTCCCACTTTGGTGACTATTCACAGAGGACAATCAGAAAGCAAATCTATTTTAGAAGTGAAAAGCAATGTGTGTGTCCCAACCATCTGAGATGTTAGATATGCCTTCCATCTGTGCACCAAAGGGTTCAGATCACGCCTTTGTTCTATATTAGCTCTTCTGTAAAGTGAATTTGACGTGATCTCACCTTGTCTATAGTTTCTTGGTAACTCTGCCCTCGTTATTTTCAGTGTGTGTGCTATGGTTTGGGAGCGACAAGGGATGATGGAATGATAACTGGATTGAGAGCCAGAGAGACCTGGGTTTGAATTCTATCTAGGGCTTACCAGTTATGCAACCTCAGGAATTCTGCTTTCCATCTCTGGGGCTCGAATCCTTCTTTTGTAAAATGGGAATAATACTTCTCCTACCATCTAGCTTGAGGGGCTATTGTAAAGGTCAACGGAGAATATGGGGGCATTCAGTGTAATCTGGGTTCCTGTCTCCCTGATGGAACTGTGGGTTTTTTCCAGGGGAAGGGCCTGTGTCAGCTGCTTCTTGCATCCCTGACAGCATTGAAAGAAGAGGTGAATAAATGACCACTTATTGCTACTCCACAATATGTTGAAGTGTGGGTAGCCAGGTGGCCGTAGTGGATATCTTGCTGTACTTGGAATCAGAAGTTTTGAGTTCAGATTCTGCCCCAGATTCTCACACTCTCTCTCAGCCTGTTTCCTTACGTGTAAAATGGGTATAATAATAATTATAACAGCAACAACAACAGTGCTAACAATAAACATCTACAATATGAGGTTGTTGTTAGGATCCAATGTAAAGGGTTTTGCAAACTTTCAAGTGTTATATAAATATTAAAAAAGTAAGAACTTTAAAGCATTTCTCTACTCAGAGCTATGCTATATTTAACACCAATTCTCCAATCAGAAGCAGGCTTGGTTCACCTTCAGACATCTAACTTCCTTCTGTCTCTAATTAACACCTATGGGCCCAGGGCCCTTCATACTTAAAGACAAGATTTCAAACAAACAAACAAACAAACAAGGCAAGGGACAAAATAGTTTTTGCCCCAGGCTCAGAGATCAAGCTTGCAGGCTGACTTTGACCTCCTAGACCCCAGCCTAGCCTGCCTGCCTAGACCTGGTTTACTCTTTTTTTGCCTTAACTAACTTCTGGAGGTGTGGCCTGCAGAATGCTCCTGGCCCATCCCACTCCTGGGGGTTCCTGTTCTTGGTACCTCCTGGCCAGCCCCATCTCATTGACACTGGAGTCACAAGATGCTAGAAGGTGAGATCATTAAATGATCTATTTTTTTGTGTTCCCCTCCTTTCCTCTTTCGGGTAGCTGAACCATTGGTTTAGAAGTTAAGGGTTATAAGTCTTCTCTACTTGGGAAATGCAGTACCATACCATTATTAATTCAAGACCTAAGGGTTCATTCTTGTGTGAGGTGCCATGGGTTCATAAGAGAAGTCGAATAATTGCAATGGCTCGTATTTCTGGAGGTCTTGAGAGTTTACAAAATGATAGGGAGTGTAAGTATCACCAGCAAGTATCTGGGCTTCGGTTTCCTTATCTGTAAAATGAGTGGATGGGAATAAATGGCTTTTGGGATCTCTTCCAGATCTCAATCTGTGACTCTGTGATCCACCTTACAGATGAGTGAGGCTCAGAGAACTTAAGCAATTTGCCCATGGTCACACAGCTAGGAAATGGCAAAGTTAGGATTTGAACTCAGGTCTCCTGCCTTGGACTTTAGTCTTTTTTCCACCTCACTTCTCTAAAATGTGGCATCTAAAATGTAGCTTACATTTCCGCACTTTTCACATGTTCTTGTGAGGTGCATGCTGTAATAGTTGGTAAGCATTTATTAAGGGCCTACTATGGGCCAGGCACTGTGCTAAGTGCTGTGAATATTATTAGAACCCCTACTTGTAATATAAAGAGGCCCAAAATCAAAAAGACTTACCCAAAGTCACACTGGTAGTGAGGACCAGAGCCCTGTGTCCAGAGCCACCCATATACTCTACTGGGGTATTGTTTCTGATTTCACTCAGCTCCCTGTGAGCTGATTGTGGCTCTATTTTAGTGCTTATTAAGAGTGGGCCAACCTTGGAATCAAGACCTTGCTTCTGATCTAGCCTGGCTGGGTGACCCTGGCCAAGTCACTTACCCTCTCACTTCCCTAGGCAACTCTCTAAAATTAGAAGTTACAAACAGTTGGGAATCTGCATCAGTAATTCCACACCTGGAGTCCTTACACTGATGAAGACATAGTTCTAAATGAAGTGGGGAGAGAAGTATTCAGAGGAGAGATATCAAAGTGAACTAAGGGCAACTAATGGGCATAATAGTTAGAGCGCCAGACCTGGAATCACGGAGGCCTGAGTTCAAATCCAGCCTCAGGTGCTTCCTAACTCTGTGACCCTGGATAAGTCACTTAACCTCTTTCTGCTTCAGTTTCCTCAACTGTAAAATGGGGATAATAATAGCACCTGCCTCCCAGGGTTGTGAGATCAAATTAGATATTTATAAAGTGCCTGGCCTCCTATAGTAGGAACTATATAAATGTTAGCTATCATCATCATTATAATTATAATAATTATCAACTAGAATCGTTGGAGAAGACTTCTTGGAGGAAGAAGGATTTCAGCTAGGTTTTGAAGGATGAACAATTTATTTTTAGTTTTATAAAGATATTTTATATGTGGTAGAACATTTGTCTTTTGTCCCTTCTTTTTGTCATTTCTTTCCAAATCAGAAATGGCACCCACCTGAGTTTTAATTTCTGGGCCTCACATCTTAAGTGCTCATCTTGAAGCAGTCCAGTTTGTTGAATCGGAATTTGGTCTTAAAGCCAGGAAGGCCTGGGTTCAAGTCTCACCTCTGACCCATGCTGTCTGGGTAACCCTGGGCAAGTCATTAAAATTCTCGGTGCCCTAGGCAATTCTCTGAGTTTCAGAGGAGGTATCAACTTGCATTGGTACAAGGGACTTCTTCACTAGGAAGTTACATATATCAATGAAACAACAGGCAAAGTCCTTCTCCCTGCAGGCCCATGTGAGAGGGGGCTTCCTATCTTGCTCATAGCTTAGCCTGCCTGTTGTCGGCTACTCTTCAAGCCACTTTTCCATGACCAGAGGGCGCATTACCACCCTCAGAGCTCAGTGCAAGGCTGCTGAGTTTTCTCCCTTCATCAATTATTCAGAGAGATCTTGGTCTTGGTAACATGGAACAAATGAATGAAGTGCTCTTGAAAGGGATGAGCTTCGGCGTGACAAATCCCGTAGATCAGAGCTGATGGTCCATGAAGCCATTTTTGATTTTTAGTGGTGATTTTTCATATTGAAAATTGGGCAAAGAGGGAGCATGTTGGCTGGGCCAAATAGGGCTCTCCATCCATAACTTATGATTGAGTCACTTAAGTGGCCTATCTGTTATACCAACCTGTTAGAGGCCAGGGCATCTAATGCAAAGAAGATGGCACACCAATAATTTACAACCTATTGTGTAGAATATAAAGAGTGGCTGTTCTCTATGGTCTCTGCAGATTTAACCAGAGGATCTCAGAACTGTGGGCTCCTCTCACCCAGCCACAGCTATGACAACCATCTGATAATGAGTGGGCTGAATTTTGCAATCTCATGGACTTGCCATGAATTACAATGGTGGCAATATGTCTGTAGGGATGCTTGGACAGCTCTGTCCTTTGCTGGGTCCTTTTGTTAAGCCTGCTCAGCCTCTTCTCCTGTTTTCCATCTTTGAATTAATGGAAGGAAGAGGTCAGTTTACAGCAGCTTCTAGACATGGTCAAGGTAGGGTCTTCCTGTAGGGGAACTATGCACTACTGAGCATGTACATGCCCTTTTAATGCCACCTTCTCCAAGAAGTCTTGTCTGATCGCTCCATACTCCCCCAAGTTAGTAAAGACCTTAGCCATCAGACCCTTTTTGTTCAGTTGTTTCAGTCATATCTCACTCTTTGTGACTCCATTTTTGGGAGCGGTTTGCCATTTGCTTCTCCAGCTCATTTTTATAGATGAAGAACTGAGGCAAACAGGGTGAAATGACTTGCCCAGGGTCACACAGCTAGTAAGCGTCTGAGGCTGTATTAGAACTCACAAAGATGAGTCTTTATGATTCCAAGCCCAATGCTCTATCCACTGCAGTGCCACTTCACTGCTCTATATGCCCATCCGACCCTACATGGTACTTTGCATTATAGCAGCTTGTTAGCTTACTATCCCTCTGTAGAGTCCTTGAGAGAAGGGAGTATGTCTGAAATATAATTAGATATTCCCAGTACAGGAGCATCTAGGTGGTGCAGTAGATAGAGTACTGGGCCTGAAGTCAGGAAGACTCAGCTTTGTGTGTTCAAATATGGCCACAGATACTTACTAGCTGTGTGACCCTGGGCAAATCACTTCACCCTGTTTGACTCAGTTTCCTCATCCATAAAATGAGCTGGAGAAGGAAATGACAAACCCCTCCAGTATCTTTGCCAAGAAAACCCCAAATAGGGTCATGAAGAGTCAGACACAATTGAAATGACTGAACCAAAAGTGCCTAGCACAGTGCTCTGTACACAGCAGATTCTTAATAGGTTTGTGATGGCATAGCAGGAAATAAAAATATCCAGATGTGACAGCCATACTTCCCATCACCATGATTCTACTTGTTGGGTGTATTAAAGTGGGGATTCCTTTCCTAGATGGCTGCTGAATTCATCCAACTGTGACATTATGTGTAATTCTGTGATTAATCTAGATGTGATCCTTTTGGTGCCAGGGAGAGGTCTGGGCGAAAATGTAATGGTTACCCTCCATCATGGAATCCTCAAACAATTAGCAACTATAGATTTAAAGAAGAGACCATAAAAGTTCAACCTTTTACTTTTTCAAATGAAGAAACTGAGGAGAATCAAAAAGGGGACAGTATTTGCCTAAGTCCTTGTACTGAGTGTGTAAGTAGGGCTGAGATTCAAACTCAGGACCTGTGCCACTAAAGTCAGCTGAACTTCCACTGTGCCACACTTGCCTCTTGGTGCTTAATAACTGCATTTTCATTCATTCATCCATCCATTTGTTCATTCATTCATTTGGTTTTTTCATTCATTCATTCTTTGTTTCATTCATTCATTCATTTACTCACTCATTCATTTGATCTTCTTTTCACACACGGTGGGGTAGAGGTGCAGCAAACTTTGGAACCATGTCTTAGCTCAGTGTCTCTTCAGTCAAACTGCTGAATAAGATGGATTTCACATGCTAACTCTTGTGAATTAGCTGTTCCAGAGCTCACCAAAGAAATGATGGGCCTGGGAGAGGAAAAAAAAAGGCAGGGAGGTGGAAAGTGGAAACCGGAGTTGGTCACTGTCCTCACAAAGCTGATAGGGACCAAGGGAGGAAGGGATCTGGAAACATCTATGGCATTCCTGTTGTCTGTGTGGGCAGAATGTGTAGCGGCCAGGCTTCATCTCTTATCAGCTCGGGTGCCAAGAGTGACTTATGTTAGGCTTTCCAAGTAAGTGGCAATAAAAACTTTATAGCACCCCATACTATCAAGACAGAGTTTACTTAAGCCACTTATTTTCCTGGGATTTTGTCTCCTTTAATCTATCTCTATCTCCGTCCCCAACTCCTCCTTCCATCTCATGTACCTCTGGGACTTAGGACATCACCATGGCAGCCTTGGCATGGGTGGGGCCCAGAGCCTCCTGCATGGAAGGAAGGAAGCAATTTATGTTTCAGTTAGAAACGTATTCATCAGTGTGGGAAGCATGCAGTCTATCTGCTGGTGTTTGTGGTCAGCTCTGGGTTAGGAAGACTCAATTATCTGCCATAAATCATCAGAACAACTGGGAAGAGTAACCAGACTCCTAGAAAAGGAATGAAGTTAGCAGAAATAGTGCCTGTTAGTGTGAATTTCACCACAGGGACATGTTTCCCCAAAGTGACTCTTGGACAAAGGGGATGTGGAGCACTGAAAACTCTGGTGCATTTGGAATCAGAGGACCTGGGCTTAAATTTGGGTAGTGTTAATGATTACTTCTGTGACCTTGGGCAGATAACTTCACTGGACCTCAATTTCCCCATCTGAGAAACCTTTCAGGTTTAGGTCAATGGTCCTTTGTGATGTCAGGCAAATCACTTTGCCTCCATGGCCCTCAGTCTCCTCCTCTGTAAAATTAGGATATGAATGCTTTTCCTATCTCTCTCTCAAACAATAGTTATTACTTAAGTACCTACTGTGTTCAAATACCAGGGTCGCCATGAGAAATTGGAAGAGAATGAATGTAGGAGGTTTCAAAATTATAGGGAGGGGGAAGAGAATAAGTATTTATATAGCACCTAGTATGTACCAGGCACCATGTTAAGCACTTTGCAAATATTATCTCATTTGATCCTCACAATAACCCTGGGAGGCAGGTACCATTGTTATTCTCATTTTATAGTTGAAGAAACTGAGGCAGACAGAGGTTAAATGGCTTAACCAGAGTCACAGAGCTAATAAGTATCTGAGAATGGATCTGAACTCAGGTCTCCCTGATTCCAGGCCCAGCACTCTATCTAAGACATGAGGTTTGAAGATTAAGCCATTGCAAGGCAAGCAGGTTATAACCTGACCAAGAGGAAAATGGAGATAAAACCATTGTACATCAATCTAGCAGAAGACCAGAATTCAAGTCCTCACCTCTATAACTTGCTAGTTGTATGGAATTGGGAAAATCCCTTCTCTCTGAGTCTCAGTTTCTTCTTCTGATTTCAGGTAACCCAGGCTTTTCAATGATCCAGAGAGTTTCCAATTATCTAAAGGGATTGGCAATATTTTGTTGCTGAGTTGTTTCGGTCTTTTCCAGCTCTTTTGATCCCATTTGAGGTTTTCTTGGCAAAGATATTGGACTGGGTTTGCCATTTCCTTCTCCTGCTCATTTGACAGATGAGGAAACTGAGGCAAACAGGGTGAAGTGACTTGCCCCAGGTCACACAGCTAGTAAGTATCTGAGGCCAGATTTCAACTCATGTCCTCCTGACTCCAGGTCTAGCGCTTTATCCACACACAAACGTGAGTATACATTTGTGTGTGTGTGTGTCTGTGTATGTATGTGTAACAGATATGGAGTAGGATATTATTAGTATAATCTATTTATTTATTTTTGGTGGTGTTATTATTTTAGGCAATGGGGTTAAGTGCTCTATCCACTGAGCCAGGATATTATTAGTATAGGGAATTCCTGAGTGAGTCTTAGATAACTTTCTAGAGTACTGAGAGATACTCTAGTGATTTGCCCTGGAGTCACATAGCCAGTATGTGTCAGGGGTAGGCCTTGAGCCCACATCTTCCTGGCCCTGAGGCTGGCTCTCAATCCACTGGACCGTTGTTGTTTGTCCTTCTTCTCAAAGAGGACCATGACACTGGGGGAGGTGATGTCATGACTTGCAAGTGAACTGGATGTAAGTGAGGAAGGGCTGTGCAGAGTCACTAGCCTCACTTTCTCCTCTGGAGCCATTTGGGCCTAGTGGCAAGATATATATCAGGATAACTGGAGATGGCCCTGGATGTTATGGGAGACTTTAGCCTTTTTATGCTAAGGTCTTTTCCAGGTCTCAATTTGATTGAGGCAGAGCCTCATTCAGTGATTAAGGCTAGGTAAGAAATAAGGCAGAGAATGGTCTCTTATACCTAGTAAAAAAAAATCAATCTGGGAGAGGAAGACCCTCAGGGTTTCTGGCCAAAACAGAAACTGCTATTTACATTCTCTCTGAACCAATCAGGGGCCAAACAATGACCACCAAGTGGGGCTTGGCCTGGGTTGGCCAGTCATTGAGAGCCAGATTTGGGTTTAAGGCATGGTCCTTAAGAAAAAAAAAAATCTAGGGGCAGCTAGGTGGCGCAGTGGATAGAGCACCAGCCCTGGATTCAGGAGGACCTGAGTTCAAATCTGGAGTCAGACACAAAACGCTTACTAGTTGTATGATCCTGGGCAAGTCACTTAACCCCATTGCCTAGTCAAAAAAAAAAAAAAGAAAAAGAAAAAGAAAAAAAAATCTAGCCTGTAAACCATACTGACTTTAAATATAGCCAGTCCGAAGTGTTTTGGTTCACTTGGATTAAACAAGTGAGTCTTAGCCCCTATAGTACTGTCCATGGAAGTTACAGTAGAGAAAGAAAACAAACAATGGTTGGGTATCAGTGGTTAGTCCATTTCTATTTTGTCCTGTTCCTTTGCCTGAGGTAAATAATCAAGGTTTGAAGCACTATTTGGGAATTCAAGAGTGACCCAAGTCCCATTGTCCCTGTTGCAGTAAAAAGCAGTGTCCATCTACAGGCTCTAATGGCTGTATGTTTCTTTATCCTTGTATTGCCATAAATTCCTCTTAAAGGATTCACCCAATCATGTAAATCCTTTCTCTTTTCCTTTCATCCAGAACACACCAGAAAATGCAGCTCATTTCTACAAGAAGAGGGTCTCAGTCAAAAACCCAAGGAAATCTCCCTTGACAATAACAAATCTTAAGTTCAGTTTTTCCAGTTGAAAAGCATAAAAGCATTAGAAATTCTGTATTCCTAATGCCCTACCTGATGGCTTCTCCCTCATCAAAATGTACTTGGCCTGTCTCATCAGAACTTTGCTTTCTGCCAGCTAATCAGGGCAGCTCGTTCAAACCAAAGTGGTAATGATGGCCAGTGGCGCCTTAATGTAACCTGGGAGGGGTACCACATTGTCACTGGACTGGATCCCACAGTGTGCTAACAGTTCATACTGAATCAACTCAGTAGGAGAGACCATTTGGATCAAGGCCTTTTCAAGAGTTTCTATAGATAGATGGCTGCCGTCTCCTATGTGGATGCCCACTAACTCCAGGTACCAAGGTACTCAGGCATTAAGTTCTATTGGTCTCTTTGGTCCCTGCAGAGGGTTACCTACCCAATGTGCAACTATTTCAGAACTGGACTCACTGACAGTTCTCAACATGGTTCTTGCCTGGATTCAGGTCAACTCCCTCTTAAGCCAATTTCCCATTTTGCACCCTGGCCGAAAGGCAGCAAGACCGTCACACTGGTGATCTGAGCTAGATCAGTTCTCAAAACAGAGCCTATCAAAGTAGATTAAATCCAGCTGTGTAGAGTATAACTTGGATAATGTGACCGCTTATAATGTGCTGCGTGACGGGAGGTCACTATTCGAAAAAAGGCAAGGGAAAAAAAAAAGAAATAACTTTTCCTGGGTCACGATGTCTTAGTTAAAAATGATTGTACTAAGGACATTGTTAAGCTGGCCACAAAAGTGATAACATTAGCTCTTCCAGGCTATTGCACAGCCCATTTATACTTTTAATGATTCGTGTGTTTTCCAAACCTTTATACAATTAATATTACTTAATAGGTATGGCAATGTTCCTCGACATTCATCCAGCGTATGAGATATTTTTTAATGGCTGCAATATAAAACTTTAAGCAAATGAGTTTCCCTGGTGATACCGGTCTGGGCGTCAAAGTAGATACTTCCAAATGGTGCACATTAAAAAATTTGACTGCAGATATCCTCTTTAATGTCTGCTTCACTGGCTGCTGGGGGCTGGGGGAAAAAATCATTACTAATTGATATGCCTTAATGGCCCACGAGCTTTCAGAGTTGGGTGAGCCCAAGAGCAACGCTAAGAGGTGGATATTTGATTCTAATTATGCCTGAGCCAATACAAGAGGAAAGTGGACCCGTTGTGACAGTTATATCATTGTCAGATTGCTAGGCCTCGGGTTTTCAACTAATTTGACACTATTACCAAACACTGCTTGGCTGAATTCAGGAAAAGAAAGGGTAGATTAAAAGGAGGAAAAGTAGGTCTCTGAGACCTATGTTGGCTAAGGCAATGGTGCTATTAAAAAGGAATGTAGTTGGGAGGGGAGTAAGGGCTTAGGGTGGGGAGGGAGTCCTGCTTTTGTAAATGGCATTAATTAACCTTCTTCCCCATATCATCACATCTTATGTCCTTCACACCACAAAGCTTAGAAAAGGATGCCTGGAGATCTGACAGCTCCATCTGATAGCCCGTCATTATACTTAGAGCCCTGAGATGGTTGCCTTCTTCCTGTGCCACTTGGAATGGTCCCAGGCTGGTCTAATAGCCCAACTGGGTATAATAATATGGCTGTTCTGCATAAGGCACCCCTCCCAAAGTGGGTGGCTGTTGGGACTTGGTCTGCTTTGAATGAAAGTGCTCTGTGGCTTTTCCAAATGATTCCAACCTGTCTAAGGAGGGAAAAGAGGACTTGGAATAAGTAGGACTCTGAGGCAAAATAGTATCAAGAGCTTATAAGAAAATATCTTTGGTACAGCTGTAAAATAATGAGAAACATTGGCTGTCTTGTGTGGTTTATGGGACACATAAAAAAATGAAGTCACTTCAATAGATAAATGGGAATTTCAACACATAGCAAAATCACACAGTCCTTGCCCTCATAGTCTTGGGGTAACTAGGTGGCTCACTGGCTAAAGCACTGGGTCCAGAGTCAAGAAGACCTGAGTTCGAATCTGGCTTCAGACACTTACTAGCTATGTGACCCTGGGCAAGTCACTTAACCTCTGTTTGCTTTAATCCATTGGAAAAGGAAATGGTAAACCACTCCAGTATCTTTGCCAAGAAAATCCCATGGATAGTCTGGTCCACAAGGTCACAAAGAGTTGGGTACAACTGAATGACCAAACAACAACAACCATAACAACAACAATAATGAAAGGTTGGACTACTGACAAGCAGAGGGCAAATGGGGACATGCTGAGGCTGCCCTCCCCTCCTTAGTTCTGCTAGAAATACCCATGAGTCATGGTAAGGGGAGAGCTTGGCCATTGTTTCTGGCCATGTTCTTCAACCCCAGGAATTTCCTTTGGGTATGGGGAAGAGATCAACTAGGTCAAGTTTTTTTTTTTAAAGCAATTGGGGTTAAGTGACTTCCCCGGGGTCACACAGCTAGTAAGTCAAGTGTTTGGTCTGAGGCTGGATTTGAACTCAGATCCTCTTGACTTCAGGACCAGTGCTCTATCCATTGCCCCACCTAGCTGCCCCCTAGGTCAAGTTTTATTACCGGGTTTTGGGAACTCTACCATTTTTCAGAAGCCTGCTCCTCACAATCATCAAATTCAAGAATTGGAAGAGACCCTAGAAATAATCCAGTGGTAATACATTGAGAGTTTGATGGTGTCCATGATGTGTTTATTTCTCCAACAGGGCACCTCACAATTCATCCATGCCATTTCAGCCTAAGTAACACTTATCTGAACCCTCTGGTGTAGCCTCCATAGAGAGTTTACCCAGTATGCTTAGAGGCCTTCCTCTAGGTCTTTTGCTTTACATGAGGAACAGCACAGAAGCATATGGGCTGTCTATCCACTAAGTTTTGTTGTCACTACAGGACTGGCTGGCCTCCTTTTTCACATCTTTCCAGTGTTACATATTTTGTGGCATTTAACATCCTTGGACTTGTTTCTTCCTCTACAATGAAGAGGCTGGATTAGATGGCCTTTGAGGGCCCCTCCAGCTCTAGATCTCAGAGCTTAAATCATGTCACCTCCTTGAGCCTCAGTTTCCCACCCCTGTGCAAAGAGAGGGTTAAACGAAATAATCTCTAAGGTCCCTTCTAGCTCAAAACTGATGCTTCAGCGAGACACATGCCTTTAGCATCTGGAGGCATTGTGGAATACAATTAGAGTCACTTAGGCTGAAATGGTGTGGATGGATTGTGAGGATCCCAGGCTTGGGTACTTCTTGCACAGAATGCACAGGGGCAGGGGATGGAGAACAGCTAACAATCCAACCTGGTTGGAAAGTCGAGCTTGTGAAGGGGAGCAGTCTAAAATGAGGCTGGAATGAGCTAGTTTGTAGAGAGTCGTAATGTCTCTACATTATCCTGTAGGGAAGGCGATCACTGGAGCTTTCTGAACAGGTAAGGGGCATTGTTGGATCTGTGTTTGAGGAAGATCGTTTGGTGACTATGTGGAAGGTGGATTGGAGAGGGGAGAGACGGGAAGCAATGAAGAGGCTACTCCAAATCCTCCAAGTGAGAGGTAACAAAGATGGAAACTAGAATGAAACTGAGCATTATAGAGAGGAAGGGGCATGTGTGAGAATATGGTGGTGCTGGAGTCAGCAAGACTTGGCAGCTGTATAGCTAGGACAAGATGGGGTCACTCTGAGCTTGCCCAGGTGGTAACTGGAAAGATGGTGGTGCCCAGGAGCAGAAGTGTGGAAGAGGAAATACAGTGAGTTCTGTTTGGGCATGTTGGAGACATGAGACTGGAACTTAGGGAGAAAAATGCAAGCTGGATGTGGAGAAATGGGAGTCTGCCGCTTACATAGCACTTTACATATATTATCTCATTTGACCCTCATATCCTGTGGGGTAAGTGCTCCTATTGTGCCCATTTTATAGATCAGAAAACTGAAATTGCAAGGTTAACTTGATCAGGATCATACAACTGGATCTCTGTAACTCCAGCTCTGAGCTCTATCGGGTACATTGCATTGTCTCTGAGGAGACGCTAGTTGAATCAATGGGAACTCATTAGGTTACTGAGAGCATAGAGACAGAAGAGAAGGCACAGGATGGGGCCCTGGGGGGAGGGGGGAATAGGCGTGACTTGCTACCTGCCAATGGTACTTGATATAGATTCCCTTTGTCAATTACCTTCCATTATTCTTATTATTTCAGTAAAGCTTCATCTTCATTTGGATTGATCTTAAAGGGCAATAGCTTTAAAGTCATTGGCCCCCAGCCCTTCTGTCAGATAGTTAATGATCTGTAAACAAAGGCTTACTTACCTGGTCGAAGGCACCTTGCTGTGAACTCTTTTGTAAAAGGAAGGAACATTTTCTAAGGCCAATAATAATGGAGACCCTTTCCCCTCCTCAATATGTTTGTTTTCTATATCTGGATTTTTCAGAATTGCTGTCTTGGATTTTCTTAATCCCATAAGCAATGTGAATGGGTGGAAGAAATCTAAGAAGGCCTCTTCTTAGGGTCATAGGATTTAGAGGATTTCTGGGGAGGGGGTGGGGATGGAGAGAGAGAGAGAGAGAGAGAGAGAGAGAGAGAGAGAGAGAGAGAGAGAGAGAGAGAGAGAGAGAGAGAGAGAGAGAGAGAGAGAGAGAGAGAGAGAGACAGAGAGACAGAGAGACAGAGAGAGAGAGAGACAGAGAGAGAGAGACAGAGAGAGAGAGACAGAGAGAGAGAGAGAGAGAGAGAGACAGAGAGAGAGAGAGAGACAGAGAGAGAGAGAGACAGAGAGAGAGAGAGACAGAGAGAGAGAGAGAGAGACAGAGAGAGACAGAGAGAGAGACAGAGAGACAGAGAGACAGAGAGAGAGAGAGACAGAGAGAGACAGAGAGAGAGACAGTAAGAAAATAGACTGAGAGAAAAGGACTAGAGCTGGAAGGAACCTCAGAAACTAGTTCAGCTCCCCTAAAGGTAAAATCTATGAGTGAACTAAGGCCCAGAGACTTCAAATAAGTTGCTCAAAGTCACACAGCTAATTGGTGACTGAGTCTAACCCTTAATTAACAAGCATTTTTTAAGTGCCTATTACGTGCCAGTGCTAAGCACTAGGGCTACAAAGAAATATAAAAGAGTTTCTGCTTTCAAGGAGCTCACAGTCTAATGGAATTTTTGACTCTGAAACTAGTTCCCTTTATTTCAGGGATTCTGAACCTCAAGGTCCCTGAAGGTGTTTTTGTGTTTTTGTTTTTTGTTTTTTAATTTGGATCAGTGTATTTTTATATAATTGGTTTCCTTGGTAATCCTATGCATTTAAATCCCTTATTTTGAGGAGTCCCTAGGATTCAGCAGACTGCTGAAGGGTTCAGGACACAGAAAGGGTTAAGCACCCCGATACTGAACCTTTGTTCCCCCATCTTGCTCTCTGCATTAGCTTGCATTCTTGTAAGCCCCCTCTGGAGTAATCCTGCCCACTAGAAAGTTCTTTGCCGCTGGCTCTTTGCCATGTGGGCTTATTGCAGACCTTTGCGATCCGGGACCCTTTGACAGTATGGCGTTGGTTGTCAGGAAGGCGGCAGTTGCTAGAAATTGCTTTTGGATCCTGGGCATGGAGAAAATAAGCCTGAATTTAGTTTAAGGCTGAGAGACATTTGTCACCTCTTCCTGATTGCCTGGCTTTGATCGTAATGCATGTTTTCTCAAGCCCTGCTTAGTAGAAGATGTTCCTTCTTGCTGGGGGAGGAAAGAAACATGGATTTGGCTGAGTTATAGTAGAGATCTGAGCATTTGGGCAGGGTGAAGTGGGGGCAGGAAATGCTGGCAGGGTTACAGGTTTAGAACTTTGTTGACAAGGTGTGAAGGTGGATAGTACTTGGAGATAGACTTTTTACATGGTCTTTCTTTGTCATGATTATAAGATCCTAGATTAAGAGCTAGAGGCCATATAGTGCCCCCCCCCACATTTTACAGATGAGGAAACTGATGCATATAGACTTTATGTGACTTGCCCTGGGTCACAGAGCTAGTGAGTATCAGAGATGGTGTCTTCTCCAGTACTTTGCCTTAATCTTTCCTCTTTATAGATTTCTGGGAGGTGGGAGTTGGGTGAGGTGAGGTGATAATGCCCCAATGACCTCTCAGCTTCTTTCTGAGTCTGAGATTCAGTGATTCCTCCCACCTCTCTCCACTTCCTCTACTCTTTATTGTATTTTCCCTTGTCCTATCTTCCTCTCTCTACTCCTTCTCCCCTCACTGCCCTTTCCCTTTTTATTGTGGAGAAGGATAATAAGGTCACAGAGCTGGCTGGGACCCCAGAGGCCTCTATCCCAATGAAGAACTCTACAAAAATCCCCTGTACAGCATTCCCAGGAAGTGCCTGTCCAGCCTCTGCTTGAAGGCCTCCAGTGGGAGTGGGGAATACAGGGAGCTCACTGCCTCCCAAGACAGTTCATTCTCTTTTAGAAACCTCTGATTGCTATATGAAGCCTAAGTCTGTCTCTCTGAAACGTTCCCCCATGGCTCTTGGGTTTGCTCTCTGAGGCCAAACAGTCTAATACCTCTCCCACACTGACAACCTTTCAGCTCCTTGAAGACAGCTAGCATGTCCTCCCAAGAATCTTCTCTTCTTCTGGCTGAACTTCTTGAATTACTTCATTCCATCTTTGTTTGGCCACTGAGCCTCCTGTCTGCCCTCCTCTGGATGCGCTTTAGTTTATCAGTGCCCCTTAAAAGCCCAGTATTCCCAATGAGACCAGACTAGGGCAAAGTATAGTGGGGCTATTACCTCCATAGCCTTGGACAGGACACCACTTATTTAGTTTTTCTGACTGCCATATCACACTGTGGATCTTAGGCTTAAATCCCCAGGTAAAGACTGTCATCACTTAGTTCATTATCATCTAAAAACTGGGTTGCTGTGAAATATGATATGGTAGAATGAGTATAGGATTGGGGAGGTAGGTCAGGAGATCTGGATGATACTTTATGACCTTGGACTTTCCCTTTGGGGCCTCAGTTTCATCCTTTGTAAAAGTGAGGGAATTGGACTAGATGATCTCTTCCCACTCAGGCCATGAATCTAAATATAAAGCTGCGAGTTTCACAGAGAGACTGATGTTAATTTCTGATTTAAAGCATTTGTGGAAAACATGGAAAAAAGCTGGACCTGGTTAATATTGAACGACCAATTTTCCCTCCTTTCAATACAATTCAGTTCAATAATTTATTAAGTGGCTACTGTGTTTGACAACTAAGAGGCTGGACATTGAGTCACAAAGAGCTGAGTTTTAATCTTGCCTCTGACTTCTCACAAGACCCTGGGCAAGTTACTTACCCTCTCAATTCTCTACGACTTGCAGAGATTTACTGGCATTAATAAAGGGAGTTTCTACATCTATGAGTTCCCTAGATCAGTGAAATTACAGGTCCAGTATTTATCCCTGGGTTCTCCACAAGTTAGAATCTTAGATGATCACATCCTGGGGGTACTGAGAGGTTAAGGAACTTGCCTAAGGTCACACAGCTAGTCTATGTCAGAGGAGAGACTTAAACCCAGGCCTTCTTGGCTTTCAGGCTCACTGTCTGTCCACTACAACTGTCTTAGCACCCAGGTTACAAAGGCTAAAAATACCCCTTTCTCCCAAAGGTCTTAGGTTTCATTTATATTAAGCTTCATTGCAATTTGTGTTCCCTGAAGCTTTAATAACAACCGAGTATAAAGTACATTAAGATGTGCAAAAGGGCCAGCTGGGCAGCTGTAGAGGATGGAGCACTGGGCCTGGAGTCAGGAAGATAGGAGTTCAAATCTGGCCTCAGACACTTACTAGCTGTGTGAGCCTGGACAAGTCACTTCACCCTGTTTGCCTCAGTTTCCTCACCTGTAAAATTAGCTGGAGAAGGAAATGGCAAACCACTCCAGTATTTTTGCCAAGAAATCCCCAAAAGGGGTCGTGGAGAGTCAGATACAACTGAAACAACTGAACAACAAGATGTGCAAAGCATTTTGGGAAAATTGTGCCATTTCATCTTCATAAAAACTTGTGAGATAGGTTATATTATTGTTCCTGTTTTACTGATGAGGAAATTGAGTATGAGAGATTAAGTGACTTGCCCCAAGTCACACAGCTAGTAATTGGCTGAGGCGAGATTCAAATTCAGGTCACCCTGGTTCCAATAGTGCTCTAACCATAAGGCCAACCAGCTGTGCCACCTTCCTACACACCATCTACATGTCACTTCTGGATGCTTATATTTGATTGGCTTCTAGGGTTTTCTCTGTGTTCCTTCCAACATAACAAATCAAAAGAGTTGGGTTTTCTTACCCCTCACTCTGCCCTCTACCCCATCCCTGTGCCACTCTCCCCTACACCTGTTCTTTTGCAGATTTCTTTTGTGCCTGAATTTGGTTCCATCACAAATGTAGAGAGCAGACAGATGGAGAGCACAGAACTGCTTCAGATCACATGGGAGTGTGTTAAGCCCACAGTCATTCGGAAAGTTACTCCTTGCTCTCCAAAGGTAAAAACAGAGAAATTGGTTTTCAAGTGATTTTGCCTTGGCCTATTTCTACTAGTTTCATTGAAATGACATCGAGAAAAGTCTGCTTGGTGCCCTCACTTTCTGTTTTAACTTATTGTGGAGATGAATGGAAATGTTCAGATTGCATGCTGGAGGCCCTGGGGGCCCATGGGACCTTCAGAGGTAGGCCACCGGCACTTGAGGACTGGACAAAAGATTTTTTAAAAGGGAGTGAGGACTCAAAAAGGTGAATCTTGAAACTTGTTCATTTTGTTGGGAGGGAGGGAGGTAGAGGTAAGGTGAGCAAGGAAAGAGAGATGAAAATGAGGAGAGATTCTCACCTCCCATCCCTGCAGTCTAGTGATATTTTCCACTGCTTCTCTTCTATTCTAGATATATCTTATAATTTGAGGGACATCAAAAGACTGCTTCCATTCTCCAACAGCTTGCCTTGTGCCCCTGATCCCTACCATTACTCACATCTAGGTGCAGGATCATAGGATAAATGCATTTAGATTTTTTTTGAAAAAGCAATTGTATAAGATGGAATAGACCTACATTGATAGATCTTTACTTGGAAAAGACCTGGTGACTTATTTCACTCATGTGGAGCTTGTGGTAAATTGGTGTTACTTATCCATCAAAGCCCCAGTGGATCTCTGAGTTCATCAATATGGATACATAAGTATAGAATATAACTCAGCAGTTCTTGGCCGTATACCCCTAGAGATCCTCCACTAAGGATTAGCTTAAATGCTGTAGATCTTCCTCTATGTTTAGGGGCTCAACCTGGGGTCCTTCAAATTTTTGGATAACTGTAATATAACTGGTTTTCTTTGTAGTCCTAAGTATTTTGTTTTGTGCATTCAAAAACGTTAGCCTGACAATGGGGGCATACGCTTCATCAGACTGCCAAAGGTGTCCAGGAAAGAAAATAAGATTCCTAAGAAGTCCTTTAGATCTTGTTACATTTTGTGGGTAGCAGAGTAGCATTCGTGCCGTCCCTCCCTCTTGCTACCTAACTGGCCTCTCTCACTTTTTGTACACTTCCTGGATGGCGACTCTCAGTTTCATCTGGTTCCCTTTCATAGCCACAGCAGTGATGGTGGAAGGGGCAGGAGGTGCTAAGAATCCAATCACTTTTAGACTTTCTATTAACACTGATTCACCCATTGGTGTTTTAAATGCAGAGGTGTGCTGGTCCATGTTTAACAACCTGCTTCCTGGGAAGAAGAAGTACAATATGTACACATGATAACTTTTAAGCCTAATCTACATTATTAATACTTCCTTCACTCCTGATAGTCAAGAAATCAATAAACTGAGCACTGGATTTTCGGGTGTAAATGCTTGTGCTGAATATGTAACAATTGATTCTTGCAAGCCTGTTTGAAGTCTTTGCCCAAAGACCATCTCGTTGTCATATTAGTGGAAACACTGAACCACATTGTAGGATGGTAGATTTCAAGCTGGAAGGGATATTAGAGGCCATCAAGCCAAACCCATTCATTTAACAGAGGATCCTAGGATTTTAGCTGTAGAACTGAAAGAGGCCTCAGAGGCCATCTAGTTTAACACTGTCATTTTACAGAGGAGGAAACTGAGGCCCAGGGAGGGGAAATGACTTGCCCAAATTGTAAATAAATCATAGAAATGGAGGGCAACCTACATTGGTAGAGGGAATTTCTTCAACTGGTACTTACCTATACCACTGAAATCAGGTCCAGTCCCTATCCCCATCTATTGTTTGGCTATGACTGGACATACTGGACAACCAGTTGGCTTCTTTACTTTTCTTTTTAAAAAATATGTATTTTATAATTTTTACTTACAACTTCACTAATGTGAAAATATGTTTAATGGGTATGTAAATGTAAAGCCTATATCAGATTGTGCGCCGTCTTGGGGAAGATGGGGGGACGAAGGAGGAGAAAAATTTTCAACTCAAAAGCATATGGAAGTGATTGTTGATAAATCAAAATAAATTAATAAAATTAAAAAAAACCCAAAAAATATTTATTTTATTCTGAATTTAAGAAATAAAACAAACATTTCCACAAAAAAGGGTGATTGTATATGAAACTGCATATCTATTATGTACAACTTGCTATTCCTTTTAAATATATAATAAAGTTATCATGTAACTTAAAAAAATGAAATCGAAGTGAACCTTAGAGACCATCTGGTCTAATGCTTCCCCCCCCCCAATTTTTGCAGATGAGGGAATTGAGGCATAGAGAAGTTAATTGATTTGCTCAGTATCACACAGTAAATGTCTAAGGTAAGATTCAAACCCAAGTCTTTCTGACTTTAAATCCAAATGCTCTATCTACTATACCATATTGCCCCTCAATATTAATATTGAGAAGAGGAAAAGAAATTGCCAAGAAATGGAAGAATGGCTCACAGGTTCTGCTTGGAGAGGCAAACAGTAGAATTGGTGGAGTTGGTTTCATTGGGCTGCTAAAGGCCATGAGAAACATCCTTTCAAGGGACACTTGGTCATCTTCTCTTGTAGTTCTTGTGATAAGCTTAAGCAAAATGACCACCTTGAAAAATAGCAATTTATATACCAATGTCTATGGCAGTAGATGAATGGGTAGAACAATAATATGAAGAACTTAAAAAGGTCTTTTAAATAAAGTCAGCAAAGACTTTCATACTAAGTGACTTCAATGTGAAGGCTATCACAGGAGAAAACAGTAAAAGATTTGTTGGAAAATATGATTCACATTTTAAAAATGGAAGAAGTGAAAGGCTAGTAGACTTCTCAGAAGCCTCATACATATCTCTTATTGATAGTTTTTTCCTGGAAAACAATTGAAAGACACTGGGCATAATGAGTACAAAATAACATTGACCCCCCCCCCAAACATGAAACTGACTGTATCTTCACAGATAAGCAATGCCAGATTAATGGTTTGTGAGTCATATTAGAACTAGCTGTCTACATATAGTCAGATCTTCAACTAGGTTGAGCAAAGGTCAGCTTTCAATGTGAAGAAAAGACAAAAAAGAGAAGCCAACATGGGATCCAATTACCATAGCTTCAAATGAATCCATTCAAGTAAGCTGCTGATGCCCCCAAATTGGAAATGGTAAAAGGCAAAGATATTTACTCTGATTGTCACTATTTTTGTAGAAGCCTAATTAATTCAAATCAGCTGCTTCAAAGAAGAGTTGTTTTTTTAAAGCAGAAAATGAGACAGAAGATGCTTGATCTCCTTGCCAAGTGGAAAGATATAGCAGCCAAGGGCCACCCTATGTGAGAATAGGAGTTCATTTGTAAACACTGTGGAGGAGGGTAGCAGAAGACTATGAGGTGAAAATAAGTTTGCAGGAAGCTTGATGTGGGACCTGAGTCATGTTATCTCAAGAGCATTCAGAGATGAAGCTGGCAGGAGGGCAACAAATAGAGGGAAAATAGAACAGATTCATCTATGATGATCTAGTTTCACTACCAATACCAGAAGAACCACCACATTTGGACCATAATGCTTCATTCTTTGCCATGCTGTACAAGGAAGCAGAAATAGCATTTTTTGAAGATGAATCTGGGAGGAGTAGGTGGACCAGAATAAGGATGAGTGGAGGCAATCCACGCTGAAGTTAATATAATCCTGAAAGCACTGAATGATCATTTTACAAGATATCTCAGGAAAGACAAGGTACCAAAAGAATGAGGGAAAAAATGCAGACAATGTTACACCATCAAAACAGGCGATTGAGAAGACTGTAATAAGTACCAGCCCATATGACAATTTCTCATCTTTATAAAAGCTTTATGAGAATCATCTAGAGAAATATCAAGGGTATCCTTGATGAAAATATGAGAATCGAACAGGAAGGCTTTTGTAAACAATTTTCTACAGTGAACCACATCCTTCCAGTCACTCAATTCATTGAACGGTGCAGAGAATACAAGATTGGACTGAGTTTGTTATTTGTTGATTTAACAAAATGTATTGATAGAGCAAAATAGGGAGTTAAAGCTTCTTCTCCAACAAGTATTCTCATTTATATGTTAAGATTACATGAGAAACACTGGACTTGGAGTCATGAAATACTAGATTTAAATCTCTCCATAGACATTTACTATCTCTGTGACCCTGAGCAAGTCATTCGATTTCTCTGGGCCTCTGTCTACTCATCTCTAAGATAAGAATAGTTGAACTCAGTGATCTCTAAGGTCACTTCCAGCTCTAAATCTATAATCTTTTAATAACAATAGCTAGTATTAATAAAAATAGGGCTTTAAGACTTTCAAAGAACTTTACAAATATTTCTCATTTGATCCTTGCAACAACCTTAGGAGATAAGGCTATTATTATCCCCATTTTATAGATGAGGAAACTGAGGTAGATAGAAGTTAAGTGAAATGACCAAGGTCAGGAAGACTGGAGTTGAAATCTAGCCTCAGGAACTCACTAGCAGTGTGACCCTGGTCAGATCACTTAACCTAGCTGCCCTTATAAGGCATCTTATCATATAAGATTTCTTGAAAAATGCAACAACTAAGATAATTCTATGATTATTATAGGGTTTCCCAAAAGTTTCAGTACAGTTTTAAGTTTACTGTACTAAAACTTTTGAGACCATGAGGAAAATTTATCCTTACTGAAGGCATTTCTCACTGGATCCAAATGGAGCAAAGATTCCCTATAAATGGTGAGATTCTGCAGATTTTTTTCTTTGTAGGTGAAATTATGCTAATTGGACTAAGCCCTCGAAGATTGACAAGATTATTCAATGAGATTTATAACTCAAGGGAGAATGATTAACAGTCCATATAGGAATAATCAAAGGGATAAAAACTGCTTACTGTCCAGATTTAGACGCTGTTGGATGATTATTCCATTGAATTAGTCATGTATATGTATATACAAGTACATATATGTGTGCATTGTGGATTATTATATATCATTTATTAATACTGTTTGAATCTAGCTTTATGTAATTAGAAAATAGTCTAACCCAAAAAGCTTATTGTAGAGGTCAGGTTAACTCCAGAGATACTGTAGGGAACCCTGATGGTTGTAAGGAATGCTTAGAGCCCACCCAGTGCTTATTTTTGGGTCCCCTAAGGTCTTGTTTTGGGTCCATCCAAAGCTTGTGTTTTGGTTTCCCCAAAGTAGAATGACCTACTGCTGAAATACACACACACACAACCACACACACACACACACACACATACACATACACATACACACACATATATCTATATCTATATCTATCTATCTATCTATCTATCTATCTGCCCTTCTCTTGAAGATTACCTACTGCCTACATGAGACCAATGAGGCAAACATCCTTATTTCCTTTCTGGACTCTATATAATGTATATATTTCCTGAGCTTGGTCCAGAATTGAGAAGGAAGAAGACAGAAGTCTGGAAGAATTTAGGAAATTGCTGAGTTCCCTAGCTACTTCTTAGCACAAAAATACTTCCTTTTAAGAGAAATATTCCTCCAATGATGAGCACTTATTATGTGATCTAGAATCTTGGAACACCATGATCAGGGACAAACCTAAATTATAGGTAACCTAGAGGGCAAGGAACAGTGGAGGTAGGTAGGCTATGGCATATTTCTGATATATATGTGATATGCCCCATATTCAAATTGTATATTTTACAACTACTGAAAAAACAATTTGGATATTTTGAGTTTGGGGAGTGGAGAACTATGATTCAATAGTGTAGGGAACTTCAAGTGTATAAACTCCCTCTACCAATGTAGATCTATCTGTGCCTGCTCTGTAGCTTACAATCTCAGAGAGTTGGATTTTAGGAAGCATTAGTACAGCATCTAGATGAAGGGTGTTAGGAGTGAGTTGGTAAATGTTTAGCAACCTGCTCTCTGGAGCCCAGGAAACACTTTTGAATTCTACATGCACTATTAACATTTTCTCCACTCTTTCTTAAATCTAGACAATAAACAAAACACTAAAGACACAGTTTGCAGTGTTTGCCAATTTCTGAGGTGTAAGTGCTCAAATAACCCCATACTTCATTTATTCCTTAGTTCTGTCCTCTAATGGGAGACTGACAAGCTGGAAGGTGTCCAGAAGAAGGGCCATAAAAATGGGAAGGGTCTTCAAAACCACAATATGCAAAAACATTTGAGGGAACTGGAGATTTGTAGCCTATAGAAAGAAGACTCAGTGGTGCCATGATGATTATCTTCAAATACTTGAAAGGTTACTCTACAGGATTCACAGCTGGTTGGCTCCACTTTGGGGAGCCAAGATGGCAGAATAAAAAGGTAGTCACTATCACCCTGCCGTATCAACCTTTGAAAACCCAGAAAATATCACCCCAGAAAAAACAACAACAACAACCCTGGAACAGCTGAACTAGAAGAAAGACAGGGAACAGCAGTACAGCAGCCCAGCAAACAGGTCTCCCAGTGCCTCAGCAAAAATAAGGGAAGCAGCACTACAGAGGGCCCCAGGCGGTTAAGCACCCTGCAGCATTCATCTGAAAGGAGCCAAAGAAAGCAACCTAAAGTCTTCATAAAGCCTTAGCCTTGCTGATTCCAACCCAACACCAGGTAAGCTGTCAGAACCCCAGGAAGAGATCCTGAAGCCCAGGTGGTAGAGCAGGCAAACACCAACACCTGGACCTCCGAGTGCCTCAGTGAGGGTGGAGGAACCCGTGGAAACCAGCTCAGAAAACCACCAGGTGCCTCGGCACTCTACCACAAATGAATCCCCCAGTGCATTAGCAGAAACGAGGGAGGCAGCACTGCAAGGGGCCCCAGGCAGATAAACACCCTGCAGCACCCATCTAAAAGGAACTGAAGAAAGCTAAAGGAAAGGAAAAGCAGGCAACCTAGAATTGCCTGAAAGTTCCAGCCTTGCTGATTCCAGCCCAACAAGAGTTAAGCTGCCATAACCCTACAGCTTCCAATTGCCAACATAAGAGGCCCCAGCACATAAAACCAGTGACTAAGACCTAGGCTCCCAACACAAGAAGCTTGGGTCAGTACCCTCTGTTCCTCAGCAGGAGAGCTCAATCTCTTTAAAGTCCAGGGAATAAAGAAACACCATGAGTAAAAAGAAACGTACCATAGATTCATATTATGAGAAGAGTGAAGATCAAGACAGAAATTCTGAAGAGGACAACATTGTCAACAAACTCACATCTGCAACGACAAAAGGGAATATGAACTGGTCTGAAGCCCAAAAAGCCTTCTTAGAAGAGCTCAAGAAGGATTTTAAAAGTCTAATGAGAGAGGTAGAAGAGTCCTTAAAAATACAATTGGCCAATTGGAAAAAAAGTACACTGAAGAAAACAAGTCCCTAAAAAACACAATTGGCAAACTGGAAAAAAGTACACTGAAGAAAACAAATCCCTTAAAAATACAATTGGCCAATTGGAGAAGGAAGTACAAAAACTAACAGAAGAAAACAATCTGTTAAAAACTAGAATTGGACAAATGGAAACTAATGACTCTATGAGAGAGCAAGAATCAGTCAAACAGAAAGAAAAAAAAATGAAAAAATAGATGAAAACTTAAAATACCTCATTGGTAAAACAACCGACCTGGAAAATCAATCCTGGAGAGACCATTTAAAAATTATTGTACTACCTGAAAATCATGATGAAAAAAAGAGCCTGGACAGTATCTTTCAGGAAATCATAAAGGAAAACTGCCCTGAAGTCCTAGAAGAAAGAATACACTGATCACCACCTCAAAGAGATCCCAAATTGACAATGCCAAGGAATATAATAGCAAAATTCCAAAATTACCAGATGAAAGAGAAGGTGCTGCAAGCAGCCAGAAAGAAACAATTTAAATATCATGGAACCACAGTCAGGATTACACAGGACCTTGCAGCTTCTACATTAAAAGACTGCAGGGTGTGGAACATGATATTCCAAAAAGGAGCTTGGATTGCAGCCAAGGATCAACTACCTGCAAAAATGAGCATGATTTTTCAAGGGAGGAGATGGATATTCAATGAAATAGGGGACTTCCAAACCTTCCTGATAAAAAGACCAGAGCTCAACAAAAAATTTGATCTTCAAGTACAAGATTCAAGAAAGACATAAAAAGGTAAATGGGACAGAAAGATACAATATGTTGTTAATAAGGGTGGACTGTTTATCCCTACAAGGGAAGATGACACTTGCAACTCTTGAGAACTGTATTGTTATTACACCATGTTAAAGGAGTATACATAAAGGGGTGGATATAGTTGACTTTGATGTAATGATAAAAAAAATCTAAGTGGGTTAAATGGATCCAAGTAAGTGGATAGATTTTAGAAAATGTACTGAGAAAGGAGGAGGTAGACAAGAGTAAATTACATTAGGAAAAGACACAAAATCCTATTACAGCAGAGGGAAAGAAGGGAGGGGGGTTGGCATTGTTTGAACCTTACTCTCATCAGATTTGGCTCAAGAAGGGAATAACATAATCAGTTAGGTATAGAAATCTAACTTGCCCTATAGGAGTAGGAGGGAAAAGGGGAAAGAAAAGGGAAGGGGGATAGAAGGGAGGGAAGAAGCAGTAAGGGTGAGAAAAGGGAAAGGGAGGGAGGGGCTGAGGGAGGGCAGTCAAAAGCAAAACACTAGTGAGTAATTTTTACTTAAAACTTCACTAATGTGAAAATATGTTTAATAGGAATGTAAATGTATAGCATATATCAGATTGTGTGCTGTCTTGGGGGAGGGTGGTGGAGAGGAAGGGGGAGAAAAATTCTAAACTCAAACGCATATGGAAGTGATTGTTGATAAATAAAAATACATTAAATTAAAATTTTAAAAAAAAAGGATTCACAGCTAACTTGTTTTGTTTGGCTACAAAGGGTAAAACTGAGACCACTGGGAGCATAGGGACTTACAGAGAGGTAGATTTCTGCTTGATATCATCAAGCAAGCAACAAATATTTGTAAATAGTGGACTACATGCCAGGCACTGAGCTAGGCACTGGGGACACAGAGACAAAGATGAAAAATGCCTGCCCACAAGGAGCTATACTCTATAGGGGAAACTTCAATAAGTCAATCAATAAAGCAAGCAATAAGGGGGCAGCAAGGTGGCGCAGTGGATAGAGCACCGGCCCTGAGGTCAGGAGGACCTGAGTTCAAATCTGGCCTCAGACCAAACACTTGACACTTACTAGCTGTGTGACCCTGGGCAAATCACTTAACCTCAATCGCCTAAAAAAAAGTCGAAAAACAAAACAAAACAAAAACCAAGCAATAGTAGTTGATTAATCACTAACTTGTGCCAGGTATTATAGATGCTGAGGATTCAAGAAAAATCCAAAACAAAAACAAAAAGATACAGTCTCTGCCTTCACAGAGTTTATATTCTATTGAGAACATAAGAAAATAATCATCTAATAGTGAGCTCCTTGTCATTTCAATTATCCCAGCAGAAGTTTGATGATTATACTTCAGTAATTTCATGGAGGGGATATGTACGTTATGTAGAATGACTTCTAAGTATTATTACCACTTCTATTGCTTCTTTTTCACAGAATCAAAGAATCTAAGAGTTGAAAAAGACCTAAAGGTACATTTAGCATAACCCCTACCCACATCTTCCTTTCTCTTCTCCCTTCCCCCCCCAAGAAAGTATATGATCCACAAAGAAATTATCGTCATCTGATGAATGTCTTAAGTGACTTATCAGTGCAACTCCGAAGTGTGAGAAGGAGGCCTGGATGAGGCATTCTCGTATCTTTCCATTCAACAAGTAAATGTGTCTCCCTGAACTTGGCCACCTCCTGCTGAGTCACTCAGAACAAAATGACCAGGAACATCTCCAAGTTTGTGCTTCCCTCATTCAATCATGTTCTTGAGAGGTTAAAGCAACCATTTAGTCCATTTGCTGTGAAGAGAAAATGGGGGGGGGGACCAGTCAATTCATTGCAAGAAAGGAAAGAAAAAGATCGAATTCAATCTAACCAATATGTGGTGGGAATGTGTTACTTATACAAAGACAAAAATCAAACAATCCCTGCTCTCAAGGTGGATACAAAATATAGGTAAAGAAGTAATTACAAAGTATATACAAAGTTCTACAGTATTTTCAAGAAGGAATGATCCTGGAGGAATGCCAAGAGCCTTTACATAAGGAGGTGGTACCCAAGTTGTACTTTCAAGGAAAGTGGAGGCTCTAAGATGTAGAGGTAAGGAGAGATGACATTCCAGGCATGGCCCAGAAGCAAGATATGGAACAGAGAATATATGAGGTGGGGGTAGTTGGCTCTTTATCTTCTCTCTAGAATGGAGATGGGAGCCAGATTATGTTGTCCTTGCTGTTGTTCAATCCTGTCTGGATTCTTCATGACATCATTTGGGGTTTTCTTGGCAGAGACACTGGAGTGGTTTGCCATTTCCTTCTCCAGCTCATTTGACAGACGAGGAAACTGAGGCAAACAGAGTGAAGTGACTTGCCCAGGATCACACAGCTGGTGTCTAGTAAGGTTGGATTTGAACTCAGGTCTGCCGGACTCCAGGCCCAATGCTCTATCCCCTGTACCACCTAGCTGCCAGATTATGGAGGGCTTTAAATTAGAGGCTGATGATTTTATATTTTATCCTAGAGGGAATAAGGAATCACTGAAGATTCTTGAGCAGGGAGTAATATGATCTGGCCTGTACTTTAGGAATGACAATTTGACAGCTGGGTGGGGGAATGGTTTGAAGAGAGGGAGAGAGTTATTCCAGACTGAACAATTAGGAGGCTGCTGCAATGTCCAGCCAAGAGGTGATGAAGGCCTGAACCAGGGGTTCATACTCGTTCCTGAGAACTGATTCTTAAATTTTCAGTGCAAGCATTTCCACCTCAGAAATTGGGAAACACTACAAATCTGGGATTCATTTATTGTTTTGTTGAATTTCTGGGCTCAACAAGGTATGGAAAATTTATAATAATTTAGATTAAACACAAAAATATTTTGTGCTTACTTTTTTTTTTTTATAACAGTCCCTTGTTACTGACTACACATCCCTGGCTTGGACTAGGGTGGTGGCTAGGTGAGCCACCAAAGAGGATGGGTTTTGAGGTAGAATCAGCAAGACTTAATAACTGGTATAGGAGAGGAAATGAGTGAGAGAGGACTCAAGGCAACTTCAAAGTTGCAAAACTAGATATCTAGAAGGGAAGTAGTGTCCTGGGCAGAAATAAAGGGGTTTTGAGGAAAATATAATACTTGTCATTTTAGAATATTGAGTTTGAGATGCTTACAATGGAGATGTCCAGCAGGGAGTTTATCTTGGGGAAAGAAATCTAGAAGAGAGATTAAAGCTGGATGTATAGATTTGGGTTCCATTTTTTCAGAGATGATAATCAAACTCTTTAGAGCCAAAGAGATTATCAAGTGACAGTGAAAAGGAGGATGAGATTAGGCCCAGGACGGGCCCCAGGATAGCCACAGTTTGTGGGTAGGACAAAGTGTGGGTCAGGTAGGTAGGACAAGAGCCAAGAGGAGTGAGCAGTGTCACAGAAGCCAAGGACAGAGAGAATACCCAGCAGAAAGGAGTAGCTGCAAGTGTGCAAAGTTGCTCAGAGGTCAAACGGAATGGGGACTGAGAAATGGCCATTAAAGTTAGCAGTTAAAAAGGGGCCCTGATAATTTTGGAGAGAATGATTTCAGACCCATGATAGCAGCCAGAGGCAGACTTCAAAGGTTTGAGAAGAGAGGGAGAAGTGAGGAAATGGAGGTGATAAATACAACTCACCCTTTCTAGGAGTCTGGCTGTGGAAAGGAAAGAGATGGGGAAAATGGCTTTGGGGATTGGCAGGATCAAATGAAAGTGTGTGTGTATACGTGTATATATATGTGTGTGTGTGTGTGTATGCATATATGTATATCTATCTGTCTTATCTATTATTCTATCATTCTATCTATCTACCTATCTACCTATTTATATGCAGCTAGGTGGTACTGCAGTGGATAGAACATTTGGCTGGAGTTAGGAAGAATCATTTCCTTGAGTTCAAATCTGGCCTCAGACACTTCCTAGCAGTGTGACCCTGGGCAAGTTGCTTCACCTTGTTTGCCTCAGTTTCCTTATCTGTAAAATGAGCTGCAGAAGGAACCCCTGGAGTACAAACCACTCCAGAATCTCTGCCAAAAAAACCCCAAGTAGGGTCAAAAAGAGTCAGACATGACTGAACAACAACCCAGCTCCTGTAGCTGCTCTCTTAATATTCCCAAGTCACTGAGGAATCCACATCCTTGGGGTAAGCAATCATTCTAGATTGCTTCCTGGCCTCTTCAAATCAGGGTCACAGCCATTAAATCTTTGAGAGATGATCAATAACAATAACCAGGAGCATGCTGGTAAATGTTTAACAACCAGCTTGAGGGTGTGTGTGTATGTACCATACACTTATAAGTTTAATCTACATTATTATCACTTTATCACTTTAAGTCTATACAATCAACAAAATAATAAATCAAGCCCTGATTGGTAGCATTTGCTGGTTTCTGAGGTGTAAAGGCTCACACTGAAAATTTAACAGTAGGCTCTTCTGAGCCAGTATGGGCTGGCTGCTACACACTGCTGAAACAACCCTACAAGAAAAACTATAGCAATATTTTCATCTTCATTTTCTAGATGAGGGAAAGGAGGCTCAGAGAGCAGGGAAATGACTTGCCCAAGGTCAGACAGCCAGGAAATGTCAGAGTTTGATTTGAATTCAGGTCTCTTGACTTTGTGTGCAGTGCCCTTTTCACCACATCAAACTGAGCCTTGATTAGGAGTCCAGAAAGCAATCTACTCTTTGAGATGGATTTGGGCCTTCTTATTCCTCCCTATGGCTTTCCCAGCAGGCTATTATTTACAAAGCTCTGGTGAGGCTAATTGAAGCACCCTCACGGGCAAGGCATTTGTTTGAGAAAATCTCCCTTGGCACCTGGAAAGGAAAAGGAAGGCTCTTTGAATGTGAAGAAGGTTGAGATTGGCTTTGATCCCCAGAGCAGGCCTCCCTCTGCACTTTTCCTCTTCGGGCCAAAATGGAAGGTGAGAAATGAAGCCCTGCTGAGCCTTGTTCTCAAAGGAGCCTGAGCAAAGCATTCCAGCATTAGTGAATCTGAAAGAAATTTGGGGAGAAGAGGACCTTTTCATCATCAAAGGACTTGGTGGCATTTAACTAATAACTTCTTGTCTTGTGCTGTGAGTATTATTAGAACCAGGTGGAGGGGGAGGATTAGGGGCATTTCTTGGTTTGATGGAAGTAGTAGAAGCTGCAGGAGATCTCAAACTTTCCTAGCTTTCAGCTCTAGTCTCTGGTCACCAGACCTCAAAAGGATTCCTTGAGGAATCTGGGGAGGATGGTAGAATGAGAAGGAACCTGGGGTGTAGTGCCCACCTAAGCACTTCAAGGAAACCATAGCAAAAAAATAAAAAAGCCCAACAAGACAACAAAAACAGTGGTGACAGAAAAAAGGCAAAATGTAATTCACATGAAAAATAACTGAAAGTCATACCACCAGCTTAGTACTTTGAGCATTCCTACTCTTGGCAATTGTAGCCCCATGTCCCTCATGTGGGCAATAGTTTTAGGCATCAGCCTTTGATATTGAGCCTTTGGCAGTGCCCTAGGAGTATGCATTCCCCAGATTCATTGAGGCTTATGAATCCCCGCAGCCCTGAGCCTTGAGGTGGTAGAAATACAGAGTGAGGAAGAGTTGTGGAGCTCAGAGGAAGAAAATAATGGGACAGAGAGGGATCAAAAAGTGCAGTGTTGGTTACAACTATTTACTACTGTACAGGAAGAAGTGGGCAGCCATTACAATGAGTGAAAGGTGGACAAGACATACAACTCCAAAGACTTCTTGGCTTTTTCCCTCAGTAGTGTCCTGGCAGGATCTCCCCTAACCTTTTTTTGGGTTGGAACCCTAAAACTGGACCAGTCATTGGGGTCAGCCTAGTAACTGAAGACAGTCCCTGAGAGGAAAGTGGAGCCCCAGAGAGTTAGGCTGGGAAAGGTAAAGAATAGGGGCAATTACAGTGTCCTTTCAGGTTTTCCCCTATAGCAGTCCCCCAGTTGGTAACTCCCATTCCTTGAGGACCACTGATTTCTCTCAGCTTCAGTGGTCTGAGAGAACAATGAGCAATCAGCAAGGGCTAGGTGAAGGACAGAACAGTCCTAGGCCTACAGAAGAAAAAAAAATTGATGGTAAAAAGCATGCTTATAGCAAGGCAGTTGTTTAGTCATGTCTGACTCTTTGTGACCCAGTGGACCATATCACACCAATACTGTCCATGGGGTTTTCTTGGCAAAGATACTGGAGTGGTTTGCCTTTTCTTTTTCCAGTGGATTAACGCAAACAGAAGTTAAATGACTGGCCTAAGGTCACACAGCTAGTAAGTATCTGAGGCCAGATTTGAACTCAGGTCTTCCTGACTCAAGACCTAGCACTCTATCCACTGAGCCATCTAGCTGCTTCCCTTATAACAATGATACTATAGAAGAATGATCAATGACTAACAAAGACATATATGAACTGACTTTGGAAGAAAGATAAATAAACAATAGAAGAAAAAAAATCACAATGAACAAGTACTCCATTGCAAAGGAAACTGAGTTAAAATCCCACAAGGGGGGGAAATATTGCAACAAATTCTATAAGACCCTATAAAATGACAATGGAGAAATTCCGAGAACCCCTGGAATGGTTCAAAAAAGTAATTAAAGTATTAAATGAAAGTGTCAAAGAAATAGGAACAGAAATTAAAGTGCTCAAAATTGAAATCAACAAGTCTACTGAAATAATAAATAATTTAGAATAAAAGGCAGACATATCCTTCAAAAGAGTAGATTCTCTGAAAGGAAGAATTAAAGAGTTGGAATTCAAAAATGATTAGCTAGAAAGAAAATTAATTGAACCAAATCAAGTCATGATTGTAAGAATCCATGAGAATACTACAGCTTAAAACTTCATAAAAACTTTTTGGATACCCTGTATATCCCCAAATAAGAATATTGAACTTGAAGATAGAATGTGATGAGAAATCTAAGGAGTACAGAAAATATTATTAAAAGAGACTTCAAATACTTGATGAAATCCTACAGAAAATTGCTTGGAAATATTAGAAACAGATGAAAAAGTCCAACTTTAGAAAATCCACAGAATATTAACTGAAAAGAAAAACAATCCAAGTTTTACTTACCAAAAAACATCATAGCCAAACCTTAGAATTATATCACCAAACAGGAAAACGTGCAAGCCTCCAGCCCAAGCCAACTCAATAAAAATAACAAAGAAGTATTCCTTCTTTACAAAAATCCAAGGAAAAATGAAAATATGAAATTCTAAAAAGCACACAAGACTGGCCTATGCCTCCCTCAAATAACATATCCTGCAAAGCTGATTCTAAGCATCAAGGAAAATAATTGGACATTCAGCAAAAAGGAAAAATTCAAGGCATTCTTTCAAAGGAACCTGGAGGTGAGCAGGGTATTCAACATGCAAACTGATCAAACAGATAAAAGATAAATATGTTCAGATAGCAAAGGAAGACTAAGAAATGAAATGAAAATTTTTCATGTTGCTAGGGCTAGACAAGGCCATGAGTGAGGGTGAGGGAGTCTTTGTGGTTGTTTGTTTTTTTTTTTCTTTTTTAAAAAAAAAAAGCTCACATGTTTTCTGAGAGACAGCAAAAAGAACACCACTGAGCAAAAGAATGTAAGGAATGAAAAGACAAAAGGGGAAGAGTCTGGAGGAGAATAGTATGAAGAAGTGAATTAATATTGCAGGAGGGAAAACCTCATTCCCTCATTAGTAAGTCAGTATCATCAAAGGAGAGATAAAATATAGAGCAATTCTTCTATGGTGGGGGGTATGGAAAGGGAGGAGGGGGTCCAGGAAAAAAAGTGAAGCTTTAAAATTTCTCTTTCCTTTGGGGTGGGGGGAAAGGATGCTTTGGACCACTGGAGGGCAGATCAGAAAGGCAGAATGGGAGTTGGGTCTTTTCTAGAATGAATGTTCTGCAAGCCTCACAAAAATAATCACACAGAGGTGGAAGACGGTAATGCAGGGGTATTTCAATTAAGAGTGTGTGTGTGTGTGTGTGTGTGTGTGTGTGTGTGTGTGTGTGTGTGTGTGTGTGTGTGTGTGTGAACTTCTACTAATAGGGAAACATTGTTGAGACCCCTTGGGGTATGCAGCTTGGAGAAGGTTGAAAAAGGGGACACTGCCCCAAAGAGAGGCTGTTATAACTTTAAAAGGGACGAACAATTGAGGTAAAAAGCAAAGAATAGGATTGTATGGGCCCCTTACCTCCCCCTACACCTGGTACATTCTAGAGTATTCCTCACTACTCTACTACTCCTTCTTCGTTTGTTCCAATTAATAAACTAACATTCATTTTATAAAATAGAGTGTCCTACAAGGAGAAAGGAGTAAGAAAGGGTAGTAATGAAAATAATATTTCTTGGAAAGGAACATTTCAAATTAGTGCAGCTAAAATTAAGAGGATTCATGAGGTAGGGAAGGAATGGCAGGGAGGATTTAAGGAAGAGAATAAAAGTAAACTCAATGAACTTGGGATCTGATTAATGTAGGTAAAATAGACAAAAAGAAGATGTGTATGTATGTATGTGTGTGTGCATGCATGTATGTGCATGCACATGCACACAACACAATTACTGGACCTGTAATTTAAATGGTGAAATGAAATTTCTCTCTTACCAGCGTAGCCAGCACCAGCTCTAAAGAGAGGAAATTCAGAGTAATAGGTGGAAGTTGAGAAGAGGCATAATTGAGCTTCTTCACAATCCTAAAGTGGCATGGGCTGGCTCAACAGAGGCTGGATGCCCACTTGCTTAGGGTGTTGGAAAGGAGATTCTATTTCAGTCATGGGTTGGACTGGATGGCACCTGAGCTCTCTTTTGAGGTTCTGAGATTCTAAATTGTATGATGCTCTGAGCATGAACCCTTAGGGGGGGGCCCTAGGTGGGTTGAGAGTGAGGGCCTGAAAGTCTCAGGCATTGTGAGGAAGCAGATTACTAGAGAATCAATAAGACATACTAAAATGCATCTGGAGTCTCAAGAGTACTGGTCTCAAAAGAGTTTGAGAGAGGTCCTGCCCTTATGCAGACTCAAATTCCTCTATACCAATGGTTCAAAACTTTTCTTGGGACATGGATGCCATTTGTCAGTCTGATGAATGTGCCACTTGTTGTTTAGTTGTTTTTCAGTCTTCTCCAACTCTCAGTGACCCCATTTGCAGTTTCCTTGGCAGACGTACTAGAGGGGTTTGCCATTTCCTTCTCTAGCTCATTTGACAGATGAGGAAACTGAGGCAGCCACGGTCACAGAGTCACACAGCTAGCCAGTGTCTGGGGCTAGATTTGAACTCAGGAAGATGAGTCTTCCTGACTATAGGCTCAGCACTGTATCCACTGCAGTGCCACCTAGCTGCCCCTTACTATGTGCCAGGAACTGTGCTAATAGAATTATGTTTTTCAGTGCACAAGATTGCAAAGGAGACCAATTATATCAAAAAACAGTTGTGAAATAAATGTCACCAATACCAAGTTTAGAAGCCCTAAACTAAGGAGGCGTTGGATTGTACAGCAGAGACTGTAAAAGCTATGGGAAGTCAGAATCCATGTAGGCATGAGCTTCTTAGAGGTGGTAGGCCTTATTAGCAAGTCTCTTCATCAACATGGCTGTGGCAGGAGGCAGCCTTAGGCCTTATTAGAATCTAGAGTATTTTATGAAATCAACTCATTAGTAAATTGCTACATGTCTAATTACCTGAAATGTGAACAATTAGAGAAGTGGGTACATTGCCACCAATGTTCATTTGGAGGACTCTTTTGAATTAAGAGGCTTCTGGGCCTTGGAGAGGTACAAAGAGCACTGTTTGGGGACTCGTAGCACATGATTTGCATCCTGGTTCTCCTATTTACTACCTGTGTGACCTTGGTCAAGTCACTTCACCAGTTTGGACCGCATTTTCATCACCTGTAAAGTGGGATCATTACTAGATAGTTTCTAAGTTTCCTCTCCACTCTAAATTCTCTTGTGAGCCTGTAAGCAGTGCTGCTGTCTGTCTCCTTGCTGCAGGATACCTAAGTTAAGGCTGACATGTCTGTGACTAGGTAAGCTCTCAGGTAGAGGAAGGACAATCCCTACTTGGGACTGAGGAGCTGGGGTTCAGTTTGGAGGAGGACCACTATAAACCCCTAAGCCAGCTCTATAGAACACTGAGATTAAGGGGACTGAGGTGAGCAAGAAGGCAAGGTTGCTGGAGTAGGGCTTCAGGGATAGGGAAGCCAAATTTTAAAGAATACCAGGGAGATGGCATTTGTCTGGATAAACCTGATTCCCCTGTGCTTACATCTTTTTATTTAAATTTTGACTGTTTAAACCATCAGAAATGGACTTGATTTAACACTGTTGAATTCATCATAGAGAAGAACTTGGGCTCTTACAGGGCATGCTAGTGGGTCACATTCATTGCTCGGCCTCTGGATGTAGGTCTGAAGCTGGATTGTGTATTCATCATTGGAAGATAAACTGCTAGGTTAGCAGAAAACAAAGGGAAGAGTGAAAAGAATAACCATTTAGTAACTACCTACTATGTGCTAGGCATTGTGCTAGGTGCTTTAGAAATATGATCTCATTTGAGCCTTCCAACAATCCTGGGAGGAAAGTTCCAATTGTACAATGAAGACGCTGAGACATAAAGAGGTTGTGAATTGCCCATGATCATGCAGCTAGTAAGTGTCTAAGGCCAGATTTGAACTGGAGCCTTCTTTACTCAAGGTCTGGTGCTCTACCCAGGGGCTTATTATAAGAAGGTTGCCACACAGGGGATACATTTTGAGGGGTGACAACTCATGAAGTTGTCTACTAAGGCTTGGGGGAATTTTGGTTTATGTCAGCGAACAAAGTATCCTATCCACATGAATGAAATTATAGTGGTTTTCCCCCCAAAGTATTGAAATTGAAATATCAGTGATTCCAAATAAGGCTTTCTAGAAAGGTGGTGTGGAATTTAAGAAAATTGGTCCAATATGTATGTTATCACCACGAGTGCTTTTCTCAGCCTGTGGGTTATAGTAATTACGACAAGTATTGAATGTCTTCTCTTCCTTGTTCAGTCTAATGACATTTAGTTGGAGTGGAGTATATGAGCCTGTAGCCCAGCCCTGAAGGCTTAGTCCACCCTGTTGATGGCTATGGCAATGCAAGGCAGGGCCCAGGCAGGGCTGACCAACGTGATGCTTATCAGGAGCATGGAATTTAAACAGCCATCATAGTTTCTGTAAGTCATTTACAGTGATTTGTAGTATCTCCCTGGGTTGATACTTCAGGCATGGAGGTGGCAGATGGGAGAAAGGCCAGTTCAGGGAAAATCAAGTATGCTGGTTTGGGAAGGGCCCCACTTGATGGGGTTAATTCAAGCCCTTCCCAAACTAGTGTACTTAAGGTTCCTGAAATGGGCCTTCTTTCATCTTCCACCTCCCTGTCTTTGCATCGGCTGTGCCCAGTGCTTAGAATGTACTTCCTTCTGTACTTCTCAGAATCCTTGCTTTATTTAAGGCTCTACTTGGGCACCATCTTCTCTGTGAAATCTTTCCTGATCCTCCTTCCTCAAATCATCTTATGGTTATTTACCTGTTTACATGATATATCTCCCATCAGAATGTAAGCCCCTTGAGGGCAGTGCTTTCTTTCCTCCCCCCATTTTTATACCCAAAGCACAGGGCTTTACATGGAGTATGCACTTAATAAAGGCTTGCTAAATTCAAAGTTAGAGTTGGTACATGGATGGTCCTTGCTCTGCTCCCGTTCCTGATTCTGTCCTAAAACTGGGCTTAATGTTGTTCATCTCCTGATTTTTACATCTGTCCTGAAACTCCTGAGCTTCCCACAGGGGAATTGTCCTTACCCCCTACTGTTCTCTGAGGAGCTCTACAATGCCATTTCCTGTGAGGTTTGCTCAATTATCCAATATAATTACGTAACTGCATATTGTAATTATGTGATTACATGTACTTACACAATTAGACATAATCGCTCTTTGCATATGAATTTGCGATGACAAAAAGTTATTTGAAAGAGGTGAGGAGATGCACACAACACAGAGTATTTTAAACTATCCTTGGAGTTAGTCATCAACTTACAGAATGGATGCTAAGCTCCCAAAATTAATTTTGAAGTCAGCTCTTTAAAAGTCTATTCCAGTAGAATCAATAGCACATGTGTTACTTTGATTCTCTTCCCAATCAAGGAACCAGAGCAGGCTAAGCTACAGGGGCAAGACACCTGCATCTTTTGCCAATGGCCCTAACAAAAGCACTGGCCTCTCTTCCACTCTATGGCTATCTGTAGGTCTAAATTTGTTAGAGTTGTCCATTATTCTGTGAGAGTAGAACTATCTATTCTGCAATGAGAAAGACAGAGAGAGCCAGGTGAGATTTCCTTGTGACAGAGCAGTGACAGTTCTAAGTCAGGGTTCTGTGATCTCTGAGTGTTGGGGTCACATAAGCTCTGACACAGTCTGCCAGAGAAAAATGGTGAGAGCTCAGAAGGCACCATCAAGGATGCAGCGACTGCTGACCTTGTGATGCTGATCTATCACTACCCATGCCTTTGGTTGATTTTGTGCCTAAGACCTCAAGCATATTACAGTATAGCCTAGTACATAAGATTTCCTCCATAGATACATGGGGAAAGCCACTTAGGTAAACAGAGCAGCTCCCCACCCTGTCCTAAGCTGCACTGCTCTGTCATGATGAGTCCTCACTTACTTTTCTTATTTTTCCTTCTGTTAGAACATAAAACTCAGCCATTACAGCACATCTAACTACATCCTGGAGGTCTGCTCTGTGTGAGTGTGCCTGTGTGTTTTCTGCTGCTTCCAGGTAGCCTGAAATTGGCATGAGTAGCAGCAGGATTTGAACCCAGATCTTCTGAGTCTAGATCTCATGTTCTTTCCCTCTAGCCTTGGCAGCTAGTCTTCCTTCAGTTCCACCAATAGTATCATCCTATCCCAGATGCTAGGACTCACCCTGACCCTAGGCAAGGCATATTCAAGGAGTGCTAAGCTTGTTGCTTATTGCCTCCTGATAGAATCCATGTTGGCACTGGTCCCAATCTGATGTAGGTGGCACAGTTCCTCAGTGACTGGGCTCCAGCCCTTTTCTCCAGTCCTTTCGGGATGGGATTTCCCATCTGGTAATTCTACCCACCTTGTGGTCACTTTGCTTTCTCCCAAACCCCAATTTCTCTATGACCAGGTATCTAGTACCTAATGCTCGAACTTCCTAGCATCTACTGCCCACCTACCTGAACTTCCGCTCATTGCCTGCCACTTAGATCTGAACTGAGTGCTGGTCCCAATTCTGCTTTATTGAACAGAGACCCAAAGAACTGAAATGAGTTAGGATCAGAGATTTAGAGCTGGACGGGATCTCGGAGACCATCTCATCAGAAGCCAACAAAGGTTAAAGAACTTGCTCAAGTTTATGTGTAGGATCCTAGATCAAGAGCTAGAGGGACCTTGATGACCATTGGATCCAATGCCCTCATTTTCCAGAGGAGGGAATTGAAGCCCGGAGAAGCTAAGTGACTTGTCCAAGGTCATCCAGGCAGTGTGTCACAAGCAGGATTTGAACCTGTTTTCTCTGACTCCAGAGTCATTGCTCTTTTCACTCTATTTTTTTTAATAAAACATTTTATAAACTTTAAAATGCTATAGAAATTAATTCATTCAACAGACACTTGAAGGACCTACTGTGTGCAAGGCACTGTGCCAGGTTTTGAAGATACAAAGGGAAAATAACAAATAGCCATCAAGGAGCATGTAGTTGAGTCAGTTTAGTCATATCCAACTCTTCATGACCCCATTTGGGGTTTTCTTGGCAAAGATAGTGACGTGGCTTGCCATTTCCTCCTCCTGCCCATTTTATAGATGAGGAAACTGAGGCCAACAAGGTTAAGTGACTTGCCAAGAGTCACGCAGTTAGTAAGTGTCTGAGATCATTGTAACATAATGAGTACCAGTTTAATTCTCTAACATCTTAAGGTTTTCAAAGCATTTTTTGCACGATAGGTTTTTGAGGTAGGTAGTTCAGTGATTATCATCTCCATTTTTAAGATGAGAAGATCCAGAGAAGTTTTGACCTGCCTGTGACCATGCTACTATAAAATGTCCAAGATAGGATTCAAACCCATTTCCTCCTGACTCTTCAGGTTACTGTCATTTCTAGAAGTTATTTCTTCAATGGCCCATCCTATGGCTGTGTAAACAATAAACCCATCGCCTTTTATATGGTAGACCCTATCTGGAAGTTTACATCGATGAGCCTCCAGTAGTTGCCAAGTCTTGTCTATTTTATGTCCACAACATCTCCCTCCAAACTAGTTCAAGACTTCCCTCACCTCTTGCTAGGACAATTGCATTGGCCTCCTCCCTGTTCTTGTTCGACTTCTGGTCTCTCCCCCTCTCTAATCTATCCTCCATGTGGCATCTGCCAAATGGATGTTCTTAAATCACTGTTCTGAGTATCTATCTCATTCCTCTGTTCTAGGAGCTGTAATGGTTCCCTCCTGTCTCTGAGATAAAACACCATCTTCTCTGTCTGGCATGTAAAGAAAGCCCTCTAGAGTCTGGCCCTAGCCAACTTTTCCAAGCTGATCATCCATTGGTCCCCTTTGTGGATTCTATGTTCCTGCTAAATTGGTCCTTGCTCTTCTTGATACACGACATTTCTGCTCCTATCTCCATGCCTCTGTATGGGCTGTTTGCCATGATTGTAATGTACGCCTTCCTTACCTCCACCACTTAGAATCCCTGGCTTCTTTCAAGGTATAGCTCAGGTTTCTTTTCCCATGGGAAAGATGCTCACCCCTGCCATATTTAGTGTCTTGATTTCCCCATATTACTTTGTATTTACTCTGTGTGTGTGTGTGTGTGTGTGTGTGTGTGTGTGTATGTGTGTATGAGAGAGAGAGAGAGAGAGAGAGAGAGAGAGAGAGAGAGAGAGAGAGAGAGAGAGAGAGAAGAGACAGATCTCCCTGAGATCTCTAAGAAAATCTGTACACATGCTGTTTTGCAACAAATAGAATGTAAGCACTGTAAGGGTCAGGACTGATTTTGTTTTTGACTTTGTATCTCCAATTTCTAGCACAATCCCTGGCACAGAGTAGGGACTTAATAGATGCTTGTTGAATGGATGGATGGATGGACGGACAGATGAGTGAAATACCCTTAGTGTAAGGATCTTGTGATTCTCTGCTCTGCTTTACTGGTGACACAAAATGCAGTTTTTGGATTTTTTTTTTTTGCAGATTTTCCTCAAGCTTCCACCTTTGACAGGGACCTTTTAGTTAAAGAGCTCTCTCAGCTGCCCACATTAAGTGGCACAAATGAGCCTAGGCAGTTTCAGCCTCATGGGGATGAGCTTCCACCCCCTATTCTGTATAGAGTGAGGTGTCAGACTGACCCCTGCCTCAGCAAGCTTAATGGAGACCAGACAGCAGACTGCAGTAATGGATTGACTTCTCCTTCTCAGCATGTCCAATCTATAATGAAAATGAATTACTGTGTTTTAGTTCTTTCAGAATAACCAAGTATAGATTAGCCTTTAACTCTGACTTTCAAGACACACAAATCCTATCATTGGAGGCCTTAGCGGGATGTTGCAGTGCTTCAGGTTGGCACGTGCAAAAGCATTCTGGGCATAGATTAGCCAAAACCCCATTTATTCACTGCTTGGTGGGATTCAAATAAGACATCTTCAGAAAATGATGTATGCTAGGCCAGCCTCCTTCCTAACTACTAACTTTGCTGTTCTAGGCACCGGGGAAAAAAATCTTCCATGCAAAGCAAAATTGAGAAAGAGGTGACATTTGTCCCTGGTATCCCTATGGCTCTCGATGCCCATCTGGAAATGGAAAGTAGGTGCCCCCATGCTTCCAACTGTCATATCCTTTGCCCTTGCCAGTAAAGCAAAACAAAACCAAAAGCAGCCTTCTCCTAAACTGTGCCCTATCCTCTCACAGTAGCGATAATGATGTGGCATGTTGTGGGGTGAGAGGAAAACACTGCATTTAGAGTCTAAGAATGTGAATGCAAATCACAGGCTTTGTGAACATTCGTGTCAGTTGGATGGGTGTGGTTGTCCTAATTTTATGGAGTAGGATACTGATGCTCAGATAGGCGAAGATTTGCTGATGGTCCAACAGATAATAAGCGGTAGAACTGAGGCTGGTGCCCAGGTCTCCTGACTTCTGGTTGGTAATGGGGTTATGGAAAGCCCACAGTAGGGATCCTTGGCCTTCACCACAGTTACGGTAACAGGATCTTACTATGTACTCAGAGGGATTGTTCTTTTGTAGAAATCCGCCAGGATCAATGTTGGCCAGACAAATATCAGCTGAAATATCTGAACCTTTCTGAAGCAGACATAGCACAGTAAAAAGAACACTAGACTGGGCATCAACAGAACTGAAATCTCAGCTCCATTCTGCCTCTGTCCAGCTTGTTGAATGTCAAGTAAATCTTTTATCCTCCATGAGCCTTGGTTTCTTCATTTTTTTTTTTTTGGCAATTGGGGTTAAATAACTTGCCCAGGGTCACACAGCTAGTAAGTGTCAAGTGTTTGGTCTGAGGCTGGATTTGAACTCCAGTCCTCCTGACTTCAGGGCCGGTGCTCTATCCACTGTGCCACCTAGCTGCCCCCTGGTTTCTTCATTTCCAAAAAGAAGGGGATGGACCAGATGATCTCTTAAATTGATCCAACTCTGAAACCCTATACTTCTGATCACTTGCAGTACAGTGGAAAGAGCTCTGGTTCTAGAGTCAAAGAATACTTTTGGACTAATAGAGTTGTTGTGAGAGGCAGAGAGTCTTCTAAATATGATGACTATTTATTACAAATGGGATTTGCTTTACTAATACTATTACTTGTATTGTCCAAGTCTGGGCCCCAATTAGTCTTTTAGGGGACAGATATAGGAGTACGATTCCAATTTTATACATTTTAATGAAGAGGTTTGGATATAATGAGCCATGAAAAAGCTGTAAGCAGCATGGTACATTGCAAAGACTTCTGGACTCCGAGTTAGAGGAGCTGGGTTCAAATCCTAGCTCTGTCACTTGCTATCTAGGTGACCTTGAGCAAATCACTTAGCACCTCGTAGGGTTTCCACTGTGCTGTAAGACAAATAGCTTTGAAAGACTTAAGAGCTCTGATCAATGCAGCAGGCAGCCATAATTCCAGAGGACTGACAATGAAGCATGTTACCTCCTGACACAGAGGTGGTGTACTTGATGTTTGATAACACATATTTGTTACAAGTGTTTTGTGTTTCTTTTGTTTTTTCTTTTCCAGTGGGAGGGGGAGCCAGAAAGGAGAGAAAATAGTTTTGATAGTTACAAAATAAAATTGTAAAATGAGGGGATGGACTAGATCATAGAATCACAGATTTAGAGCTATAAGGGACCTTAGAGGTCATTGAGTCTAATCCTGTCATTTTACAGGTGAGGAAACTGAGGCAAAGAGAAGCTAAATGACTTGCCCAGGGGCATACAGGAAATTAAGACAAAGAGAGGATAAATGACTTTCCTAGAAGCACATAGCTAGTGTCTGCCTCAGGGCTTGAACTCAGGGCTTTCTGACTCCAAGCCCAGGGCTCTCTCCAATATACCACCAAATGGATAGATCACTTCCATCTCCGATCCTACGGTATATGGAACTAGAGTGCAGGTAGTTTGTTGAGAGGTTAGCTGAGAGTCCCAGGTTTTTTTTCAGTCTTCTGCAATGTAATGTCACGAAGTAATGGGAAGGACAAACTGTCTTTCAGTTGGAGAGGGCTGGTCTTGGCCCAACTGTCCTGGGAAAACAAGATAGAGAAGTGCCTTTGGGAGGAAGGGAAAGCAATCCATTTCTTGGGCTCTACATAAACTGAGACAGACAGATAGCCCGCCCCACCCTCCCATCCACAAGTCAAAGCACATAGAGAGTATAGTTGGGGAACAGCCATGATGGGGTAGGGGAAGGCACCAGAGGAGAGAAATACCATGGCCCATTTAAGCAGCCATTTATAGCAAGCATTTAATGGAGTTGAATTGTACTTAGTTGAAGAGCTTCCTGGGGTGGACAAGTAATGACCTTGCTAAGTGTTATGTCTTTAATCTCAGAACTTTGTGCTGCCCTAGTGGGAGGTTGGGGATGGCATTGATGTTGCTGATTGGGATGAGAAAGGGACCAAATTCTCTCTTGATTAGGAATCTGAATCTGGTGGCGCTTTCTCTGTTTCAGTGAGTTCAATCTGAAGTATAACAAATAAGCCCTCACCTTGCACATTTCTAAGTCTTCAGAACCCTGTGTTAGGGGTGTCTCTCTTAAGGAAATCCCTGAATTCCTCAGGACTCACTTGCCTTTCTTGGAGGTGACTTGGAGGCCAAATGGAATCTTCAGAAAGACTCTCAGGATCTAATTTTCTCCATCTACAAAATTGGTCTAGGTGGACTATACATGTACAATCAATTATATAATTAATCACCAACCATTTATTAAGCACTTACTATGTACCAAAGAGACAGCTAGATGGCTCAGTGGATAAATCACTAGGCCTGGAGTCAGGAAGACCTGAGCTCAAATTTGGCCTCAGACACTAGCACTATGACCCTGGGCAAGTCACTTAACCTCTGTTTGCCTTAATCCACTAGAGAAGGAAATGGCAAACCACTCCAGTATCTCTGCATAGAAAACCCCATAGGGGTCATGAAGAGTCAAACATGACTGAACAAGAACAACCATGTGCTAAGCACTCTGCTAAGCCTCTGTCTTCCAAAAGCTCATATTCTAAATGGGACAGCATGTACAGAAATAGGTATAGACAAGATACATACAGAGTAGATAGATTAGAGGAGAAGGCACTGGCCCAATTCATGTTTCTGGTTACTCAATCTATTCTGACCACCTACTCCTGCTCTATGTTGAACATTGTCGTTCAATTGTTTTGTCATATCTAAGTTTTCATGCGCCCATTAGAGGTTTTCTTGGCAAAGGTACTAGAGTGGTTTGCCATTTACTTCTCTAGCTCATTTAACAGATGAGGAACTGAGGCAAACAGGGTTAAGTGACTTGCCCAGAGTCATACACCTAGGAGAGTGGTCCTGACTCTAGGCCCAACACTCTTTCCACTGTGCCACCTAGCTGCCCCATGCTATTGTTACCTATTGAATTAAATTGCTGTAATTAAATTGCAGTGCTCTTGAAGACCAAAAAGAAACTTGATGGTGTTTTCTGTGATAGGCTTTTAACTACAAAATCAACAACTAAAATCAATGTACGCCAAGGAAAGATTTGTCTATTCTAATGATGTCTGCTTTCTCTTTCTGTACCTCATGAGGCTCTCTCTCTCTCTCCGTTCTTTTCAGCTAGATCCACATTGTCTTTGGATAGGAAGTGTGCCCATTGCCTGATCATTTCTCCCTCTGAAATCAACAATAACAATAACAATAACATATCACATTTTATGGTTACAAAACACTTTACATCCATTAGGTCATTTGGTTTTCACTATAGCCCTTTAATATAGCTATGTGCAGATTATCTTCAGTTTTTCAGATAATAATAACAGTCCTCATTTCTATCCTAGTTTACAAAAGCCTTCATGGCAACTTCTGCATGAGGCAGGGCATGCAAATACTACTGTTTTAGTTTGCAGATGAGGAAACTGAGACCTACAAAGTCACAGCTAGTAAAAGGTGGACCTCTAAGTCCAAGGTTATCTCTTCTGGTCCGCGCTGTCTCTTAATTTTGAGTAGTACAAGTCATATGTTCTGTCGTCTAGTTGAATGAGGATGCAGTATACAATCAAACTCAAGATGCATGCATAAAACTTTAATTTTAGTAGGGGCCAACAACAAAATCATTCATGTACTTCCTATTCAAAGGTCCATGGTTAACCTTTTGCCCCATTATGTGGGTCTCTCTGAAGAGAGTAAAGAAAGATACAGCCTGACAACATGTCAGAAGGGAAAAGAGACATCATTACAATAGACAAGTCCTCCCCTGGTCTGTATGTGTTTTGGTATTTGATTTTTACAGGTCAAACTATAACAGTCAACAACATGAGAGTCAGTGTGGCAATACTGTCCTAACAATTGTTCAATTCCACAGATATTTACTGAGCACTTACTGTATACCAGGCTGTCTGCCAGATCCCTCTCAGAGAAGGCTACAAAGAAAGCCAAGAATAGCCATATTAGTATGGGACAGGACATATGACACGAATACCAACAACAATACTACAAGGTTCAACATTCAATAAAAGACACATTAAATGATAGATTAGTGCAGAGGGGGTATAAAGAACACTTCGGAGTTGGGGGGGAGGGAGAGCTTCATAGAGGGGATGATATTAGAGCTGAACCTGGAAGGATTAAGAAGAAATGGATAGAATGAGGTGAGGAGAAGAAAAGAGAATAAGAAGTTATTCCAGGCAGAGGGAACAATGTCATGGATGGGATGGAACACAACTTTTTTTTTTTTAAATCATAGACTTTTTGGAGTCCCAGTAAGGCATCCTTATTTTGAGCGTATTTACAGCAGCTGTTCCAGGGAAACAGAAGAGTAAGGACAGTCTTTTAGATTTGAGGGTCATGGGAGTAGAAAGGGTACTAGATTTGGAGGCCAAAAACTTGGATTCAAATTTTTCATTTACTATTACTACCTATATAAATTTCTCCTCCTTGGGCCTCAGTTTCCTTGCCTCAAAAATGAGAAGGTTGGGTAAAATTATTGTTAAAGGCCCTTCCAGCACTAAACCATTTGATCTGTACCTGATTGTGACACCAGACAGGATCTAAATGAAGATGGTACAGTGACCTCACTCTGAGCCTGGTAGAGCTCTCCAAGGTACTCAGATTTCTCTGAGTTCAACAACTGACTGGGTAGCATAACAGTCCCAAGAAATGCCCCATGATTTTTCTCCAAACCAAAGGGAATAAATTGACATTAGAAGGAAACATTCTAACCTCCCCAAGGTCTTGATGATCACTACCACTGCCATCTTCATAAAACAAAGGTTTTATGATTATTTGGCTGGAGGAAAACCTACGCAGAGGGTAAACTGATTCTATTGCATAAGAGAGAAGGGAAACATTCCTCTGCCTTTAGATTAATATTCTTCTTGCTTAACATCCCACAAATGTTCAGGGGACTGGTTAAGTCACCTGGTATTGCAATTTGATCTTCCCTTTCGATTATCAAGTGATAAATTTGTTATAAGGAACAATAAAAATTGTAATTCTTCCCACCCACATAAAGGCAGAAACCCAATTTCCCAGTTCAAGTCCCAGAGAAATAAACATGCCAACACAGAACAGCTATTTATCATGGCTGTCATAATTAGGTCCAATTGGGGAAGCCGATTTCTTTCCACAAATGACAGACCTCAAGTTCCAACCCACAGGCGCCATTTTGCAGGACACGTCTAATAACCTCCAGTCATTTATCACTATTCCCAAATGCCAAGATCATTAGCAGCAATGGCAGGTGCTCCACATTTCACTTCACTAAAAATTATTACTGTCATTTTTACCAGGATGAAGATAATGCCCACCTTTTGATAGAAGAATATTTTAAAAGGAGAATTTATTTATTTTAATGTTTTGTTGTTGGTATTTAAAAATAAGAAGAAAAGAACTTGGAGAATAGAGTTCATAAAACTATTTAATTGCAAATGTCCCTTGTGGGCTACTCTATGACTAGCTTAGTTTGGGTGGGATACTAGTAAAAAAAATAGGAGAAGACAGGGAGTTGAAGAGGGGGTCAAATTGCCCCTACTCCATTCTGCTTTGTCCAACGAGAAAGAAAGCATCATGGCTTGCTAGGGGGTTCTGGCTTCTAGAGGCCATAGGCCCATAGGCTTTGTAGGATACCTGATGTTACATATTGATCATCATCTGAGAATTCTGTTAAATAACAAGGAACATTTTCCATTGGGCCACCCGTATGTTAACTGGCATGCTCTGGAATCCAATCCAATCCAATTCAATTCATTCAACAAATATTAATTAAATACCGACTGTGTTTAAGGTGTGATACTAGGATCTGGGGACACATAGGCAAAAACAGCCATCCCTGCTCTTGAGGAACAGATAGTCTAATGGAAGGGGACAGTTAAGAAATGTTCACAGATGCATATGACACAAAGTAGGTAATGGAGAATGCAAAGGAGAGATGCAGATAAAGCACTCTAGGAAAATATTCAGAAGGATCAGAAAATCATAGCTCTAAAGCTGAAAAAATACTCAGGGGCCATCTAGTTCAACCTCATCATTTTACAGATGAAGAAACTGAGGCCCAGGAAGGGAAAGTGACTTGCCCAAGGTCACACATCTTGTAAGTGGCAGAGCGAAGATTTGAACAGTTTGAGCTGGGCATGGGCAATGGAGGCACGGGGGAGTGTCACATGAGCTGAACCTTGCAGGAAGATAATGTTTTTAAGAGGCATTTGTTTCAGGTATGGAAGACAGGGTGGCCATGGTGAGATCAGAAAATAGTTTAGCTGAGGTCCAGTTTGGGTAAACTGTTTAAGCTAAAAGAACTATGAAATAAGGCCCCAAAGGAATGTTTGAGTCACATGGGAGAAGGCTTTAAATGCCAGGTTGAAGATATTGTATTTTAATCCTTAAAGGAATAGGGAACCACTCTGAAAGTTACATATTATATTACATTACATGATGACTGTGTCCCCAGAACCAAGCTCAGTGCCTGGCTCATAATAGGTCGCTTAATAAATGGAAGGAAGGAAACAAGCAATTTAAAGTATGTACTATTTCCCAGACACTGTGCTAAGTACTTTACAAATATTATCTCACTTGATCCTCACAACAATCCCATGAAGGAGGTGCTATTATTATCTTCATTTTACAGTTGAGGAAACTGAGGCAGACAGAAGTTAAATGACTTGCCCAGAGTAAGTCTGGATTTGAACTTGGGTCTTCCTGACTCCAGGCCCAACACTCTATCACTGCTCAATGAAATGAATGAGCCATGTTTGATGTCTCAGGATTCTAAGCATCAATAATCACTATCCAGGGTTGAAGAGGAGGTAGATCCCCTGGAGTTTGGTTCTCCTTTACCTCTTTGCCCTAAAAGGAGAGAGAGACAGACAGACAGACAGAGAGAGACAGACAGACAGAGAGAGACAGAGACACAGAGAGACAGAGACAGAGAATTCCATTCTTGAAGTGAGGGGAGAGTCAGAGTCAGTGCTGAAGAAGACCTACTAGACTTAGATGCAGTCAACCTGGATTAGATGGAGAACCAGCCACTTGGGAGCCATTTAACTATGGACAAGGAACATTACCCTCTCTTGGCCTCAGTTTCTTTACTTATAAAATGGGAATAATAATATTTAGTCTGCCTTACCTCACAGGGTGAGTCAGAGGGCCTGGATTCAAATCCTGCCTCTTTTACTCCTTGTGTGAGTTTGTGCAGATCACTTACCCTCTCTGGGCCTCATTTCTTCATCTGTAAAATTATGGGGTTGAATTAGATGACCTCTAACATCTCTTCCAGTTGTAAGTCTATGATGCTTATGAAAGTGTGTTGCAAAAGTGTAGTCTTGGGGCAGCTAGGTGGCGCAGTGAATAGAGCACCAGACCTGAAGTCAGGAGGACTTGAGTTCAAATCTGGCCTTAGACCAGACATTTGACACTTACTAGCTATGTGACCCTGGGCAAGTCACTTAACCCCAATTGCCTAAAAAAAAAAGTATAGTCTTATAGAAATGCTAATATTGAAAACACCTTGGTACTAGGAATCAGGGCCAGTGGGTTAAGTGAACAAGAACAGTCTTGAAATGAAGGAGATACAAGGGGGCAGCTTGCAGAGCTCCCCACTTTGGAAGAATTAGTGGGCTTGACTAGGGGAAACCACATTCCAAGTCCCTTACCTAGGTACTTGCTGGCATTCCATTCTCAGCAGATGGAGACTTTTCTTAACATAATAAATGCTAAGGCTAGCCAGGACTAGACAAAGGTTTCAGGAAAAAGGTTGGACTAGAGCCAAGCTGGACTGTTCACTCTTTCCTAATTTTGTTCTGTCAATTGTTTTGCCTCAGATCATTTATATATGCCTCATGTCTGGAATAAAGAATCTCTCCTGTTCTTACATTGAGATTTTTCTCTTCTCCTTCTTCTCTTTTTCCCTCTACTCTTCCTTCCCTATACTTTCCTCCTTTTTCTCCTCCCTCTCTGCCTCCTCTCCTCCTCCTTCTAGTTTAGGTGCTACCACCTGCATGATAGCTTCTCCTAGCTAGAAGTAATACGTCATTCCCTAAATCTCTCATGCCTCTCTGGTTGACCTCTTCTATGACTTAATAATTTTCCAACTTGTGTTAATTTGCCTACATGTCTCACACCTTCTACTAGACTTCAAGGCCCTTTAGAGTAGTCATCTCATCTTTGTAGCCCCAATATTCAACATAGTGCCTTAAGATATTAAAACTGTTAAGTTAGATTGATTTGAATTTAATACTCACATTTATATAGTATGTAATGGTTTAGTTCACTTTTATTCATTAATTCATACTAATAATATCTAGAATTTAGAGTGTGCTTTAAGGTTTGTAAAATGCTTTTACAAATATCTCCTTTTATACTCACAACAACCCTGGGAAGTAGGTGTTATTGTTATACCCATTTTACAGATGGATACGAGACAGTAAATGATTTGCCCAGGGTCACAGAACTAATAAGTGTCTGAGTCCAAATTCAAACTCAAGCCTTCCTAACTCCAGGTCAAACTCTCTATCCACTGTGCCATGACAGACAGTATAAAAAAGTGGATGGAGAGTTGACCTTGAAACCAGAAAGACCTGAATTCAAGTCTTTCTTCTGATACATCATTTCTATGTGACCCTGGGTAAGTTATTTAACTTCTCAATGTACCAGACAATCCTCTAAAATGGTAAATTTCAGCAGGAGACAGAGCCAAGCTGGTGGAATAAGGCAGGAACTCACTTGAGCTCTCCCAAATTACCCTCCAAACAACATTAAAACAGTGCCTCAAAATGAATTCTGAAGCAGTAGAACCAAAAAAAAAGTATGGGGTAAAATAATTTTCCCACCCAAGACAACTTAGAAGGTTAGCAGGAAAGGTCTGTCTCACCAGGATGAGAGTGGATCACAGTTCCAGTGCAGACCACACCAGTATAAGCCTCACCCTGGCAAGAGAGCAGCAGGCCTTGGGGGTGACTCAGTCTGTGGTGGTGGCCTCCACAGCTCTCAGGCCACAGATAGTAAGGGGTCAGACAATTGGTCGGAAGGAGATTACAGAAGACCCTTTGCTGGCACTGGGAGCAGGACTCTGTTGCATTGCTCGTACGTGGTTCCAGGTCATAGTCCTAGACCCCTGAGGGGGGGAACACTAGCAGGAGCAGGGATCCTGGTCACAGTTCCAGGGCAGAAAATAATGCTTGTGGTCACTCACAGACCAGGAGAGCAGTGACCACACCTCTCCTTAGATCATATCACCTTGGAAGAACTGAAAACTTACAGAACCCCAGAACTAGCTCTGAAAACAGCTGCATAAAAAACCTGAAGCTTGAGACAGTGTCCTCTCCACCCTGGGAGCAGAGCCCAACTTTAACATAAAGTTAAAAGTCAAGATAGGCTGGAAAAATGAGCAAGCAACAAAAAAGAACCTGACCATAGAAAGTTACTGTGGTGACAGGGAAGATCAAAATACAAACTCAGAAGACAATAGCAATGTCAAAACAGCTAGCTATATGCAAAACCTCAAAAGATGTGATTTGGTATCAGGCCCCAAAATAATTCCTGAAAGAGCTCAAAAAGAATTTTAAAAATCAAGAGGAAAAATTGAGAAAAGAAAAGAGAATCATGCAAGAAAATACTGAAAAAAAGGTCAACATCTTGATAAAGGAGGCACAAAAGTACTGAAGAAAATAACACCTTAAAAAACAGATTAAGCTAAATGGTAAAAGACACAAAAATTCACTGAAGAGAAGAACTCCTTAAAAAGTAGGATTGGCCAAATGGAAAAGGAGGTACAAAAGCTCAGTGAAGAAAATAATTCCTTAAAAATTAGAATTGAGCAAATGGAAGCTAATGAGTTCATTAACATCAAGAAATAAAACAAAATCAAAAGAATACAAAAATAGATGAAAATGTGAAACATCTCATAGGAAAAACAACTGACCTGGATAATAGATAAAAGAGAGATAACTTAAGAATTATTGGACTACCTGAAAACCATGAACAAAAAAGAGCCTAGATATCAGCTTTCAAAAAATTATCCAGGATAACTATCAAGGAAAACTTATATCCTAGAACCACAGGATAAAATAGAAATTGTAAGAATCCACCAGTCACCTCATGAAAGAGATCCCAAAATGAAAACTCCCAGGAATATTATCGCCAAATTACAGAGCTCCCAGGTCAAGGAGAAAATATTGCAAGCAGCTAGAAAGAAACACTTCAAGTATCATTGGGTCACAGTCAGGATAACCCAAGATTTAGCAGCTTCTGTAAGAAGGGATTAGATGGCTTGGAATATATTTCAGAGGGCAAAGGAGCTAGGATTACAACTGAGAATCCAATCCAAACCAAGATTACAATCCAGCAAAACTGAGTATACTCCTTCAGGGGAAAAAAATAGATATTTAATGAAATAGAGGACTTTCAAGCATTTCTGATGAAAAGACCAGAGCTGAACAGAAAATTTGACTTTCAAATACAAGACTCTAAAGAAGCATAAGAAAGTAAACAGGAAAGAGCAATCACAAAGGATTCAGTAATGTTAAACTGTTTACATTTCTACATGGGAAGATGATACTTGTAACTCCTAAGAACATTATCAGTATTAGGGCTGTTAGGAGTATACATAGACAGAGGGCATGGATGTGAGTTGACTATGATGAGATGCTATCTAAAATATAAAATTAATGGGAGAGAAAGAGGGATGCATTGGGACAAAGGGGAAGGGAGAGGTAGAATGAGGTAAATTATCTCACATAAAAGAGGTGTGAAAGAGCTTTTAGAGAGGAGGGGGAAAAGGGTGGCGGGGCAATGCTTGAACCTTACTCTTATCAGAATTGGCTGAAAGAGGGAATAACATACACATTCAGTTGGGTATAGAATCTATCTTACCCTACAAGGAAGGAGAATCAGAGAAGGGAGGGGCTGATGGAAGGGAGGTGAATTGAGGGAGGCAATGGTCAGAAACAAAACATTTTGGAGGACGGCCAGGTAAAAAGAGAGAGAAAAAGATAAACAGCGTGATAAAGTAGCATTGAGGGAAATATGCAGTTAGTAATCATAACTGAAAATGTGAATGGCATGAACTCACCCATAAAATGGAAGGAGATGACAGAGTGGATAGCAATTTAGAACTAGCCTAAAGGGCTATCAAATTATGCATACTCTTTGACCTAGTAACACCACTACTAGGTCTGTGGCCCACAGAGATCAAAAAAGAGGAAGAAGACCTATAAGTACAAAATATTTATAGCAGCTATTTTTGTTGTGGCAAAGAGTTAGAAATTGAGGGGATACCCACCGACTAGAGAATGGCTGGACAAGTTGTGGTATGTGATTGTGATAGAATACTATTGTGCTATAAGAAATGATGAGCAAGATACTTTCAGAAAAACCTGGGAAGACTTACATGAATTGATGAAAAGTGAAGTGAACAGAACCAGGAGGACATTGTACACAGTAGCAGCAATATCGTACAATGATTAATTGTGAATGATAGCTATTCTTAGCAATACAATGATCCAAGACAATTCCAAAGGACTTATGATGAAAAGTGTTATCCACCTCCAGAGAGAAAAATGGATGGAGTCTGAATGCAGATTCAAGCAGATCAAAAAAAATTTCTCTATTTACCTTGGGGTTTTTTTGTCTGTTTTCTTTCTTTCACAGCATGACTAATATTGAAACATATTTTGTATGACTGCACATGTATAACCTGCTTCAAACTGCTTGCCTTTTCAATGAGGAAGGAGGGGAGGAAGGGAGGGAGGGAATTTTTAACTTAAAATTAAAAAATGTAAAAATTTTTTTTTATTTAGGATTAGAAAAAAAAATCTTAAAATTATTAATTCCAGTCCAGTTATTGATTTGCATCACAGCAGAGGGAGTATATATAGCAGGTAGTCCCCTGCACTGTTGAAATCCTAGGTCCAGAAGCCTCTTCCTCCTCCAAGATAAAAAAAAATCCACACATTCATTCATGCAATAAATATTTTTCTTAAGCATGTAACAGATGGAAAGTACTATGTTAGGCACTGTGAGAGATAGAAAGGCATAACTGTTCAGGCCCTTGCGGAGCTTACGGTCTAATGGGGGGGGGAGAAAATATGATATTGATCCTTTTAAGTCCAAACAAACTATCATATGTGTGTGAAGGAGGTAAGACCAAGGTGCTCTGAGAATTCATAGGATGGAGGGAAATCATAGGCTTTAGATCTAGGAAAAACCTTAAAAAGCATCTAATCCAACCCCTTTATTTTAAGATAGAAGAAGAAGCCAGGGCCCAGAGAGGGAAAATATCTTAATTAAGGTCATACGCTAACATCATTAGGCATTCATTTGGAGCTGGAAAAAAACTTCAGTTCTCATCAAGGCCCAAACACTCATTTCACAAATATAGCAACAGAGACCCAGAAAGGTGAAATAACTTGCCGTGGTCATATGTATAATAATTAATGACAGCTCACATTTACGTAACACTGTAATTTTGCATACAGAATCTCATTGGATCGTTATTAAAAATCCTGTGAGGTGGCTGTTATTACTATCCCATTTTACAGATGTATAAACAAAGGCTGAGAAAAGTTAAGTGACTTTGCACAGGGTTATGGAGTTAGTAAAAACATGGGAGAGGGGGGAATTCCCACCCAGATCTTTTGAGTCCAAGTCCTAAACCCTATCCATTATGCAACACTGATTTTCTATAGCAAAGCCTAGATTTAAAACTAGGTCCTTTGATTCCAGGTAAAACATGGCAGAGTTGAGATCTGAGCCTAGTAATGCTTTTAAGGGGTCAGGGGAAAAGTCCTGAAAGAACTGACATCTGAATCAGGATCCTGGCATCTTTTCTTATTCTAATCTAAACCATATCACTGTTCTAAAAAAGGAAGGCTTCTAGGAGTGAACTGGTCAGGGAGGTAGGAAGAGAGCAAAGCAGACAAAGTGAAGGGGAGGAAGGTTAGGAGAGAAAGGAAAGTTCATCCAGCCTGCTGCCATGTATGAAGAAAAGTGGGACACTAGGACGTTCTGGCTAATTACCTCTTCTGCTTAGCTGAGAGCTCGTTTGCAACAAATGGGAATCCAATAAAATACTTAACAGTGAAACTGGATCAAACAATCAAATCTTTCTTTGGTGATTCAGGTAGCAGTAGCTCACATTTCTCCACCTACCAAAGATTTGCGGAGGACTTTCCTTCACACGTCAGGTAAGGCAGGCAGTACAAATATAACCATCCTCATTTGCAGAGGAGCAAACTGAGGCCCAGAGAGGTTAAGTAGATTAGCTGTGGTCACACAGCTGGAAGCTGTCTGAGTTGGCATTCAAACTCAGGTTTCCTTCCTTCCTTCCTTCCTTCCTTCCTTCCTTCCTTCCTTCCTTCCTTCCTTCCTTCCTTCCTTCCTTCCTTCCTTCCTTCCTTCCTTCCTTCCTTCCTTGTCTCTGTCTCTCTGTGTCTGTCTGTTTCTCTCCCTCTCTCCATTTAACATCCATTCAGTGTCTCATGGCCATTTTTATGAATAGCAATACTTGTGCATAGGCCTGGGGAAACAACTATTCTGGCTATTTGAACTTTCTACTTAAACACAATCTGATTAAATGAGAGTTTCTGCTCTAATTATAAGATCATACTTTTAGAGTGGGGAAGGATCTTAGAGGTCACCTACCATAACCTCTCCATTCTTCTGAGTCTCAGGGAGTGGAATGGTTATGCTCAAATTCACATAGATAGGAAGCAGCAAGAAAAGATTGGAATCCAGGCTCTCAAGACTCTGAAGTCCATGCATGTCCTCCTGTACCACACTGCTTCCTACTCATTAATTTCACCTCCTCAAATGCTTGAGTGATCATACAATAACTGCATTTAACTGGTGAGTAGATCCTAACCAGCCGAAGATAAGAGGGGGTCTTCTCTGCAGAGCTGATACTTGGGAGGTTGTGCTTCCTCTGGGACAGGCCACCATTTCTTCACCTTTCTCTGTGGTCCTCTGGCACAGGTTGCATCAATATAGTACTCCTTTCCAAAGGCCTACCTTTCTCCTCAAACCCCACAGGTTGGAGGGCTTGGCCTCCCTGACACACAGGTCCCACCTTTCTAGCATAATGGAACTGTCCTGTGGCTCCCAGGGCTCCCTCCATCTGAATTTGCCCCAGTTACAGTGTGGTCTAATTCTGGCTCTATTAATCAACAGCTACCTTCAGTTTGCACTAACATTTCCTACCAGCTACCAACGATGACTAATCAGTGAATATCCACAAATGATGTGGAAGAGAGAACCTTTTCCCTCTCAGGGGAATTTGCTTTGAGAAAAGACCTTGGCTGAGAAAAAGACAATTCTGTTCTCAACTGATCCTTTTATTTGAGAGGACTCTGTAAAGTGGAGGTGGGGTAGGGTGGAGTAGAGGCAGCAGGATGTAAACAGCCCATCCTCTAACCCTTGAGAGTCAGCATTCAGTTCTCCACCTCTTCCCATTCTGGAGGGATTGCAAGTGCTGGGAAGGGGTCTGGTGGAGGAAGGGAAGGCAAGAGCCAAAAAGCCCTGAGAGGTCACCATTATGGGAAGCCCACTCCACTCTACTAGGAAGGTTCCCAAAAGGCTTTCTTCTTTGCAAATCTCCAAGCAGTGGCCCAGTGAACTCTCCAGTCTCCAGAGAAATCTCCCACTTGCCTTTGCCAATGTTGCCGTTTATGTCTCTGCAAAACTAGAGGCTTGTTAGCAATGTTGTTGTAAAGAGGATGTCTTTGTTTCCATCATAAACAATGTTTTTCCTGACATTTACTACTACAAGGGTTCCAAACCCCATAAGGCTCAAATTAGCACCAAATAGTGGAGGGCAGACAATCTTTATGTTGTTGGGTTTTTTAAAGCTTAAAATAATCCAAATCCATTATAGGCTTTATATTTTAGAGGTGCAAATATATGCTCTCATTTCTGATTTCAGGGCTGGTTATTTTTTTTATTTCTTTATTTTGTGTTTTTTTCCCCCAGTCTCTTAAGCAGGAATAGAAGTGGGAAGAGTGGCCTACAGCATAGTCAGTACCAGTGCTTACTCACATGTGAGACATGGCATAAACCACATGGTCAAGGGTATAGCAGAGACTGAGACTCCTGCCTACAAAAGAGAAAGGCTGGTTATGGAGTGAAAGTGAAAGGGTGGGGGCAGCTAGGTGGTGCAGTGGATAGAGCACCAGCCCTGGAGTCAGGAGGACCTGAGTTCAAATCCGGCCTCAGACACATGATACTCACTAGCTGTGTGACCCTGGGTGAGTCACTTAACCTTGATTACCTCACCAAAAATAAGAAAGAGAAAGAAAGAAAGTGAAAGGTTACAGAAGAACAGCTCCAACGTTCCCCTCTTACCATAAATGTTTAAAGACCAAAAGGAAGGCTTTCCACACATTGTCTAGATTGTCTATGGCTAGGGATCGAACCTGGGATTTCATTGGTTCCAGATGAGGAAACTCCCTCTACCACTGTGGATTGGCTCTTTCACTGAAACTTCACATACAGTCTTAGAGAGTTGCCTAGAACACCGAAAACTTCGTTTTCTTGCCCAGAGTCACACAGACAGGATGGGTCAGAGTTGGGAATCAAACTCGAGTCTGCCTGGTTTCAAGGCTATGTTGCCTATCTATGGAGACTTCTTAATGTTCGTCCTTTGTTCTGGAAGGGGACTGACGACATCAGCAGGGTGACATCTTGACTTGCCAGTCAACTGAATCTTAGTGAGGCAGGGCTATGCAAAGTCATCAGCCCCACTCCCTTCTCCAGAGTCATCTGACTCCAGTGGCAAGGCCACTGGTCAGGACTTATGGGAGCAGAGAATACAAATATGAATTGCACTGGAAAAAGCATGGATAGGTTTCAGTTTGCATTAATAGAGGGGGCATGTATATCAGTGGGACTCATGTCAGAGCTAGCAAAGAATCTTTGTAATGACAGATGTCTTTGTTGAAACAAACAGAACCCCTGAATTCGTAGGGTTTGCTTTTGTGGTGATGAGGCTTGCTGGGAGGAGTAAAGCACGGTGGAGACAAATGTGTAGATATATGATTTGGAAGTCCTTGAAGGCCTAGCTCTCCTCCTTTTCCTGGGAACTGGCAAGGACCACGGTTTTCTCCTTTCCAAAATAACACAACTGGGGCTCCACACAGTTCCAGAGACTGGAATCCAGAGGAATAAGAGCAGTGCTGGCTCCTGTTCCTTACCTGCCGAAGCTCTTGCTGGTTTCACTGAGGGTGGGGGAAGCCAACCAGTGAATCCCACTCCACAGGACAGCAAGGTTCCAGCCTGGAAGTCAGTCCTCTCATCAGCCAGTAAATATTCGATACAGTTAAAAGAGTCCTGGAAGCCAACAAATGAGCGTCAGGCTGTAGGGCCTAACAAGGAATTAATTATCCTCAACCTTTCCTTGGCGTTTGACTGGGAAAGTTTAGGGGAAGTGGCACAAGTGGCAATGAGAGGCAGGCAAGGCCTGGCAGAGCCCTTTCTCCTTGATTTGCAAGGCATCTATGTAGGGACAAGGAGATGCCAGTTAGATCCGGAGTCCTCTGGGTGGTAAAGCTTGTGATTTAATGAGTTCTCCACCACCTGTGGAGCACTAATTCTGATTCATTCATTCACACTGTGTCCTATTTTTTCCCCCTCCCTAGGAGTCCCTTGGCAGAAAAAAAAAAACAACAAGCGTAGGTCTCTCTGACAGCTGCATTTGCACAGCAGGATCCAAGAGGACTGATTGCCACTCCAAAGACTCCCTGCTTGCCTAAGGCACCCTTGGGACTCTGGTCCCCCCCCCACCCTCCCCACTAATGCCCCACTCCAATCAAGAGAAAAGGCTGGGCAAAGAAACTCTGCTTGCCAGTGGCAAGTATCCCAGGAGAGGTGATGGGCTGCACACCCCACCCTGCTGGGCAGCCCAGCCCAGGTCAGGAGTATGCTGCTTCCTAAGGCACCCCTGGTGACTTGGGTTCCCCACAGATCTCTGGGGACCACTTGTTAGGCCATTGTGATTCCCCTTTCCTTTTCAAATTATGTGTAGTTCTTACTGATTTCACTGTTTAGGGTAAGAGATGCCTACTTTCACTTGGATACTTTCACTCATACTTCCAGGTATAATTGGAGGGAGGGAGGGAGGCATGAAGGAAAGAAGGAAGGAAGGAAGGAAGCAAGCAAGCAAACATTTAGGGAAGTTCCTCCACCATCAACATCTCTGAGCTGAGTTGCAGAACATTCAAACTCCAGAGTGGTAGGGGTGAGTGAAGGGGACATAATAGAACTACAGAGTCCCAGGAGAGAAACCCGGGAATCCTACTAAAGTACAGAAACCCACTTAATATGGACTTCAGAGGTGGGAAGCCAATAATGATTGAAACTGGATGGTGTCATTTGATTGCAGCAGAATGAAGAACAGAGCAGTTAAAGTGCAGGTGGGAGTCAGGAATGGTTTCTAACATGGTGAACTGACATATCCATGGGAGATTTGGGGTATCCTGAGTTCCATTCCTCAAGTGAAAATTCTCTGTGGACCTCTTGGTGGATGTCCAGGAGGTAGGGCTTTTTTATATTTCATGTTCAATCAATCACATAAATGGTGATTGATTTCATGTTCCTTGGGGGAAAGTAACTGCTATGGGGGACCACATAGGACTATAGGTTTAGTGTTGGAAGGGAGGATTGTAGATTTAGAATTGGCAGGGACCTTGGAGTCTAGGACAACCTCTACATTTTACAGAGAAGGAAACTGAGTCCCAGAGAGGCAAAAGAACTTCCTAAGGCATGCCTAGACCACCTAATATGGAGTCAACCACATAGAAAACACCAAAGATCTGCTTCCAGGAAGACTGGAGCATGGAGGATCGATGTCTTTTTTCCATTAGCTGCATAGCTGGAACTGTATGTGTCATTAAAATTATCTCACTGAGAATCATTAGGGGATTTTTCTGCACTCACATCTGAGGGTAAACTCTCCCCATGTGACACTCCCCAAAGGGACAGGGCCCTCAGGCTGCCTCTCTCCCTCCACTCCTTATGAAGACCAGGGTGATATGGTTATCTGAAGGAAGTGATCTGGGCCATGAGCTGCCCTGAGCTCTGATAACACAGGCATAGGGGAAGAATTTTGGTTTTCCCCCTCATGTACTTTTTTATATCACCTTCATTTTCAAATAGAGTATCATCATAGGAACATAGATATGGAAAACTGGAAGGCCCTTTTGGTTTAATTTCTTCATTTTACAGTAGAGGAAACTGAGACTACATCTCTCCCCACCTTTCCTACTCAGTGAACTACTCTTGCAACAGTAACCAAGTAAGAGAGAGAAGGGGAAAAAAGCAATTCAGCAAAACCTACCCAACACATCAACCAAGTCTGACAGTAAACCCAGTGTTCCTTACCCATAGGTTCCCACCTCTGTAAAGAAGGGAAGGAGTTGAATTTTCTCATATCTTCCTTAGGGACAAGTTCCAATTGCTCGATTTCTGTTTCACATCTGAAATTGTTACAGTTATTGACTAAGTTGGCTTGTTGGTTTTGCTTACTTCCTACTGCATCAGTTCACATGAATCACCTCATATTCTCTGAATTCTTTGTACTCACCATTTCTTACGGTACAATATGTTTACCCTTTTCCTTGTCTATGAATGCCTACTTTGTTTCAAATTCTTTATTTCCACAAAAAGTGCTACAATGAGTATTTTGGTGTTTATAGGGTCTTTCTGTCTGGTCTTAGCAGTAGGCTGTCTGGGTCAAAAGAGACTTTTTTTCAGAATGGTAGAAACAAGATACAGCTCCACCAACAGTGTATTAGTGTGCCTGTCTTTCCTCAGCTTCTCTGTGGTTAATGTTAGCAGACAGAATTCATCAGAACCGAACATGTGAACCAGACCTTTGCTTGAGAGAGTTGATTGAGAAAGCCCAAGGCCATTGAATATAAAGTGGAATAAACACAGTCTGATTTAACTACAAGTGCACAGCGTGGCCTTGCCTGGCAGGCCAGTCAATCAGTACTCTAGCACAAAGTAGCAGGTGGAAGAAGTGACTACATAAGAGACGAAAGTAAACGACTTCTCTTGTAAAGATAAATGAAAACCAGTGGAAATCAGCAGCCTTGTGGACAGTGGTCACCGAGGGCCCTGAACTGCTGGCTTCATTGGCTTTCTGATGTGCAGGGGTGCTCAATGGACCACATTAATACAAAAGGGTTTGGCCAATACTCAGGACACTACCTTCACACTGAGTGAACCAGTCCCCTGAGGAAGAGAGACAGAGATAGCCTTCAGAGGCTCCCTAAGGCCTCCCCCAGCCCCTAAGGAAATTCTTAAAGGGGTGGCATGATGGAAAATTCCAGGTGAGTATTTCAGTCTCTCCTGGGGATTCAATCATTCTTTTTACACAGAGATAACCTCCCTAACATGGCCTTGCACAGGGTGTCTTGGAGGAGAACCAGGAAAAAAGGACTTTGTCTGCCCTATCAGCGTGGGAGTATGGTGGGGGGCGGCAGGAGCCTAGCGTGAGTAATTTAACGTGTCTGCCTGCCAGAGTGTTAGCTACCTATGGAGTTAGTTCAGACCTGCTGGCCTCAATGGGTGTAATGGGAAGAGTCCTGCACTATTGGGAAGGGAGACCTTGCCATGCAGTTGGGAATGCAGAAACAGGTGCAGATGTTTTCACCTGGGTGAAATGTTTTCCTCCTCACCTTTTGTCATTGTACAGGGTGGGGAGAAGTGGCAGTAGAGAACAAACGCTTACATTTCTTCGAGGTAGATTGAGGACAGATGCATATGGCATTGGGGGTAATGAGAACCTAGGCTGGATGCTATGAGTGTGGCAGCAATAACAGCGACTGTGTTACTTGAGTATCCATTTTAGTATGAGACAAGAGAGTGACTGAGAGTCTATGGTGGCTCTAAGCCCTTGGTCTCATAGTATGGCATTAAGGTAGAGAATCAGTAATGCAAGCGAAGCCAGAGGTTGGGCCCCCTATGCCTAGAGCTCCTTTCCCTGAATGGTCATTGTACTGTTGAGGAGTGGCATGTGTGCGTGTGCGCGTGTGCATTTGTATATACGTGTGTGCATGTGTATATACGTGTGTGTGCATGTATGTGTATGTATGTATGTGGTGGGACGGAGGGGCGGGGGCTTATGGCCTGGTTGCTAGTACCCCTATGCAGTGTTAACTAATATAGATTGAGTCAAGATGTGGATAGCTGAACTTTACTTCCAGGTTTCCATTTCTGATGGAGAATGCCTGGGGGTGGAGGATACCAGAAACCTAATATTCGTGTCCTGAAGAGCAATGACAGATTTGAATGCAAATGGGTACAAATGAGATGATATTATAACACAATTTCTAAAAGGGGAAGTGGCATATGGGTCAAACATGTGTGTGTGTGGCAGCCTTATGGAGTATTATTAAAATGTAGCCAGCTTATAGAATGTTTTCCTGTCACACCCCCTTCTATTAGGAAGGGATCAAAATGATATTGGCACCCTTTCCAGCTTGCTTGGCGTGAGTGGCTACTTGAAAAATATCCGTCTACTATAACCCATATGCAGAAATTGGCCCATCTGAAAATTGGCAGATGGCACCTAGCCAACTGAAGAGGAAAATTGGAATCTAAGTTATTTTTAAAGGAAGCTAATTAAAAACCCAGTTATGTGAATTCCAAAGCAGAAGGAAAGGGAAGGGAATAAAAGTCTCACTGTTGAGTTTTTTACTCAAAGTGACTTTTTTATATTTCCGTTTTGGAAACTTACTGTTAACTGAGTGAAGTTTAATTATTATTTTCGTTGGTGAAGGACTGCATTGAGCTTTTCCAAGTTCTTTTTCCAATGGGTTAGCCTATTTGCAAATGGGTTATTTTCTAAGTAGGGCCCAAAACAGAGCTAGCTAATTGAATGGCCAGCCCTACAACTAGCTTCTTGCACTCTGTTCCCCAGCTTGAAACAAGATATTCTGAAATGGATTTTTCAAAGAAACTTATAAAACTGCTCTTTCTTTCCCAGCTGTCCAGCCCAAAACTGCTTCTTGGAACTCGTGGCTTCTGGCCACAAGGGACTTAGATAGCATATCTAGGCTATGGGCTGTTTGTCCCTTCTCAAGGTGACCCAGCAGAAAGAAAAGGCTCCCTCCACAAAGCTAGGTAAACTAAAATTCATTGTCAGCAGGAGGACATAAACGACCTGATTTTTCAGAAGTAAAACAATCCTAAGCTAATGGTGCTTCTGTGACATTAAACTCTACTTGCTAAGAACATTTTCTGCTCTCTAAAATAATTCAGAAAGTGTGCTGACCTGTATGCCCCTGACTCTGGGCACGCAGTGAGGATTTCTGCCCAAGACCCTATGCTAAACATAAGGTATGATACACAGATGAACAAGACGTGGTCCTCGCCTTCAAGAAGCAAACAGTGTAAAACGAGTCATAAGAAATGAATATAAATTCTTACAATAGCTACCATTTCTATAGCACACTACAATTTCCAAAATGCTTGACATATGTTATTTCAATTGGTATTGAAAATACCCCTGGCAGGTAGATGCTATTATTATTACCATTTTATAGATGAGAAAATTGAGGCTGACAGAGGTGAAGTGATGTGCCCAGAGTCACACAGTAAGTGAAGGAGGCAGGATTTGAACTCAGGTCTTCCTAACTCCAAGTCTAGCACTCTTTCTGAGATGCTGCTAACTCTTTAATAAAATCTACAGAGCATCAGAGGATCATCAATGTATCTCTGGAAGGGACCTCAGAAGCCATCTAGGCCAACCCCCTCATTTTACAGAACAGGAAACTGAGGCCCAGGAGGAGAAGGGACTTACTCAAGGTCATACATATTAGTAAAATGTAATACAAAATATAGTACAAAGTAATAATAGTAGTAGCATAGCACAGGGATTGGAGAACAGGTCCTGGAGTCAAGAACATCTCGGTTCAAGACCTCTGTCTCTTACATATACTGGCTGTTTGGCTCTGGGCAAGCCACAGTGCCCCTGGCAAGTCACCAAATACTGGAAGTTGTAGACCAGTTGCCTAGGTGTGTTGGTAGGGGCAACTTGCCCATCAGGAGTTCCCAGCACCAATAAAATTGTGGGTCTGGTCAAATAATAATAATAATAGTGACAGCACTAATAGTATTTTAGATAACTCTCTAAAGACTATCAGTTGCAGAGAACTTGTCCATCTGCATTGGTAGAGGAATTTCCTCACAGAGGCTCTCCCTAAACCACTGAAGTCACAAGTCGTCTAGTTTCTATTCTGTCCTTACTTCGTCAAAACCCACTGTAGATTTTTAAAGCTTACCTTGAGCCCCCCAAAGACTTTCTATTTAATATACTAACTGTGGATTCCAGATGGACCCTCTGCCTTTTGGTCAGTCTCTTTGGAAAATTTTCCTCCCTATTTGTCCCCTGGAGGGAGGTCATCCTAAGTACATTTTAATATGTGTGTGGGGAAAAAAAGGCCAGCACACTGAGGCCTGATTGAAAGTTGTCTCTTCTAGTTCCTGTCCCGAGGACAGCCTGAGACGATGAATGACTGAGGGGCTCCGCACCAGTGCTCAGCTGGATTCCTGATACTTCCATTGACAGAGGCATTATCAACAAAGACATTGATTTAGAGTGAATTAAGTAACCAATTTCCATTTTCAAGCCTCCAATTCCATTTTGGAAGCAGGAGATATTAACCAGTCTTCTTGTAGGTGAAATCTGATTGTCTTTCAGAGGGCATGGGGACTACTGGAGGGAACCCAGAGGACAGGAATTTGAGTTTGGAGTCTCCTTCCCATTGTTAAATGGTTTGAGCAAGTCAAGGTGTGGTGGGTGGCTGATGTGGGAGAGGGTCAAAGAACTGAGAGTCAGTTGAATCCTCAAATCCAGACTTTCTTACTAACCTTGAGTGACCTCAGATAAAGCACATTCCTCTCTAATAATAACTGACATATTATAGCAGTTTAAAGACACCCTATTTAATATCATCTTATCTCTCTGGAGCCTTATAGCAACTCTGTGAGGTAGAGATTGTAGATATTATTATTATTATTCTGGTTTTACAGATAAGAAAAAAAATGAAGAACAGAATGGTTAAATGAATTTCCCATAGTCAGAGAGGCAGAGTTTGAATCTGGATCATCCTGACTGCAAGTCCAGCATACTATCCATTTGTGAAGAGGTTGGACCAGAAAACTTCCAAGGACTCTTCCAGCTCCAAAATTCTATGGAATCTAGAATGATTTCAGTGCCAAAGCTGTAGCAGAAACAAAGCAAAAGAAAATAAAACTCTGTGTAGGGAATTAGGAGCCCTGGCTTCTGGTCCCAGTTTTATAGCTAACTTATTCTATGACCTTGGGAAAATCATATTATCTTTCTGTTCCTCAGTTTTCTCATCTGTAAAACAGGAGGATTGGACAATGGAAGGCTTACCAGATTTGTAGGCTGAGATTCAAATATTGGTTCTCTGTTACTTGTGTACTTTGGGGCAAGTCATTTAACATTTCTGAGCCTCAGTATCCTCCTCTGTAAAACACAGAGGTTGGACCACATGGTCTCTAAGATCTCTTCCTAGAATGGCTAGGTGGTGCTGCAGTAGATAGAGCACAGGTCCTGGAGTCAGGAAGACTCATATTCCTGAATTCAAATCTTGTTTCATACACTAACTAGCCGTGTGACTCTGGCCAAGTCACTTCACTCCATTTGCCCCAGTTCCTCAATTGTAAAGTGAACTGGAAAAGGAAATGGCAAAGTACTCCAGTATCTTTGAGGTACCTAGAGGTAGCTAGGTGGAGCAGTAGATAGAGTACTGAACCTGGAGTCAAAGAGACCTGAGTTTAAATACTGTGACCCTGGGCAAGTCATATGTCCTCTCTGGGCCTCAATTTCTTCTATTGTAAAATGGATATAATAATAGTACCTACCTTTCAGAGTTGTTGTGAAGATCAAATGAGATCATATTTGTAAGCTATTTAGTACCTGGCATATAATAAGTGCTTAATAAATGCTCATTTGCTTGTTTCCTGCCTTCCTCCTTTCCTGTCTTTCTTCCTTCCACCTCTAATGTTTGATATGTTGATTTCTTCCCAAGACGAATATGCACCCAAGCATCATTGGGTGCATCAAAAAAAATCTAGAGCTAGAAGGAACCTTAGAACTTATAATGTTTAAGATTCCTCCCACTTCTGTGGGAGGAATTGATGTTAGAACAAAAGATGTTGGTGTTGGGAGGGACCTTAAAACAGAATGCCAGAGCTGAAATTGACCTTAGAATACAGAATAGCTCATTTCAGGACTAGAAGATAAATTCAGAGCATAGAATGTTAGAATATAATATGGCAGAACTATCAGGAACCTTTGTGTATAATATAACTTAGAGACCATCTAGCCTAACTCTTTTGTCTTAATGATGAGGAAACTAAAAGCCAGAGAGATGGAATGTCTTATTCCAGATCACAGAGCTAGTAAGTCATAGAGATGGTACCTGAACTTTTACTTCTGATTCCTGTCCTAATGGTGTCTCCCATTCCCCATACTTTCCTTCTTGCATAGCATGTGGCTCCCAGTAATTTATGATTCCATGAACACAGGACAGTATCATAGCTTCTGTCAATCACTATAGTTTTCTCCCTTTCCATTATTTTCCTTGATTGGATGCTAAGTGCAGGACTCTTATTTATTTAGCTTCCAGAACAGACAGGAAGTCAGTGAAATGCTGATGTGTTTATGTGTGTGTGTACATGCACACGTAGGTGCTTGTGTGTGTGTGTTGGGGTGGAACAGGGCAAGAGTCAAATTCTGGATGTTGGAAATCCTGGGGTAACCAAGGCAAATTTCACTAAGGGGAAAAAATAAAAGCTACCTTTGTCTTTCTGAATGAAAGACTAAAAGCACTTCTCATCTACCACTGATCCAAACTAGAAATGAGACCTTCTATTTCTGACTTTGTCTCTTTCACTCTAGATTGCAGCAATTGTTAAGCTTAAATGCCAAAAGAATTGTCCCTTGACCTTTAAAGAAACAACAAGAAAGATTGTGAAAATGACCAACGGTTTGCTGCAGAGAGAATGGGTGTTATTTTCTCCAGTGAGAGGTCATCCGGAAGATGCTTCACTTTGCTCAGTTATTTTAAAATTAGTTTCCAAACGTTCACTATTAACAAGCATGACTTGAGATCCAGAGAGGCTATTCAGAATGGCTAAAGTGTGCTGTTTGGAAAAAAAAAAAACAAGTCTTGTTAGCTTTCCTTTGCTTGCTGAGTTACCTTACTTTTTCTCAGGCTGGTTATATCTCTAGCCGCTGATAGTGGATGGGGAAGGGGGTAAAAAAAAGAGACCCTTTGGGGGAAGCAGGAGCATCTGGAAGGAGACACTTTCCTATGGGGGAAGAGCACTGGATTTGGAGGCAAAGGACTTCGGGATTGAATCCGATCTCTGACAGTTACTACTTATGAGACTTTGAACAGTATAAAAGGAATTGGGGTGTAAAGGCCAGAGAGCTGGCTTTGGAGACATGGAGACCTGGGTTTAAGTGCTGCCTATGAGACACACTGGTGTGCACCCCTGGAGAAGTCACTTTACCTTTGAGCACTCTAAGCTACTCTGGAAAACTGTAAGTTGTAGAGGTGCTGACCTGCATTCACAGAGGGTGTTGACTCATCTGAAAGTTCCCTGTGACAATGAAATCACAGGGCTATTCCTCATGCTTCTCTTCCCCCCTCATTGGGCCTCAGTTTCCTCAGCTATAAAATGAGAGAGGTTGGACTAAATGATCTCTAAGTTCCCTTCTGGCTCTATCATTTTAGGAAGGCCAGTGTGGGCTAGAGATATTCCAGGGGAGGGTGACCAACATGGTCACCATACAAAGATCAGTTTAAGGAAAAGAAATCTGGAGAAGAGGAGACTTGGTGGTGGGTAGGCAGTGAGCGGGTGAGAAGACATAGTAGCTGTTTTCAACTGTTTGAAAGGCTGTCCTGTGGGAAAGGAAGAAGACCTGTTCTGCTCAGCCCCAGCAGGTAGAACCAGGAACATTAGGTAGGAGTTAGAAAGAGACAGATTTAGACCAGAGACATTTTAACATCAGGGAAGAAAGAGCTTCCTGACAAGAAGAGCAAACACAAAGTGGAACGGATTGCATTAGGAACTGATGAATTCTCCCTCATTGGAGACAATATGCATTTTTCATCCACCTAGCTTTCTTTCTCCTATGTGGATAACTAGCCTCTTCTGCTCCTTTCTATATCCCATCACCACAATGACAGGCAGTCTCAGCTCCTTCCATTTTTAGGAATCAGTTGAGGTTTTTTCCCCCTTCTGATCCTTCTCTCTCCTTCTAAATGGGTAAATCTAAATTCTGGGCCACGGGCAAAGTACATTAGCACCTAATACTGTGCCTTGCAGGGTCTTGATTTATATTGAATGAATGAATGAATGAATGAATGAATGAATGAATGAATGAAAGTCTCAGCAAGATCTCTTTCCCAGTTGCCAATTGTACAACCTCAGCTATTTCCTGGTGTCTTGCAAATCTAATTAAAAGAATTTTAAGCTGAAAAGGAAGCTAGAGAGATAAAACAACCTGTGTATATCCACCAAGCTAGATACCATGAAGAATAGAAAGATGAATAGTGGTAGAGATGCCCAGAAATTGACATATATAAGAAAGGAGACAATAGTAAAAGACATGACTTCAGATGTCTATATACAAATCAAATACACAAAATACAGCTACTAGGCAAGATGGATTATCCCAAGAAGACAAATTTGATATATCACGGAGCCTTGGTGGACTCTGGAAGAGTATACCCTAACTGGAAAGAAATCAGATGAGTAAAAGGGGGTACTGTGGATGGGAGTATTGCATATTTTAAAGATTTACTCATTTGGCAAGCATAATGGGAAGCATGGTAGAGAGTATTTGGATAAACATCAAGAGATGCAGAAAGTGAAAAGATATTCTCACCAGAGTATACTGCAGACCACCTGGATAGAAGGAGGAGATGGAGGTGTTCAGGAAACGTCACACACCTGGCACAGACGCATGATTTAATAATGATGAAGACTCCGTGAACATCTATTAGAGAACTCTGCCAAATGCAGAGCATATAGTAATTTCTTGACGTGCTTTAATGATCATTTTGTCCTTTAAAGCATAGGATTACCAAGAAAAAGACATTCTATTCTGGATCTGATTTTTACTAACAGGGAGGAATAGGTCCCTGGGATAGAAATGATGAGAACCTTGGGAGGGGAGTATATGTAGAAGTGACCACTTCATCTTAGAGTTTGTGACAGAGGAGAGAAAAACTGGAAATAGCTTAATGTGTACCCTAGATTTGGAGAGCACAGATTTCAAAGAGTTCAAAGGCAGGATAGGTAGGATCCCATAAGCTGAAGTGTTATGGGGGAAGTGAACTGAGGAGGTTCCGGAAACTCCCAAGAATAAAATTTTGGAGATTCAGAGGGAAGCAATTCTTATGAAGTGGGAAAATGGGGATTTCTCCACCTTTTCCCATAAAGCAGAGATTCATAATCTGAGGCTCATGAATTGATTAAAAAAAAAAAACTATAATGGAAAGAAATGTAGTCAAGGACAGAATCCATGATAAGAAAGAAGGTCGATAACCCAGGTCTAAAATAATGGATGTGGATGCACAGGGGACGTAATAAAGAGGTTTTTTGTTTGTTGTTGTTTTTTAATGTCCTTAGGATGGAGGCAAGGGCAGGTAATGCAAGCTGAATTCCACAACCTGACATGGTCCTGTAAGAGTGGCTATCATAGACCGTCAGCTGGTAAGGAAAGTTAAGGAAAACAAGATGTTGTTTGATGGTGTTGCTGCTGCTGCTGCTGCTACTGCTACTGCTGTTGTTGGTGAAACTAATTTGGGGAAATGAAGAGCAGCAGAGAAGGAATAGGACCACTTCTCAAGGTGGCTAGGACAATTGCAATCCACAAGAGCACTAGGCAGAGCCACTCACTTCTTTTCTTCTGTTTTTTGTTTTTTTGGGGTTTTTTTGCCAAAGAGAATGATCTATGGATGGAAAAAAGACGGAATAAGAATCATGAAAAGGGAGTTAAGTTAAAAAAAGTAGGAAGTATACAAGTAGGAAGATAATAAGAAAGCATCTAGCTCTCATGAATTCGAGTTATTTGACATGGATGGATGTTATCTGTGGGTACTGAAAGAACCTGCGGATTATGATTTCTGAGCTACTGTCAGTAATCTTTGAAAGAGTTTACAAATCAGAGAACTGAGACACAGAGAGTGAAGGTGACCTGCCCAAGGTCACATGAATAGTAGCAGAATCAGCATTTGAACTGGTTCCTTCCCTATCCTCTACTCCAGCCAGTTGTTTTGTAGCTTCATTATTATGTCATATCTAGAAGGTCCTTTAGTATAGAGGTGTCACCCAGCCCAAAGACCACCAAGTGAGGGAGGAACTAGATTAAAATCTAATTGAGAAGTATTTAACAAAATAAATCAAGGTACAACAGAACACAGATAATGTTAATATATGGTTTTCTAAGTCTGTGTGCTGCCTGCAGGGGATCTTTATGAATGGTTTAATTCCCTCCCGGCAACCCCACCCCCTACCGTTTGTATTTGAGTTTGACACCAGTGATTCTAGTACAATCTCTTAATTTTTCAGAAAAAAAAAAACCTGAGAGATTTAGTAACTTGCTCCAAATCACATCAGTTACTACTTGGATTGAAAAGACAGTCCTTCAGTCTCTAAATCCCGCACTTTTTCTGCTACATCAAGCTGCCCCTATGGGTAGGGGGTAGGGGAGAGCATAGTGCAATTAAGTAAGAAAGAAACAGGGGCAAGGCCCTTGAGGCAAGAGGAGGATTGGATAAGGTAATTTACACCTAAGTACTTGTGGCAGGTATGATTCCATGCATCAAGGAGCTGGTTACATTCATAAAAGGAATATTATAGTAAATTAAGGTAATCTAACATTCCAGCATGAACTGGACTACATCAGATGCCATCCTGCTCTTTGATGCTGCCTTTTTCCCCGTACAGAAAATTAAAAACTAAACCCCTTGTGAGGAGAAATCTGTTCCACCTGACATATTATCAAAAGCATTTATCTTGGCCAAATTAATTGAGACTGTGTGTAGAGCTAAGGCAAGAACCAGGTGGGATGATGATAAATACATTCTTTGCCTGACCTAAGCTTTTGAGGAAGAGCCTCTGGGCACCAAACCGTTGTCATAAAACACTGTACTAGAACCCAGGTCTTTGGATTCCTGATGTACTTGCCTTTCTACATTCTATGTCTCTAGGCATTTGGACTATGAAAGCTTTCCAGTCTCTCTCTCATGCCTTCTAAAGAGTTCACATTTATGCTTTGGGAGATGGCCAGAAAAACATATCTCCAGCTACAGCACTGGAGGAAAACCAACCCTTGGTCTTGGGACCTTCAGAGAGCCAGAAATGCTCATTAGTCTTAAATTCTCTGCAGTAGTAAACGCTGTTTTGATGGGCTAATCACGCCAGGTAACTCTGTAGGCCTCAGGCACAGAAATAAACCATTAGGTTGGGAACAGAAGTGAACCTATAGGTGCAAACTCTCAGTATGCTTATTCCTTTGGAGCCCTACAGTGATCCTGGAAAGCAAGTTTACAAAGTATACATCCATCAATCAACAAGGATTTCTAAAGTGTGGCAGGCACTGTGTTATTCCTGGGGATACAGTTACTTTGAATGAAAGTATTCCTTCTCACAGGGACCTTCAATTCTAACATGTGAAACAAATCTTGTGCTCATGTGTGCAGACCTCTGGGAAAGAGGACCCCAGCACTGGTTCTCCCCTCTCCAGTGTTCCTGGTGTAGCCTTGAGCCTCACCAGAACCTCATGGTAATTTACACGACATGGAAGTAGCCCTGGGAGGTTAGGGAGGAGGGGGTGGTTGGACAGACTCAGTACGATGGGTACTGATCCTTTTGGGGACTTGCTGCCTGTACCCTGAGGTGAGAAAATAAAGATGGGATTTAGCTACCTCACCTTGGCTAGGAGCGAAGACTGGGGACATTTCATAGAGAAGTGTAATGAAGCAGTGGTGTCAGACTCAAATAGGGGCCCCCAATCTGTACATAAGGATCTCTGAGGGCTCTGTATTGACTTAGTTTTATAATGGAATGTTATCTATGTTTTGTCATATTTTTATTTATTTTACTAAATATTTCCAAATTATCTTTTAATTTGGTTCTGGCTGCTGCATGGGACTGAGGGTCATGTGTTTGCCACCTCTGGTATATAGTACTTAAGGAAGTCTTCACAGCTGGTTGATAAGGCATTGTGATGTGAAGATCTAAGTAGGGTGGTTCCACTATCCTTGATGGAAAAATAATGTTGTTAAAATGGCTTTTGCAAATCTTTTCCATTTTTCTTTGGCTTATGTTCTTCCTTCCATTTTCATCATTCAATGCTCAAGGGATGATGTTGCTTAGTTAGATTTTTTTACCAAGCCTTCTTTAAATGAGTTCTATCCTCTACTGCTTCTCTCTGCTTTATAAAATTATACTACTTATAACTATCCATCATCCTCTTTATGAAATTTCACAGACTAGTTTGTATTTCTAACCCAGTTTTGACCCAGAGGCCCCTGATGAGGCTCCTTTGTTGCAACTTCTTAAGGTTCTCCTCCTTTCAAAATAAATAGAAATGAGTTGACTGGCCCTGAAGCATGTTGGTCTGAACTGGCACTTTCTAAAAGAGCTAGGACACTTACCTGAGGAAGCAGATGGGGCCTAGGGATGGATGACAGCATATGGAGTTATCGAATGCCAGGTAGAAGCAAGGGGATACAGAATGGCAATGGAAGATCAACAGGTAGTTCTTAGACCTGAATTAAGGAGTTCCTGAATCAAGTGAGTGCTTCAAGAACTCAATCTAGAAGAGGTGAGTGACAGCAGTAAAGTAGCCAGAGAGATCTGGTACCAAGAAATGGACCTAGTTCAACCTAGTTGCTGTAGTAACCTGAACTCAGAAGGAAAGGGGAAGAGATGCAGGACAGAGAGGAGAAAACCCAGGCCTTGTCCTTCTCTGGAACTGTAAGGCATATGGAGTATATGTAGGTCCAGGGGAAAGAGTCAAATCTATATAAATTATGAGGTCTTAGGGGAGTCTCAACCTCAGTGTGGTACTTTAGTCCAAAGTATATTTATAGGATATGTTATCTCTCTAACAATCTCAAGTTATTTTTCCACATGAGGAGGTCTCAGAATCACAGAATTTCAAGATTGAGAGGTATCTCATCATCCATTTGCTCCAATCAATACCTGAAAAAGAATTCCCTTTACAACATATCTGACAAGTAGTCGTCCCCCCTTGTTTATATGCCTCCCATGAAAGGGGACCTACTACTTTCTAAAGAAGCCCATTCCACTCTTGAATAGCTGTTTGGAAGTTTTTCCTGAGGTCAAGCTTACATTTGCCTCTTGGCAACTTTGACTGATTACTCTTGTAATTACTCTTGTCTTCTGGGTCAACACTGGGTTAGAAATATAAACTCAGTCTGTAAAATTTTATAAAGAGGATGATGGATTATTATGAGTAGTATAATTTCATAAAACAGAGAGAAGCAATGGAGGATAAAACGAATTTAACGAAAGCTTGGCAAGAGATCTAACTAAGCAAAATCGTCCCTTGAGCGTTGAGGGATGAAAATGGAAGGAGGACTACAAACCAAAGAAAAATGGAAAAGATTTGCAAAAGCCATTTTAACAATGTTACCTTTCCATCAAGGACAGTGGAACCACCCTACTTGGACCTTCACATGACAGTCCCTGAGGTACTTAATAAGTAGGTAGAAATGACACTAAAGAAAACAAATCCAGATTTGACAAGTAAATATTGACAAGGTCCATGGTGCAGACAATACAATTGTGAAGGCACTGGGGGACTTATATGGAAGGTGCTCAAAACAGTGAAAGGCATTGAAGGCATGAGGAAAATCTCAGACTTGTTAATATAAAAAGAGTTACTGAAAGAACTAGATTTCTACTCTCATACCTATAAAATCAGTCTTGAATTGCATCTATAAAGGAATTGGGAGCACCCTTGATGAGGATATTAGTGGGAACAAGCAGGTGTTCACAAGTCATTTTCAACAGTGGGTCACATCTTTACCACTGTACAATTAACTGAAAGATGTAGAATCTAAGGTGTCAATGTGCTTATTGTTTGTTGGCTATAAAACTTGATTTGGAAGAACAAAACAATGCCTTACAGGCCCTTTGATAGACAAATCTCTTCCATCCCTATGTCAGGATCATTTAGAATATCTTGGAAGATATAACAACAGAAATAGCTCTATTCAATAACCCTTTGATCATAACATCAAACAAGGCATAACACAGGAAGAAATGTCTGCTCAGCAAAGGTCTTCACTGTTGTGATGGAGGAGAGCCAATGCAAGACCAGGTGGAAGACATGTTCCCTGTGGTGCTGAGGTGCTTTGGTTGTCCCTGTGTTTGGATGGCAGGGGGCGGGCTGTGATCGCATCAAGTCTAGGATAGTACAAAGCCTTCTGGAAGAAGTCAGTAATCATTCAAAGGAATTTGGTCTGTCTACCTACCAAGGAAAGAGCCTAACCCTGCCCTATCACTGTAGAAGTCAACACCATCTTTCTAGCCCGTCAGGCTGCCAACCTTCTCCCTCTCTCTCAACATCCACCCTCCCCCCATCCAAGTTGTTGCCAAGGCCTATTTCACCTTTGTAACGTGTCCTGGATATGCCCCACTTCTTTTCTCTGATGCTGCTGCCACTTTAGTACAGGCCCTCATATGCCTCAGTTACTGCAATAGCTGCTCATGGGTCTGTCTGCCTCAAGTTTCTCCTCACTCCAATCCATTTTCCATTCTGTCACTAAAGTGATTTTCCTAAAACACAAGTCTGATTATGTCATCCCCCTCCCTACTTAATAAACTCCAGTGGCTTCCTGTTGCCTCCAACAGCAAATACACAATGCTCTGTTTGGCATTCATAACCCAGCCCTCTCTTACCTTTCCAGTCTTCTTACACCTTACTGCCCCACTGCATCCTTTTCCATCTAGTAACACTGCTCCCCTGGCTGTTCCTTGAATAAGACACTCCATATTTCAGCTCTGGGCATTCTGTCTGGCTGACCCCTGTGCCTGGAATGTACTCCCTCTTCCACTCTGACTACTGACCTTGCTGGCTTCCTTTAAGTCCCAACTAAAATCCCACCTCCTACAGGAAGCCTTCCCTAACTCCTCTTAATTCCAGCATCTTTCCGCTGTTAATGATTTCCTATTTATCCTTCATATAGCTTGCATTGTGCATCTTTGTTTGCATTTTGTTTCCCCTATTAGATTGTAAGCTCAATGAGGACAGGGACTATCTTTCGCTTTTTTTATCCCCAGCACTTAGCACAGTGCCAGGCACATAGTAGGTGCTTAATGAATGCTTTTTGAATCATAGTGTCCATATTTCACCATGTATTTGGATATTCAGCCCAGAGTGCTTGTCCAGTAATGAGGTAGACAATACAGACGGAAAGTGAGTTGGGCCCAGAATTTAAAGGGAAGAGCAGCAGAGCAGGCCCATCTTTTTAAAGGCAGCAAGGCGTGGAAAACAATGTTCTCCAAAGAGTTAAAATTGACTATCACTCAGAGGGTAACAGAGAGGTATGTGCAGGTTCTGTACAGATTACATTGTATATATAACATATGAGGGACTTCAAAGAACAGGTGTAAAAGAGATCAGCGAGGAATTATAGGAGGAAAATACGGGCTAGCTCCCCTGATACCCTCATGATGTTGAAAGAAATGAGCAAGGCATTGGACATGTTAAGTGGACCCCCTCTGAGGAACTTCAAGGATAGAAACCCCGGTTAGGCAGGCATAGATAAGTGGCTATGTGAATCATCAGAGGGAATTTCCAAATTGTTGAAATTGCTTGTTGTTTCTTAGAGTAATACCTCTTCCATGTGATGGCATTTCAAATCTTTGAAGTCTGGCAGCACATCCCCTCCCTGAGTCATTTCTTCTAGTGCCTAAACATCCCTAGTTCTTTCTACTAATTTCCATATTCTAAGAAGTCATAGTCCTTTGACACTGTGGTAGCATTCTCTGGATGCTCTCTAGCTTAGTGATATACTTCCAAAAATACAGCAGAAACACTAAGCTGAACAGAATACTCTAGATAGGAGTTGACTAGAGTAGAATACAGAACGACTATGTTTGCCTTAGTCCTTGAAACTATGTTTCTCTTGATCCAGTCTAAGGTTGCATGAAGACTGCTCTCCCTCTTTACCCCTGCCTTTTGGAATTCTTACCTCCCTTCAAGGCTTGGTTCCATTACCACCTCTTTAAAGTTTTCCTGATTCCTCAGTGCCACCCCCAATACTTTTAAATTTTATTTTGTATATATTTCATATTTGCTTATCTGTGTACTTGCCATTCCTTCTGTCCCCCAAGTAGAATTGTGGGTTTTGTTTTGTTTTGTTTTTTTGGTGAGGCAAGCCTAGGGTCACACAGCTAGTAAGTGTCAAGTGTTTGGTCTGTGTCCAGATTTGAACTCACTCAGGTCCTCCTGTGACTCCAGGGCCATGCTCTATCCATTGCACCACCTAGCTTCTCCTCCCCCAAGCAGAATTGAAATTCCTTAAGGACAGGAACTGTTTTATCTTGTCTTTCCCAGCCCATCACCTTGGACAATACCTGGTATATAATTAAATGCTTAATAGATGCTCATTGAATTGAATGGAATTCCTTTTTTTGGCTGCAGTATGACATTTGTCAATCCCAGGGTGGTGCTTTAAGTCTGGAGTAACTACATAGAGCCCTGAGGAAGGTGAGGACTAATCCAAGAAGAATATATTCTTAATTGTCTGTGGGTTCACATATGGATCTTTTCTGTGCTCCTGCTGTGTATGTTCAAACTTGTTCTGTGTTCTATGCCTTGATAGCTTAGGACTTTTCAGGGGAACTGAGGATGCCTAGATAAGAGCTAGAAAAGCGCGAAATTCAGGTGTTTCCCCAAAGGAGCCTCTCTGTGTAGGGACATAAGCCACGTAGAATATTAATTGCTGATAAGCCTAGTGTATATGCCAATCAACACACAAGTTACAAAAGTAATGTTCAGGGCTCCCCAGGGCTGCAGAGGCATTATATACTACACAAAGTCTACTTGAAATGAAACACTGTGTAAATTTCTCCAACTTGAAAAGCACTAAATGGATTTTATTAAGCTTTCCTGGGACAATTAAAAGAAGTTTAACATGAATATCCTGGAGTGATGTTTTAGAATTGAGAAAAACATAGAAGAGTGGATTGTACAAATGAAGAATGCAGACCTCCTCTATGTAATTATAGTATTTGGCACTTTGAATGCAACTTTGATTCATGCCATTTAAAGTACTTTGTAAACATGAACTTGAATCCTCACAGTGTCCTTGTAAGGTAGGTTAAGTAAGATGAACATGTTATAAGCCACAGACACAGACACCAAGACATGGAGGTTAATTATTTGTCCAGGGACTTATAACTAGACAGTAGATAAGTGGGATTAGAATTTATAGTTCTTTCTTACCACCTTGTACTCACCTGATTAGGCCTGATCTCCCATATCTGGGGGCAACTTTGGGAATGGTAACTTCTTTCATGCTAGTACAAGTCAGGGCTCCTTATGGATACAATTGACTTACCTCCTCCAGGAAGCCTTGATCAATCACACTTATCTCTGGCCACTCCATCATCTCACAATCTTTTAGCACTTGTATACATGGTTTGGATTTACCTTATGAATTGACCTGACAAAAATATTTTTGAAGTGATTTTTCTTTCGATATAGCCTTTATTCTTTATCAGTGCCCTTATCGTGGTGTCCTTGTGATGAGATGGTGAGCATGCACTATGGGTAAGTGGAGGAGGTTGGACTAGGTGACTTTAGAGAACTCTTCCAGATTAAAATCTGGCCTTGAGGCTCATCACTAGAAAACTGGCTACCAGCAACTCAAGGAATGGAGAGGGGCCATGTTTTATAATTGGAGGGGCACCCAGATGGATGACACCATAGAGCTCAGAAGTATTTCGATATTTATGTCCTCTTTTTACAGCTTTTTTGAAAGCCCCTTGAAACCACAGGTAACTAAAGTCAGCTGATGCTTCTTTCTCCCCTTTCATATCTCCTAGACACTCTCTTTAATAACCAGAAAAGGGGTTAAGCTCAACTCTGACACGATTTAGATAAGGAAGGCTAGACTGAATGTGCTCACTCAGCTCTCACTGTTGCTTAATCATGGGTCATACAGTCATAAAGCTAGGCTTGAAGGGACCCCAGAGGCCATTTAGTGGAATACTTTCATTTTACAGATAAGGAAACTGAGGACCAGAGACATGAAGTAACTTCCCCAAGGTCTCATATGGAACAAGAATCACAGATTAGATCCAATCCAATCCAACAAACATTTATTAAGCACTTATTATGTTAGAGGCTTTGTGCTAAGAGTGGGGAAACAAGGATCAAAGCAAAATAGCTGTTGCCCTCGAGAAACTTAAATTCTAATTGGCATATTCTGGGGGTGGGGTGGGCTAGAGCCACCAAACCATGAACCCCATCCAAGACTAGTGCTTATAAATACCACATGTATACACATGTGTGCATGCACATACACACCGCACGCATATACACATGTAGATCACATGCATACGCACATGTACATGCGTGCACCACATGCATATACACACATGCACACACCACACCCATACACATACACATCACACCTATCCCCCAGTGCCAATACCAGGAAAGGAGAACCAAGACAAATTCTGGGGGTGCACCACTGTCACGGCAACTTTTAAACTTGTTTGTCCCTTCCTGGCACCCTCTCAATCCAAAATATGTGTGGCACACCCCAAGTGCTGACTCTCATGCTGTACCCTCACATCCCCTGCGCCAAAGATGGCCACCATAGGTACCATATTTCATTTCGTGTGGGCAATCTGTCTAAATAACCTGACAAAATTGGAATGAACTCTTCTCCTCCCTAGCTGTTCCAGAGCAATGAACATCGTGGAGAGGATTCTTTGGCTTGGATACCAGTCCTTGTGCACTTACCTCATTCCCCACTCTCTCATCAAGAGGGTGTCCTTTTACCCCACATAATACCTAGCATAAAATCCCGCTAATTGTGGGAACTTAACAGGAGGCACGTGATGGTGTATCTTTTTAGTGTATATATTGTCTATACTTGTGTGTATGTGTTGTCTCCCCCAATAGAATATAAACTCCTTGAAAGCAGGAACTGTTCACTTTTGTTTTTACATCCCTAGTGAGTGGAGCACAGTAGGTGCCTAATGAAAGCTTGTTGATTGACATTTCTAGGAGCCAAATGATGAAGAGGGTACTGAGGGTAGAAGGAGCACTGGACTGAAGATCAAGGAACATGCTTTCAACTCTGCTCTGCCACAAAATCACTGTGTGATCTCAGCCAAGTCACTTGACCTCCCTGGGACTCAGTTTCCTCCTCTGTTAAATGAGGAAGCTAGATTAGAGGGCTTCTGAGCTTCCTTCTGGCTCTAGATCTAGGATCTTGTGAAATCCAGTTACATTTAACATCAGAAACAGCATTGGAGAGGAAAAAAGTCATCAAAGGGCCACTGGGGCTATGTGGAAAGGGTGGCAGCCATACCTTCGAGACTGTATCCCCAAGTTGAGCAGACTGTCACTATAATAGAAGCAAGGATGGGATGAGAATAAATAGGAATTGAAGAATTTGGAACTGGAGAAAGCTTAGAAAGGCAGCATTTGCATAGTCACTCAAGTCTGAGAGAGTAGAGTGGACCTGGCCCCTCTGGCTGGCTCTGAGAAGAAGCCTGGGGTGGGGCATCTTTGAGAAGTGGCACTGAAAGGGCTGGAGATGAAGGAGCCAAAGCTAGACTCCAAGCATTTCCATTTTGCCCTCTGACAGTGCTACCAAGAGACACTTCAAGAAAAGCAAGAGAAGTGTTCACTGTGGTGCCCCCCAAAGAAAGGTTACAGTTCTCCCAAACACCACTAAATCCTACATCATGGAGCTGTTAACCATACATTTTTCTTAAACCTTCTTGCTTGCTCCAGTCAATCTATGCTTTTATCAATGAGAGCTCTCTTTCTAGTGGTTCAGATTCTAATACCTCCACACCTTCTAACCCTGTGCAATTCTCTTCCATACCTTCCCATAATATCCTCTATTGATTGTGCAGGGGACCTTCCTCTCAGTCTGTTAACATGCCTTAAACTTATTTATATTCTTAGCCTGAATCACCCCTTGGGAGAATGAGTTTCATCAACATATAGCAATGTGTAAAGTAGGCTTGTTTTTGATTTTTCCTAAGTGTCCCTTTCAGATTTCAAGGGTATCTCCCTAGTAATACATGCAGTATCCCAGAATTTGATGAACAAGTTCACTCTCTCTAATGGTGTTATGATTTTGTAGGCTTCCATCATGGCCTTCCCAGACTTTTCCCCCCTTACAGATAAGTACTAATCCTTTTAGTCTATCTTCTTTTGAAAGCCTAGCTGCCTTTTTCCATTTCAGGGGTGGGGAACCTGTGGCCTTCTAGGTCCTTGTGTACAGCTTTTTGACTGAGTCCAAGTTTTATAGAACAAATCCTTTTATTAAGGGAATTTGTTCTGTTAAGTTTAGATTCAATCAAAGGGCCGCACTTGAGGACCTAGAGGGCCACATGAGCTCTCGGGGCCACGTGTTCCCTCCACCCCCAACCCCCTTAGATCTTTTGAGAAGAGCCATCTGTAATGTGAGGCTCATTCTCTGGTCCATCCACCACTGTGAGGTCTCTGTAGGTGGAGACACAATACTGCAGGAAGTCATAGGAATTAGATCTAGAAAGGTCCTTTGATGTCATCTAGTTCAACTTCCTCATTTTACAGATGAGGAAACTGAGTCCCAGAAAGGTTAAGTACCTGAGTCATAACATCCAAGCTGGTTTTGAATTCAGGTGCTCTGACTTGAAACCCAATGGTCTTGCTTCTCCATTGTACTTTTTCTCCAATATGATGTTCTTGACATGGGTTCTCTGTGGTTTTAAATAACAGAAATATGTTTGGGCATTGTGCTGTATCCTTGTTGCTTCACTGACATGTCCTTTTGTTCTGGCACTGATGCTGGCTCCTTGCCAGTGTCTTCACTTCAGAGGATGTTGGTCTGGACTGATGAGTATCAATCAGTGGGGAATTCTTTACCTTGCCCTGAGTACTTGTTGGCCCACTGACGACACGTTGGTGATGATTGATGATTTGCAGCTATTTCATACACCTGATCTACACTCTTGGGGACTGACCTATAAAAGGAAGGTTTGGCAATTAGTTCCTGGGCCAACTCTGGCACCATAGAAATGTAAGCAAGCAGCAGCAGAGGGGCAGAGTGATGGAGGTGTTCCTGGAACAATAGAGGAGTTCACAGACCACTCCAAATTCCCAAAATGAGTGGAGGAGCTCCTAAACCAATCAGGATATGAGGTTTAGGAATAGCAAGGGGGCAGAGCCATGATTTAAAGCAGCAAATCTAGATTTTGACCTTTACTGGTACTGTGATCTACATGGACTGTGTAGGTATGAGGGAGAGAAATAGAATGTCTATTGACCTGAATGCTTTCTCCTTTTAAGGTGGATCCCATACAGAGTAGTGTTATGAATTGGGAGGACTATATTCTCTTGAATCTAGGGCTTATTAGAGGGGTGGGTTGTTTGACTCTATAGGCCTCAATTTCCTTGTGTAATTGAGAGGTTTTGGTTAGCTGATCTCTTAGGGCCCATCCAGCTTTAAATCCTATGAGCCCCCACCTAAGGGTGGTATTATTAGGCTAAAGAAGTCTATAGGTTCCTGGAGAGGTGGGACTCACTGGAAAGAGAAGGAGGCTTGTCTTCACTGGTTACATATAAGTCCTTTGCTAGGTGGCACAGTAGTTAGAGTACTGGCAGTGGACTGAGTTGAAATCTGACCTCAGATCCCTTCTAGCTTTGTGACACTGCCTTAGTTTCCTTCTCTGTAAAATGAGAATAATAATCATACCTACCTCGCAGGGTTGTTGGGAGGATAAAATGAGATCATACAGAGTACTCACAATGTTTCCTTGCAGTGTTATAAGGTACCAAGACTTTTGGGACACCTTCTATATGTAAAGTGTTTTGCAAATCTAGGGATATCATCATCATCATCATCATCTTCTTCTTCTTGTTCATCACCATCTTTGTCATTATTGTTTTTCTGGTTAAATAAAGGCTGTCCTATATTCAGTATCTTGTTAGCCTGAGTTAGATTTCATGTGAATTAAGGGTCTTTTCTCTTTCTTTGTGGTCATCCCAACCAGACCTAACTTTGGTTGTTCGCAGAGGAAAGCATGGATATGGGCCTGAGTCAGTTTCCCCTTTACATTCAAAGCTTCAGTTCTGGGCCATGGGTTACATAAACAAAGGGAAAAAGGTGTGCTTTCTGCTCTATTTCTAGTTTTCTTCCTAATGGTGTCTCAACTCTTCTGTGTGTTTTGTTTCACAGCCAGGAAACCTGAGGCTGAGACAAGAAATGGGGTCTTGTTATTGGATTTCATCCAGGGTAATTTCTTACCTACTGAAAGCATTTGTGAAAAGACAATGGGGTTTAAGGGAAAAGGTACTGAATTTGGAGTTCAAATTCAGACTCTCCTAATTATTGCCTGTGTGACATCCAGCAAGTCACTCTATAAGTTTCTCTTTCATGTTGTAACTGAGTGGGTTGGTTTAGGTCAAGGATTCTTAATGATCTCTGGGGGTCTGTGAACTTGGATGGGAAAAGAACAATATCTTTATTTTCCATAATCTCTGACTTAAATTTAATGTATTTTCTTCAATTAATTTATTTAAAACATTATGCTGAGAAGGGGCTCATAGACTTTACTACACTGGCAAAGGGGTCCATAATATCCCTGAAAGGTTAAGAAACCCTGGGTTAGATAATCCCAAAGGACCCATCCAAGTCTAAATCATATAATCCTCTTGTGATGTCGGCAACTGAAGATGAAATTAACCACATAATTTCTTCTCTTGCCATGCCTCTAATTATGGAAGAAAAGGCTTCTCTTGCCTCCTAATAGGCCTAGTGCCGGAATCCATGTGACTCTAGACTTCCAGCTCTTCACACAGCCCCTCAATTAAGCTCTTCAGCACTCACCCTCCCACACCCAATTGGCCCAGTAGTGAACATTGACTGCAAATTGATTTCGCTCCATTTCCACGGCAACTTCTGACCGAGCTAGGAAATGGCTTCTGGGGTTAGAATTGGACACCGATTTAAAATCTGGTTTATTCTTCCCCTTTGACAAACATGAGAATACTGAGTTCAATTTTGGGCAGGGTAATTCAAACCCTGGATTCATTCCTCTCTTCACATATATGAAGCACAGAAGCCTAGTGATTTATCATGCTCTGTGTTTTATTGTACTGTCTTTTGTTTTGTTTTTGTTTTATATATTTAAACTTGGTTAATGGGATCACCACAGCAGAGTAGAATATAATTTAAATTTTAATATTTTACAGTCATGCCAATGGCACTATATTATTTCTGCATGTATAAAGATACCAGTTTTCTGACTGATATAGTGAAGGAGAGCGAGTCTATCCCCAGGTTGTTGTTTTTTCAAACAAGAGGGAAATCACATGACAACATTAACACATGACGTTTTATAACAGGAATTTTGGAGTAGTTCCTATATTTCCTGTTGCCTAAAGTCTCATGGGGGAAATTATGTGGCACTGCAGTGGATAGAGCTCCAGGCCTGAAGTCAAGAAGACTCATCTTCCTGAGTTCAAATCTAACTTCAGACACTAACTAGCTGTGTGACCCTGGACAAGTCACTCAATCCTGTTTGCTTCAATTTTCTCATCAGTAAAATGAGCTGGAGAAGGAAATGGCAAACCCCTCTAGTATCTTTACCAAGAAAACCCCAAATGAGGTTATAAAGAGTTGGACTCAACTAAATAACAAAAACCAAGAAAGTTTTCATGGAGTATTGGGGAATCTATCATAGGCATTTAAAACTCAGACTGTATATAGATAATTGCTTCTACTCTGGATTTGGTTATTATAAGTAGAAGCTGGTCTATAGTCAAATGAAAAAATGCTCTAAATCGCTATTGATTAGAGAAATGCAAATTAAAACAACCCTGAGGTACCACCTATATCTATCAGATTGGCTAAAATGCCAGAAAAGAAAAATGATAAATATTGGAGGGGGTGTGGAAAAATTGGGACACTAAAGCACACTGGTAGAGTTGTGCACTTATCTAACCATTCTGGAGAACAATGTGGAACTATGCCCAAAGGACTATAAAATTGTGCAAACCCTTTGATCCGGCAGTACCACTACTGGTTCTATATTCCAAAGAAATCAAAAAGAGAAAAGAACCCATTTGTACAATAATATTCATAGCAGCCCTTTTTGTGGTGGCAAAGAATTGGTGGGGTCTATAGAAGTGATAAGACAGAGTATTAGAAGAATTGCTGTTTCAGAAATTAGTCTGTCACTCCATCTGAATAGTCTTAGCCTTATGAATAGATCACATGGTTTAAAGTCAGATGATCTGTATTCAAATACCAGTTTCATCACTTATTGTTTCTCTGACTTGCTACTCTGACTCCTGCCCTCATACTAAGAGACTTCAACATACACGTTGATTCTCCCTCTAATACCCTAACCACTCAGTTCCTCAATCTCACACAGAGATCAGAAGAAGTGATATAAGGACACTCTCAAGATTTCTCTGAAGAACTTTGGAATTGATTATATAACTTGGGAGACACTGGCACAGGACCACCCAGTGTGGTGTGGCATGCCAACTTCAAAGAAGGTGCTCTATGAGCAAAGCAGAATTGCAGTAGCTCAAAAAAAATGTGAGATGTGCAAATTTGGAGACATCTCCACTCCAAATGTTCATACAGACCATTTGTTCCTGACCTGTGGTAGAGTCTTCTGAGCTCATATTGGTCTGATCAGCCACTGTCAGGCACACTGTGCCTTGACTTTAAACAGTGATGTCATTTTGATCCTCTTTGAGAGTGAAGGACAACCAACCAACTACGATTACTGACTGTACATTTCCCTCCATCCTTTTTTCTTCTGTTGGTTCTGCCCTTTCTCTTTTTATCCTGTCCCTCCTTTAAAGTCTGTTTTGCTTCTGACCACTATGTTCTTTTATCTGACCTCCCTGTTATCACTCACCTTGCCCCTTCTCTTATTCCTTCTCTTTCTGCTTCCCTGTTGGGTAAGATAGATTTTTATTACCAATTGATTGTGTATGTGTGTGTGTATTTGCCTCTTTGAACGAATGTAGATATTAGTGAGGTTCAAGCATTGCCTGTTCCTCCCCTTTTTTCCTCTACTGTAAAAGTTCTTCCTTGAACACCTCTTTTATGTGAAATAATTTCCCCATTCTTCCTCTTCCTTCCCCCTTCTCCTAAGGGATATTTCTTTCTTACCTATCCATTTTTTAATCATCATCCCTACATAATCAACTTATTCCTTCCCTTTCTTTCTATATAGAATCTTTTAAACTGCCTTAATAATAATAAATTTCTTAGAAGATACAGGTATCATCTTACCATGTAGAAAGGTAAACAGTTTAACTGTATTGAGTCACTTATTATTTCTCTTTCATGTTTACCTTTATATGCTTCTTTTGAGCCTTGTATTTCAAAGTCAGATTTTCTATTCAGCTCTGGTCTTTTTTACCAGGAATGCTTGCAAGTTATTTATTTCATTAAATTTACATTTTTCCCCTTGAAAGATTATACTCAGTTTTGTTGGGTAGGTTATTCTTGGTTGCCATTCCATCTCTTTTGCCTTCTGGAATATCATATTCTAAGCCCCCTTTCCTTGAATGTGGTAGCTGCTAAATCTTATGTGATTCTGTGGTATTTAAAGGGTTTCTTTTTGGCTGCTTGAAGTATTTTCCATTTGACCTGAGAGCCTTGGAATTTGGTTATAATATTCCTGGGAATTTTCATTTTGGTATCTCTTTCAAGTGGTGATTGGTATATCCTTTCAATTTCTATTTTGCCATCTGGTTTGAGGATATCCAGGCAGTTTTACTTGACAATATCCTGAAATATAATGTATAGGCTATTTCTTTAATTTCAGGTAATTCAATCACTTAAAAATTATCTCTTCTTGATCACTTTTCCAGGTCTGTTGTTTTTTTCTATAAGATAGTTCACATTTTCTTCTATTTTTTCCATTCTTTTGACTTTGCTTTATTGTTTCTTGATGTTTTATGGCATCATTAGTTTCTACTTGCCCAGTTCTAATTTTTTAAGAATTTATTTTCTTCAGTGAGCTTTTGTACCTCTTTTTCCATTTGGCCAATTCTGTTTTTTAAGGTGTTATTCTCTTCAGTATTTTTGTGCCTCTTTTACCAAATTGTTAATTGTCTTTTTGTAATTTTCTTCCTGTACTTTAATTTCTTTGTCTATTTTTTTCTATGCCATTATTATTTGATATGGAAAATAATTTTTTTAGCTCTTCCAGTAATTCTTCATCGGCTTGTGTCCAATTTACATTTTTCTTTGTGGCTTTGCTTGTAACTATTTTGACTTCATTGTTTTCTTCTGCGTTTTTGTCGTGCTCTTCCCTGTTACCATGGTAATTTTTATGGTCAGGTTATTGTTTTGTTGTTTGCTTGTTTTTCTATGCTATTCTTTGATTTGGAATTTTATGTTAATTCTGGGCTCTGTTCTAGTTGGGGGGCGGGCAGGGAGCAGAAGGCCACTGTCTCAAGGTTCAAGGTTTTCTGCACTGCTGTTTTCAAAGGTATTTATGAGGGTTTGGAAATTTTTGGTGCTTCTAAGGTGGTGTATCTGCAAAAATGTGTGGTCACTGCTCTCCTGGTCTGCGCCCTGGCCCTTACCCAGGAAGGGCCCCTGATCCCTTGAGATTTCAATCCATATTGTTTCTCGGGGACCCTGATCCTTTGGAACAGGAAGTCATGCTTCCCTTCAGGGCTTCCGCTCCCTCTTGGAAGAAAGTGTTCTTCACTGCCCTTGAACTATGACCCGGAAATAGGTATAGGCAATGGATCTGCCAAACAGTGTCTGGTCCTATGTCCAGTGCTAGAATAGGAGTTCCCTGTAGTCTTTTTGACCAGTTGCCAGGTCCCCTTACCATCTCTGGCTTGGTAGCTTCCATAGCTGCAGCTATTTCTGTCACATCCACCTAGTCCCACCACTGATGTTTCATCCATGAGGTCTCTGAGGCAGCCTCCATCCCATCTCACAGATCTCTCTTACCTCCTAAGTTGCTTGGGCTGGAAGAAAGTTTTACTCTGACCTTTTGTTGGCTCTGCCACTCCAGATTCAATTTGAGGCATTATTTTAAAGCTATTTGGGAGGGAATGTTGGGAAGACTCAGCTGAGCACTTTCTCTACTCCACCCTATCACTTCTTTTATTTTCTTTTTTACATTCAATTTTTATTTTATTTTTTCTCATTTACGTCTAAACAAACATTATTAATATTCATTTAAAAGATCTTTGAGTTCCCTATTTTCTCTCTTCCTCCCCTTCCTCCTCCCTGAGAAGGCAAATAATTTGATATAGATTATATATGTGAGTCATGTAAAACATTTCCATATTAGCCAAGTTACAAAAGAAAATGCTGCCAAAACCCCAAGAATAATAAAGAAAGTAAAAAAGTATACTTCAATCTGCATTCAGACATTATTACTTCTTTTTCTGGAGGTGAAATAGCATTTTTCATGACAAGTCCTTCAGAATTGTCTTGAATCATTGTATTTGCTGAGAATAGCTAAATTATTCAGTTGTTCATCTTACTATATTGCTGTTGCTGTGTTTAGTATTGTCCTAGCTGTGCTCATTTCACTCTGCATCAGTTCATGCAAGTCTTTCAAAGATTTCCTGAAAATATCCCGCTCATCGTTCCTTATAGCACAATAGTATTCCATCACAGTCATGTACTACAACTTGTTCAACCATTACCCAATTGATGGACATCCCCTCAATTTCTGATTCTTTGCCACCACAAAAAATTTTGTACAAATAGGTTTTCATTTTGTGTCATATTAGCCAATCTGATAGATGTTAAATGGTACATCAGAGTTGTTTTAATTTGCATTTCTCTAATCAGTAGTGATTTACAGCATTTTTATATGACTGTATAAGCTTGATTTCTTCTTCTGAAAACTGCCTATTCATTCCTTTGACCATTTATCAATTGAAGAATGACTTCTATTCTTATAAATTTGACTCAGTTCTCTATATATTTAAGAAATGAAACATTTATCAGAGAAATTTGTTGTAAATCCAGCCTCCAGTTTTCTGCCTGTTTTCCTTGTTTTTGTTTGTGTAAAATCTTTTTCATTTAAGGTAATCAAAATTATCCATTTTACTTCCTGTAATGCTCTTTATCTCTTATTTAATCATAAATCTCTTATGTGTAGATCTGACAAGTAAGATACTTCATGCTTCCCTAATTTGCTTATGATATAAATTCTTTATGTCTAAATTGTGTCCCCATTTTGACCTTTTCTTGGTATACAGTGTGAGATGTTGGTCAATACCTAGTTTCTGTCGAAGTGCTTTCCAGTTTTTCTAGCAATTTTTGACAGTTTTCAGTTCTGCCTCAAAAGCTTGGATTTTTGTGTTCATCAGTTTATCAAACACTGGATTACTATGGTCATTTACTACTGTCTATTGTGTACCTAATCCATTCCATTTAGCCAGTACTAGAATGTTTTGATGATTACTGCTTTGTAATACAGTTTGAGATATGGGATAGGTAGGCTACCTTTCTTCACATTTTTGTCATTGATTCCCTTGATAGTTTGTTCTTCCAGATTAATTTTGGTACTATTTTTTCTTGCTCATTAAGACAATTTGTGGTAGTTTGATTGGTATGGCATTGAATAAGTAAATTAATTTAGGTAGAGGTTGTCATTTTTATTTTATTGGCTTGGCCTACTCATGAGCAACTAATGTTTTCCCAATTGTTTAGATCTGACTTATTTGCGTGAAAAGTGTTTTGTAATTGCATTCATATAGTTCCTGAGTTTGTCTTGGCAGGTAGACTCCCAGGTATTTTATATTGTCTACAGTTATTTTAAATGGACTTGCTGCTGAGTTTTGTTGGTAATATATAAAAATGCTGATGATTTCTGTGTGTTTATTTCATATCCTATAACTTTGCCAAAGTTGTTAATTATTTCAGCTAGTTTTTAGTTGATTCTCTAGGACTCTATGAGTATACTATCATATCTACAAAAAGTGATAGTTTTGTTTTCTCACTGCCAATGCTAGTTCCTTTAAGAACAGTATTTCTTCTAGGCTACACGGCCTCGCAAGAAGTAGAATTAATGAATTGATCCATAAATCACTGGAATAGGGTTTCCTCCTCCATCTAAGTCTTGAATTAGTTTTTCTCATCCAGTTTTGTTTGAAAAGCTGATATGAGTTTCAGATGGAGGCAAGCAGTTTATGTTTATTTGGAGAGAGATTAAATCAAACCCATTAGGAAATATTAAAGAACCAAATCCTAAGGGATGGCAGCTCCAGCCTCAATTATGAATGCAAAGGATGGCATTTGGGAGCTAGCCTTTCATCTTGGAGCTCCCTTTTTAAAAATCCAGACATGGAAACTATAGACAAATTTTCAAGACTTCTGGCAAAATGACCCAATGAAAGATTGGATCTAAGTCTAGCTCCCCTTCATCAGCTAAAAACGGCACAATAAAGTACACAATAAAGTCCAAGGACAATAGCCACAAAGGTAGAGTTTAGGAGGAAATCCCCAAGAGTAAACAAACAGTAAAAGCTCCCGGTGCAATGAAGTGGTGCCATGGAGGCTGGGAAGAAAACAATTCTACAGAGATGACAGCTAGGACTCCAGAAAGAAAATGGAATAGAGATACAAGAAGTCCTAGAGTGATTGAAAAACATAATAAAATTGATGGAAGAGATCAGGAATGGAGTTAAAGCTCTTAAAAAAACTTGAAAAGAGTATTAGTGATTTCTAGAAGGTAAAACAATTTAATAAATCAATGGACACCTTGAGAAAGAGAATGTAAGGGACAAAACTCAAAAGTGCAGTGATGCAGCAAGTATATTAGATCAAAGTCAAAAGAGTCTTCTCGAGTATCTCTGAATTATTCATATTCATCATTTCTCCTGGAACAATAATTCACATAATAGAATTTGTTCAGCCACTCGGCAATTGATGGCCACTGATTTTGTTTCTAGACTTTTTGCTAGCACAAAAATTTCTGCTATGTATTTTTGGGTATATGAGATGTTCCCTTCTGTCTTTGGCCTCTTTGGGAGAATATCTCCATTAACAGTATTGTTGAGTCCAAGTATATATGCAGTTTAGGCAATTTGCTAGTAGTTACAAAATATTTTCCAGAACAATGGGGTCAATTCAGTGCCACCTGTGCATTTCTTTTCACATTCCCTTTAAAATTTATTTTTACTTTTCGATATTTTTGACAATCTGATGGATATGTGGTTAAACTTTAGAGTTGCTTAGACCTACATTTTTCGTATTAGTTTCTTGGAATATTCTTTCACATGGTTGTTGATTGTTTGCTCTTCTTCTTTTGAAATCTGCCTGAAATCACCTGGTCTTCAGAAGGCCGTATTAGAATAGCGTTACATGTCAGCTAAGATTCTGCCACCAATTTGAGGGACATTTTGTTGTTGTGTTTTCTGTGTGTTGTGTTTTGTTATTTTTGTAAAACTTTACGACTAAAAATACTTTGTGTCAAATTATTCACTTTGGATGTTTGACTGAATTTCACCTGAGGTAAATGAGGAATTGCACAGAATTAAAAATATTATTCCTTTTTGAAACTGGATAGCCCCCAAAAGAAGCAAATAAATATGTTTATGTTTCTAAGTCTTGCTATGTATACATATATGTATATATAGATCTATACATATATACATAGATCTGTACACATGTATATACTAGGGGTAAATTAATAATTAGGTCAAATGGAATTGGGCTCTCATGTACACCCATTCTTCTTGCACTGTCCCTAAACCTTTCTCACCTGCTCGCTGGTATTCTGAAAAATAGTACCTTTTCCTTTTGCCTTTTTTAGAATCATAAAATCAAAGACTATCAGAACTATAAGTGACTTTAGAGATCAACCAGTACAAACCCCTCATTTTAAAACTTATCTTCCTAAAGCACTGACTTCATCATGCCCTCCTCTCAGTCAAAATCCTCATTGGCTCCCCAGGTAGATGATAATATACTTGAGATCAGGACCATTGTTTTATACATTTTTCTAGCCACTATCTTTCCAACACCTACAAATACATGCTCACACTCACACATGCACACACACACAGCATCTAGCCATCCCAGCTCTAATCCAAGAGACTTGGGGATTTGGGATAATGAATCATAATACCAAAATAAAGAGGGCATCCCTCTACCACCACCACCTCCATGTATTAGCCTGTTGAACTTCCCTTGGTCTCCCAAATTCATTTGGAAATGTAACCCTCCAATCTTATTCAGAGACCAAGAATCATTGTAGAAATGAAGATGATTGCCCTGGTTTTTTTTTTTTGAACTAAGCTAGGTGCACACCAGTGAAACCATTTTAACAACAAACATTCTACCAATATGACGGAACCAAAAGAGCAGGCCTGGAGTTGTCAATAGAAAAAAACCCTTTAGTGCCCCCAGACTTTCCGAGCACCTTCTTCTCCATTAAAAAAGCATCAGAACCTACCCAGGGAGCTTTCCAGGGCTCTGGAATATGTCCACCTGAGGCTTTTTCTGACTCTTGATGGTCCTTGTTCCTTGACTTCTCTCAAACTCTGTCCTTCTGATCTTGATTGTTCCATTAATAACAACTGCTTGCATCTTCCTGTGCACTGCTGGAACGTAAATGATTCCTGCAATCTGTGACCTGTTGTAATATATGTGCAGCCTGATGTTGGCTGACTCCTATGTCTTCCACTGCCCCTAAACCGTGCTTTTGCCTGACCTCATTTCATTCTATTTGACAAGCATTTCCTGAGTGACTTCTCTAAGCAATAGTGCTATGCTAGATGCTGAGGTTACCAACCCAGACATGGAAACAAGTTCCTGTCCTCAAGTTGCTACTATTTTACTGAGGGATACAAACAAGTCAATAAATACATGAATACAAGATAAATTGAGGAGGGAGAAAGCACTTAGGGAGATCAGAAGGAAGTAAGGAATTCAGAGAGGCAGAGGTGAGGATGGAGTACATGCCAGGCATGAACAAGGCAAGGAGGAAGGAGGTACTGGGAGCTGCTGAGTTCTGGGAGCAGCAAGTAGACCCATTTGGTTGGAATGTTGATTGTTTGAAGGGGAATAATGGAGAGTTTAGACAGGTAGACTGGAAACATGTTGTGAGGGGCATTCCATGGTTGTACTATTCTGAAGCAGGTGAATGGAATTAATAAACAAAATGTTCAATTAAAGACAAAAATGAACAAAGCAATAAAAAGAGAAATCCCAAATAAGCATGAAAAAGGAAATCTATCCAGAGTAGAGCTGTGTAATTGGGTAGAGAATAGAGTGAAGAAAGAACTAGAGATTGTGGTCAGAATGATGAAAAGGTTTACATACTAACATAAAAAAATGAATATTGATGCAAAAATTTTAAGTTAAATCCTGGCAAAAAGACTACAGCAAGGGGCAGCTAGATGGTGTGGTGGATAGAGTACCAGCCCTTCAGTCAGGAGGACCTGAGTTCAAATCTCAACGCAGATACTTACTAGCTGTGTGACCCTGGGCAAGTCACTTAACCCCAATTGCCTCCAAAAAATAAATTAAAACAAATGAAAAAAAGACTACAGCAATTTGGAAGCATGGGTTCATTAAAAAAGCTCTGAAATTTCCCGATGACAGTCCATCTCCCTCTCCTTCTGTTTAACTCTGGGCCAAGTTGTTGTCTATTTCTACTGTTGGTCTCATATAAGCATACTAATACTAGGCGTATACCTCACAGAAGTCATTAATAAAAAGAAAAACCCCCCTATGACAAAATATGTATAGCAGCCATTTTGTGGCAGCAAAGAACTAAAAACAAAGTAGATGTTCATTTATTGGGGAACAGCTAAACAAATTGTGGTGTGTGAATGTAATGAAATATTACTGTATTGTAAGAAATTATGTATGCAATGAATACAGAGAAACATTGAAAAGCTTGCATGAACTGATACAAATTGAAGTAAGAAGAGGCCAGAAAAAAAATTTACAAAATGATTATAATAATATAAATGGAAAGAATGGCAACCACAAAAATTTTTTTTTTTAAAAATGAAGGTCACAGATATAAAGACAAAGAATGTTCTCAAGGAGGAGATATAAGAGGATACTTCCCTCTACTCTTATACAAAGGTGGGGAGGCCACATGTGTAGAACACTGTATATATTGTCATATTTAAAAAAAATATGCTGGTTGGTTCTACTGATTTAAAAAAAATCTTCCTCTTTTACTTTTAAAAAAAGTCTTTTATTATAGGGGGTGGGTTCTTAGGAGGGAGGAGGGGGATATAAATGAAAATTTAGAGGATGTGAAAACAAAAAAAAAAGAAAATTTTATTTTTGAAAAACCAAATACACATCAAAATCTGAGCAATAGTTTTTCTTCATTCAACTTTTTTCTTGTGTGGATTGTAAGGCTAAACTCTTGAGTAGTTACAGAGCCCTTCAGGAATTTTTCTAATGTTTTGGGGCTTGAAGTTAAAAGTCTAATGTCATCTATTCATAGAAACATCTAGAGGATCTCACCATCTATGGATAACCTCTCTTCAATTTGTTATATATGCTGGATTTCTTCCATCACCTTGGCAAACATCTTCTGCAAGCATACATTTCCCCATTTTATGCCATAGTGATTGTGATTGGACCTCTGATATCAATGGTACAGGGCTCATCTAGTGAGGACTTCTTCCTCTATGATGATATTCAATACAATATAATACACATTTATTAAGTGCCTGCTATGTGCCAGGTAGTATGTTAAGTGCTGGGTATATAAATAAGAGAAAGAAAGACAGTCCTTGCCATTAAGGAGCTTACAAGGAAGAAGAGGGGGAGGAGAGAGAAAGGGTACCCCGTTGGGGGGGATGATGATGATGGAGTTGAAACTAAACAGAGCAACTGGTGGGAAATGAAGAGTTGGCTGGTAATTCTGAGCCTGTTATAAAAGGAGGCTTTGGGAAGAGTTTATTACTCTGCCTTCTAGCCCTTCAATAAGAGGGGGAGAGGCCAATGAGGGTACTGATGAGATATGGGTACCAAGGCTGAAGCAGTCTCCATGATGATGACTTTCCTGGTGATGAGCCATCTTGGGGGAGGAAGAGAGGGTTGCAAAAGATGATGGAGCAGTGGAAACCAAGCATAGCAGCTTGTAGTCAGCATCATCTTTGCTTCTTATAGTCTTAAAGAGTTAGCTAGAGTACTTAGGGGTTAAGTAACTTGCCCAGGGTCACACAGCCCCAGTAGGTATCATAGGTGGGTCTTGACCCCAAGTCTTCCTGGCTCAAGTTAACTAGCACTTTATCCACTAAACCTTGCTGCTATCGTTGCTCAGTTGTTTCAGTCCTGTCTGACTCTTGGTGACTTCCTTTGGGGTTTTCTTGGCAAAGATGCTGGAGTGGTTTGCCATTGCCTTCTTCAGCTCATTGTGCAGATGAGGAAATTGAGGCAAACAGGGTGAAGTGATTTGTCCAGAGTCACATGACTTGTAAATGTCTGAGGCTGGAGTAGAACTCAGGTCTTCCTGACTCCAGGCCCAGCACTATCCAATGCGCCACCTAGCTGCCTCTTGTTTTATGCCATGTCTGATGCTTATGATCATTGAACAAGATCGTGTCTGCTGTTATATCTTTCAAGGAATGTTAAACGATTTTGATGTATGTATAGGAGACACCGTTGAAACAGCCTTAAAGTGGCATTTTGCTCTACTAAATCTAGATTATTTTTCATAATCAACAAACAATAAGCACATTCTCTAAAGCACTTAGTCAATTATGATATAATAAAGATGTAATTGATTGTTAAATATCACTTTTGAAAGCATGCTTGCACTCTTCTATTACATTCATCAGGGATGTCCTTGATATATAAATTTTGTATAGATCAGAAAGTCGGCATGAGGTCCATAGTTATTGATGTTTTTTTCAGTCACTTTTAAAAAATATTAGATATTTTTCCATGCTATTGATATCTTTCATTTCATCAGTTACCTCGAATATCAACCACTCAACTACTTCACAGCTGTGTTATTTCTAGCATTAATCTCCTCTACATTCTTCCTACTCTTTAATGCTATTACTATTACCCTGTATGCACCTCAGGGTACCTTACTAACTGTAATGTTAGAGTTTGAATGGGGTGGTTCCATAGTCCTTGATGGTAAAAATAGTCCACTGTAGCAATCTCTGGAGATCTTTTCCTGTTTTCTCCTGTTTTGTTTCCTACTTACATTTTAATCCTTAAATGCCCTTAGGATGACTTTGATTAATTAGATCTCTGGCCAAGCTTTCTTTAAACAAATTATACCCTCCCTTGCTTTGCTCTGCTTTATAAGAAAATATTGCTTAGGATCATTAATCGTTCTTCATCATATGATTTTACAAATGGCTTTTAACAATATCAACAACAGCAATATTTTATAGTACTTAATATGTGCCAGGCATTGTGTACTTTTATCTTGTTTGATCCTCACAACAACCTTGGGAGTAGGTGTTATTATCAGGTCTTCCTGACTTCAGGCCTAGTATTCTATCCATTTCATCACCTAATATCCTGTAGTGTTGCCTTTGGCTGCCATTTTTCTCCACTTGGCAAATAAATCAAATGTTTCCCAATTAAAGCATTTTCTGGGCTTTTTTGTATCATCTTACTGCGATAGTATATTTGTATTGATTAAATTTCTTTATGAACTTATTACAATTGGGGTTGATGCCATTTTCACTGTTAATACTTAAGCATATGATTGCATTGGTCCAACTTTATGTTATATATATTTTCTCATTATTAATCTTTCTTCTTGCTTTTTACTAATTCTGATCTTAGATCTGACAGGTTGGTGGTCTGATTGTACAGTCACCTGATTCAAGGAAACCCTGTATATAAATATCAAGTCTTTCTTTCTATTAAAATATAATCTTTCTTTTTATGTGAAATATCTAATGAATTAGCAATAATAGATAAGATCCAGAGCCATTTTCCAATGGATGCATGGTTAAAAGATGTGAACAGAAAATTCTTAAAAGACAAAATGAGGAATATTAAGAACTATATGACAGATTGCTACAAATCCCTAATAATGAGATCTTTTTACACATTAATACAACTCTGAGAATTTACTTCATATGCAGAAAATTGGCAAAAGTGATAAAAGATGGAGATAGTTAATGAAGGATGAATTGTAGGAAGACAGGCACAACGATGTAGATGGAAGTAATAAAAAGAAAAATAAACTTTATGATACATAATTATAATGACCAAACTTGCTCTTGGATAAGAGATGAAAAAATTTACCTTCCTTCCTTCATTGCAAATATTGCGGTTTGAGAAACATCATATATGCCATCACACATGGTTGATGGGTTGGTTGGTTTTGCTGATTTAAAAAAACACAACTTTGTTACAAGAGAGAACTCACTGGGTAGGATAAGGATTAGGGATATATTGGGTAATGAATGTATTGTAAAAATAAAAGGTATCAATAGAAAATTAAAAGAATGAAAAATGAAATGTGAATTTGGAATAAAAGGAGAAGAAATAAAGGAAATTGTCAGAAAATATTACACTTAATTATATGCAAACAAAAGTGAAAGTTTAAATGAAATGGATGTTATGTTCCTAATACTGAAACCAAGGAGAAATAGACAGAAAAAGATAGTTATAGATCACCATTACTAGTGAAGATTGATGTAAACATTTTTAAGTTAAATAGCAGCAAAGAAACTACATCAATATATTCAAAAATAATTCATTATGACTAAGTTAGATCTATACAAGTGCTATAGGGATAGTTGAGCATAATCAGAAAAATTATTGGCCTAATTAATCATATCAGTTAGAAAAAAACAACAATGTTGTATTCACATTGAATAATAGAGCCAACATCCACATTTAATAGGGATAATTGTAAAATCCTATGCCTGTATTCAAGAAATCAACTCTTCAGGTACAAGATGGCAGAGATATGGCTTGACCACATTCTGAGAAAGCTATGAAGATTTTTTGGGACCACAAGTTAGGGATGTACTAGATCCAACTTGAACCAGTTGGGAAAGCTGATTGTTAAATTTTTGTTATGAGCATTTACACTTTGGAACGTTGTCAAAATCTACAAACCAGGCCTTGATGTATTGTTTTGTTAATTTTCTAGACTTAAGAAAGTGATGGAGAAAATGCTAAAAATATAGATTAAATGTAAAATGTGTCACGTGTACATTTTTTTTTTGGTGAGCTAGTTGTGAAATATTTACTAGCATACCTCTACTACAAGTTCAATATGAGTCAGTATTTTGATATGGCATCCAAAGGGGCTAATGCAATCTTAGGACTATCTTAGGAGGGTCATAGTGTTGGGGAATAAGGAGATGCAATGCTCTATTTTGCCCTGGTCAGAAAATATTTCTATGCTTTTATTTGGGCTGTGGTGTTACCTTTTAAGAGAATGTTGATAAGCTGAAAAGATTCCAGAAGCAAGTAACTAGGATGCTGAAGGGCCTTGAGATGATGCCGTGTGAGGATTTATAAAAGGAACTGGGGCCATTTATCTTGGAGAAGAGAATACATAGAGGGGCAACATGATATCTATTTCCAAGTATTTTCCAAAGGCTGTCCCATGAAAGAGGAATTAGATGTGATGTCCTTAGGAGGCAGCATTAGTACCAATGGGTATAAATAGCTGAAAGGCTTGATATCAGGAGAAACTTCCCAACAATTACCACTGTCTCTAAGTGGAATAAGCTGCCTTGGGAAGTAGTGGCTTCCCCTCATTGGGGCTCTTTAGGTAAAGGTGGGATGACCCTATGTCTCAGGTGCAATATATTAGATTCTTGTTGGGATTTGGTCATACCAGACCGCTTTGGAGGGCCCTTCTACCTTGGAGATCCTGTACCTCTTACTTACAATGCTGAATTGCCTCTCAGAATTCATAGTCTTATTCTCTGTGAATCTACAAGCCAAGTTTAACCTACTCTTAGAATCATAGGGTATGGCACTCAAGCAGAAATTAAGGATGATCTAATTCAACCCTCACCAGTTACCAGGATAAAGCTGTCCATACCCACACCATGTTGGTCTCATTTCAGGTTGAGAAAGGGCTCCAGGAAACTTTCCACAAAAGCAACACTTATTCGTACTTTACTTCCCCCCCGAATGAAAAAGGTTAAAGGAAGGGTATAGGAAGAAGTTGGGGTCCAGAAAGGGTATGTGGCTTGCTTAAGATCACAAGGACAGTCAATATCAGAGCCAGGATTGGAACTCAAATTGTCTGACACCGAATCTATCACTCCTTTCATTGAACTATGGGAATTTAACTTGGCTCTTAAAAGAAGAGAGAAGAACAAAAAAGAACAAAAAACCCAAAACAAAACAAAAAAAACCAACCTCTTTTATTCCCCAGCTCACACACTGCCATCAATTAATCAACAAGTATTTTTAAGCACCTAATAATATTGCTCCTACTATATGCCAGTCACTATTCTAAGTACTTAACAAATATTATCTCATATAATCCTCACAACAACCCTAAAATGGGGGCTATTATTGCCCCCATTTTTACAGTTGAGACTGTAAAGGAGGAAAGTGAGACAAAAAGAGGTTTAGCGACTTTCCCAAGGCTAGCTAGTAAATGTCTAAGGTAGAATCCAAACTTGGGTCTTCCTGACTCCAGGCCCAATGCTCTCTCCGCTGTGCCACGTAGAGGTCTGAAATATAATTTGCTCCTGCTGTGCTAGACACTGGTGATAGGCAGACAAGAGTCCCTGCTCTCAAAGAACTTACAGTGAAGCCACAGAAGACAACATGTACATGTGTAGGTGTGGACAAAATACGTGCATGATAATTTGGAGGAAAGTTACTGAAAGCTGCGACATGGAAGGGGGAAGGCAGGAAAGGCCTCGTTTAGAAGGTAGAGCTTGAGCTAAGGCTTGAAGGACATTTGATTCAAAGAGAATCTTCCTCGTCATGCACTGGGGGAAAACACGATGACCTCATACCAGATCAGGAGTTCTCAACCTGAGATCTTTGAATTTTTTAAATATGTATTTTGGTGATTGTGTTTCAACATCATTGTTTTCCTTGATAATTTATGTATTAGAATTTAGAACTCAAAATTTGAAAAAAAAAAAGAATCTTAAAATTGTTTTTACATGTAATTGGGGAAAAATAAAATATTAAATTAAATATTTAAAATTGCTTGCCTTCTCAATGAGGAAGGGAAGAATTTGGAACTCAGAATTTGAAAAAAAAGAATGTTAAAATTGGTTTTACATGTAATTGGGGGAAATAAAATGTTAAATTAAGTAGATAATTTATGGGGCAGCTAGGTGGCATAGTGGACAGAGCACCGGCCCTGGATTCAGGAGGACCTGAGTTCAAATCTGACCTCAGACACATAACACTTACTAGCTGTGTGACCCTGGGCAAGTCACTTAACCCTATTGCCTAGCCAAAAGCAAAAACAAAAAAGTAGATAATTTGTGTATTTTGTTTTATGTATTTAAAAACCTAATTCTGAGAAGGGCTTCATGAGACTGACATAGAAAAGGAAAAGAATCCTTGTGCTAGAAGTTAATAGAGATGGGGGGGGCACTGTGACAGAACCCTAGATATTGGATTCTTGAGGAATGACCTCATCTTGACACTTGTCTCACTCATTTTGCTCCAGTTCTTTATTTTGATTTAGTTTCCGTCTGTTTTTCCTACTCCCAACCCCCCTTTTCACTCACTCCCCCAGCATCCCCTAACTACTCTTATGGCTAAGGAAATTGCCATCTAATGGCCTCATTACCTGGTTTCCAAGGACCCTGTTATGGTTCCTAACATTCAGCTCCCTGGCACTTGGATGTCAGCCCTGTCACCTCAGGAAATCTAACCATCTCTTCTCTGTGCTTTCTGCTTTTGGAGCTCAGACTTGGGAAACAATTAGTTCCTTTAAATTGTTTTCTTGAAGGCGGCTGCTTATACCTCCTTATCATACCTCATTGTCTTCAGACTCTACTCCCTCCCTTGAAAGCAAAGAAAGTGAGCCAAGCAGATGTTTTCTTATCAAGAATTCATAGCAGACCTATTTATCCCAAATTAGCATATCTCATTAACTGTCTCAAGGACACAGACAGAATTTGTCTTTGAAAAAGGATCTCAAAAACCTCATCTTTCCAGCAGAAATGAGCTCACCCAGTGACTACTTCCTTTAACCCCCTCCTAAGGGGAAGGTAAAGTCTGAACAAGCTTTGCTTTGACGGGGAGCTTCTCAAACCCATTCTCAGTCTGAAATAAGACCAAGATGTTGGAAGTAAGGACTTCTGCAGCCTGGTTACTGAGGAATGAAGTAGGGATGGCAGTCAGGATAGAAAAACAAAACTTCGATGTGTGGAAAGACTAACCTTTCCACTTTTTAGCCTATAGTGGTTGTTGGCAGGACAACTTTTTGACTGTTGTAAAAGCGGCTTGTGTTTCTAGAATGCTTTAAAGTTTGTGTACTGAGGTGGGGAAAGGTTTGATTGGAGCATTTCCCCTGGAGCTGGCCATACCTGCTTTGGGGAGGGGCAGCCAGTCAATAAACATTTATTAAGCACCTACTTTATGCCGGTCTCCCAAATAAACAAAGGCAAAAGACAGCCCCTGCCCTTAAGGAGCTCCCAGTCTAATAGGGGAGAGACAACATGAAAACATTGGTTCTTTGGTCCTTAGGGTAGGGCCAGGTGAAGGCTCTGCCAGGAAGGATTTCTATCCTTGAGCAAGAGACCAGGGCAAGTAGGTTCTCCTCCAAAGTAGACATACCCAGCTCCATTGCATGGGCTCCATGCCAAGCCCATCTCCTCTCAACATGAACCTTAAAGACTTATTGAAACATAAGCTGGTATTTGAATCCCAGTGATCCAGGTCCTGAGACCAGGGTCAATGCTGTGTGACTACATTATGCTACTGCATACAATTGCTACACAGTCACAACAAAAACCCTCCATAGCACCTTCAATTGGGTTTGGCTACTCGGATTCCTAAAAGCAAAGATAAATCAGCTGAGTGTGAAGTCCATTTATCTCTGCCTCCCTTATCTTCCCAATTTGGGGGAATGTCTGTGGATGTCTCATAGAATCACTGAGTGGGAAGGCCTTAGTATCCTGTAGGTTCAACTTGTAGCTAGGTAGGAAGCCCCTTCATAATGTACCTGGCAAATGGCACTGTGGCTAGAGCATTGGACTTGGAGTCAGGAGATTCGAGTACAAATCCTGCCTAAGAGACTTAGTAGCTGTAAGATTGTGCAAGTCACTTAACTTCAGTTTGTTCATCTGTACAATGGGGATAATTATAGCACCCACCTCACAGTGTTGTAAGATCAAATGAGTTTTTATATGTAAAACTGCAAACTTGAGAGTGCTATATAAACATTACTTCTTCTTCTTCTTGGTTTTTTTTTGCTTCTTCTCCTTCTAAGAGAAGAAGAACTTAATACCTCCTGAGGCAAATCAGTCTACTTTGGAATGGCTTTAATTACTGGGGAGTTTTTTTTTTCTTACATTAAACCTAAATATTCTTCCTTGAGACTTCCTCCTAGTGTTCTTAGGTCAAGCAGACTAAATCTAGTCCCTTGGCCATACCTGCCAACCCTTCAGATACTTGAAGACGGCATCAACCATACCCCATCAGCAATGCTTAAGTCATAGAGTTGTTATGAAGAAAGCATTCTGTCAATGCTTTGGGACTGAAGTGGAGCTGGGCATACATACATGTTGGATGCTAAGCTAATGAATTTGAATGGAGACCCATCCAAAGTTGGATGGTAGTGGTGGTGAAAGAATGATGTCATCAGAGCAGTGCGTAAGGAAACCTAGTCCATCAGTAGTGTGAAGGATGGATAAGGAGGGGGAAAAACTTATCCACTAGAAAAATTCTCAGTGATGACCTGACTTATCACCCCACTGCTGCCTCTTCCTTCCTGGGTGACCTCGGACAAGTCACTTAACCTTTCTTGGTTTCAGTTTCCTCTTTGGTTAAATGAAACAGTCAGATTGGATGATTTCTTTGGGCTCTTCCATCTTTAATCCTATGATCCGATGACTCCTCATCTCTTCTGGAAAAGCTTGTCTGCTAGGGTAAAGGCACATTTCAAAGGTAATTCATTCTTCTTCAGCCCCATAACTATTCAGGAACTGTAGATGTGATCGTGCAATTTCAATACTGCCAAGTTAGCACCTTACAACCTGCTTTAGGAAGGAGACACCCGAGAGTCCTAGCAATGCTTACTGTTTCTCGTTCTAAACTTTGCACGGATCAGTCAAGCGGCAAAATGCCTCTGGAATCATATTTAATTTTTTTAAGGCAAACTATTAAACAAATTGGTGTATTGCATATTATATCCGAAGCAAAACTAGCAGCCTCTATTTGTTCATGTTTATGGGTACAGGGGAACAGGTAAAGCGATATTCAACCTCAGAGGCTTTATGGCAGTTATTTGTCGTACGCTGGAGAGCTTCCAATAAACATGCAAGATAGAAAATAATGGGTTTTATGTCCTAGTTAGAAGTAAAACAGGTGCTATTATAGCCATCGACTGCAAGATGCGATATCAACAGGCTAATTGAAAGCAGAAAAGTTGAGCTGCAATGCTGTACAAATATTGCTTGTCTGTGCTGGAAAGGGCCAGAAACAATCACAGTAACTTGCCCCCAGGAGGCCTGGACAGAAGCCGGAGGTCTACCTAACTTCATCACTCCCATTCACAACACAGTTCATTCAGCCTAGCCATAAAGCCTTAGCCAGCTTGCTTTGCCTGTCCCACTTGCTTCTTCAGAGCCAGATCAAAGCCCAGCTCTTCCAAGAGGCCTTTTGGGGAAGATTCTGTATCCTTTCTGTATTTCCTTCTACAGTTTATACTGTATCCAAATGGCAACTATGCGCTTGCCTTTGTTTTCACATTGTTGCATTTATGCTATCCTTCTCTTTCCAGCCACGTCATAAGTTTCTTGACTGGGGAGGCCATCTGCTCCTTAATTGTTGAGAAATGCAGTAATATCCAGAAGTCAGATGTTTTGCTTCCCTGAGTTCAAAAAGTCTGGTGAGCAGGACTTCAGGCATAGACATGAGGTACAGTGAAGATGCCCTCCACTGGACAACCTTTTGTAGTGACAGGTGAAGGTCCATGAGGTACACATACGCATATCAGGCTGAGAGCACAGAATGCATGTCCTCTCTTGGATTTCTCTGTGCCCTGGCTTTGGAGCAACATAGAGCTTGATGACTGATCCCACAAGATACCCGGAGAAGCACAGAAATGCTACATGTACTTCTGATGACCTTCCTTGGCAGCAGAGCAGCCAGGGCCACATACAACAATGTTAAGGGAGACTACAGGGGAAAAAATGAAGCACTGCAGCTGAGCTGCTGGAAGCTCCTCAGAGCCTTATTTGTCATTTGCTTCCCCACTCTTTTGTACTTTGCACTAGGAAACCTACAAAGGATGCCCTCATTCACCAAGGGTACACCAGTGCTGTGGGCAGTGCAGGGCCAACTCAAATACGTGCTCCTTCCCTAGACCAAGTCAGGGCAGCATCTTGGAGACTCCTCTCAAGTGCATGGACCCAGCTGTGTTCCTCTGTCTCAATAACCACTGCTAGTATGAGGTGGGAGACGAGGCAGGAGAGGGACACTATTCAGGGAGAAACTGGACAGCTACTCCTTAGCAGTGTTATAGAAAAGAGTGATGCACGGAGCAGAGCTGGGTTAAGTGGCCTCTACGGTCATCTCCACCTCACAGAGCCTTGGATTCTAGGCTAACTCTCTCAACTTAGTTGCCAAGGCTGAACTTGGACTGCTCCTCAACTATGCATCATATAACCCCGATGAAACAAAGCCCTCAATAATAGTTTTAAAAATCCAGTCTGCCTGTTGTCTAAAGAAGGCCAAACTTGCTGTGCTCCCTTAATCTGATGCAAGATAAACATCTACTCCTGCAACAGCCACCCAAAATATACAGATCCAGGCACTCAATTATATAAATAGCACACCTAAATTTATCCAGCTCGGAAGCAGATGGAGCCTATACATAACTGTGCTAACATTTGTGTTGTCAATATACTCTCCTGAGCCATCATTACAAGCTTCTTGGGGGTCTTTTTCCCCCTCTTTGGAAGTGGTACAATTCCCATCAACAGTGACAGGCATTATACATTGGCACCCAGAGAAGCGTAAACTCCAAAACAAATTCTCATGACGAGTCTGCCCAGGCTGGAGTTTTGATAAACAAATGTATTATGATGTGCCATGACTAGCCCCCCTGCCCACCCCTGGGAGACCAAAACAGCTGTACTTTTGAAATACTGCAGAATTGGAATGATGCATCACTCAGCCTGATGCTTTTCCTTGGGGTAGAGGCAGGGATGAGGAGCTCACAAAGATAGATAAAACAGTATGTGCCTTCAAGGGCCATATCATCTAGTAGAAGAAAGAAGATATATTGCCAGATCTGTATCTTCAATTAAGGGGCATAGTTGCATACTGGATTTGTTGTTGTTCAGTCGTTTTCAGTTGTGTCTGACTCTCTGTGACCCCTTTTGGGGTTTTCTTGGCATAGATCCTGGAACAGTTTGCTATTTCCTTCTCTAGATCATTTTACAGATGAGGAAATTGTGGCAAACAGGGTGAAGTGACCTGCCCAGGGTTACACAGGTGGTAAGTTTCTGAGGCCAGATTTGAACTCAGGAAGAGGAGTTTTTCTGACTCCAGGTCCGACATTCTGTCCACTGCAGCACCGCCTAGCCACCTCTGCATAGTGGATAGGGTATTAGATTTGGAGTTTGGGAGACCTGGGTTCAAACCTTGTCTTAGATACTGCAAGTGTGTGACCTTGGGGAAGTCACTTAGTTCTTTCTGGTACTCTGTTTTTTCATCTGTAAAATGAGGGGTCTGGACTTGATAGTTTCTAAAGTTCCTTCCAGCTCTACATCAGGAACGAGTTAATTTCATTAATCAAGCATTAAATGCAAACACCATGTTGGGCATGCTATATGAGTGGACTCCTTGGTTTTTTCTCCAAATTGACAAGTATTTATTGAGTAGTTTGTGTGTGGCTCTATTCCACGTTCATGGAGAAATGTACAAGCAGTAGAAGGTATATTCAAACCCTGCCCTCAAACAGCTTTCCATGTGCTCTGGAAGAGAGAATTTACATAAATCAAAGACAGAAAAACAACTAATCAACCCTGTTTTCTCTAATCAGTCTGTAGAACAAAGTAGAAGGAGTAAATTGTATGGCAAAGGTAAACACAAGGAACTAGGAGACATCAGGTGATGAAAAGATCATTTCTGGTTGGGGAGTATCACGGAGGAGACAGGATTTAACTGGGGTTTGAAGTATGGGCAGGATTCCAGAAGATTCAAGTGTGAGAGGCAGGGTGTGGAGGATGGAATTCCAGAGGTCAGGAACTATGGGAGCAAAAGTATGGAAATGGGAAAGTGCTAGATGTGTTCTGGAGATGATGATTAGCCCAGTCCAGGAGCACCATGCATGTGATGGACCTGTGTGAGATACAGCTGGGAAAGTGGTTGGAACACAGATCAATGGATTAGGAAGGGCTTGGAATGTTAGGATAAAGAGCAACCATTTTATTCCATAAACAGTTGGGAGCCATTTATAGTCTTTGAGCAGAGGAGCAGTGTGAGATTGGAAACCTGCATAAGAAAAATTAGTCTGTCAGCAGCATGCAGGAAGGATCAGAGAAGGGAGAAACTTAGAAACTCAGTGAGTACTCGTTGAAAGCCTGACTTGTTACCTGTCTCTGTGGTTGGAGTTAGGAGAGATGTTGGGATGCAGGGAGGATCAAGAGGGGGGAAGCAAGTTCTTAGATTCTTGGGATAGGGAAAACTAATATCGTCCAAAAGACTGCTTAGCATTGCTGATTAAAGCTCTATGTGAAGGATACCAGGGTAGGGATTGGACTCAGTTTCCTTCCAACTTCCAACTTTCCTTCCAATCTATGGTCCTATGCACCTATGATCTCATGATTTCTATATGAGCTAGCTTGTTTTCCATTATTTTCCACTAAATCAAGAAGTGTTTATTGCACATTGTGACTGACCTTATGCCCAGTCCTTGGGGGAAGAGAGGGGATGCAGAGATGGCAAAAGGCATATGAAGCTGTCCTCAAGCGCCTTTCAGTCTAATTTGGAAGAGATTTACATGCATTTTTTGTTGTTGTCATTTTCAGTCATGTCTGACTCTCCGTGACCCCATTTGGGGTTTTCTTGGCAAAGATACTAGAGTGGTTTGCCATTTCATTCTCCAGCTCATTTTACAGATGAAGAAACTGAGACAAACAGGATTAAGTGACTTGTTCAGGGTTATACAGCTAGTAAGGATCTGAGGCCGAATTTGTACTCCAGTCTTCTAGACTCCAGGCTCAGCGCTCTATCCACTGCAGCACCACCTGGCTGCCTCTTTGCATGCATTAGAAGAAGAAGAAAAAAAACAATTAGAGAAACACTATTCCTGGCCAGTGACTGAATCGCTAACTCCAGCAGGCCATTCTACTAATGGGTGTTATTAGTCACAAGGCCCACCAAGTGAGAGATTCAAACAGTTTGATTCAGGAAAGCTGTGTGGTTAAAGGAAGGAACGATGGGCCAAGGGTCCAGAGACTTGCTTCTTCCTAGTTATGTGAACTTGGACAAGTCACTTAATGTCTTTGAGCTACAGTTTCCTTCTCTGTCAAATGTAGGAATTGACCTAAGAGGCCATGTAGTATAGGTGGAAAGATCAATTGATTTGGAGTCAGAGGACCTGGGTTCAAATCCCACACCTGATGCTTACTATCTTTTTGATATTGTGGGAAAGTCATCTAACATTCCTAAGCCTCAGTTTCCTCTTCTGTAAAATAAGGGAGTAAATTATATGTAGCTGGAGGTTTAGTGTCATAAGCCTATGTTTGGCTTTGAACAAGTCACCTCCTGTCTCTGTTTTTTATTTGTTTGGGTTTTTTGGGGGGGGCAGTTGGGGTTAAGTGACTTGCCCAGGGTCACACAGCTAGTAAGTGTCAAGTGTTTGGTCTGAGGCCGGATTTGAACTCAGGTCCTCCTGACTTCAGGGTCAGTGCTGTATCCACTGAGCCATCTAGCTGATCACACTTCCTGTCTCTGAGCCTCAGTTTCCTCCTTAGTCAAATGAGAAGGTTGAACCAGGTGATCCCAGAAGTCCTTCCAGCTGTGCCATTCTGTTGTTCCGTTATGTTTCTTATTCTTTATGTAGAGGCCCAGCCATAGCAGTTACCACACCCATTCACATCTAATAACTAGGTAGGAATGCCTGCCAGCTGTTACCACATTCTGCTAAGAGCTGCTTTAGGTGGAGGGTGATCCATTAGAAATGATCAGGTTAAGCTCTTCTCATTCCCTTTCTCCCCTTTGGCCACCACAACTTGTGTTTGTGAAGAGACAGTACATTTCACCTGCCTGTCCAATTAGTGGCAAGAATGTCCTCCCTGGGCACCAGCTTGTCAGGGAGACAGGAGAGAGCAGCTTGGCTCTCCAGAGGTGTTATCGGGCCTGGTGAGAACAAATGGATGGAGCGGCTATTTCATTCATCCTCCTGGCCCTGAACAAACTCTGTGGCGTCTTCCCTTTGCAGACAGTGGCCTTTCCCTCCCTCCCCTCCACACCCCACCATTTTCAGACAATGAGTTCCCCCATATTCCCCCTGCCCCACTAGTAATAGACAATGACCTTTCTCTTCCATTTGCGGACAGTAACCTCTCCTGTTATTCCCATCTGAGCGCAGCCTAGATGCTCTATCTTTACCCTTTGGGTCTATTTCTTCTTGTCATATTGGTGGCTGCTCCACATTTGTCTTTCAGTATCACTTCCTACACACTGGCCCTAAGCTCTCAAGACTATAAAGATAGCTACAGGCCAAAACGATGGTGTTAGATCCAGTGATGGGGGACCTCTTATCCTAGCGTTGTCCTTGCAGTGCCATCTGACTACTAGTTTTTTTGCTTTAAGTGGTATTTTTCTCCAATTACATATCAAGAACATTTTTAGCATTCATTTTTTTTTACAAGATTTTGAGTTCCAAATTTTTCTCTCTCCCTCCATCCCCTCCCCTCTTCTTAAAATGGTAGGCGGTTTGATATAGTTCATACACGTGCTATCATTTGAAACGTATTTCTGTGTTTGTCATAGTTGTGGAAGAAGAGACAGATCAAAAGGGGAAAAACCATGAGAAAGAATAAAGTAAGTGAAAAAAATATGCTTCGATCTGCATTCAGAGTCCCTCAGTTCTTTCTCTGCATGTGGATAGCATTTTCCTTCATGAGTCTTTTGTATTTGTCTTGGATCGTTGTGTTGCTGAGAAGAGCTGAGTCATTCATAGTTAATCATTGCACAATGTTGTTGATACTGTGTACAATGTTTTCCTGTTTCTACTCATTTCATTTTGTATCAATTCATACAAATCTTTTCAGGTTTTTCTGAAATCTGCCTGTTCATCATTTTTTTTTTTGCTCAATAGTATTCCATTACATTCACATACCACAGCTTGTTCAGCCTTGTTTATGATTCCGGGACATCAGGGTAGTTTTCCTTGATCATTTCTTGAAATATGCTGTTCAGGTCCTTCTTTTGAATATGGCTTTCAGGTAGTCCAGTGATTCTGATATTGTCCCACTTGGATCTATTTTCCAGGTCAGTTGTTTTATCAAAATCCGTGAAGTATTTTATGTTTTCTTCCATTTTTTCATGCTTTTGAATTTGTTTGCTTGATTCATGATGTCTCATAGAGTCCTTAGCTACCACTTGCCAAATTCTAACTTTTAAGGAGTTTTCTCAATTAGCTTTTGGACTTTCTTTTCCATTTGACCAGTTATACTCTTTAAGGAGTTGGTTTCTTCAATGGATTTTTGTATCTCCTTTTTTTGGTTTGGCCAATTCTACTTTTTAAGCTGTTTTCCAAACTGTTGACTCTTTTTTCATAATTCTCTTGCATCAATATCATTTCTTTTTCCCATTTTTATTTTCTCTCTCTTATATGATTTACTGCTTACTCTGCCATCTTGGCTCCTGGAAGTCTGACTGTTTATTTTTGTCCCTTCAGATGGCAGGTGGTTCTGAGCCTGCAGCCATCTCTCAGACAATGTCTCTCTCCCCACTCCTGGTCCCCTTTGCTCCTAATGCCATCCGTATTCCAGGTTTGGAAGCTCCTTGCTACCCAGCAAAGTGTCATCTTGGCTCAGAATCATTTTGCTTCCTGGTAGCTGAACATGAGCTCTTTGTTAGAATGGAAGTTCCTTGAGGGCAGGGGCTGTCTCATATTTGTATCTCCAGTGTATAACACAGTTTAGAAAGATACAGAATTAGAGAGGCAGTCAGAAAGAGCTCAGGATCCAGAGTCATACGACCTGGGTTCAAATCCTTGCTTTGCCCCTTAGCACCTAGGCATCTAGGTGACACAAGGAATAGAGCACTGGACCTTCAGAAGGAAAACCTATGTTTGAATCTGGCCTCAGAAACTTACTAGCTGTGTGACCCTGGATGAGTCCTGTGACCTCTCTGTTTCCCCATCTGTGAAATAGGGATAACAATAGCAGCTATCTCCCAGGGTTGTTGTGAAGATCAGATGAGGTAATATGTGTAAAGTGCTTTATAAACCTTAGGCACTGTATAAAGGCTAACAATTATTGTTGTTGTCATGGTCATTGTGATCATTGTGATAGGCTCTACAGTCATTGTGTTTGTTGTTACTGTTGTTGGTGTTGCTGCTGCTGTAGTTCTGTGCTCTGGGGCCTGGTGCATATCCTCTAGGCCTCAGGTCTGTCATCTGTGAAATGAGGAGGATGGATTAGATGATTCTAGGGTCTTTTCTAGCTTTAGCTTGGTGATCTTTGATACCATAATCCCAGGACTAGATGACTTCCAAGGTCCCTCCTAGCATTAAATCTGCTTTCCTGTACTTAGAGCTGTGGGGCATTGGGAAAGATTGAGCATCAGTTTCTTCCTCTATAAAAGGAAGGGTTGGCTAAATGACCTTGAAGATACCTTCTAACATTATATGATCCTCTAGTTAATTATATGCCATGCTAAAATACAGGATAGGTAAGTTTTGTTGGGTCATCATCAGCATCATTATTATTAAGTCATACAAACTTTTGTGATCATGGCTTCCTTCTTGATGTATACTAACTTTTCCTTTGATAACACCTGGAATTTAGGCAAGAATGGAAGTCAGTTTCACTGACCACGGTTTTCAGATTCTGTTCTCATCCTTGCTTAGAAAATTGGAACATCATTTATCCTTTCTTCTCCTGGCCTGTGATACTTCTCTTGTTTTTCAAAATCATTAAAAGATTTTGCCAGTTCCTTCAGTCTGCAGAGATGTGGTTGATCTATGCCTGGCTACCTGAACTCACCTAAGGCAGCTGAAGACTCCTTCTATCTCTCTGAGTATCTTGGGTTTTAATTTCCTAGTAGCTCTCTTTTCCCCTTCTTTTCCAATGGAAAGATCAATCTCCTTGGCAGAGATAAGAAAACAAAATCAGAATTAAACAGTTCTACCTTCTATTCTTCCACTATCTTCATGCCATCCACCTGAAGCAGAGACCTGATTCCTTCTTTGATCCTTTTTTTTTCTGCAATGTAGTTAACAAAGAAAATAAACCAACCAAAACAACTCTGTTAATTGTCAGGACTTACACCAGCTTCAGCTCATTCTGAGCATTGCTGTCTATCATTCTCTGATTCCTTCAGGAATCAGGAGATTGGGCTGGAAATGTACAGACCAAAATCCATCCTCTTAATGTTTCATGGCATCATTGATCTAGAGTTAGAAGGGACCCCAGAGATTATCTAGCATAAAATTCCCCCTCATTTTACAAAAGGGGAAACTGAGGCCCAGGGAGGAGAATTGACTTGTCAGAGGTCATGCATACAATCCTAGATCTAACTCTGGAAGGGATCTCAGAGGTCATTTAATCCAGTCCTTTCATGTGACAGAGGAGTAAACTCAGGCCCTCAAGAAGTTAATTGACTTGATTAAGGCCACACAGGTAATTATTTTCAGAGTGGAGACTCAAACCCAGGTCATGTCACCATGCTGTTTTTATTTCATTGCTTTTCTCCTCCTAAATTTCTGCTTTCTACTTATATTCCTTTTGACAAAATTTTAAGAAAATTTACATACTTCTTCCTTGTGGCAGTCTCCAGCTATTTAACCCATGGTAAAAAGAGGTTTTATTTTCAATGTAGATCATTCCACACACCCGCTATTGAATCCTAAGATAGTTTTGGCATTGCCTGAGTCCCATGCTCATTATTAGAATACACAGTCTTGGGTTCTTTATAATATCAATAGCTGCTTAATTTGCCAGCTGCCCTCTGACTTGGGATTTTTATTGTTTTAACTGTTACCCAATTATGCTCACACCTGACTCACAGATGTGCATTTGACATGTTTTCAAAATCTCCTCAAATGAGCACTTGATAGATTTGTGAAGTTCAGCTCCCTGTGGGCCTCACGGAGTCACATCTGAGGAATGAAATGAACTTGACACGCACTCTTGGCTTCAGCAGGAGTTGCTGAGGAGAGCTAGAAGCAGAGTTTTAGCCAAGTGTCTACCCACCGTATGTGGTTTTTATGACTCAGAACTCAACAAGTAAATAGCCCTGATTCTTCTAAGCCTTTTAATGTCTCTCTTGGGCAACATGAAGCGTTCTCTAGACTCTACTTCTTAACATGCCCTAGTATGGCAAACCAAGGCTCTTATACCAGTCTTAGATTTCCATTTGCCTCAGTAGTTTCTGGGTAAGGCTAGTCTTTCAAGTTTGTCATCAGAGGCTTTGCATAGTGCATAGGCAATCTGATGGGTTTGACTGAGTCAGAAGAGAAGGCACCTTATGATGCCTGCTCATCAGTGCTAGAGATGGAATGGAAAGAAGAACCAACAATTTCCATAAAAGGATTGATGTTTAGGGGTGACTGCTTGTACCAGGTGGCCAGCTCCCTGGTATTCCTTGAAGTTTGCTTCTCAATTTGGTAGGTAATATGGGCCTGTATAGACACATTCCCACTCTGGCTCTGCTTGTCTCCTCTTGAATGCTCTCTTTTCTCACGCAGAGGCAACTGTTCCCATAAGATACCAGTTCTGCAAGGCCTTCCTGGCATCATGGCCCCCCAAATGTTTACATTACTCTACGGCACTCAGCACTAAGACCCAATGCAATCCAATCTAAATGCTTGAAGCACCAGGAGAATGTGCCAATCCTCTACCTAGTTCTAGTACTCACACATTCCAGATTCTTGAATCCTCCAGGAAATCACAACCAAAGGCCAGATGTGTACTTGAACATATCTCACCTGGTGCATTCACTAACACCCTCCTAATAATGCACTGACTCAGTCCCACTACTTACACACACTCACACTAATGAACTAATCCCTGTCTGTGCTTGCACACACTCAACTGCCAGTTTCAACACACTGCATCACAAGTAAACAAGGCCTAGCTTCCAGAAGTCTTACTCTATTGATTATCAGCCTTGAGAGAATATCCTAACATTTTGAAAAATAGCCTGGACAGTAACAATCATTTATGGGAAGCTTTGTAACTTTCATAAACCACAAAAGCAAGACACATTCAGGTCAGACATTAGAGGGAGGCATATATTTGAAGGGAGGTATACCTAGAGTTTAATGGTACAAACTTACCTACCTGAATCTCTTGTCTAGTAACTGATTTTCCTTCTTGTCCCAGTCCCTTGGATTTCTGTGAGTCACACATAAGCTGATTACAATTTGATTTGGTTTTAGACTTATGCTTCCTCTCCTCTCAATTTGGATCCTCACTTTTCTGCTCCAGGTGTGGATTGATTTTTTTCCTGACAGGGGTTTGTTTAATCATCCACAGATATAGTTATGTGTCTGGTTAAGTCAATTCAACTCCACAAATATCTATTAAGCACCTATTATGTGCAAAGGTACTTTGGTAGGCATGGGCCGCTAGGTGGTGCTATGGTAGATAGAGAGCTGGGCCTGGAGTCAGAAAGATTCATCTTTGAGAATTCAAATCCTGCCTCAGACACTTACTGGCTATGTGACCCTGGGCAAATCACTTCACCCTGTTTGCCTCAGTTTCCTCATCTGGAAAATGAGCTGGAGAAGGAAGTGGCAAACCACTCCAATATCTTTATCAAGGAAACCCTAAATGGGGTCATGGAGAATCAGGTACACCTGAACAACAACTTTGATAGTTATTGAGGTTACAGACTCCCTCCTCTCTCCAAACAGTACCTACTCTTAAAGAGTTTACATTCTTTGAGGTGGATATAACATATAGGCAGATAAGTGAATTCAAGGAAATTTGAGGTGGGTGAGAATACTAAGAACTGGGAAAATCATGGAAGTTTTCATTTAAGGAGGGGGCATTCTGAGCTAAATCTTGAAGGAAGGTATGGACTCAAAGAGATGGTGCTAGAAAGCAAGTAGATTTCCAGGCATGAGGGATGACCTATACAAATGCACAGGGGCAGGGAGTAGAATGAGTTATCAATGCAGAATGTAGCCCAGTTTGATGAGAATATAATATAAAATAAATCTAGAGAAGTGAGTGGGAGCCAGTTTGGCCTTCAATGCCAGATTGAGGAGTCTGTATTTTATCGTAGAGGCAATAGGGACCTACCAAAGATTGTTGAGCAGGGGAGTGACATGGTCAGACCTGCCCTTTAGGAATATCACTTTGGCAACTTCATGGTAGATTCAAAGCTGAGAGTCCCATTAGGAGGCTTATTCAAGGACTTCACTTGACAGGTGATATTGGTTATATGAATAGAAAGAAGTGAATAGATGGAGGGAGATGCTATAGAGGCAGAATTGACAAGACATGGGCAACTGATTGAATATAGAGTATAAGGGAGAGGGAAGAGTCAAGGATGATGAGGTTGCTAATTTGAGTGACTAGGTAAATGGTGATGACCTCATTAGAAATAAGGAAATTTAGAGGGGGAAGTCAGGCAGATTGTCAACTAACATTTATTGAGCACTTACTATGTGTAAGGCACAGTGTTAAGCTCTGGGAATAAAAATACAATCAAAAAGCAAGATAGTTCCTGCCCTCAAGGATTTTACATTCTAATAGGGAAGATAGCACATAAAAGAAAGATTAAAAGGGGGAAGGGTATTTTTGATATATAATATTTTAGGAAGAAGAGGTTTTTGGGGCATGATGGAAAAATCCAGAGTACAGTTTGGTGGGAAATGAAGGTTCAGGCAGGAAGATAATAAGTTCCAATTTAGATATGTAGAGATTGAGGTGTCAATGGATATCCAGCTAGAGATATTCAGCAGGTAGTCAGCAATGCAGAAATATGCCTGAATAGATTGATTTGGGAACCATCTTCATAATTATGATTAAACCATAGGGTAGTGGACATGGCACTGGACTTCAACCCAGGAAGATCTGGGTTCATATCCAGCCTCAGATATTTACTAGCTGTATGACCTTAACTTCTGTGTCTCAGTTTCCCCAACTATAAAATGAGGCCTCTAAGCACCCTTCTAGCTCTTAATCTATGAACCCATATGAGCAGATGAGGTCACTAAGGTACTATATAGTGAGAGGAAAGAAGACCCAGACCCAGAGACTTGAGGCACACACATTTTGGAGGCAGGGCAGGGGTGGAAAAGGAGACTGAGAAGTATCATTGTTCTGGTAGTAAAAGAGAACCAGAAGAGAGCAAGGTCCCTAAAACCAAGGAGGAAAGATTCTTGACAAAGAGGAGGTAAGCAACAGTTTCAAAAGTTACAGAGATTTCAAGGGCAACAAGCACAGAGAAAAGGCCTTTTGAGAAAGCAGTTTCATTAGGGTGGTGAATTAGGAAGTTGAGGCACTGAATTATTCTTTCTCTAATGGTGCTTGGCAGTGAAAGGGAGTGAGATATAGGATGGTACTTGAGGGAATGACAAAAGGTTTTTTATATTTCTTTTTAGGAAATGAAGGATTTTTAATTTTTTTAAGGACAGATAATATCAAAGTACATTTGTAGGAAACAGTAAAATGTCTTCCCCCTAAAGGAGCTTATGTCCTACTAAGGGGCAGAGGAGGGCATGGAATATAATGGGAGGCAGCACATTACAGCAGAAAGAGTGAGAGATGCATTTAGTACCTGTGCAACTTTCAGTAAGGGGCTTCGCCTGGCTGGGCCTCAGTTTCCTTCTCTGTAAATCGAAAGGGTTGGACTAGAGGGCTTCTGAGGTTCCTTCCAGTTCTAGATCTAGGATCCTGTGGGTGACCTTAGGAATATCACTTCATTTTCCTGGACCTCAGTTTTCTCCTTTGTAAAATGAAGGAATTGGACTAGATGACTTTTGGGGTCCCTTCCAGATCTAGATCTGTGAGCCTAAGCCTATGATCTAAGTCATTTCCTTTCTCTGGGTCTCAATTTCTTCATTTGTAAAATGAAGGAGTTGGCCTAGATGACCTCTAACGGGCCTTCCAACTTTCAATCCATGATCTAGATACCTATAACAAGCCACAATGATTCCAAAAGACGATTGGTGGATGACAGCAGTAGGAGGGGGGTGGGGAGTGGGGTGGGGCTGAGTCCATCCTGATTAAACTGATTTTTCCCTGTTGGTAGTTGGCATCATCTTCAGTTTCTTGTATATGCTTTGTTCTTATGATTCCCACATCCCCTGCTGCCATAAATGTTACATAAAATATTCAAAGCCAGTCCATAACCAAGTAATAACAAATGCCAGATGACATATTAGGAAGATACATGGAGACTTTAACTATTCTGTAGTTCTACAGAAAAGTCTGGCTTCCTTATTGTGGCCACTCTTAAGAACTGAGGCACCCACAGAAGTGGGAGCAGGGGGCAATTAGTAATAATGCCTTAATTAGTAAGAGATTCTTACAGGAGAAGTGAGAGACACCTATTAAGTGAATGGCTATGGTGTCCTGGGATTAAGGAGGGTTAGAGTATTTCAGGTGGGTAATCTTCCTGGGAATTTATCATATCTGTGTATCTATCTATCTGTCTATCTATCTGTCTGTCTGTCTATCTATCTATCTATCTATCCATCTATCTATCTATCAGTCTATCAATCAGCAGGGCCCAGGTTGATAACATAGCATCCCATTGGGCTAATTCCTCTTGGAAGGTAATTGCCGTTCCTCTGTGTAGGCATCATGACTTACAAACCACTTTCCCCAAGCCCATCCTGGGAGGAAGTCAGTGCAAGTATCTTTATTCCCATTTTAGAGGAAGGAGGTTGAGACCTAGGGTAGTTGGATGGTCTGTCCAAGTTCTCATAGCTAGCTAGCCATGGTTGCAAAGCACCATTCTGTTGTTTGTACTCCTTTGGATGCTTTTTTTCTGTCTTCTCTTTCTATTGGGTCCTCAAGATCAAGAAGGTGAAATTCATCAGATAGCCTCTCACTTCTCCTTTTTGACCAGTTTTCCCACTATGACCTCTTGTTCTGGACCACATATGGGACACCAATGTGAGGCTGTCATTGTAGAGGCCATGGTAGGGTGGAGGAGAGCAGGAAAGAGTGGGGAAGGAATTTATCTCAGCCCACTAAGATGAATGGTAGCTTCACATTTCAATTGAGCATTTACCCCAATTAGGTGCTAAGCATTATTGTTTCTACTTCAGAAGGGCTGCAAGTGCTATTAGTACCATGGAGAAAAGTCTCAGTTGCCCCACTCTTCTTCCTGGAAATGAGAAGATCAGGATAGGAGGCTTATTACTTTCCAGTGGATCATCCATTGGTTGTAGATGTAGATGTAGTGTAGATGACTCAATGTTACCCATCCTCAATTGAAACATAAGTCAGGAACATGTCCTTTGAGGAAGAGAAGGGAAAAAATAACAAGAACAATAATAGCTAATATTTGTGTAGCGCTTAAAGGTTTACAAACCATCTTACAAATATCATCACGTTTTTTTTTCCTTCACAACAAACCTGTGAGGTCAGTGATGTTAATGCCTCTACTTTACAGATGAGAAAACTGAGGCTGAGGAAGGTTAAATGATTTGCCCAGAATCACACAGCTGGTAAGTAGGATACAAATTCAGGTCTTAGAGAGACACCAGATTTAGCACTCTGTCTACTAAACCTGCCTAGGATTGTACATGAGAGTTATTAAAGTTAGAGCAGTAACCTTTATGGATAAATCCATGATCAATTCCTTCATTAAACAAACATTAAATGCACATTTATTGTGTGCAGAAATCTGTATTTGGAACTAGAGGATACTCAAAGTTTTGTTAAGAGCTCCATCCAGTTTCCAGATCCCAGCTGAGTATGGGCATGACATTCCTACACAGATATATTACAATGCATAGCCTTACATGATAGATGCCATGGTAGATCTGAGGGAGAAGGTGGTAACTGACTGGGGATATCAGGGAAGGCTTTCAGGAGGAAGCAGCCTTTGAGTTGAGCTTTTAGGGATGAGTAAGAATTCAACAGGGGCAGGCAGCTACGTGGCACTGGGCCTGGAGTCAGGGAGACTCATCTTCCTGAGTTCAAATCCAGCCTCAGACACTTACCAGCTGTATGACCTTGGGCAAGTCACTTCACCCTTTTTGCTTCAGTTTTCTCATTTGTAAAATGAGCTGGAAAAGGAAATGGCAAACTACTCCAGTATATTTGCCAAGAAAACCCTAAATGGGGTCATGAAGAGTTATACATGCCTGAAACTTCTGAATGCGAAGAATTCAACAGGCAAAAGAGCTAATGGAGATGTTAAAGGCACAGAGAATATAGCATATCTGGGGCCAGAGATTCCTCTCTAGTTTGTCTATAACATGGTACAGTAGAATTAGCAATGGATTTGGAGTCATAGGGCCTGGGCTCAAGTCCTTTCTCTGTCACTTAATGCTTAGATGACCTTGGACAAATCACTTTTTGGATTTGTTTACCTATCTGTACAATGAGGCACCTAGGTAGCATAGTGGATAGAGTACTGGGTTTGGAATGACAAAGATGTGAGTTCTAATCTTGCCTCATATACTTAATTGTATAAATCTGGGCAAATCACTTAGTGGCTCTATGCCTCAGTTTCTTCCTCTGTAAAATGAGGGGGTTGAATTAGATGGTCTCTGAAGTCCCTTCTATCTCTAGGTCTATGATCCTTGTGTGACTTTGGGTAAATCTTGACCTCAGTTTCTTCCAGTCATCAGCTGGGGCTTCCATTATCTGCAGACCTGTCAGGATGACCCTGTACCCCTGTGCCCTTTGGGATACTCAGAGCTGCAGATTCATGTAACCTTCCTAGGGTCTGATTGAAGTGGGGAGGTGGGCATTGTCAAAAACTCCTACCCCTTTTTTGATTCAGAATGGTTCAGACTTTTCCTCAAGATCCAGAAGAACAGATGGCTATCTAGCCCTACCTAGGGACACTGGGTCCTGCCACCTTTCTCCACTCTCACAATGGGAACAAGATCTCTTGGGCATGCAATCTCTCCACTTGGGTTGGGCATGTGGGTAAGCACACATTCCCAATGCTTTCTTGCTTATTTTGAGTGTCCTGACTCATTTTCACCCTTGGTCTTTAGCCAGGCCTTGACAACAACAAGGTTAAGAGGGAGAGATGACTATCTAAGGGTCATGCCTGGATGCAGACAGGGGTGATGGTTATTGAGGGGAAACAAAGGTGGGTGGGGAAGGGTTCCAGACCATCTGAGTCTCAGCCACCATCCCAGATGGGTAACCCAGGGTCTAATTGGAACCCAGTTAGCAAAAAAAAATTCATTGAAATAAGAAGCTATCTCTTTTTATCTCTCTTCCCTGTATTAGCCAGACTCCTTGAAAAAAAGCAATCTGCCCTCTATGTCTCCACTTCTCCTCCCATTAACTCAGACCTCACTGCTCATCTGAAATTCCTCTCTCCAAGGTTATCAAGGATCTCTTAATTGCTAAATCCAATAGCTTTTGCTTAGGCCTCATCCTTCCTGACTTCTCTGCAGCTTTTGGCCCTGCTGAGGACTCCCTCCCCCTGAATACTCACTCATCCCTCAGTCTTGCTGACTCTCCTTTCCTGCCTGTCAGACCCCTCCTTCACAGTCTCCTTTGTTGGATTTTCATTGATAACTCAACCCTAACTGTGAGTGCTATCGTTGAAAGGATTTGGAGTCAAAGGCCCTGGATTTGAATCTCAGCTCTGCCATTACCTACCTGTGTGACTTTGGACAAATTGTGACCTAGGACAAGCTATCAGATAATGTACAGGGTGGAGTTCCTTCCTCTTTCCTGACTCCCAGTACTTTGCATCAAATGTCTTGGGATCCCAATTCCTCTCTCCCTTCTTCCAGCCCCCAAAGGAGAATACTTTTCTTGTCTCTTGTCTGAAGAGCAAAAATTCCTGGTATGGAACAAAAAGTAGGTGGGAGTTCTAGCTAGGGAGAGCATAAATTATAAGGTCAGACTGGAAAGGGAAACGTGCCCCCAGCCCAATTGTTTGGGGCCCAGCCAAGTGGCTACTGCATGCCCCATTGTTCTTAAACAAAATTCCAGAAACAGTGCTTTTCTATCCTAAACCAAGATGGATCAGATTCCACTGAGAGAAGAGCAGTCAACAAATATTGTGGAGAGGGCAGGCTCAAAGCAGCTATTCATGATTTCAAGGCAGAGAATGTATTAATGAACTGGAAAGTATCCATGAGATGCTATAGTCCAGTCTCCTCTTTTTATTTATGTGGAAATGAGCCCTGGGAAGGGAAGAGACTTGCCCAAGGCCAGACAGGGAGAGAGTAGGGGAACTGGGCATCTTGGCCTCCAGGGCCAGTTCTTCCTTTCACTTTGCCAGCATGCTGGAAGATCTCAGAAAGAATTAGAGAAAAGTTGTTTTTTAACCCCTCCAAGCCCTCTTTCCCCACATGATGTTGTTATACCAAGCCCTACAAACCGTTCTTGCTGCCATACATTCCCAGAGGGATTCCTTATTTCTGACTGGGTTGGGGTTTGTTGATGACTCCTTATGAGAGCAAAGCCTCTCACGAAGCGAGGTTGGGAGCCTCAGTAACAAATAGCCTCCTTCCCATTTTTGTTTGGTTTTCTGACATGAGATGGGTTAATAATGCCTTGAGGGTAGCCTGGTGAGAAAGGATCAAAGCTGAAGCTCCTCTGAGGAGGTGGAAAAAGGAGAGCTGGCCCTGCCCCACATGTCCTTAATTATAGCGGTGGAGAAGTGAGAGCAAGGATTAGCTGGACCTTTTTTTTTTTTTCTCCCCATCCGGGGAATGTATTAAATGTCACAGATCTTCTGCTGCTTTGTTCTGCTTCTGATTTGAAGTAGATAGAGCCAGGAAGCATGAGGGAATGAGGGATCTGGCTGCAGGTGTGGGGAAATGGAGGTTGAGGGGGTGGTCAGAGTGAGGAGCAGAAGGCCTAGAAGTCTCCCACCAAACCTTGGGATTGGGAGGGAGTGAGGCTCCGGTAAATGGCCCACCAGTGAGCAGGTACGCTGGCAGCAGCTGTTGCCCTGGAGCCTCGTTAGGGTCGAGTCCAGGCAACCATTTGAATCCCTAAGAAAGGGCCATTGGAAGTGCTCATTGAGGTAGAAGGGGTACAGAGAGAAAGGGAAGAGTTGAATTATACCAAGTGTTTAAAGGGTATTTACAAAAACTTTACTTTCCCCGCTAAAATCTGGTGAATTCAGGCTGTTTCTTTTTTTTTTTAACCTGATGTTTCCAGCTATGCTAAGTCCTCTTCACCCCATTCTGATGCAACTGCAGAGGGAGGGGGTATCTAGGCCCCAACTGATCACTGCAGCTCTTCTCTCCTCCACTGTCTCCCCAAGTCTGTCCAAGGTCATGTTCATTGTTTCCATGACACTATCTATTCACCTTATCCTCTGCCATCCCTTTCTCCTTTCGCCTTCAATCTTTCCCAACATCAGTCTTTTTTTTTTTTTTTTTGGCTAGGCAATGGGGTTAAGTGACTTGCCCAGGATCACACAGTTAGTGTTATGTGTCTGAAGCCGGATTTGAACTCAGGTCCTCCTGAATCCAGGGCCAGTGCTCTATCAGAGTCTTTTCCAATGAGTTCTATCTTCTCATTATGTGACCAAAGTATTTAAGCTTAAGTTTCAGTGTTTAACCTCCCAGTGAATAGCCTGAATTAATTTCTTGAAGTGTTGACTGATCTGACCTCCTTGCTGTCCAAGGGACTCTCAGAAGTCTTCTCCAGCACCACACTTCAAAAAGCACTGATTCTGCAGAGCTCAGCTTTCCTCATAGTCCAGCTCTCACAGCCATACACTGCTACTAGAAAAACCATAGCTTTGACTACACAGACTTTTGTCCACAAGGTGATGTCTCTGCTTTTTAGTATGCTGTCCAGATTTGCCATAGCTTTCCTTCTAAGGAGCAAGTGTCTTTTAGTTGCATGGCTGCAGTCACCATCTGCAGTGATCTTTGAGCCCAAGAATATAAAATCTGACACAGCTTCCATTTCTTCTCCCTCTATTTGCCAGGAAGTGATGGGACCATTGCCAAGATCTTAGTGGTAGTGGAAAGTTGAGGAACTGGGAATGTTTACCTTGGAGAAAAGAAGACTAAGGGTGGGGGGTGGGGAGCAACATGATGGCTATCTTCAAGTATTTGAAGGAAAGTCACCTGCAAGAGGGTTTAGGGTTGTTCTCTTTGGCCCCCAAGGAATCAATCATCACAGTTGACCAATCAATTAATCATCACCTTGGAGCAACTGGTAAAAATTGAGAATAGATGATTGTAGGCTTGCTATCAGGAAATATTAGGATTTCCTAACAGTGGCATGGGCTACCTTGGCGGGTGGTGGGCTCTCCCTCCTTGGAGGTCTTCAGGCAAAAGTTGGACCCCTACTTGTTGGGAATGCTTTAGTAATGAGGATTCTCATTCCGGCATGGTTTGAATAGAAGGCCTCTGAGGTCTGATCCATCTCTTGTGCATCAGTGATTTTGTAAGAATGACATTAGGCTTCACTTAATAATTCATTATTGCCATAGGAAAATTAGTTGATGGGAATGGGGATGTTTACTCTGGAGGAAAGAAGACTTAAGGGCCATGGACATGATGGCTATTTACACAAATCTGGAAATTCATAACATATAAGTAAAATTAGGGATATCCAGGTGGCCCAGGAAGGAATAACAAGGACTAATGCATGGAAGTTAGAGAGAGGAAAATTTCGGGTCAATTGACTGAAGAACTTCCATGTCTGTGAGCTGTCCTGCAATGGAATGGGCTTCATTAGGAGCTAATGGCTTCTCCCTCACTGGAGGCCTTCAAGTAGAGGTCAGGTGGTCATTTGTTGAGAATGTCACAGATGGTATTTGTGCCTTAAGTAGGGGATGGATTATACCACATCCAAGATCCTTCTGAGTCTGGAAGCCTGTGGGATGTTTCACTGTGAGAACAAAACATCTGTTTGGTCACATTATTCAGCCATAGGTGAGGCTCTTTGCTTAAACAAAACATTCTGCACTCTGCAAATGAACTTTACAGTCAAAAGATTTTACTAGCAACGTTCCTGAAAGCACTAATGGTATTCGTGCTGGAGGGCAGAGAAGGCCAAGATGCCAGCGAGCCTGATCTACTCAGGAGGCATGCTGGTCACGATCAAAACAACTGGATATTTGAGGGCAGAATTTATTGGAAATGTAAATATGTCAACATTACGGTCTCAATGCTATTAACTTGTACTTATTGCACATCTGTTTGATGCCTGCTTTAACTGCGTGTTCCTTACCGCCCCATTATTGCTTTACTGGTTATACACAGATAGCAGGCTAGGTTTGCAACAATTTGGGTTCGGTTGGTAGACAGCCTCCATTGTGCCGCATAACCCTTGGAGGTAACAGTCAAAGCATGTGATCATTTGTACAGGGACTGAGCTGGAGTTTACCTTTCCTCCATGTTTGCAATAAAGGGGTGGCTAAGCAAATGAAAAATTGGGAAGGCGAGTGGATAGGGAATTTTGAAATTTAGTAGAGCGAATTAGTTTTTCGGTGCTTTGGAAGCACCCATTTGTTTATGGAAAAGTCATCATGCTATTTACAAATCATTCTTACCCATCTATTAAAGCAGAACCTGCATAGATTTTAATTAGCCAACGCTGTATTAGCCTAGTCCCTGCTATAGCGGGTACCTGAAAAGTACAAAATTGCATTTGTTTCAACATGTTTTCATCTACATTTGCCTGAATTAGTGAGGTACAGACAATATTTAAGATATTGTGTTCATATTAAAAATATCAGAACTGTTTAATAAATCTTTGTCGATTGATTAACAAAGTGTCTGTTATGTATCGGGCACTGCTCTGGGTGCTGTGGTTACAAAGACAGAAAAGAATCTTTTTTCCTGCCCTCAAGGAGCTTGTTATCAAATTAAACACCTATTATATGCCCAGCTGTCAGTGATGCCCCCAAGACAAATGTGTGGGCAGGGAAAACTAAGTCTTCCACATGGGCACAACAGAGAGGGCTCTATACTGGAATATAGTTAACATATTGGGATTTGGAAAACAGACATCAATGTGGGAAAAGCAAATAAGCTATAGTTAGATGACTGGGGCAGATTACTCTTAGCTGATGCCTCCCTCCCCCTGTAATGTCTGAAGAAGAAGTAACATTTCTTTAGCACCTACTATGTGCCATGTGCTGTGCTAAGCACTTTACAATTATTATCTCATTTGATCCTCACAAAAACCCTGGGAAGTAGGACCAGTGGCATGCTAGCCCTGGCACTGGTGATCTAGCTTGGCTACTTGCTTCCATATATGTGAGACAGTTGTTGACAGGTAACTGGCATACTTGACAGACCATGCAACCCAGGGACCTTCTCACCCACACAGTGTTTAGAGGCATTCCTCTACCATTCACTTGTGTCAGTTGACATGTCTTCCTTGGAGAAGCATATATATCCGGGTCTAGAATATCAAGAGAGTAGAAATCCCTGGTAGGGGACTTCTAAAGGTCCTTTTAGAATCATTTAACCTGTAAAGTCCCTCTTCTTGCTTCATGTATGATCCCATGCCTGTCTTGAAAATATTCTGGCCTCAGCTGGTCAAAATAGAAGAGGGGATCTCTTTTTATGAGAACCAATCCTTGACTTGATAAATTTGACATGTCTCTTAGCATTTAACTCTGAGGTGCCTCCTATCTCTACTCCTACAGTACTACACCCAAGGAAAAGTAAGTACCGATTCGTTAGTCCAGTATTGTGGGCTATGCAAAAGAACTAAGAAGACATTATCCCTAACCTTAAGCAGCTAACAGTCTTGCTGGGGAAAAAGGCTAACGTGCATTGAACAGGGAACAATAGAAGGTAGCTCAAAACACACCACCAAGTGTGGGGCTCCTGCATTGTAGGGACACCACATATATCAGCATTCGTGTTTTTGTTGACCCAAATTCTTTGTTTCTAATATGTAATCTAAGGGAGAAGAATCTTCATTCCAACATGTATTATGTGTGCAGGGTGGTGTATTGGCTTTCCTTGATTCTCAGTGTTGCTGGCATGCTAACTATGATTTCTAGTGATGCATAATTAATTCACTAGAACTGTGTATGTGCGTAGGGAAGAACCTATCTAAATTCTGCTTTTAACCTATCACATCTACATCTCACAGTGATCAAGGGGTCAAATTGTTTCCCCATGCTCTCTCTAGGAAGTATAATGAAGTAGGATTATATCATCATTGAATTTAGAGCAGGAAGGGACCTTAGTCCCATTCCGTCATTTCACAGAAGAGGAACCTGGAGCTCAGGGACATGATGTGACTTTACCCAAGGTCACACAGGTAACTAAGTGGCAAAACCAGGATTTGAACCAGGTTCTTTTACTCAAACTTCAGAGCTCTTCAATGTGCTGCCTTTGCTAGTGTTGCCAGATTATCCCTATGGAGGGTTTATGTATAAATCTGGAATTCCTGAAATAGATTAGAAATTTGAAAGAATATAATCAGCTTTCAATTTTCCATTGTAGTGGAGGGGAACAGATTGAGGAGCCATCCAATGCACTGTATAATAAAAAAATAAAGAATTTTTTTCTTCTTTTTTCTTCATTTTAAGGGATGGCTTTTAAGGAGTAGATGGGAAATAGAGATGATGTAAAAACAAAAGAAATCAATAAAATTAAAAAAAATAATTTATATCAGATTAATCAGATTATATTAAATAATACTGAACAAATATTTAGATTCAGGGAGCTCAGTTAGGAGGCTTTGGTAGTAATCCAAAAATTGGGTGATAATGGCCTGGACTTCTCTCTCAGTATAGGGGGTTTGGGGAGGAAGAGATAAGTACAAGAGATGTTTTAAAGGAAAAGTCAGCAGGACTTGACTAACTGCATATGGGAATGAATAAGAGCAATGACATGAAGATTAATCCAAGGTTTGGATTGTAGATCACTAGGAAAATCTCTTAGCATAACAAGAGAAGTAGGGCTGCTTAGCTGTGGGCATAAGAAGGCAGCAGTTACAGTCAGGATCCTTTAGGAGGCTACCAGCAGCTTTCCCTCTCTGGAACTACCATGTTGGTAATGAATGATAATGACCACAGGAAGAGGGGACTCAAAGAATGGGTAGCATGGGACGGTAGGATGATAGGATGGTAGGATAGGGGGATGTAGTGGGTAGAGAACTGGACTTTTAAGCCAGGAATCCCTGGGCTCACATCCCAAGCTTACTCCTTGTGTGACCATAGACAAGTCATGTCATCTCTCTGCCTCTGTTTCCTCATCTGTAAAATGGGGGTGTCAGACTCATTGACTTCTAAGGTCCCATCCAATTTTAAATCTATGATCTTAAGATAATACATGACAGTAAGAAGGCTGAACTACTCAACTCCTATTTTACTGCTGCTTAGTTATTTACAGAGAATGATCTCTGGACTGAGGAAAGAACAAAAATATTCAGTAGGGAATAGAAACACAAGACAAATGAGTAGACAGCCAGGCAGTGTGGCATTGCCCTCAAAGTCTTTAAGGCCAAATGTTGTCCCAGTTTTCAAAAAAGGGATGACAATAGAGTCTGCAAGCTATAGATGGGGGTGGGAGTGTGTATGGGAATGGAGATTGACTCAGGTTCCTGGCACAATTCTAGACCGAATTATTAAAGGCAGTGGTTTGTGAACACTTAGAAAAGGAAGCAGTGATCCCTGAAAGCCAGCATGGCTTCATCAAGAGGAGGTCATGCCAGACTAACCTCATTTCCTTCTTTGACGGGATAATTCAGCTGCTAGGTCAGGAGAACACTATAGACATAATATGCTTAGTTTTCAGCAAAGCATTTGTCAAAGTCTCCCAGGTTAGGCCTGTGGACAAGATGGAGAGATATGGGCAAAAGGATAGTAGTTAGGTGACTTCAGAACTGGCTGAATGGCCTGACCCAAAGGAGAGTCATTAATGGGTTGATGTGAACTTGGAGGGAGGTCTCTAGTGGAGCGTCCAAACAATCTGTCATTGGCTCTATGTGGTTCAGCATTTTCATCAAAGACCTGTATGAAGACATAAATAGCATGCTTGCCAGATCTGTAGATGAGGCATGTGCCTGGTGACAGTCCAGACCCTACAGAGATCTGGACAGGCTAGAACAGAGGTTCTTAACTTTTACTGTGTCATGGACCCCTTTGGCCGTCAGTCTGATGCAGCCTGTGGACCCCTTCTCAGAATAAAATAAAATCCATAGGATGACAAAAGAAATAGTTATCAAAGGTTAAGAATCAGAATAAGATCAATCCAGAACAAGAGGATCAAACTGAATAAGATGGAATGGAAAGGGTTATATTGAAGGCTTACCCTTGGGTCCTAAGATTCCATTTTACGGGATGCATGAGGTGTAACATAAACCATGCTAAACAGCAGTTCCTATAATAAAGGGTTTTTGTGGACTGGAGGTTCAACATAAGTGATATGGCAGTAAAAAAAAAAATCATGCTATCCTAGACTGCATCAAGAGAGGCATGTCCAGAATGAGGGAGGTAATATTATAATACACTGACCTGTTTATACTGTACCCAGAGCATGGCGCTGAATTCTAGGTGTTATGTTTTGAAAAGAACATAAAATTGGACTGTATACCAAAGAGGATAACCAGGATGGGGAGAGAACTGGTAAATGCGCCATAAGGAGGAACTGGGAAGGTTTAGCCTGGAAAAGAGAAGACTCAGGATGGGATGAAAAGTGATTACTGTCTTCCAGTGTCTGTCTTGTGGACGTGGGATTAGCCTTGTTCTGGTTAGCTCCAGGGGGCAGAACCAGGAGCAACTGAGTGAAAATTGTAGAGATACAGATTTCAGCTGTATATCAGGAAAAACTTCCTAGCAACTTGAATGAGCTCTCTCAGGAGGTAGCATGTTTCCCCTCGCTGGGGGTCTTCAGTCTGAAACCAAAGGAGCACTTGCTGGGGATGGATGGTGGGGGGGAGGATTTTTGGTCAGGTCCAGTTTGGACTAGATGGGCTTCTGAGGTGCCTTCTGGCTCTTTGATTTTGTGAAAGAGACGTAAGGCATCTGGACCCTTGTGCACAAACATGAAGACAGGGATGCTTAACAGTGACTGACAGCACCGCATGTTAGAAGAGAACACCATGGCTAGAAATGTCTGCGAAATAAGGATTGTAGGGGAGAAATGGGGGAATTGGGGGGTTTGAGGCCAAAAGTACATGATGAGTATTTTCTTGATGGACCTAGGAAAGCTTAGAGCTGTTTAAATGACCAGAAATAGAGATTATTTGGGGAAATGGGAGTAAAAGTTAAGGATTCAGGCACGTGATAGTGTTTTAGAGAATGTATGAATGTAGGAGTGTGAAAGATGGAGGGCAGGGACCTTGAATAAACTTTCATGTGATAAATGGGCAAGCAGAAAGTAGGAGGGAACAAAAGTGATAAAGTTGAATCTTAGTGAAGATCTTTGAGAAACCAGCTGAGACGCCAGGACTTGATTTTTAATAGTGTTCCTGTGATGGGGTCTTATCACCTTGAAAAAGCCCTTCCAGCTGTCTAAGCAGAGTCCTTTTTGCTACAATTTAATCCTATTTCCTTTTGGATACTATCCTCCAAAATCTACCACATGTAATTGGCTATCTCAGCCACCCTGTTAACAATCTCTCATCAGCTGACTTCAGTACTTAATAGAACTATTTTCCTTGATGTGAATATTCCTTCCACTGTTGCAGATTGTAATCCAGGCACCCTTTTTCATCCCATATGATTCTCATTCACTTCTCCCCTTTGATTTTTTAGTAGAGTTTTAGCGAGTATGCCCTGGGCTATTTCAAAGCCGTTTGGCAATTCTGAGTCAAAGTGTTCTTTCAGTTGCTCTCTTGGTGTAGAATCCAGTGTACCTGATATCCTCTAGTCTTCCAAAGTCTATCAGCTTCTTAGTCTGCTAGGTGGTATAGTGGATAGAGCACTGGACTTGGAGTCAGTAAGGCCTGAGTTCAAATTTGACCTCAGCTACTTATTAGTTATGTGACCCTGGGGAAGTCACTTAACCTTTCTCTGCCCTAGTATCCTCATATATAAAATGGGGATAGTAATAGCACCTACCTCCCAGGGTTGCTTTGGGGGGGGATCAAATGAGATAATCTTTATAAAGCACTTTGTAAACCTTAATGCACTCTATAAATGTTAGCAATTATTTGAATAGCAGTCTTATTTGATTAGGACAGACATCATAGTGTAATGGAAAGAACACTGAACTTGGAATAATGAAAGCTGGATTTGAATCACAGATTTACTCCTCATTACCTGTTTGACTGTGAACAAGTCGCTTTCCCCTCAGGTCTTAATTTCCTCAAATGTCAAATGAGGAAAATTTCAACTAAATGACCACTAGAGTCCTTTTCCAGTCTAACTCCTATGACTCAATCAAGCAATATATTGTTACTTTTTTTTAATTGAAGAATGATCATAATTAAATATATTTTTCCCTTTAGCATTAGACTTGATTCCAGTTTGAATGATGATTCCCTGTGTTTTTCAAAGCCCCTTTGCAATCATGAGTCAAGGTGCTCATTTGGTTGTCGTTTTGGTATAGAATGTCCCCAGTAGCAGACCCAGTAGCCACTAAAGAAAATTGTGGAAGTTACTCAAAGTAGGAAGGTAGCTATTGACTGCATTCTGTTTTGACAGCTTCTTCTCTGGGTGTAAGCTCAGAGGAGAAGCTTTTACTCCAATTTTAATCTTCAATTTTCAAGGCGATGTTTCTTCAATTTATGCTGCCGCATAGTCGGAAAGTCAATTTATCAAGATTCTCTGATCTCGGGCAGTAATTATGCTTCACTCCCCGGAGTTCCACAGCTTTCATTTGGTTGCTTGTTCAAACTGGTGAGTCCGTGTTTTTCTTTCTTGGATCTTTTTGTCTCACTTTAGCAAAGCGTAGCTGCAAGAGATGAAAAAGGTGACATGCATAGTAATACCAATGATAGATGTGAAGGTGGAGGGGAAAATGATGAGATACAGATCTTGACCGTAAGATTGAACTTCACTAGGTTAGTTCTATCTGCAGCTCATTACAGGCTGGACTTATAGCAAATAATTAGCACTGCCAATTGATTTTGTAACTTCAACACTACGTTTGCATCTAGTTTTAAAGATGATGCCTCTTTTTTTTTTTTTGGCCTTCAGCCAGCTACCTCAGCTGACTGGGTGAGTATCATGGGACATAAAACTAGAAGGGAACTTAGAGATCCTCTTGTCCGCTTTGCCCCCCTTTTTTAGAAAAAAGGAAATGGAGGCCAGAGGAGGAGTGTGACTTGCTCAAGGTCACACAGGTTTGTGGTGATAAGTAACAGTGTTGGAATTGGAGCCCAAGTTCTTTGACATCAATTCTAGTGCACTTGCCAGTACTCCATGGACATTCACCCAGATAAATGCCATGGTTACCATCTTGTAGATTCTACATTTACAAAAGCCAGTTTGCTCTTCTAATTGTCCCACAGGCACAGATTCCACCCCAGCCTTGGCCAAGCAGGTGAGGAATGTGTCATCTCAGTGACTTGGAGGGTGAGAATGTGGTTGACTCAGTGCAATCCCATCCCCACTATTGGAGGAACAATTCAACACCCTCTTCCTCCTGACTGTAGTTCAAGGGCAGCATCTTTGTATCTGAAATGTGAAATGACTTAATAGTTCCTATTCATCACTGATTTCAAGCCATGAAATTGTGAGAGCCAATGTGCTATAGTAGCTGGTAGCTAGAGTGTTGAATTTGGAGTCAGAACAATCTGTATTCAAATCCTGCTTCTGACCCTTCCTTGCCGTGTGACCATGCTCAAGTCACTCAGCTCCCAGGAACTTTGGTTTCTTCATCTGTAAAATGAAGAGAAAAATACCTGGAGCACCTACCTCACACAATTATTACAAGACAAGTGATAGAATGTATGCAAAGTGCTTTATAAACTTAAAATATTAAATAAATGTTGGCTAGTATTATTCTTACTCTGGAAATGGCCTGGGCCCTTGGTTTGTAGTTTTATCCAGAGAGACTAAGCCTTGAATTAGTTGAGCAAATGAGAAAGCCAATTCTCACTTGAGCCCAGGCAACATTTGGTTCATAGATTCAAAGTGAGATTCTGTTTCTAATTATCTCAATCTAGGCAGGGGATGTCTTTGTAAAAGCATATAAGCTTCACCTCAGAATAGCAAGATGGCCCCAAAGCCAATCATTGCTAAGGTCATTGGTAAATGAGTGGAAGATAGGAACAGCCTGAAAGAAGGGTTAAGTCATTTGAACAGTTCCTATCTTTTTCTTTTCCTTCCTTCAACTGTGTGACCTTTGGTAAGTCCCTTCTTCTCTCTTGACCTAATTTTCCCCCTATGGAAAATGAAGGGTGTGGGGATCTCTTGGGTCCTTTCCAACTCTTGAATATATGCCATAAGCTCATAGACCAAATGCTCCCGAGCACAGTGGGCAATGCCTTTGCTCCATGGGCAGTGCCTTCTTTCATATATTGCTAAATTCAAGACCTGGTCATTGTTCCCTTTTCTCCAGCCAATACAAACCTTAGTAGCTGAAATCACTAACCAAGGGGCACAATAATTGTGTTCCTATGTTGTATCACAGTGGATTGTGTGGGGCTGTGGGCATGGACATGTGCCGTTACAACTCTGATTGAATATAGAAATGGATCATTAATCTGGGCTCCATACTTTGAATTGCTGATAATTTAAAGGAAGGCAAGTACAAGGTGACCTTTGCCCTAATGGGGAAAAAATGGTGCAAACATAATTGGAGGATGTATTAGAAAGAACATTTTTTTTTGGTAGCACTTTGGAATCACCCATTCATATGTACAGTTAACACACTGTTCTCATTCTATTAAAGCTTGCCTTGAGGACTTAAAAAAAACTTACATAAATTATTATTTGAATTTTAAAAATAAATATGCGATCATAGGACCATAGAGAATCAGTATTGGAAGGGGCTTTCAATGACAGATTGTAGGAGATTTTGAGTTGGAGGGTACCTGAGAAATTAGGGCATAAAATGTGTGAACTGGGAGGAACTCTAGAACTTGGGAGATCAGGTGACATCTAAGCCTTTCATTTTACAGATAAGGAAACTAGTCCCTGAAAGAGGCAGTGACTCATCTAAGATCACATAAGGAGTTAATGGCAGGCCTGGGACTGGAACCCAGGTCTCATGCCTTCCAGGGCAATGTTCTTTCGATTAACTAAAATAGACTGGCCTCCTCCCAATTAATCTGAATTCATGAGGTTTGACTGTACCTCAACACCCAGTTTCTTGATCACAGCCTAATTCTCAAGTGTAGAGAAAAACAATTTGAACCTGGCACATCAGTTGAAAATGTGGGAAAATAAGGCAGCAGGGAAGCAATGACCAGGGCCCCTTAAATTGGGTTGGAAATAGAATTTCAGACTTCAGAACAAGGAACACATTTGTTTTAAGAATTGAAGTAAGTAAGAGAAATCTAGTGAGCCTGTTTTGCTAGGAAGACATGTTAAACTTCCTGACTATGGAAGAATAGCATATCCTAAGGGAAATTATAATTAAAGCACAACAGATTGTATTTTTCTTTTTCAGAGAAATGGTAAAGAGCAAAAAGAATTCAGTATAGCTTCCCAAAGGACAGCTCAAAGATCTCCAGGTAGAGAAAAATCTGTTCTGGAAAGGAGAAAAAAAGGGAAAGGCACCAAATAAGAGCATACTGCATCAGTTAAGGATTTCAGGGATGGAGATAAAGGCAGGAGGAAAATGAAATGACTTTATGCTAACAAAAGCAGGCCAAGATGAAACAGGGGGGTGTGGGGGAGTAGGTGAGCAGGGGAGGGAGCTCTTTGGCAGTCTTAGCAGGAAGGAGAGACTCCAGACCAACTGGTCTGGCTAATAAATTGAGGCATCTACAATTAAAAATGTCTATTAGGCATGTTCTTTTTCATATCTGCATCTAACAATAGAAATGAGTTTCCATTCTAAGAAGTATTTGGACAGCCAGGAACTAATGGGAAGGGAGGGAGGGAGGAGGGAGGATGGAGGATGAAACATCTGGGAACCAGCAATTAAATGAGAAAAGAAATCTATAGGGGGATAGATAGGTCCTGATGTCCCATCTGTGAGGTCTCTTCCACCACCTACCCCCCTTCTCCATTTCCCCACCCCCTCAGGTCCTAACCCTGGTGTGATCCTTAGGTGATTGAGGTAGGGGGATATGAATGTATCATGGTGGGAGATATGAAAGTATGAGAAGCATAGCTGAATAGGTCTGGTTAATTCATAGGGATAGAAATCTGTAAGTGAATCAGTCCCAAGAAACTTTTGAAAACTCAGACACTAGAGAAGATGGAAAAGCTAACCAAATGATGTTGAACTCCAATACATTCTTTTTCCTTTAGTTTCCATTGTAGCTTGTTTCCACTGAGACCATGTAGAAGCAGGAACCCAGTGGTGAAATTGATCCAATTTCAGCACAGTGCCTTAGTGCACCAAGGGAATGGAAGTCTTAATAGAGTTTTTGGCCTCTGTGAGTCTGCGCTGTGTGCAGTAATGGACCAAAGCCAAATTGTAGATTAGATCAATGTTGTCTTTGGAGGCACCCATTTGGGGAGCCTGCTTTCCCCTCCTTTCACCAATGTGTCCATTCAGAGTTTTCCCACTGCAGCAACCCTACAACTCAGTCTACTGATCTGTTTCTGAAGCAGCTAAATGGCATAGTGGATAGAGTGCTGGACTTGAAATCAGGAAGACCTGAATTCAAATACCACCTCAGATGCTTAGGAGTTGTTACCCATGTCACAAACACTTCTCAGTGCCTCAGTTCCCTCATCTGTAAAATGGAGATAATAACAGCACTTACCACACAGAGTTGTTGCTTTACAATCCTTAAAATGCTATAGAAATAAATGCTGGCTATATTCTAATCTTTTTTTGTAAACCAGTTTTTTTTTCTTCTGTGTCCTGTTCTCTTATTGTTATTGGTGTTCTGTCATTTTCATTTGTGTCTGACTCTTTGCAGCCCCATTTGGGGTTTTCTTGGCAAAGAGGCTGAAGTGGTTTGCCATTTCCTTGTCCAGCTCATTTTCCAGATGAGGAAACAGACAAACATGGTTAAGTGTCTTGCCCAGGGTCACACAGCTAGTAAGAGTCTGAGGCCAAATTTAAATTCAGGTCTTCCTGACTCCAAGCTGGTGGTCTATCCACTTGTAGTACCACCTAGCTGTCCTATATGGTATTGCTTTTTTCTAGCACAACAGATGATAAAATGGGAACCTAATAATAAAGAGAATAATAAATGGCATTACTATAGATTTGCTTAAGGTTTCAAAGTACCTTCCTCTGATCCTTGAAACAAACCTATGAAGTAGATTCTCTACATATTATTCCCATTGTACAGATGAAGAAACTAAGTCTCTTAAGAAGTTAGTTGATTTGCTCATAATTACAACCCTAGTGTCAGAGGCAGGGTTTGACCCGAATTCTTCCTGACTCCCAGTCAAACCCTGTGATGTTAATGTGATAAAGAATACTCATCTTTTCTAGGCCCAGACATTTTTGTCAGGGGCCTTCCAGAGCCACAATGCCTTAATCCAGAGAGGTGACTAAAATGATGGGAATTTCAGTCACCTTGGCAGGTTAATGGGGGCTGGTGCAGTATTTTGGATTGGTAGGAACTTGTTGACATTCCTCCAACCACATCATATATGGAGCCCCATACAGGGTGTCACAAAAGTCTTAGTGCAGTTTTAAGGTATTTAAGCTTAGAAACACTATGTACTTTGCCTGTCCATAGGGCCAGACCTGTGATGTACATGTGTGTGTCGTGGCTAAAGTCTGGCAAAATGACCAAATGACTAATTAGAAGACCAAGCTATTTGTCGAGTATGTGCTGCCAACCAGCTGGGCGGTTGGATACTGATTGATTTTTTTGTCTTATCCTTCATCCAGATGTTTGACACCTTTCAGACACAGCCAGAGTTCTAGCCCTACTAAATTTCTTATCTAATTATTTCAATCAGTTTCTTGGTGCCCTGCTCCAAGGATAAGCCTCAGTCCATTTTATTTTCCATTTTCCACTGTTATGTGAGCTGTTTGTTAAGGGAAATTGCTGAGGATAGAAAATTTGGAAAGTTTGGTCCACTGGAAATTAAAAAAAAAAACAAAAAACAAACCCATCAGACCTCTCAGGTTGTTTCTCTGCAATGCTGATGAGATGCTTAGAGCAGTTTGAATTTGGGAGACCTGGATTTGAGTTCTGTCTCTGACACACACTGACTGTGTGACCTGCAGGACACAACTTCCCGGTGCTCTGGGCAACTAAGACTACAAACAGAAGAGAAGAGACGGCCTTGTTTTTGTAGAGGAAGTTTCCTATACTTGTGGAATCTTAAGTCCCATCCATATCTAAAACATAGCCCAGCACTTGATTTGCTATTGCTTTGTATTATCCTACAGGGGCAGCTAGGTCGCATGGAAGATAGAATAGTGGATAGAGTCAGGAAGACCTGAGTTCAAATGTGACCTCAGACACTTACTAGCTGTGCACCCTGAGCAAGTCACATAACTCTATTGCCTCAGTTTCCTCATCTGTAATATGAGCTGGAGAAGGAAATATAAGCCACTCCAGTATACCTGCCCAAAAAATCCCAAATGGGGTCTTGAAAAATTGGATACAACTGAAATGACTGAACAACAATAGTTAGCTAAAGAGGTTGCTCTGGAATAGCAGAAATAGTACTGGATTTAGAGCCAGAGAGTCTCATTTTGAATCCTGACTCTGCTACTTATTATCTATGTGACCTTGGACAGGTCTCTTCATCTTCTTGAGTTTCCATTTCCTCGTATGTTAAACTTTCATGGTTCCAGGCAACTCTAAACCTAGGATCCCGTGTTCCTCTGCCTAAAGTATGTCACTCCCTTCCACTGGCTTGGGGTTTGCCTAACTAAACACATTCCAACCTTCCAGTAAGTGACATGAGCACAGAGACTGTGTCCCTTATTTTTCTTATATTTCTCTTATATTCCCCACACTTTCCAACCCCTTATGCCAAACCCAAATACAGGGATAGACACATGACAAGACCTGAATTGCAACCAGGTCTCGTTTAGCACTGATAACACATCCTGTGAAGTGGTAGCATTTCTCAAACTTGCACCACAAATTTCCATTAGGCTGAAATCAATGCCCATGTTTTACACAATTATAACTTTGAATAGTACGAATGTATATACATGTGGCCACTTCATAGAATTCATTATTGGCATGAATTGGGGCCATATTGACTAGGTGCTGAAATACTATCAGTTAAACCAGTCAGGATTGTAAATAAACCAATGTTGTTGCTGTCAAAGTATTCAGTTTTCCGCCAGGTCCTTTGAGGTTGTCGAGATTCAGCCTATAGCTCATTTCCTACTCCTTCTCCTTGGGGGTGGTCGCCTGACAGCATAGTTTGTCAGCATTTCTTTACAATTGCCTGATTATGATCTTCTTTTCTCCTTTCAAAAAAAAAAGAGGTCAAAATTTCCATGCTATTTCTCCAGCGCTAGTAGGACTGAGCAAGGTTGTAAAGATGGAAGGAGGCTACTTGCATATTGGAAACCCTGACTCTGTGTCACTGTCAGTTTCAGTGCATAAATCATCTGCCAGTGTCCCAGAAGTAGCACCCTTCATGTCAGAATCATATCTAAGGTTTTCAGTGCATTTCCAAGATGAGTGATGAATGGAGGTAAGCTATGTGACTGATGTTGGCTGGTAGGCTTTGACTGAGGCCATGAATGGGGCTTTTACAAGAAAGACTATTTTGTGTCCTTCTGCAGTAGAAAAGCAAGGTCTATGGCAGTTTTGCTCGCTATTTTTCCTTGCCATCTGTCAGTGCTGAGGTCCAGGCGTGTGAGGCTCTCCCTCTTTCTGATTTCTTGCCTTGGATTGTTCCCCCAAAGAAACATCAACATTGCCCTTTTCTCCTGGTATGATTGAAGTTAATTTCTTCTAGGAAGAGCTGAAAAGCCAAATTTACCTGGTTTGTATGTCATTGGAAGCAGCTGCAGGTATGGCACAATCTTTTGACTATTCTGAAGTCTTTCCTCTGTCTTTGATAGGAGAGCAGTCATTGATTATTCTGTGACTCTGAGCAAGGCACTTAGTAGAGTGGAGTAGAAAGAGCATTGCATCTGGAAGTGGAGGACCAGGGTTGGAGGTCCAGGGAGTTCATCAACCAATGGAGATTTTAAAGGATTATGTATAGATGATGGAAACAAAGGCAGATAATGGAGAAGAGCACAGAGGCATTCCATGGTATTAAACAAATAGCATCAAGTGAGATGAGATTCTGGATGAGTTGAATATCATGGAGAATCCTGAAGATAAGAAAAAAGAGTTCGTTCTTTGATCTCTCTAAACTGAAGTTGTATGGCATGATGTAGAGAGAACTAGCTTTGAGGTTAGGGAGAACTGGCTTTGAGTCCCAACTCCAACATCATACTGGCTGTGAGACTCTTGGCAAATCACTTAACCTCTCAATCCAGGGTAGGGTAGGGACCAAGCTACACTGCTAGAAAGAGTGTGCTCATCTGAGAAGAGGAGGCATTGCATTCTGCTTCTGGGGAGGGAGTCCCCACACAGACTGATAACTGACTGAAAAGAGGAGCCAGAATCATTTGTGTGTTGTATCTTCCCAGGAGAATGCTCTTTGGGCTGGAAGGGAAGGGGCCAAAATGATGAATTGGGAGTTGAAAAGTAAGGAGACAATGAGACCCAGATGAACTGTGTCTCAGGGTTCTGAATGGGTGCATGTGATCACAGACTTATTGGCGGTGATCTTGGAAAGACCATGGAGAACAACAGAGCTAAACTACAGGACTGGATAGCTTCTGAGTTATTAAAAAAAAAAAACAGGTATGGGGGGAGGGAGCAGCAGTCTGAAAACTGTAGGACAGTGTGGATTACTTAAATTTTTGGAAAAAAATCTAGGGATAATTGGTGAAAGATTTTAGTAGATTTAGTAGATTGTGAGCTCAGTGAGTCAACAGTGTGCTGTGGCAGTCCCCAACACTAACATGATTGTGGGCAGCATTCAGGACATAGTGTCCTGAAAGATGGAGATGCTAGGCCCCCTGGACTCTGATTAGGTGACATAACATGCAGAGGATAAAGTGTGATATTTGGTTTTGGGTGCTAATTTTTTGGGAAAGGCATCGAGAAGCTGGAAAGCATCCTGAAGAGGGCAACCATTTTGGCAAAAGGCTTCAAGGCGTCCATCATCATTCCATCAACAAGCACTGATTAAGCATCTACTCTATGCCAGGAAATAGACCATGCCATATGCATTCTGGTTAAAGGAATGAGGGGCTATTTAGCCTGGAGAAGAGAAAACTGGGGGGTATGATAGTTATCTTCACCTATTTAAAGGCCAGTCATGAAGAAGAGTGATTACTTTTGTTCTGCTTGGCCCTTTCTTTGTATCCTTAGTATTTAGAACAGTGCCTGGCACATAGTAAGTGCTTATTGACTTGACTTCAAGTGAGCTCCTGTGGACTTTAAAGTCTCTTTCAAGTCTGACATTCTGTGATTGTTGTGCTAGTGTGACCTTGGGCAAGCCATCTCATATTTCTGAGCCCTGGTTTTGATTTGTTATCATTACTGATATATAATGTGATTATATAAAATATATTGTTATATATAATATTAATAATTGATACCTAGCATTTATGTAGGGTTTTGAGGTTTACAGAGTGCTTCACAACAACCCTGGCAGGTAGGTGCTATTTTTATCTCCATTTTACGGTTGAGGAAACTGAGGCAGACAGATTAAGTGACTTGCCCAGGGTCACACAAGTATCTAAGACTGGATTTGAACTCAGATCTTCCTGATTCCAGGTCCAGAGCTCTATCCATTGTACTACCTAGCTGCCTCAAGTTGTAATAACAATGAAAACATGGCATCAAGCATGGTGTAATGCTCTCCAGTGAACCCGCACCAAATACTCTTTTACGACACTGTGAAGAGAACTGAGGTAATTAGGAAAGCATTTTAATCCATTCAGTCTTGTCCATTAACATCATGTAGGCAACAGTCAGTTACCAAGCATTTATGAAGCACCTACTATGAGCCAGGTATTGTGCTAAGTGCAGGGGATACAAAGAATGGCAAAAACTAGTCCTTGTTCTCCAGGATCTCACAGTGTAATGGAACAGGCAATATGTAAAAAATGATATACAAACACGCTATTTAACAGGTTTAACCTCATTGGTGCACATTATATTTCAGAGGGGTGATGAAAAGGACACTGAATTTCAAATCAGGGGACGTGAGTTCAAATGCTGACTCTGCAACATATTATTTGTGTGACCTGGAGTAAGTCACTTTCCTTCCATGGGCCTATGTTTCTTCTTCTTTCAGATAAGAACATGCACCTTGAAAATCCTATGGTCTTCTTAATCAGGTCCATTATAAATATGCAACAGGTTTGTTTTACCAATTACATTTCAAATCATCCTTTAATTTTAAACAGCACCATGACTGCCAAGAAAATGGATCTTTATTTGGTTCTTCTCTTTACATCTGAACTATTTAAAATTCAGTGGAATGGTGACTGTGTACATCACCCTGAAATGAATTTTCTCAGTCCCTTTTCCACTTGGGCATCGTGTAAGATGCAGTTTACTCTGTCACTCTGCTTTGAAGTGAAATATAATTAGATGTGGGTCCACATCAAAGGCCTAATGTCTTAATGCTTTCAGGAATGATTGGGTTTTTCATTAATTTTTTTGCCCCAACACATAAAAAACATTTCATTTTCCTAACTAAACAGCTTGCAAAGGAACACTCAGGTTTCCTAGATGCAAGGGGGCTGGGGAATCAAGAGAGAAAGGAGAGAGAGAGAGAGAGAGAGAGAGAGAGAGAGAGAGAGAGAGAGAGAGAGAGAGAGAGAGAGAGAGAGGGGGGAGAGAGAGAGGGAGGGGGAGAGGGAGAGGGAGGGGGAGAGGGAGAGAGGGAGAGGGAGAGAGAGAGGGAGAGAGAGAGAGAGAGAGAGACGGAGAGAGAGAGAGAGAGAGAGAGACGGAGAGAGAGAGATGGAGAGAGAGAGAGAGAGAGAGGGAGAGAGAGGGAGAGAGAGAGAGACAGAGAGAGAGACAGAGAGAGAGAGACAGAGAGAGAGAGAGAGAGAGAGAGAGAGAGAGAGAGAGAGAGAGAGAGAGAGAGAGAGAGAGAGAGAGAGAGAGTTTAGGAGGAAGAAATAAGCAGCTGCACTTTGTTCTCACACATCATTAGAAACACCACCCCTTCCCCCCCCCTTCCACCCAGCACAGGCAGCCAGACCAAAGACTCACTGGCTCACTGGAGACTGACTGCTTTCTGACAGGCTTTGTCAGGTGGGCCTGGGAGGGGAGGCCAGGGGCCTTGGGAAAGAGAAGAAAGCAATCAAGGCACAGACCAGAAAGAATCGTTTGTTTTCTGGACAAGATGAATTTCCATGGTGGTCTACAGATTAACCTATTGTTTATCTAGATCTATGGGGTTGAATTCACAGGACCTGAGAGGACTGGAAATCTAGAAAGATCCTTCCAGACCATCCATTCCAACTCTCTCATTTTAAAGAGGTGGAAACTGAGATCTGTAGAAGGGCAGTTGTTGGCTTCCCTTTACAATTTGCCTTGTAGAAGCAGGGGGTGATGGGAAACAATACTAATTGAGACTGAGGTTTTGATTTGAGAAGCAAACTTCACTAGCCACTTGGAAGAGGATGGCCACAGGGCTATTGCAGTTACCAGAGGAGAGTCCCATTGGGATCCAATGTGTCTCAAACACACTGGAGTTACAGAGAAGGCTTCTATGGGATCAGAGGATAATAGAGAGATTTAGAGCTAGGTTAACCTTCAAGGCTAACAAGTCCAACTTCTTCATATATAGAAGAGGAAACTGAGGCCCAGGGAGAAGTTCATTAACCAAGGTCACCCAACGAGGAAGTGTCTGAGGGCTTGATCTCATGTCTTCCTGATCCCAAGTTCTCTATTCATTATGCCATCTACCTGCCTCAATCTCCAATACCTTTCCTCTTCTAATTAAATAAACACTGATTAAGCTCCTACTGTGTGTCAGGCACTGTGCTAGCCATTGGGGATACAAATACAAAAATGAGAGGCAGTATGGTACATTGGAAGGAATGAGTACAAACTTTGGAGTCAGACAACCTGGGTTCAAATTCAGACAGTGCCACTTTCTACTTGTGTGACCTTGGGCAAGTCATTTAACTTTTCTGGCCCTCAGTTTTCCCAGTAAAATGAGGGAGATGGAATCTGAAGTCTCTTTTAGCTTTAAATCTGTGATCTACAATCTTTGAAACAATCCATGCCCCCAAGGAGTTTATATTCAGTCAAAAGGATAGGGCCTATGCAGATATAAGTACACTACAAGGTAAAGGGTTATAAAGGGAACAGTGACTTTTTTAGCCTCAGTACTTGGTACTGAGCAGGCTCCTAATAAATGTTTGCTGATTTATCAGAGGGAGAGAGGGTGAAGGGCCATAGGAAATGTTGCAGGGGTGGGGTGGTAAACACTAAGAAATAGTGGTCAGAAAGTACTTTGGAACACAGGATTACCTGAGCTGATACTTAAGGGAAGGTAGAAGACATGAAAGGATGAATTGAGAAAGGGGATGAGCATTGAAGGGATGGTGTATGGCTTGTATGTATTGTGTTGCTGTTTGTCCTTCATACTGGAAGAGGACCAATGACATCAGGGGGGTGATGTTTTGACTTGCATGTGAATTGGATACAAGAGACGTGGGCTATGCAAAGTCATCAGCCTCACCCTCTCCTCCAGGGTAATTGGAGTCCAGTGGAAAATCATAGGTCAGGACAATAGGTAATGGCCGAAGATGCAATGGAGGACCTTTGCCTTTTTAATCTAAGGTCTTTCCAAGGTCCTGGTTTGTCTGAGGTAGCATCCATTTAGTGATTAAAGGCTAGGTACGAATTGAGGCAAAAGATGTCCTAGTTTGCCTTGTGTGAGTGAAAAAAGGAAGGAAATGATATGTCAAGATCAAGAAAGAGCTAGGAGTCTATTTGGGCCTTGAGAGAATGTGAAAGGGAGACATATGAAATAAAACTGGAAAGGTAGCTTGAAACCAGGCTGTGAAAAGCCTTGAATCCCAGGCTGAAGAGTTTTTTTTTTCTTTTTTGTTTTACCTCAAAGGCAATAGGGAGCTACTGAAGGCTTTTTAAAAAAAATTAATTAATTTATTTTTAGTTTTCAGCATTCACTTCCATAAGCTTTTGAGTTTTAAATTTTCTCCCCCTCCCTCCTCTCCCCCCTCCCCAAAATGGCATGCACTTTGATATAGGCTCTACATATACATTCATATTAAACATTTTCACATTAGTCATGTTGTAAAGAAGAATCAGAGCCAATGGGAGCAACCACGAGAAAGAAACAAAACAAAACAACAAAAAAAAGAGAGCAAATAGTATGCTTTCATCTTCATTCAGACTCCAAAATTCTTTCTTTGGATGTGGATAGCATTTTCTATCATGAGTCTTTTGGGGTTGTCTTAGATCCTTGCATTGCTGAGAAGAGCTAAGTCTATCAAAGTTAGTCATCACACAATGTGGCTGTTACTGTGTACAATGTTCTGCTGGTTTTGCTCACTTCACTCAGCATCAGTTCATATAAGTCTTTCTAGGTTTTTCTGAAGTCTGCTTGCTCATCATTTCTTATAGCACAATAGTGTTCCATTATATTCATATACCACAACTTGTTCAGCTGTTCCCCAGTTGATGGGCATCCCCTCAATTTCCAATTCTTGGCCACCACAAAAAGAGCTGCTATAAATATTTTTGTACATGTGGGTCCTTTTCCCATTTTTTATGATCTCTTTGGGATACAGAACTAGAAGTGGTATTGCTGGGTCAAAGGGTATGCACAATTTTATAGCCCTTTGGGCATAGTTCCAAATTGTTCTCCAGAATGGTTAGATCAGTTTATAACTCTACCAACAATGCATTAGTGTTCCAATTTTCCCACATCTTCTCCAACATTTATCATTTTCCTGGTTTGTCATGTTAGCTAATCTGATAGGTGTGATGTGGTACCTCAGAGTCATTTTGATTTGCCTTTCTCTAATCAATAATGATTTAGAGCATTTTTTTATATGACTACAGATAGCTTTAATTTCTTTGTCTGAAAACTACCTGTTCATGTCCTCTGACAATTTATCAATTGAGGAATGACTTGTATTCTTATAAGTTTGACTCAGTTCTCTATATATTTGAGAAATGAGGCCCTTATCAGAGACACTGGCTGTAAAAATTGTTTCCCAGCTTTCCTTCTAATCTTGGTTACATTGGCTTTGTTTGTGCAAAACCTTTTCAATTTAACATAATCAAAATCATCCATTTTACATTTCGTAATGTTCTCCATGTCTTGTTTGGTCATAAATTCTTCTGTTCTCCATAAATCGGACAGGTAAACTATTCCTTGCTCTCCTAGTTTGCTTATACTATCAGCCTTTATATCTAAATCATGTACCCATTTTGACTTTATCTTGGTATGTGGTGTAAGATGTAGGTCTATGCCTAATTTCTGACATACCGTTTTCTAATTTTCCTGGCAGGTTTTGTTAAATAGTGAATTCTTATCCCAGATGCTGGAGTCTTCAGGTTTATTAAACAGTAGATTACTGTAGTCATTAATTATTGTGTCTTGTGTACCTAACCTATTCTACTGATCCGCCACTCTATTTCTTAGCCAGTACCAAGTACGTTTGATGATTGCTGCTTTATAATACAATTTAAGATCTGGTACAGCTAGGCCACCTTCCCTTGCATTTTTTTTTTCATTAATTACCTTGATATTCTGGATCTTTTGTTCTTCCAGATGGATTTTGTTATTATTTTTTCTAGCTCTATAAAATAATTTTTTGATAATTTAATTGGTAGAATTGTCATTTTTATTATATTAGCTTGGCCTACCCATGAGCAACTGATATTTTTTCCAATTGTTTAGATCTGATTTTATTTGTGTGAAAAGTGTTTTGTAATTGTGTTCATATAATTCCTGGGTTTATTTTGGCAGGTGTACTCCCACATATTTTATAATGTCTACAATAACTTTAAATGGAATTTCTCTTTCTATCTCTTGCTGTTGGGCTTCGTTAGTGATACATAGAAATGCCAATGATTTATGTGGGTTTATTTTATATTCTGCAACTTTGCTAAACTTATTTATTATTTCAAGTAGATTTTTTAGTTGATTCTCTAGGATTCTCTAAGTATACCATCATGTCATCTGCAAAGAGAGATGGCTTTATTTCTTCTACGCCTGTTCTAATTCCTTCAATTTCTTTTTCTTCTCTTATAGCTAAAGCTAACATTTCTAGTACAGCATTGAATAACAGTGGTGATCATGAATATCCTTGTCTCACCCCCGATTTTAGTGGAAATGCTTCTAGCCTGTCCCCATTACATATAATGCTTGCTTTTGGTTTTAGATGGATGCTACTTATTATCATCTTCAGGAAGACTCCATTTATTCCTGTGCTCTCTAATGTTTTTAATAGTAATGGGCATTGTATTTTGTCAAAAGTTTTTTCTATTGAGATAATCATATGATTTCTGTTAGTTTTGTTGTTGATATGGTCAATTATGCTGATAGTTTTCCTAATACTGAACCAGCCCTGCATTCCTGTTATAAATCCTACCTGGTCATAGTATATTATTCTCAAGATAAGTTGCTGTAATCTCTTTACACTCATTTCTATTGGAGGTACCACCATTTTTCCAGTTACCCAGAGTAATAATAACCTCAGAATCATCCAAGACTGTGCCCTCTCCCCACCCCTCCTATATTCAATCAGTTGCCCAAAATGATCAATTCCACAACATTTCTGCCCTCTTTTCCTTTCTCTCCAATCAGAGAAGCAGCACCCTAATTCAAGCCTCTGTCTACCTCTTACCTAGACTCTTATAGTAGCCTCCTACTTGATCTACCAGCTTCCAGTCTCTCAGATTTCCAGGTTCTCCTTATAGCTGCCATAGAATCACAGGTGAAAGGGACCTCAGAAGTCAAATCCAACACATGCATGAACAAACCTACTTACATACATTATGTACTTACAACACACTTAACAGTAGTCTTCCAGACTTTTCTTGACAGCCTCTAGTGATGGGAAAGCCACTATCTCCTGAAGGCCTCCCCTTCCATTTGGGGCTAACTGTAGCCAGGAAGACCAGAGTTCAGATCCAGCCTTGGACACTTACTATTGTATTATTCTGGGCAGGTCACTTAACCTCTATCTCAACCTCAGTTTCCTTAAACTATAAAATGGAGATAATAGCACCTAGTTCACAGGACTATTGTAAGGATCCAATGAGATAATATTTGTAAAGCACTTAGCACACTGCCTAGCACATAGTAATTACTTAATAAATGCTTATTTGTTTCCTTCCTTCCTCCTTAATTATTAGGAAATTTTTTCTTGGATTCAAGCCTATATTGACCTCTTCACAATTTCAACTCATTGCTCCTATTTCTGCCCCCTTCAATCAAGCAACACAAGCATTTTGCACAGTGCCTGACATATACCTTAACAAACTTTTATTGATTGATTGATTGGACTTCCATGAGATAGCCTTTTAAATACTTGAAGACAGCTCTCATGGCCCACCTGAACCCTCTTTTCTCCAGGCTAATCAAGTCTTTCCACCAGTTCTCATACAGAATGAACCTGATGCCCTTCACCACCCTGGTTGCCCTCCTCTAGATTCCTTCCAGTTTATCTTCCCTAAGGTACACATCTGCCCTTGACATTGTTCCTCTCAAAAGTCTTCAGTGGGGTGGGGTTGATAAAAGGGAAGGCAGACTGAGGAACATGGTGGTCAAAAGCAAAACTCTAGTAAGGAGAGAAAGGGAGAAAGGAGAGAGGAAAGCATAAGTGGGGCAGGAGAATAGGATGAAAAAACACATATAGTAATCATAACTGTGAATGTGAATGGGATGAACTCTCCCATGAAAGAGAAGCAGATAGCAGAGTGGATTAAAAACTATAATCATACAATATATTGTTTACAAGAAACACATTTGAAGCAGAGGGATACACACTGAGTAAAGGTAAAAGGCTGGAGTAGAATATATTATGCTTCAGCTAAAGTAAAAAAGGAGGAAGTTAAGGTCTGGGGGAAGGATGATGACTCTTCCATTTTGACCATGTTGAGTTTGAGGTAACAATAGGACATCCAGGTGGAAGCCTGATGTAAAATAATGGTCTCCTCTTTTCTGTTGCCTTTTGGGTGGTTCTAGTCTGACTCTTATCTGAGTTCTAGTCAGAAAGTTCCTTTTAATTCTCTTCATACCCTTGGTCTCTGTAAATCCTTCCCAGGGATTCCATTTATTGAACCTACAAAAGGGCTGTGTGGAAAGAGGTGACAGAACTCCTTTCACCTCCACTCTAGGCCATGATGGCCCTTGTATCTTATGCAAATCAAATGGGCTTGGCTGAGTGGGGAAGACTGAAAAGGGCTGGTGACCTTTGTCCTATTCCAGGGGTAGGGAAAGTGCCTCCTGGATACCACATGTGGCCCCTTAATGAAAGGATTTGTTCTGTAAAACTTGGACTCAGTCAAAAAGCCGCACCCAAGGACCTAGAAGGCCACATGTGGCCTCAAGGCCGCACCCTGTTTTCTCTTTCAACAACAAAATCGGTGCTTTTTTACAGTAACATAAAGTCCAATTTAAAGGAGGGAAGAAAATGTTTATGTACTATTGAAAACCAATGATTCATATACTGTATCTCTAGCCTTACAAATGTTGCAAAAGAAATAGTAGTTTCTTGGTAAAAGTTCACATTTTCCCCAGGAGGAAAAGCCCCCTACAATCCAGATTTTTTATTGGATAACAAGTTTTAGACCTGTTGTTAATAAGCATCTTCTAGGGAAGCTCTTCTGTGCTGAACTTGACAGCCATGCAAGAGATGGAAAGGGTTTTTAATAACAAAGCATCCTGCAGCTATCAGCAGAAGATATTTCATAGCACTCAAGTGTAGATGTGTTACATGAGATACAAAAAAATGCGAGGCAAAAAAAAAAAAGAAGAAGAACCGAATGCTCTTGGCTGTCTGGTACTTTCTGACAGCTGTTTCCTGATCAGAGCAAATTAGCATATCTGTATGCAATTCTCCTCTATTTACTTTGTATTTTTAGTTCATAAAATGCCAGATTCTCAAAGATGGACAGGCCCTCAGAGACTATTTGTCCAGTCCATACCTTTGCAGAAATATCCCCTGTACGAAATGGCCTTGTAGCTTCAGCTTAGAGCTCTTCAGAGATAGGGAACCCATTGTCTTTTCCAATAGCCCATTCCTCTTTGGTACAGCCTTAATAATTAGGAGGTTTGTCCTTACACTGAACTAAAAGCATTTCTCTAGAACTATCCCTCATTGATCCCAGTACTGCCTATGGGCCAAGCAGAATAATGCTACTATCTGGCTCTGAAGAAGACATGGGGCAGGGCAGCCGGGTGGTGCAGTGGATAGAGCACCGGCCCTCAAGTCAGGAGGACCTGAGTTCAAATCCAGCCTCAGACCAAACACTTGACGCTTACTAGCTGTGTGACCCTGGGCAAGTCACTTAACCCCAATTGCCTAAAAATAAAAAATAAAAAGACATGGGGCAAATATGTGTCTGTGTATGCTTAGTAAAAGTGACCTCCTAGACTTTGTCCTGGGGTAGGTGAGGACTCCTGGCAAGGACCACCAAGCCACCATGGTTCTGGTGATTCCTTTCCTTTCTCCTTCAGGGGAATTAGTCTTGGAGGCCTCTTGCTCTAATTATTGTCAATAAAAATCCATCGCCTGAGCTCTCAGAGTCATGGTGAAACACCTTCCTAATGGGGTGATTATTGAGTTTGTATATTCATTCAGGCCTAAGGAAGGAGGCTTAGGGTGATATTGGCTAATTTCCTTTTCCACTACTAAACTGCTATGCGCTTTCCAATGGCTTTATCTTTGAAGACAGCACCTCAATCTGTTTCTGTAATTGAGAGTGCATCCCATCTTGTAATTACGAGATTTGTCAGTGCTAGCAGTGGGCTCCTGGCATGTAATTCAGGGCCAGTAGAAATTCATCCTGAGGATGCTCTTGTTTCTGTCCTTCCAATATTGGGTGAAATAGGGATGTGGGCATGATTGAGGGTCCCCTTTCAGTTCTCAGGCCTTGCTGTTTTTCATAGCTCAGGATTTGAGCTATTTGTTATTGTTGTTTGTTTGTTTGTTTTTGTACTTTTAGGTTTGCAAAGAAATTTCCTTGGAAAATTCTATAAAGTAGGTAGTGCAAGTATTATCATTCCCATTTTACAGATAAGTAAATTGAAGAGCAGAAATGTGAAATGATCTACCAGTGGTCATATGCCCAGTAAATATCAGAGTTGGGACCTAAGAAAATAGGATTGTGGATTTAAAACCAGAAGAGGCTTTAGAAATCATGAAGTTCAACTGCCTCATTTGACAAATGAGGAAACTGAGGTCCAGTGAGGTTCAATTACTTGTCCAAAGTTGTAATAAGAACAAAGATTTACAGCTGGAAGAGATCTCAGAAAGATCCTTTAGTCTAAGTCTCTCATTTCACAGAGGAGGAAACTGAGGCCCACACAGGTGATGTGAGATGTCTAAGGTCACACATATGATCAAAGATTTAGAACTGGAAGGAACTTGGAAGTTATCAAGTCCAACCCTCTCATTTTATAGAGGAAGAAAACCTCCTAAGCTTAAATGACTTGGAAGCTGGATCTAGGACTGGTCAGGACCTCAGGGCCTATGTAGTTCAATTCCCTCATTTTAGAGATGAGGAAATGGAGATTTTTGTTTGAAGTTCAGTGACTTACTTAAGGTTGCACAGAGAGTAGGTGACAGATCCAGGATTCAAGCTGATGTCTTCTGAACCAAAATCAACTCGCTTTTACTTATATAGTACTGAGACTTAATCTATCTCCAAATCACTCATCATTATCCCTTGAAAAACAAGGTTCTTTTGCTCCTTTACTGACACCATAATTTACAAGTCATCTAGGTGCAAAACCAGGGATTTATTTTTGATTCTTGCGACTCCTTCAAACCCTCAAATCCAGGTCGGTTCCCAAATTTTGTCAAGTTTTTCTTAATGATGTGTCTCAATGATATCCTTCTCTTCATTTCCATTTCCAATACTACCATCTTGGTCTGAACCTTAAGCACCTCACATCTAGATTACCAAAAACACATTCAAACTGGAATTTCTGACCCATCTCTTCTCTCCCTAAAATCCATTAAGGCCAGGTCCATCTTCTTGTATCATTTCTTTTATTGTGCCATTCTCCCATTCAAACACCTTTACTGACTCTATATTGCCTGCCATTTGGTCTAAGGTCTCCTGAATGACTCTGTTACAAAATAAATTTATATTTATATCTTTCATTTTCATATCATCTGAATTCCCTCTTATACCTGTCACCCTTATCCCTCCCAGAGAGCCATCCCATGTAACAAAAAATGTTTGGAAAAGAAAGAGGAAGAAGAGAAAAAGAAACCAGCAAAACAAATCAGTGGGAAAAATGAAGCAATGTGTGCAATGTTAATATGTGCAGTGTTCCTCACCTGTGGATCCCCCACCTGTTCAAAGGAGTTGGAGGAGGTTATTTCATCTGGTCTCTTCTTCTGGGCTTAGTTTGTTCTTTAGAATTTGACAACAAACATTTTCCATTGTTTGTGTGTTTGCTGTTCTTTCCATGTTGTCATAGTCATTGTATGGATTGTCTTCTTGGCTCTGCTGACTTCACTCTGGAGAAGTTCGTGTCTTTCCACGTTTCTCTGCATTCATCATGTTCATAATTTCTTATAGCATGGTCTCATTCCATTACACTCACGTTTGACAATCTGTTTAGCCACTCCTCCCTCAATGGGCATCCTTTGTTCCTACTTCTTTGCTACTGTTAAAAGTGCTGCCATAAATATTTTGATACATATGGGGCTTTTCATTTTATCAGCGATCTCCTGGAGGTACAGCTAAGTCCTGATTAATGTAAACAAGGAACCTCACGAGGTGGCTGCATTATTCACATTTGCATTGCATATTTCCATTGTGCTAGAACCAATGACTATATCTTACATAGTTATCGTTTTGAATAATACGAGTGTGAACACATGTGACCCCTTCATGGGATTCATTGTTCACCCCAATTGAGACCTAACTATAGGTCTAGCAGTAGAACTCCTGGTTCAAAGGATATGGACATCCTAGATACTTTATTTGCATAATTCCAAATTATTTTCCAGCTCCCAAATGACTTTTAAAACTCCATTATCCTTCTGTTCTCATTTCCTCTTTCTGTCTGTTATTCCTCACTATCCCACAAATGTTCACCCCAGGTAATTATCAGGCAAATATCCTCACTGTTTCCAAAAGGCAACACCTTCATCTTCAACTCTGTACTTTTGCTTGTGTTGTTTGTTGCCTTTTTTCAGGATTCTGTCTTCTTGATGAGCCAGAGAGGGTCCTGGGGAGGGTAACTAGGTTGATGAAGGGCCTTAAGAAAGTTGGTTGAAGTAATTGGGAATGTTTACCTGGAAGAAGAGAAGAGTAAGTGGATACATGATAACTGCTTTCAAATATGTAAAGAGTTGTCGCATGGAAGAGAGATTTGGCCTGTTCTGTTTGGCTGGTTAGTCACAGAAAGAAGAATTAGGAAAAATGGGGAGGAATTGCAAAGTGACAGATTTAGGATTGATGCAAGGAAAAATTAGAGCTCTCCATGAGAGGAATGGACAGCCCTCGTGTGGCAATGACCTTTCCCTCCTTGGATGTCTTCAAGCAAAGTCTGGATGCCCACATGTTGGGTATGTTATACTAGAGATTCCTTTCCAGTATGGGTTGGACAGAGGTCCCTCCTACCTCTGAAATTCTGTGATTCTATAATTCTGGAATCTAATCAGATACATTCAAGACCTAAATGAAATCCCATCTCTTCCATGAATCCTTCCCTAATTTCTTCCCCCATTCCTGCCCTCACTGGCCTCCCTCTCCTTTGAATTTCTACCAGATTTACAATTTGTCCTACATGCTTCAAAATTTTACTCTCTCTATAAAATTTGGCTACGATGAATGTGCATGAAGAGGAGTAACATGCAATAAACATGGAAAGGCAATTGGAGTGAGATGGTGAAGGCCTCTAAATACCAAATAGAGGAGTTTGCATTTGATCCTAGAGGCAAGAGGGAGCCACTGGAACTTGTAGAAGAGGGGAGTGACCTAGACAGACTTGCACTGCTTCAGGAAGATCAAGTTGGATTGTAATGATAGATTGATCAGTCACAGCATATGGCTCCTGAGGGTAGCTCCATGACATGCATATAATCTCTGTCCATTTGGGGATGCATGATAAATATTAATATGTAGTGACAACAGCAGAATATTTCTAGTTTGATTTTTCTCCACGTATGCTGGAGCTGCATCTCATTTTAGCAAGGGTTTTTAAAGAACTTTTCTAATATGGCACCAGGGCATGGAGGTGACCTTGGCATCTTGAAAATCTTGCCACCAGAGCTCAAACCATGGCAGTGTACTATGGTCCAATGAGTATGTTAAGGAGCTAGGTGGAGAAGTAGATGGAGTGTTGGGCCTGGAGTCAGGAAAGTGACCTCATACACTTACTAGCTATGTGACCCTGGGCAAATCTCTTAACCCTGTTTGTGTCATCTGTCGAATGATCTGGAGGAGGAAATGACAAACTGCTCTTTGCCAAGAAAACCCCAAATGGGGTCACGAAGACTCAAACATGACTGAAATGGCTGAATAACAACAAAGAGGCTACATGAAGGGTGGAGGAGTGCTCCTCCAATTCTATTACCTTTGGGGGAGACTGGTCTCATTTGAGTGTAGATGGTAGTCGCTTAGGCTATGGTGGAAATATAAGCATTGCACAGGCAATGCTGGTCCCTACAAAATTCTTCCTGTCTATAACTGCTGGAAGTGAGAGCCTAGGCCTTTGTTGTTTTTGCTTACAGTTCTCCTGGAGAACTGCTAAGGTGAACAGTGTTCACCATCTTTCTTACCTTGTTAGCCACACCTTTCCCTTGATTCCACACTTACCTGTTGCCTTGACTTATCAACTACCTTCTCTTTTTTGTCGAGTCTTGGGTCTCTGGTCTTCCTCATTTTCCAGTCCTTCTCCTCTTTCATCTAGAGCCCTTCATTTGTTCTTCCTCTTTGCAGTCTTCTGTTTTCCAGCCCCTGATCCTTCTGCTCAGGTGCTTCTCCTTTTCCTCGGTCTTCAATTCTGTTCCTTCCTCGTCAGTTTCCTCTCCCCAAGTACCATTCCCATCCTTCTTCATAGCTCATTATTCTTCCTCCTTTGGCTCAATTCTTGTGCTCATTCCCCCACAGACACCAGATTATGTTTGGGGTTCACTCACACAATTCTGAACTATTCTCCAGCCTATAGCTCTCCACCTTGCATATGAGAATAGAATGTTTCAAAGGCTTTGGGTGAGAGATGGTAACTGTAGCATCCCCCTGACCTGCCCTTTCATAAAGGAAAAGCTGTTGTCACTTTCCTGGTTTCCTTCAAGACTCAGATCAAATCTTACCTTTTGAAGGAGGGCCTTCTTCTGTCACTCAAGCTGCTAATGCCCTCCTCTCTTCAATTGCCATTCTGCATCCATCTTGTATGTACCCAGTTGTTGTCACGTTGTCTCCCCCATTAGAATGTGAAATCCTTGAGGATTTATGCGATGTTTTTGCCTGCACATAGTAAGTACTTAAGAAAGGCTTGGTGACTGACTCTTATTACAATCTCTCATTTTCTTTGTATTAGTTACTTTCATTCAGCCCTTTCTAGTGCAAATAATATTCTGCTTGTCAGAGAAAGAGGGGCAAAATAAGGGTTGAGTTGTGCTGCTTCTTCTCCACCACCTGCTGTCATTATCCCATCCATGCTGAGCAGGGGTCTTAGTCTTTCTTTGTCTGCCCTTTTCCCCCAATATAAAAAAAAAATCAACAAATCTGTTTTCTTGACAATTCTCTAAGACTATAAGTTGCAAGAGAAGATACAAACTTGCATTGGTAGAGGGAGTTTCCTCACCTGGGAGATCCCTCTATCAAGGAAATCACAAGCCCAGAAGAGATTCCTGGGATAGCAATCAAAACTAAAGGACCAAAAACTGGGTATCCTTAGCAAAGTATAACTCAGAGACACCTTAAAATAAAGAGATGGCTTTGAATGAAAGGCATGTTTGCACAATGGAACAGGTGGTTCCTGCATCTCCATACATTTCTATAGGTCTTGATGCTTAGCTAATTATTCTAAAAAATACATTTTTACACTTGAATTCTGGGTTATTTCTGAATTTGACATTTATGTGTTTAATTATGCATCATCATCCTAAGTTTAAAAATGTCTTTCATTTTTTCCCAGCAAAGAATATTGCTGATCAGGCTGTGGAGAAGTCACTATTTTTACCTTTTTTCCCCCCAAATCAAATCCTATTTGAGGAAAACCTGAATTCATGGTGTCAGAATTTAGTTCCAGTGACCTTTCTGTATCTTCCTCCCCTCCCTTCTGCCTAAGTATGGTACTGTCACCTAAAACCAGATCTGGAGGTTTGTAATTCTTTGAAATGTAGATACATTTTTTTTTTTTTTGCTGGGGAGAAGGAAAATACTTATATCATACATACACACATACATAGATACATAATAATTATATAGCTACATCTTCATGTTCAAGGCCCATTTTACATGTAGGCAATCATGTACAAGAAGAGGTATTCCTAAAAGCCTCCTCTACCCCAAATAATTTTCCTATTGGTCAACAAAATTACCTGAAATTCCCACCATTATAGATTCATTCCTTTGGATCAAAGCATAGTGTCTCCAGAGGACTCTTGATACAAATGCTGGTGGGAAGAATAAACCATCTGAATATTATTAGTCATTATCAGAATTCTAGAATCCCCATGTGGGAAGAGATGTCTTGTTGAGTCATTTCAGTCATGTCCAACTCTCTGTGACCCCACTAGGGTTTTCTTGGCAAAGATACTAGAGTAGTTTGCAATTTCTGTCTCCAGTTCGTTTTACACATGAGGAAACCAAGGCAAACAGGGTAAAGTGACTTGCCCAGGGTCACACAGCTAGTAAGTACCTGAGGTCAGATTTGAACTCAGGCAGGTCCTCCGGACTCCACTCTATCCATTGCGCCAACTAGCTGCAATCTCGGAGGTCATCAAATCCCACCCCAATCAGAAACATGAGTACTCCCTATAACAGCCCTTTCTAGAAGACCTCCAGTGTTGGAGAAAAATATGATTTCATGAGGCAGATCATTCTAAGTCTTCCACCAATTCCTCATTGTGGTGAGGAAGTGACCTAGGGCTCTCGAAGGCTGTTCCAGGGGATCATAAACTGTCACAGGTCCTGAGAGTGAGAAAAGTGGAAGCTCAGGCCTGTCCCAGTGCTGGACTCTTTTGTGAGGTCCTTTCTTGCCTTTGCCTCTCAGAATCCAGGATTTCCTTCAAAGCTCAGCTCAAGCACTACCTCTCATAGGAGTCTTTTGCTAAAAAGTTCCCTCCCTCCCAACTGCATTAGGAGAATAGGGCAGAGTGGGTGTCTAATAAATTCCTAATCAGTTGCTTGTTTGCAAGTGCTTCTTACACTGCTGCCCCCAAGAAAATTATCTTGTATTTATCTTATATATACTTAAATGTGTGCAGAATTGCTCCTCTGTTAGAATATAAGCTCCCTGAGGGCAGAAATTATTTCATTTTTGTTTTTGTATCTCTGGCACCTGGAATATGATAGTTATTTAAAATGCTTGTTAGTTGTTTGACTGATTGACCATTCTAGCTAGGTTTGATTCGCACTTATTATGACGTTACCCATAGGATGCTTGGAAAACTGAGTAGGGGTTGCCGCCCTATAGCTCCCTAGAGCATTGATTTAAAAAAATGGGGGGAGGCTTGCCTAGTAATTGAGCGTGCTTTTGCTTCCAAGTATAAGAAGTATTGAAGACAATCAGAAAATAAACTGGGCATTGACCCTCTCAAAAGATAGTGCTTTGTTATTTCTCTCATCATATATTCAGAGAGAAAAAGTGGTCTTTGTTTTGTGTGGGGGAATATTAACAAGAAGGGTCAAGAAAAGCCTCCACTAGGCCCTGGCCCTTGGAATGTGCTTTGAAGAAAGCTCTGGATTCTATGAGACAGAGGTGAGGAGGCAGAGCATTTCAGATTCGGGGTACAGCTTAGGGAAGGGCACAGAGTCAAGAGATGGCATATCGTGTATAGGAAATAAAAGGTATATGTTTGATAATTCTAATGTTAGACCTCCCTACTCCTTCTCCCAGATTTAAGAGCAACACCAAAGAAAATACAATTAGATTAACCATAGGACATCTTAAAGAAAAGTGATTTTTGGCCTTGGGTCAAAATGGTGCCACCTAATTCATGTTTTTCTCTCAAGTCATGTTTTCCTGACAATAATAGCTCCCATTTCTGAAAAGCTTTAACTAAGCACTTTCCTCACAACAACCCTCCAAGGTAGGTAGTGCAAGCATGATTATCCCCATGTGACAGATGAGGAAGATGTGGCTCAGGGAGATTAAAGGAGATCTCCAGAGTTAAACAGCTGGTGAGTGTAGAAGTCCAAATTTGAACCCAGATCTCCTGGTGCTGAGACCAGTGCTGTTGTCACTGTACCCTCTAGACACACACAGACACACATACAGACAGACACACAATATTCTAAAAATCTGGGTCCTTTATTGGGAGTAGGAAAGTAGAGCTGGGACCAAACATTTGGAAATTCTTGTCTCATATGAACTTAATCTCCATTCTTACAACTGATTCTGCAGCATAGCTGAAATCAGAGTTTGAGAAGGAGATGAGGAACATTCAAATCTTGAATTTATAGAGTGGGAAGCAGCATAAGTTTACATTTCTGATTTATAGCCAAATTTGTATAAAGGAGTTTGATGGAAAAATCCTCATGGAAAGAGAAACTTGGAAAATTTCATCTAAACCAGCTTCTTTCTGAATGGGAATCTGTTCTATACCATAAATCAATCAACCAGCATTTATTGAGCACCTACTATATGCTGGGCCCTGGAACTAGGTGGTAGGGATATAAAGAAAAAGCGAAAACAGTCCCTAATGAAAGAGGCAACCCATATATAAAACCATCCCTTACAAGTGCTCAATCTAACCTCTCCTTGAAGACCTCCAGTGATAAGCAATTTATCACCTTTAGAGGGTGATAATCTCATTTTCAAAGTCATCTTCTTCTCCCATCCCCACCCCTACCCTCACACTCTTGGGGCTGCTTTGGCAGGAGCTATGCCCCTGGTATGTCATACATCCGAGACTGCCTGTAAAGATGCCGATCCTCTCTTCACTTCTCCCCTTACTTATACCGGAGGTACTCAGTGATTTTGATTAATATATTCACAGTCATCTCATGTTTCTCTGCTCTCTGAACCTGGGTATTAGCCAAGCTCAGACTGAGCCTCTCTTGGCTTTGGGAAAACATAAAGCAAGCCTATGCATTCATTAAGACTGAACAGTCTTTCCTAAGGGAAAGCTGGAATTGGACCATGTAGAGTTAAGAGGGTCTAACCTGAATAGATATGAATGTCAAGTCTACTTCACGTTCACCCCAAGTCAAAAGAGTAATGAAAGGTGATGCCATTTATAGATTTTTTAAAAATTGAATCACTACTATATGTAGCTATTATTATGCACACAACTAGTGTATCCTTGATCTGACACCAAGTACAGCATCTCCATTTCAGTGGTGGAGGGCAGTTGTCTCATCTTTAGCCATTCTGGGACATAGTTCCAAGCGTTAACTTTCCTGCAAGATTGGCCAGCAGTTTGTTCAGAAACTGTGACTCCTTCATGTGTGTTTGCATGAAGCCAGCCACTCAAACATTTTGGTCCATGACTTATTGCGTACCCATCTCCATGGCAACAAGAAGAGAAGTTTTCAGGAACACACGATTTTGGGGGGCAGTGGAATTAGAGGGGTAGTCAACTTCCAGTACAATTTTTTTTTAATTGGAGTTGTCTGAACTTGTGATTTCATCACAGTAGGTAACTGAGGACAGAAACACCCTCCATCAATGCAGATAGGCAATTTCTTCATAGCATTGGTTTAGAAAGTTGTCAGAGATTAAGTGACTTGTTCGTATAATGGATAGAGTCTTAGATTCAGAAAGATCTGGGTTCAAATCTTGCCTTAGACACATACTAGTTGTGTGACCTTGGGTAAGTCACTTACCTTCTATGTGCCTAAATTTCCCCATTTGTAAAATGAGGGGGTTGAACTTGCTGGTTTATGAGGTCCCTTCAAGCTCCAGATTTAAGATTATATGTGACCATGGGCAAATCATTTCACCTCCCTGGGCCTCAAGTTACCTCCTTTGTAAAATTCAAGGGTTGAGTTAGATGCCCTCTGAGGTCTCTTCCAGCTCTCGAGCTACGGTCCCATGTGTGTTATCTTCTAGCTGTAAATCTAGGATCTCAGGAACCATGGTCTCAAAGGTAGTATGGATCCAAGGCAGAACTTAAACCCAGGTCTACCCTCTAGCCACTGTCCCAGGCTGCCTCTCCAAGTGCAATATTATATTTCTAATAATAACCCACTCCATCTGGCAAGCAAAATCCCTGTGGAGTTTGAATGAAATCTGCATTGGCATAATCACACCTGCATAAATAGGCCTTGGCATATTTCAAGTAATGACCTATAGGCAAGTAGCAGCTTAAGAGATATCAGTAAAGAAATGTACTATTTCAAGGAAAGATGGGTTGTTCACATGGGGAAAACAACAGCCCAAGTGCCACACTGGTAACTCTAACATGAAAAAAAGACCCAGAGGAGAAAACCTCAAGCAGGATTCAGATTCTTTGAGATTCTAAGATTTTATGATTCCATAAACCTGCTTCTCCACAATTTCCTTTCAGAGTTTCTAGTTCTGCCCTCTGGGGCCAAGAAAATCAGCTCTAAGCCCTCTTCCGAAAGACAGCTTTTCAAATACTTGAAGCAATTATGTTCTCCTAAGTGTTCTTTCCTCTAAGCTATCAACATTGCCACTTCCTTCAACAGATTGTCATATGACATGATCTGGAGGTCCTTTACCATCCTGATCTTCACCTGAAAGCTCTTCAGCTTGTCATTGTCTTTCTTAAAATGTGGCACCCAGAGCTGGACACAGTACCCGAGATGTGATCTAATCAGTCAGAGTATCGCAGGAGAACCTCCTCTCTCCTCTGGATCCTATGGGATCCAGTTGGATGGCTCATCCAACATTGAATGGATCCTATTTGAAGGATCTATAGGAAAACATGGACAAGAACTGCACAAAATAGGATATGACGTGACCGTTGGAGGAAATACATCGGTGAAGGGACGGTTCCATGGAAGTTGAAGAAAGTGCCATGTCTATTGTTTGATTTATTGCCTTTGGATCCCCAACGTAGTATAGTAGCTAGCAAACAGTAGGCATTTGATAAATGCTTGTCATTTGTTTGATTGATCGACTTCAACCTAACCAAACCAGTTGTGAACTGTGGAAGTAGAGGCCAAGGGAGAAGGGCAGGGAAAGTAAGTCAAACTTATCTGATCTCAACATGGCCAAGTATTTCCTTTTTAGTTAACAAATATGAGAGTGTGGAATTGATAGAGATTTAAATCAAAGTGCAATGTAACACTGTAACAAACATTGAAAGCTATCTGTCGTTTTTCCTCCACCTTTAATTTATACCTGGGCCATCCTATAGATGCTATATCTTTCTGAAATTTGCAATCTAGTTTCAGAAGATTCAGCATCACCTTTTTCCAGATGGAAAATGCATAGAAAATGAAATTCGTTCCTACAATGGTTAGGTCACATTTTCTTTAAACATAGGTAAAATTACATATGATTCGAAGCCATGTTATTTATAAAGAATGTGAGTTTATGGTAAATGAAATGTTTCATCATTCTTCATGGATTTATTTGAGTTGGGAACATCTCTTGAACCCAGTAATAGATAGAGAATAACTTTCACTCCCCACCTAATAGCTCCTAAATGCCACAGTTAGAGGAGTATAAAGCAAGACAAAATGCTTTCTTCTTTTCATGTTGTCCCCAGTTTAGTAGTAAAGTATACAGGCCATTGTTGTGGCCAGTATTAGTTTGAAATTCTACCAATCAATAGGGTGGCTTGTTGGAAATTGTGGAGTTCCCAGAAAGTAGTATGTCACGAGGCTACTACTCAGAACTCTTTCTCAGTCATAGGGGTAACCATGTTGTGGGGACAGTACTTCTTCTATTTGGCCCTATAGCTCCTGTGCTCATTCTATTGTGCTTCCCACAAAATCAGTCATAGTCATCATCCTGGCCAAATTAACTTATTTGCTGATCCCATATGTGATGTCTTATATTCCAGGTTTCTAGCCTGGTTCTTGCAACCATCATCCAGGGAAGAAAACCTTGTGAAGAGGGAACCCATCATTGCCCACTGCCACCACTAACTGCTGTTTAACTGCCACTGACAGGCAACCCATCTTATCTGAATCAGTAAGATATCTTAGAGGGAAAACAAAACACCAGGAGACAGGATGTGCTAGGCAGGTTAAACCACCATTACCATGTCAATTGGGATATACGGGTATTCAGAAGGACTAGCACCTCTGGTGTGAGGTCTTGCCAAGCCCTTTTCAGGGCTGCTCATCCACCTTTCACCCAATTCTCACTTGTGGCTCCAAAAGGCTATAGCATGTGCAGTGGCCACACCCCGGTGAACCTTGGCAAATGGGCTATAACCAGGTTGAAGGTAACTGACAGGCCTCAAACTCATCAGTGAGTTAGGGGGATGTCTACCCTAAACATGTGAGGACTTCTCCCCAGCAGAATAGGTAGATGAGTACAATTTTTCCTAGCTGCCGTGAAGTGAAGGTGGCTAAAACAGGTGTGATGGAGAGCTTAGCACTTGGTCAGGCATCAAAGATGCCAAGGTCATCCACTGCATTCTGGGCCATCACCAGTCCTCTTGACTTTTGTCTTGCCCCTGGACTTTGATGATTCTGGAAGAGAGTGACATGACAACTTTGTGCAGCTCTGTCTCACTTAAATCCAATTCACACCTAGGTCATCACCCCATGATGCCATTTATCCTCCTCAAAAACAAAGGACCAGGAACAAGAATAACAATCATCACCACCACATCAACTACCGTCTCCCCTTGTAGGCATCTCAGTCTTTACCTGTTCAAAGCCTTCACCTGCCCAAGAAGCTCCTACAGCTCCTTCTTATCTCTAGGATGAAACATAATCTCCACAAATAGACTTTGAAAGCCCTTCAAAATCTGGCTGCGACTGACATTTTTTAAAAAAAGACTTATTGCACATTACTCTAAGCCTGGTAGTTGACTGACCGACTGATGGTTCTCTACTTTCCAGCCAAACTGACCCACTTACTGTTCCCCATGGATATAGGTGATGCAGTATATACAACATGGGGCCGGGAGTCAGGAAGACTTGAATTCAAATCTAGCCTTGGACAGTAGCTGTGTGACCATGGGCAAGTCATTTTACTTCTGTCTGCCTCAGTTTCCTCAACTGGAAAATGAAGATAATAATAGCACCTGCTTCACAGATCAAATGAGATACTATTTATAAAGTACTTAGCACAGTGCCTGATACATAGTAGGCACTTCATAAATGTTTTTTCCATTACTTTCTCCTTTCCCCCACCTTCCATTTCCATGCAGTTCCACAGGCTGTCTCCTATGTCCTCTTCCTTCTCCTGTACCTCTTAGAATTCTCAGCTTCCTTCAAAGCTCAGCTCAGCTCCACCTCCTGTTGAAAGCCTATTGTATCCCCTCCTGACCAGTTACTAATGCCTTCCAACCCACTTTCCCTCAGCAATTACTGTGTAAATACTTTGTATTTAATTTCCTATGGACATGCATTTTCTCCCCTAGCTCATTGACAGCAAGGATTGTTTCATTTTTGATCCATGTCACAAACACCTAACAGTGCTTGTCATATAATAAGGGCTTAATAAATATTTGTCAAATGAGTGAATGAGCATGGATGATTAGGCAAACCCTCAGGCAGGAGCAAGAGGTGTGTGTTAGTGTTGAGAGGAGAGGGTAGAATTAAGCAGAGGGCTCTGATTTTGTATAGGAATAAGCATAACTTGAAAAAGGAGGCCAGGTTGGTATCAAAAGTGTCTGCAGAGTGCTGAAATCCCAGGAATTGACTGACAAATTGAAAAACTAGAAGACCAGGAAATCTTCATGACATCAGGAAGCAAATTGCAAGACGTACTAGGGGGCAGACCATTTGTCCGGCTCAACCTGTCTTCTCAATTCTCAGTATTTCTAAAGTGGTTGCTAGAATTCTCTTCTTGCCCTCCCAAGCCCTACCTACATTAATAGGTGGGTATGATCAAGGATGGGGGCCTCCATGGCCCCTCTTAACTCTGCTGTGCTTTCAGACTAGTGGTTAGTATACATATAACCCCAAATGGTGTGTCACCTGGAGCATTTCCATGCTTTTATTTCTTGAATTGACTTCTTATCACTAGACTAGATTATGCTTTTTGATCTAAGTTCAATACTTAGAGTTCAGTGGTTGTGCTTAAATGATCCATTTACCAATTTTCGTGACTGGATTTCACTTATTGAGTCACAATCCTTGCAAACAGATGAGGGAAAGTCCCAAAGGCTATCTTGACTCAATTGTGGAAGGGAAATTTGGCCACCATAGAAAGGGAGAAAAGGGAGTTGGGCAGCTGGCTTGGCAATGGTATTAGCTGGAAAATAATTTTCATCACTGGGAGAATATGTTTCAGGTCACAATATGAGTCAAGGGCAAGTTGAGGGTTGCCCTTAACCTGACACCCATTATATTATGTTCCTGCTGCCCTCTTCGAGTTTGATTTATGAGCCCTGTTATTTATAGTCATCTTCCTTTAGCAAACCAAATTCAAAACCACCCATCAGAATGTTTTGATGTCACCGCTATGAAAGGCTTGATTTGCAAATGTCACTTTTCTGGGAGACTATCTAATCATATCTCAGCAGGACTGAGTGTGTGTGTGAGTTGGGGAGGGAGAAGTGCATGGGAAAGGGAAGAATGTGGTCAGATTTTAGAAGTCAGATATTTAAAGGCTCATTCATTCAATAACCATTTATTAAACACGTTACACTGGAGTTCTAGAGAGATACAAACCAGAGACAGTCCCTGCCTTCATGGAGCTCCCAATTTAATAGGGTGCTAAGACCCCAACCCAAATTACTGTCATGTATAACATGTCACCAGAGGTGCAATCCATATTTATCTAAACCTTTCTCTTCACTAGGAACAAAGAGCATCATAGTTTCTAATTGAATAACATGCTTTCAATTAATTTGGTGCCTGGGTTGAGATAAAAAAAAAAATCCAAAGCAGTTAAAGGAGACAAACACATCTCAACAAAAATATATGAACATAAAATGCCTGCTCTTTTTAGCTTTGCACATTGCATTGGGATAACGGAAAATAACATCATGGTACAGTATAAAGAATGCTGGTTCTGGAGTCAGAGGACATAGATTCAAATTCTGCTTCTGATATTGCCTATGTGACCTTGGCCAAGTCACTTCCTCTCCCTGGGTCTCAGTTTGCCCCTCTGTAAAATGAGAGAGAAGGAATCGATGGCCTCTGAGGTCCCTTCTAGCTTTAGATCTATTATCCTGTGAAAAGCCATGTCATGTGGAATTTGATATGACTTCCAAAGAGATTCCAGGTTGTGTTAAGATTTAGAAATTCTGGATATAATGCTTGTCACTCTTCTATATGTGGTCCCAGACATCATCTCACTGGGACAGGAAACTCCCACTGGGGAAAGTCCCTTGGCAAATGCTGAATAACAATTCTTCTATGACTGGTCTTTGGAGACTTTCCATGAGCCTGAAGAGATTAAGCAAATTTGCCTAGGGCCACACAACCAGTATGTTGGGGACAGGGTGGGGAACTTACTGCCACATATAAAAGTTGAAAGTATATAGCTGCAGCTCCTTCAAGCTGAACTGGTTGCTAATTAAATCACCAGTGTCTTCATGATTAATCAACTGCTCAACAAGCATTTATTAAGTCCCTACTATGTGCCAGGTGGCACAGCAGATGAAGTACTGGGCTTGCAGTCAGAAAGACCTCAGTTCAAATCCTGCCTTAGACAGGACAAGTCAGAGAACTTCTCTGAACCTCAATTTCCTCATCTGTAATGTAAAGGAGAGGGAGTAAGTTAAATGGAATGACTTCTTTTTTTTTTTTTTTTGGCTAGGCAATGGGGTTAAGTGACTTGCCCAGAGTCACACAGCTAGTAAGTGTTATGTGTCTGAGGCCAGATTTGAACTCATGTACCCCTGAATTCAGGGCCTGTGCTCTATCCACTGCGCCACCTAGCTGCCCCTGGAATGACTTCTAAGGTGCCTTGCATCTCTAAATAGATGAACCAGTACAAAGCCCAAAGCAAATGTAGTGCTTCCCTCCTTTTCAGAATGCCTTAAGATGGAATGACCTGAGAAAGGAGGTGAGCAAATGGACGCGAAGGATTGCCTCCGGTTTCTAGGACATTTGGTCAGCAAGGATCAGCAACCACTTTTGCCCACCCTCCCTCCTTCAATTCAGTGCAATAAACATTTATTAAGCTTCTACTGTGTTCCAGGCACTATGCTAAACGTTGCTGTTCAGTCATTTTTCCAGTCACGTCTGACTCTCCATGACCCTATTTGAGGTTTTTTTTGTTTTTTTGGCAGAGATACTGAAGTGGTTTGCTATTTCCTTCTCCAGCTCATCTTTAACAGATGAGGAAACTGAGGCAAATAGGGTTGAAGTGACTTGCCCAGGGTCACCCAGCCACGAATCTGAGGCTGAATTTGAACTCAGGTCTTCCTGACTCCAGGGCTAGTTTTCTAACCACTGAGCCACCTAGCTCCCTTTTATTAGTATAGGGAACTCCTGGATGAAGAAACTTCTCTCTGGCTGCAGATCAGTACCTTTCTGCAACTCTTAGTTTTGGAGATTTATCTAGAGCCTGGAGAAGTTAAATAACTTGCCTAGGGTCACAGCATCAATTTATGTCAAAGATAAGACTTGAATCCATACCCTCCTGGCTCTGATGTCAGCTCCCTTCTCTACACCACACCATCTCTGCTAGTTTCTGAGACCTGCTTTTTCTTTTTCTCTTTAAGTGATTATTACAAAGGAAGGCCCTCTGGATAATGGAGGGTGAAGTCGGAAATGAAGGTGATATTAAAACCAAAAAAGTCAATAAGCTAATATTAAAATAAATAATTAAAATCATTCGCATGTGTTGAGTGCCCATTTTGTGCAGAGGCACAATTAGATGAACTATACAAAAGAAATACACATCCAATGTGATCATATTAAAAAGAAATCTTACTTTAATGAAAATATCCTCAATGCCAGCTGTTAATACTGAACAATTTCTAATCTAATCTAATTACAGAATAATGGCATGCAACATGACACCATTATATTGACTTATTATTCCAGAGCAGAGCACATAGTAGGTACTAAGAAATGATTGTTAGAGTGAATCACATGAATTTGACTCTGGCTGTAGAATAGCATGAGGAGAAGACTGGTGCTCAAAAAAAAAATTCGGACTGTGTGTCTTAGAGCAGCTTGGGATCATTAAAGGCATCCTACAGTTTCCCAAATGTGACCCAGACCTAGCTCTGCCTTCTATCCAATTCTGTACCTAGCTCAATGAACATATGGAATTCCCTTCCAAAATAGATGGTCTGATGGCTTAACTCAATGAATTGGTCATCCAACTTTATCTTAGAATCTGGGCCAATGTGCATTTTTCATCTACTTTGTCTTCCTTTGTGAAAGGCTAGACCAGTCCCCTTCAACTGACCATAGGGATGCTGTTGACAAAGGAGATCCCATAGCATGATAGGCTATTGTCCAATCAGTACAATAGAAGTATCTGGGGAACATCTCAAAAAGAGAGCTCTCTTCTCTTTGCACTCTGTGTAGGACAGGGGTGGGGAACCTGCCACCTAAAGACCTTAAGTGCGGCCCTTTGACTGAATCCAAACTTCACAAAACATCCTTTTTGTGAAGTCTGGATTCAGTCAAAGGGCCGCACTTGAGGACCTACAGGACCACATGTGGCCTCGAGGCCACAAGTTCCTCACACCTGGTATAGGACATCGTTAAACACATGTGACTCTCTTTGGTCTCCCTTTTTTGAATCCTCACTAGGATAGCTTGTGTATTAAATCATTTATAAAATTAAGCTTCGATGGTGTATAAGATATTATACTAGGTTCAGTCATTTTTTCAGTGGTGTCTGATTCTTTGTGACCCCATTTGGAGTTTTCTTGGCAGAGATACTGGAGTAGTTTGCCATTTCCTTCTCTGGCTCATTTTACAGACAAGGAAACTGAGATAAACAGAGTAAAGTGACTTGCCCAGGGTCATACAGCTAGTAAGTGTGTGAGGCCAGTTTTGAACTCTCAAAGATGAATCTTTCTGACATCAGTCTCAGCACTTTATCCACACTATAGCACCACATAGCTGTCCACTATACTAGATATTGGGGATAAAGACAAAAAGGAAACAGTCTCTACATCCAAGAAACTTACTTTCTGCTGGCTGAACACAACAGGTTGACCTGAGAGGGGTGAAGGCATTAACAACTGGAAATATCAGAAAAGGCTTTCCACAGGATGTTATGCCAGAATTGAGCACTGAAGGATGATAAGGATCTGAGAGTCTGTGATGAGGGCAGAGTACATTCCAGGCACTGGGCATGGCTTGGACGAATACACAGGGGTAGGAGATTGAATGCTGAATCTGGGGACTAGCTAGTAGTTCAGTTAACCTGCAAATATGGAGTGTGTGAAGGGGATATTGTTACATATGGTTGCCAAAGGGGTTGGGAGCTAGACTGCGGAGGGCTTTAAATGCTAGCCTGAGGAGTTAATTCTTTATCCTAGAGGAAGTAGGGGGCCACCAAAGGCTTCTGAATAGAGGAATAACATGATCAGACCTATGATTTAAGAAGAGTTGGGTAACTATGTGGAGGATGGATTGGAGAGGGAAAAGACTGGAATTAAAGAGACCAAATATGAAGTTATGACACTAGTCTGGGTGAGGGGGGATTAAGAGTGGCAGCTATAGGACGGGAGAGAAGGGGATGGATGGAAAGACAGAGCTAGAATTGACAAGCTTTGAACATTGATTAAGAGGGAGTAGAAAGAGAAAGACAGAAACATTAAGGGTGACTCTGAAATTATGCATTTGAATTAGTGGGAGGATGCTAGACCCCTTGATAGAAATGATGGCATCTAGAGGAAAAATGGATTTAAATTTCATTTGGGCCACGTGGCATTTGAGATGTTGATGGGACATCCAGGGGCAGTGGTCCAGCAGACAGCTGCCAATGCAGGATTAGAGTTGAGGAACAGGATTAGTATGGGTTGTAGAGATGATTACAGAATACATGAGGGTAGAAAAGTTTGCCAAAGAAGGTTCCCAAGACAGATCTTTGGGGGACACCCACCTACTACCTCTTGCCCACATTATAACACAGATATTTCTCAAAGGCCTTGGGTAATTCAATTTGTCTGTAGATTGAATGCTGGCACTCTCCTCCAGTCTTTGCTCTCTCATTGATTTGTGCGTCTCTTTGAAGTTTGTAGTATGAGGGCTTCATCTATAGAAGACAGGGTCCCTGCCCTGGAGAAGCTTACAATCAGCCCAACACTTTCTTGGGAGAGTAACTGGCCCAAGAATATCAAGCAAAGGGGATTGTTTGGGGGTAACTGAACTTTCTAGAATTTGTTTTGCCCTTACAAATGAATAAATTAGAGCTGGGACGGACTTTCAAGGCCATCTATTCCAACCCTCTCATTTTCCAGAGGAGGGAACGGAGCTCCCAGAGGCGAAGTGTCTTGTTCAATAGATTCATAGCTCGAGAGCTGGTGGGAACCTCATAAGGCCATCTAGATCAAAGCCTTATTTCCAAAAGAGGACACTTGGGCCTGGAGAGAAGGATTGACTTGCTCCAGGTGAGATCACCCAGGTCCAGTGCAGGAAAGGACCTCAGAGGTCCTCTAGTCCAACTTCTCTATTTTACGCAGGAGGAAATTGAGCCTCAGAGAGATTCAAAAGATCATCCATTTGGAGGCATTTAGGCAGGTCAGTGGATAGAGTGCTGAACCTGGAGTCAGAAACGTCTGAGTTCAAATCTAGCTCCAGATACTTACCAGCTATGTGACCTTGGGCGAGTCACTTAACCTCTGTTTGCCTTAGTTTCCTCAACTGTAAAATGAGTATAAAAATAGCACCTACTTCTTAGCATTGTTGTAAGAATTAAAATGAGATGATATATATATAAAGTGCTTAGCACATAGTAAATGCTAAATAAATGCTATTATTGTTGTTGTTATTATTAACTGGAAGGGACCCAGAGGCCATCTATTACTAACTCCACATTTTACAGATAAAGAAACTGAGGCCCAAGGAGGGCAGATGGCTTGCTGAGTCCCATGTAGGACCTTAGACACCATCTGATCCAACTCTCTCATTTTACAAAGGATGACTTGCCTAAGGTCACACAGGTAGCATGAATCAGAGGCAGAATTTGAGTCCAGATCCTTTCACCTTGGAACCAGTGCTGTTTGTACCCTGTCAGAGGACCTGAGAGTGCATCTAGGGCAACCACTTCATTTCGAAGATGGGGAAACTGAGTCAGAGAAATGTGACTTGTTAATTGTAGGGGCAGAGCTGGGTCATGGAGCTCTTTTTTTCCAGTGCAGTGCTATTTGTCCTATGCTAGGTAACATGTGGATATATCATGATCCCCCAGAGCATTTCTAGGGGCACATGCTAATGTTCTTTATTTGTGGAAGACAAAGCTGTCCATCATGATGACCCAGATGAAGTACAAGAATGGGTAATCACAGAGAAGAACATGGCAAATCAAGCATGAATTAGAAAGGAAAGAAAGACCCTGAACAGATTGTGAGCAGCTTCTGGCTAGCCTCACATCAGTGACCATGATGGAAAGCAACCTGTCAAAAGTTCATCCAAAAGAGAGGAAAGCCAACTTTGACTTGGTTCTTTGGTGTGTGTTTCATTTATTTATTTGGTTTGCAGAGGTTTCCCTAGAGTTGCTCCAGTAATAGTTCTTTAAGACAGTCAATT